>NC_143260.1:47759772-48384772 GCF_984573655.1 Nuphar pumila | reverse complement strand
ATTTGCAGACTTCAGCTCCTTCTTTTGAATGTCTCTGCCAAACTTGAAATAAGGTTAGCTCAAATATGTGGGTTTTTCCAAAATTTTCCAATAATATTATGAAATTATTGGATTTAATTGGATATAAACCCTATTCTCATGCTTCCTTGATATTTGAAATTATGTAAATGCAGGGAATTCAGTGGGAAACAGTTTGAAATTCGGAATTGGGGTCAAAATGACCAAAATACCCCTAAAATTAAAGTTACACCTTTAAAATCAGGGTTTTTTGAAAGAAAACTAGGTAAAATTGAGATTTCGAAATTCGAATTGAATCCAATGATGATAAAATACAGTATGAGGCATGATGACATGCTGCTAAACACATTATGACTGTAAAATCAGAATTTGACATTTTGAAATTTAGCCAAAATAGCGAATTTCGCTTGTTTTTCGCTTGGATCTGGGTCCTGCGGGACCCTGTTTTGGTATTGTGGCTAATCCAAACCTCAAATGGATTCTAAATTGCACCAAATTCGGTATGAAGCATCTACTTACTCTGATAAACAGCCTAGAATGCTAAAAATCATGAAATGATATGATTTAAATGCCAAAATTCAAAGAAAGTCCTAGAATGGTGAATTTTGCCTATGGATCCGAACCAAATGCAATACCTAATATGATAATGCAAGATTTACACCATGAAAACTTTTGATATTTTGCAGACTGCTAAAAGACCCGAAATGGAACATTTTTGGTTTTTACATCCTCGAGATTTGAGCCATGGTGAGTTCAATAACAGAGATTTAGTTCTGACAGAGGTAAAAATCACACTAATATAATGTAAAACGCTAACAAAATATCAAAAAGACATGGAAATTTATGAAATTAATCAGATTTATGCAAAACACCTACATGAACAACTTTCATGTTTATGACTTCGGCATTTGATCAACGGAAACACAGATAACAATATAACTATTCCTGCCTAAACTAACAGAACAGACAAATGTAGCAAAACAGGGGACTGACAAGAAAAATCCGAATCAGGGGTCAACACTGTTCTAAAAATTACAGGCTTTCCGATGCAAACATAGGACACCACGACATAATTTTCACTTTTTACAGTTTTGGATTTGGAGCAACACACAAAGAGAAACCATAGACCTAATTCGATCCAAGATCTCAGAGGCCCAAATTAGGCTCTGACACGTGTCCCGAACTCTCGGATTTTTGTCAGATATAAAAAAAATCATAAAAATCTGGAAAAATCATATTAAAAACTAGACATTCGCCCGAGTTAAGAACATGTTTTGTATCGAAAATCGGATCTCCCATAAGGGATATCTCGATTTTACAAGTTGGAAAATGATTTTCACAACGCATCCTGGGTAAAAACACCCGACTTGCCATTTTGAATGTTTACTGCAGTAAACAAATTCAAATGCCTCTGAATTTTTGGAAAAATTTTAGGGACACCTAAGGTCGCATTCCGTGATTTTTTTAGGATTTTTAATAAAAAATAAATGCATGAAATGACATGTGGACTGACTGACAAAAACAAAGACCTACTGAAAATAAGCAGAATTGAAATAAATGCTAAATTAATCCTAATTAATTCATGAAATGTGCTAAATGAATGAAATAAAATGCAAATTAAACCTAGCTAACTACATGCATGTTAAAATCATCAAGGAAGCATAATTAAACATTTTTATATATGTCGTTTTATGAGAATAGCTCAATCCATCTCTCGGATGAGCTCTTTCTTCAAACGACTCCCGATTCGAATTATGGAATCCAATCAATGGGAAAAGAAGTGCACCTTGTTTCGTTACGTAGCGTAGAAGCTCTTGAAAGGGGCATCTATCACGAGCTTCCTTAGTCCTTCGCTTCGAGCTTCGGATGGTCCACCAAAATCGAGCTATGTTTGAATCGGATTGGCCATTGCATGAACTTTACTCCAACTTCTCCAATGAGCCAAAGGGGGCACGATTTCCAAAGTTCAAAATCGGATTTTAGGAAGGCTAGGTCGGATTTTCCAAATTCACAAGAGCTAAAAAAATGATCTCCCCAGGCTGGGCGTGAACCCTTGTTTTTATAAATTTTCTGAAAAAATTTTGAAATTCAAACAGGCTCGATCTGAGCCCTCCATGTGACGCCATCTCAAGGTGTGCCATCTGGGGGTTTGAAATTCGAATTTGGCCTTTGCAGGGAGCCCTCAGGTGGCGCCACCTCAAAAGGTGTTTTAATTTTTGAGAAAAATAAAAAAAATGGAAATTTTGTGGGTGAGACACCTCAGCAGGGGGAATTTGGAAATTTTCAAAAGTTTGCTTGATTCTCTCTGCAGAGAACTCCCAGATGGCGCCACCTCAGAGGGTGCTCTCTTGGAGTTTGAATTTCAAATTCACTTTTTGTAGGGAGTCCTCAGGTGGCGCCACCTCATGGTGGGCTACCTTTATTAAAAATAAAATAAAAATTAAAAATGGAGCCAAGTGGAGTCCTGGAATGGTGCCACCTCAAAAGGTGTTTGATACATGTCAGAAGGACAGAGCAGTGGGCTCAGAAGGCGCCACCTCAGAGGAATTTGAATTTTGCTTTTTCTGGTGAAAGGAGATCTGGACATGTGGCAGTCCAGGATGGTTCCAAGTGTCAGCCTGCTGGTGTGGTTCTTCAGATGACGCCACCTCAGAGGAGAATTCGAATTTCAAATGGAGGTTGGCCCTGGAGGAATGGAGGATGGACATGTGGTGCCACCTCAGGGTGGCTCCTACAATGCCATGTGGCAAGAGGGAGGAAAAGGAGGGAAGGGACATGTGGCGCCCTCATAGGCCATCTGGAAAAATCAGAGCTCCGGATTTGTGCCACCTAGGCCTTGTTTGAACATTTGAATGGTTTGCTTTTTCTGAAGAAAGCCAAGAGTGACATGTGTCTCCTACTTTTCTGAGAAAAGTAGGGAGAAGACATGTGTCCTCTACTTTTTCTGAAGGAGTTAGAAGGAGACATGTGTCACCTTGCTTTTTCTGAAAGAAGCAGAAGATGACACGTGACAGAGGGTAGAGAAGGAGGGCCAGGTCATGTGGCGCCATCTCAGTCAACATGGAAAAGTTGAAGTTCAGGATTTGCGCCACCTCAGACTGGAGTTTGAACATTTGAATTCTAGCTTTCTCTGAAGGAGGCAGAAAGTGACATGTGTCACTTGCTTTTTCTGAAGAAAGCAGAGAGAGACACGTGTGCCTTGCTTTTTCTGAGAAGAGCAGAGGGTGACATGTGTCACTTGCTTTTTCTGAGAAAAGCAGGGAGTGACATGTGTCTTCTACTTTTTCTAAAGGAAGCTGGAGATGACATGTGTCATCTACTTTTCTGAGAAAAATAGGAGGGAGACATGTGTCCTCTGCTTTTTCTGAAAGGAGCAGAGATTGACACATGTCGCTTGCTTTTCCTGAGGAAAGGAGAGAGTGACATGTGTCACCTGCAGGAGACATAATTCAAATGGTGCCACCTCAGGGGAGACAAGTTCTACTTTTTCTGAACAGGACAACACATGACACGTGGCATCTCATGGTGACCTTGGAATGACACTTGGCACAGGGTGAAGATGGTAGACATTGACATGTGGCATAAAATAAAGAGGATGACTAATGACATGTGGCGGCATCTTAAGGTGGTCCCACACTGACACGTGTCAAAGGGTGGCAAAAGAGAGAAGGTGACATGTGGCGCCAACTCTAGGTGAACCCTATGCTGACACATGGCAGGTAAATGGGAGGAGAGAGAAAGGACAAGTGGCGCCAATCCAGGGGACAAGGCTCCTATATTTTTGGGTTTTTCAAAATTCAAAATTTTCAAAAGAAAAGCTTGTGTGACACCACCTTAGTGTGGGCCCCATATTGCTTCTTTATTGAAATAAGGATAAAACAACAACTTCTTTTTGGAATTTTCATAAAATCTGGACTAATGGGCAAAACAGGAATTTTGGAAAGAGTTGGCCCTTGTAGGGCGATTTTGTAAAAGAAAGATATTTGAAATTGTCAAAAACAGCAAAATCTGAGGTGAAGTGACTGAAATCCATATTAAAAACTATCCAGATCGTTTTCCTGAGAAAATATTTTGACATTCAGAGCCTTGGGGGTAAAATGGGAAGAACTGATAATTTTGAAGACCCAGGGTTTTGAAATCAATTTTGAAAAGAGTTGAAATTCTAATCTGGATTGAAAATTTTGAAATCGAGAGTTCTGGACCTCGAAATGACATGCTGTGCAGTGCAGTGATATGAAATGCTCATGCAATGCTATACAATGACATGTCTTATGCAATATAATCTTGAACCAAGACTTGGAGATGCCTGTCTCCTGTCAGGAATAAAATTTTGAATATCTGAGCTAAAATAGGGAGACTTTGAGAGTTCCAGATGAAATTTGGACTTTTACAAGGTTCGAACTCAGAAAATGACCATTTTGCCCTCCGGCGATTTCAAAGGCTGAATGATGATGTTTGGTGAAAATGTCGGGGAGGTGAGTGAAAATTTGGGGTGTTTACAGATGCCCCTCTTTGCTGCTAAGCCGGCTCATGGCCGAGCTTAGTGGCAAAGAAAAACACACCAAATTTGGGTTATACATAAAAAAAATGCCCCAGTTAGAAGGATCTGACTGGGTGTGAAGAAATTAGCCCGAGGAAGATGGTAGATATGAAGCGAAGAATAAAGAGGAAACATTTGCTCTATGAGAGCGAAGTTCAGGTTTTTGCCCTTAACCTGGATGGGATGAAATACCTCGTAGGGAACGAAGCTCAGGTTTTGACCCTTGACCTGATTGGGGAATGGAATATCTCATCGAAATGAGACTCAGGTTTGTACCCTTAACCTGATCGGGCGGAAAAATGAAATACCTCTTTGAATGAGGCTCAGGTTTATACCCTTATCCTGATCGGGCGGAAGATGAAATACCTCTTTGATTGAGGCTCAGGTTTATACCCTTATCCTGATTGGGTGTGAAATGAAATACCTCTTTGATTGAGGCTCAGGTTTGTACCCTTATCCTGATCGGGCGTGAAATGAAATACCTCTTTGATTGAGGCTCAGGTTTATACCCTTATCCTGATCGGGCATGAAATGAAATACCTCTTTGATTGAGGCTCAGGTTTATACCCTTATCCTGATTGGGTGGAAGATGAATGGAATCCTCGAAGGAAGGGATCATGATGGAACCTTCGGATTTTGCACAGTAAATCCGACAGGGGTTTTGCAAAAGGAAGGAAAATGGGGTCCCTAAAGCTTGAAAAGGGATTGATTTTGGGCGTCTTATTGCTGAGACTAAAATCAGCTTTTGAAATTGCCTTTCGCGAGAAAATGATTGGTGGTTCGACCTCGAACCGAAATGGGACTGTCTATGGTGGGACAGTGGGGACACAGGGAAGTGTGCAATCTGAGAGTTCATGCTCTCAAAGAAGGGAAGGAATCAAGTCCTTAAGAGGGATTTAAAATTGGTGTCAGGATGTATCAAAAAGGGACATCAAGCTCTCACTTCACGTCAAGATAGCTAGAAAATATTGTCAAAATATTGAGAATTTTATTGTTGATTCAAAATATTTGAAAATGTTGCACATTTTTGCAAAGATATTCTTTCTTTTCTACCCAAAGCATTACCTCCAAACAAGGTTTACTTTGTAGAATCGAGACTTGAAATCCAAATTGCTCGCAATTGACCTTCTTCAAAGAAGTTATCAATTTCCTTGATATGAGCAAGAAAAAGAATTTGATATTATGAAAGCAGTTGATGAAAGAGTATTGATAATAGAACTTCAGAAGATTAAAGAGGATTCTTGATAGACCTGGCAGTTTGATATCCTGAGGGCTTCTCTCATGATAATCTTTCTGCACTCTTTTGGCTCTTTGGGTTTTTGCTACATTCTCCTTTATTTTGGAGATGTTCTGACTTTTTCTCTCTTTCTTTTTCCTCTATTTCTTTTTCCTCTCTTTCTCTCTTTTGGGAAGTGTTCGTCACAAACTCCTTCAACTTGGAGATGTTTTGATCCTTCTTGGATGATGGGTTTGGAGATCTTTGGGCGATAGCTGAAATTAAATATCTTTTAGGGATTGTCGAGAGGTTCATCGCATCTGCCTTCATCTCGACAGTGCTTTGGACTTTCCTTGGAAGGATCCGTCACAAACTCCGTCATCTTGGAGATGTTTCGAATCTTCTTTGGCCCCGGGGGTCTACTCGCCTAATTCGCCTTCATCTTGACGACAGGTGAGAGATCCCTTTTGCGGATATTTAATTGCAGCTTAGGTGATTTTGAGGAAACGGGGCTTGGGTAAATGCTCTCTTTTCTAGCACTCAAGATATTTTCACTGCCTTGTCTTTACAAGAATAATCCTTAAAGATGTGTCATAACTGTGATCAATATCAATCATCTACGACTTTTCAATAACATTGAATCTTCTTTTCTGGCCATATCGAGGACTTATCCTTCATCCTTTTGGTTGGCCAATAAAAAGAATTTGAATTTTGAATCTCTTTTCGCAAAAGCTTCACTCTTTTGGAAGTAATGCTGAAGGTAAATTGAAATAAAGATTTGTACAATAAAGATTCTGAAATCAAGAATTGATTGACAAATTGACAAAATTTTCTTGAAATCCTTGGTGAAAATGAGTATTTGAAATCCGGCTCAACACATCCATGACGAAAATTCTCCTCTCTTTTTCCCCAAAAAGAGAGACTCAGGCTTAGCCCTTACCTGAATGGGAAATGGGAAATACTCCTCTCTTCCCTAAAGAGGAGGTGTTTGCAAAACGAACTTTCGAAGAGAAATTGAGCTTTTGTCAAAGCTCCCTAATATTAGGCTTCTCTTATGGAAAGGGGGCCGATAATAGTGAGGTCAGAAAATTGGGTCATGAAAGGAACGAGTCCATCACACTCTCCCTGCAAAGAGGGTCCTTCATGATGAAGACAGCCTAGTATGAAATTGGGGGTCACAAGAAAAGCGAGTCTCCGTCGAGCCTCTCCCTATCAAAAGGGTTCCTCGTGTGAAATTGGAAATTGTTTTGCAAACGGTTCACAAAGACGCGAGTCCCTTCAAACTCTCCCTAAAAAGGGGCTAAGTGAACGAATTGGATAGCATGCGAAAGAACGAGCTCCCTCGAACTCTCCCTAAAAAAGGGTCTTTCGCAAGAGGAAATGATTGAAATTGGATATTGAGATTGATTGACCCGAAGGTCGAAACTGGAAGTTGGAAATTGGTTGTTGAAAATTGAATGACCCGAAGGCCGAAATTGGATGACCTGACGGTCGAAATTGAGAATTGATTGACCCGAAGGTCGAAAATTGGAAATTGATTGACCCGAAGGTCGAAAATTTGGCAATTGATTGACCGAAAGGTCGAATATTGGAAATTGGTAATTGAAATTGAGAATTGGAAATTGGGTGACCCAGAGGTCGAAATTGGAGAATTGCCTGATTTGAAGATTTAAATTGAAATTTAGAAGGCAAAATATCAAATTTGAGCAATCGACAGACCCTGAGGATCAAAATGACTTGTATCAACAAGGGAGAATGATGAGTTCGAGTCAGAGCTCGAATAAAATTCAGAGATCACGAGTCGGAACCCGAATCAACAGAAGAAAATGAAGCGCTCGAGTCAAGTTTCGAGTAACTAAAGAGATCTCGAGTCGGAACCCGGATCAACAAAAGAAAATGAAGAGCTCGCATCTGAGCTCAAATGATGTAATGAGATCACGAGTCGTAACTGTTATCATCGCAAAATTTTAACTTTTGCGAGTCAAACTGACCTTTGAAAAAGCTTTTGAAAATAACTCGCCTCTGTTTTTAAAATGCGGGAAAATTTCGTAGAATGGGACTCGCCTGTCGGTACGAGGTTCAACCGTTCCTGCCACCTTTAACAGGGGTAATTGAACCAAGGATCAATCTTATGCTCTACTCTATTCAACTTGTCTAAATCATATTCTAATTTCTAAATGCACATAGAATCAGGCATGTGCTATGAATTTTCAGAAAAATGCACATTTGAAAACATGATGTTTGCTTTGAATGATTGAAATATAAAATGTAAATCTTGGAAAATCGTGAATTGGGATTTCAAATATACTTCTGAGAGAAATAAAAATCGATTTTGAGGAATCCTTGACATTTGGTGAAAATCGATTCTGAGAGACTTGGTTTCTCTTAATTCAAACTTGGAAATTGAAATTCTAACTTAGAAATTTTGAATTTGGAACTTGGGAAATATTTGAAATATTCTTTGAAATTCAATGTCTTTGGGAAAATCGATTTTGCTATAAGACTTAGGAGATTTTGAGAAAATGAACTTCTTTGAATTGAAATTTGAATTGGAATTGGCAAATGCATGAAATGAATGAATATGGATTTGAGGAATTGAGAAATACTTTTTGTATTTTTGAAAAATGCAGTGCATTTTTGAAGTTAGCCTAAGAGTGTAGGCTGAATGTGGCTAATGTGAAGATCATAAATCTAAGTATCATTCGTATTCTGACTATGGCCATAAATACGAATTCCACCAAGTTTATAAACTTCATAGAAGCTAGTGCATGTGCCATTCGTGTAGACCATGGTGAATTTGTAAAAATATGCATGAATCATCATCCATCACACATTAAAATTATAAAAATAAACTATATGCAATGCAACCTAAGCTAAGCAGGAAATGTAAATTCTTATTCCAAAGTTTAATTTAGTTTACATCACTATTGAAATTTAAATACATGAAAAAATAAAGTCTTCAATGTACCTGCAAAACTAGAAAACTTGGTTAATGAAAATATGTTGGCTTTTCTAGATTTATCCAACAATATCAGGAAATTGTTGGATTTTGCTAGATATAAGCCTTTTTGACATGATTCCCTTAAATAAAAATGATAAAATATGAAATAAAATTGAATAAATATGAAAGAGAAAATATGAAATTTCGAAATTGGTGTCAAAATGACCAAAATACCCCTAATAACAAGACTATGGCCTTGAAATTAGGGTTTTAGAAAGATATTTTGATAAAATGCAAGTTTTGAAGTTTAAATGAAATAAACTCAAACCAAATATGCTATGACATGATTAAAAATATGAAATTAGGGTTAGGGATTTCGAAATTTAGGTCAAATGACCAAATTACCCCCGATAGCAAGACTATGGCCTTGAAATCAGGGTTTTTAGAAATAGATTTTTGGTAAAAACTTAGGTTTTATGCACTAAATGAAATCAAATGAACACAAAATTAAACCTAAAGCATCCTAATATGATTATGAACATGATTAAACCCTAAAAATATATGCTTATGCACGAAAATCCAATAATATCACAAATTTTGTGATTTTTGCAGTGTTTTTGGATCTTTCAGGAACCCGGTTTTGCAATTTGCTTAATTCAGCCATCAAATGGATTCCAAAATCCATAAAAATTGGTACCTGCACTTGTTATAACCCTAATGTCGAATTGGAATTATAAAAATAATTTTTTGACATTAAATTAATCCGAAAATTGCATTAAACCAAAAAAATATGCTATTTTTGACCTAATTCACCAACCAGTCTCAGTCCAAGACCTGAACCAGGGGTCAAATCTCCATGGAAATTTATTAAATTTTACATAGACTAACTAGGAAGGAAAACAGAGATTTCCCAATTTACAGATCGGAAAAATCATCTCCGGTTAGTGAGAAACCCTTCCGGCAATCTGAGCTAAAATATATCACTTTTAACAGGGATTAAAACGGCTACTCCATATTGAAAATACAGGAATAAATAACACTACTAAACAAAAATTTCTGAAATTTTAGTGATGAACAGTAGACAGAAAAATAACAATACTCACTTTTTACAGATCTAAAATCGGATCTGTGGTTTGGGATTTATGACTAACACAAGTCTGATTAGGGTTTTGGTAAACCCTAACGAGTTTTAAATTTAAAAACAGATTCCCTAAAAGGGGAAAAATACTAAACAGTGATCAAAAAATCTGAAAATTTCACAGAAGACATATCTACTCAATGTGAATCCATATCACTTTACAGATCTAAAATCGGATATAATATGAGAGAAATATCATAACAGCAAGTTACCTTCTTGATTTTAACCACGATTTTAAAGCTTTAAAAACCCGATTTGATGTCTTATTTTTTTGACAGAGTTCCCGAGATCCAAAACCTCTGATTTTTCTACAGTAACTCAATAACTCATGCATGCACCACATATAAAAAAATCAGAAATAAACCATGAGTGCTTCCATCCGAAATAACATCATCTTTACTGTTCTAAACCTAGAACACACAGAAATTTAAGAAACTTGAAAAACCATGCATTAACTAATGTAAATAAATAAAATAAACCATAAAACAGTAAATAAAACTTATTTCTATGCTATAGAACGTAAAACAAACATGAATAAACCATTAAAATAAAATAAAAACAGGGAATCAATGGCTGGAATTTGATATCACCTTTAAAACATAGATTTAACCCATTAAAAAGGGTAAATCATATATTTTATTGGTTAATAATGCAAAGAATCATATTAAAATTAATTCTAATGGATTAAATTCTTTGTAAATTATCCAAAATAGGGTTAGATCACCTTCTTGGATTGTTCTTTCTGATTCTTGATGGTTCTTGAGGTTGAATCCATGGTTTAATCCATGAAGGGGATGATACCAATGGCTAAATCATGTTTAAAACAATGAAAAACATTAAATAAAAACTAAAAATTAGAGAAAATAGTTACCTTGAGGTTGCTGCAATGGAGGAAGGGCTGGAGAGGAGAGAGAAGCTCCAAGAATCCAAAGGAAAGCCAATTGTGAAAATCGACCCCCCTATGGCCTCTATTTATAGAAAATTTTTTAGGTTTAAAAATTGACAATTTTGAAAATTTTGGACTCTAAAGGGGGGAGATTTTGGGGTGGAGTTACCTAACTACCCCTAGTCTAAATTATCCTAAATAATGCCTAATTAACCCCTAGCTAATCCTAAAAATTCCCCAAATGTGGTGCCACTTGGCATTCTCTCACATTGGGTTTTTAAAACACTTTTAAAAACCTTTAAAAACACTAGTTTTAAAAACTAACTTTCAAAAATGAGTTTTTCAAAAGGGTTTTGACTCTTCTAAACCTCTAACACTAACCAAGACATCCACTAACCCTAGTCTAGCCCTGACTGACTCGAATATGGCACCACCCCGAGTGAGCCCTACTTGAGTTTTTCAAAAAAAAAAAAAAAAACGATTTTAAAACTTGAAATTGAGGGAGTTTTCAAAAGCTTTTCAAAAGCAAACTTTGAAATTGGAATTTTTGAAATGATATAGGATCCTAACTGAATTAGAATTCCTCTGGATATGGTGCCAACTGAGTGGGCCCACATCGAGTTTTAGAAATTTTGAAATAAACACTGAAAATAGCTTTGAAAAAGGGTTAAAATTGACATTTGAAATTCAAGATTTTTGAAAATAGGGTCTCATGCGAACTGAAACTCCGGGTTAGAGTCCTGAACTCTTAGGACTCTGAAATTTTAAATTTTAACAGCCAAATGAAAGAATTTTCAAAAGATTTTATCAAGAAATGATGAAATAAGTCAGAAAACACAGTCAGGGTTAGATTCCTAACTCGACCGAACTCTAAAATAGAATCCTGAACTAACTGGACTCTTGTAAAATGACCTAAATTTCAAAAACAAACGAAAAAGATTAAAAATGGAAGTAAAACAGACTTCAAAACAGACTCCTGACCGGATCAGGACTCTGAGACAGAGTCCTGATCGGACTGAAACTTTCAAAATTTTGAGAAATTTGATGAATAGAGGAATTCAGAAGCGACACCACCTCAATAGGTCTCATATGTGAATTGAAATCGATTAAAATTTGAATTTGAAATGAATCCAAATTGTTTTCTAAGAAAGTATTTCAAAATATACGGTCCCGGGGGTTGGAAAATGACAGAATGTTGAATAAATACCCAGGTTTTGAAATTGATTTTGAAAGAAAAGCTTTAAAATTCAAATCTGGATTGAATATTTTAAAAACTGGAGTGTTGGATCTCGAAGATTAGATGTAATGACATGCAATGCTATGCTGTGCAATGAAATGGTATGCCGAATGCATGCAATGATATGCAATGACATGTAATGACTTATGAAATGAACAGACACTGGATGAGGTGAAAATTTGGGGTGTTTACAGTAACCCGGATCAACAAATGAAAATGATTTGAAATAAAACCCGAGTCGGAACTCGGTTTTCTGAAAAATTGGAATTTTGAAAATGTGCCAGTTTGAGTACTGGATTTTGGAATAATACCAGTACGAGCGCTGGGTTTTGGTTCAGTATTGGTGATGACCTTTTGATTTTGAATCATTAGGAATTGTGATGGGACTGTTTGTTGAAATCCCAATACTGACCATATTGTTGTTAATGCAATTGAATGCAAATGAATATGAATTGATGCATATGAAGGCACATGTGCATGAAATGAGGAATTTGTTTATCCTGCCTGCATATAGAACAAAATTTTAAAATGCCCCAGTGTAACTGGGAAAGAAAGTTGGATCATTATTTAAAGGAAACAGGAAGGATTACAAGAGAAGGATAAATGTTTCAAGTATAAAACTTTTTCAAGTGTCGAGCATTAATAGGATCAGGCAATTCTACCCCATCGGCATTGATGAGCCGATATGAGTTGCGGGGTAATGCTTCTTTGACAACATAGGGACCTTCCCAATTTGGCGACCATTTGCCGTCGGGACGATGCTTGAGATAAGCTGTGGACCGAAGTACTAAATCGTTGACTTTGAATCTTCTTTCGATGATAGACTTCATATATTGCCTGGCTACTCTCTGGCGATAGGATTGAGCATGCTCTGCTGCTTTTAGCCTTCTCTCGTCGAGTAAGTCTAGCTGCACTAGTCGCTGTTGCTGGTATTGATCAAGAGGTAATTGCAGAAGTGAAGCAAATTTCAAAGCGGGCTTCTGAACATGTAGCGGCATTACTACTTTTGTCCCATAGACCAGTTCTGATGGGGTAGCATTCGTTGGAGTACGAATGGTGGTCTGATAGGCCCATAGTGCATCGTGGATCTTCTCATACCAGTCACGGCCTGTTTCCACAGTTCGCTCCAAGATACGAATTAAAATCTTGTTGGTGGCCTCTGCCTGACCATTCCCTTGAGGATAATTTGGAGCGAAAAAATGGTGATAGATCTTGAATTTTGAGCAGAATGTCTTCATCTTTTCATTCTTGAAATGACTGCCATTGTCTGACACAATGTCATGTGGGATGCCGAAACGGCAAAGGATGTTCTTGCGAATGAAAGAGACCACGTGTCGGCCTTCAACTGTGCGAAGAGTGATGGCTTCTACCCACTTGGTGAAATATTCTGTTGCGGCAAGGAAGTATTTGTGGCCATTTGAAGCTGAAGGAGTGATGGGACCTACGACATCGAAGGCCCACAAGGAGAACGGCCATGGAGAAACAACGGATTGTAAATATGTTGTTGGCGCATGGATAGAAGGTGTGTGTATTTGACATTGCACACACTTCTTCACATAATGATAACAGTCTTGTTGCATAGTCTTCCAGTAGTACCCTGCTCTTATGATTTGCTTGACAAGGGTTTGGTAGCCGACGTGGCCGCCACAAATGCCTTCGTGTGCTTCTCGCACGACTTCTTTGGCTTCGTCTTCATCTAAACATCTGGAATACTCTGAACTGAATCCACGACGATAGAGGACATTGGCCAAAATGAAGTATCGAGTAGACATACGCTGGATTGCTCGCTGCTCTTTCTTTGAGAGTTCTGGAGGAAACTCGCCAGTTTCTATGAAAGTTTTGATGTTGTAATACCAAGGCTTCTTCTTTTGCTCAGCCTGGTTTACTTGCTCCGATGGAAGGAAAGCAGGTTGGTCAAGTCTGTCAATTTCAAAAGAGCGACAAGATTCTCCATTCTTGAATGCCATAATGGAGCCTAAACTGGCTAGGCTATCGGCCACTTGATTGAAATCTCTCTTGATATGGAAGAGCTGAAATTCTTCAAACTGGCTGACAAGAGCTGAAACAATTTTCTGATAGGGAAATAACTTCTGATCTTTGACCTGCCATTCGGCTCGAACTTGATTAACAACGAGTAATGAGTCACCGTAGGCATGTACTCTCTTGACATTGAAGTCTAGCAGAATCTTTAGACCTTGAATCAGGGCTTCATATTCAGCCATATTGTGAGTGCATTGAAAGTCTAGCTTGAGAGAAAATGGAATCATCTCCTTCTCAGGAGTGATTAATAAAATTCCGATACCTATTCCGGCCATGTTCTTAGAACCATCGAAAAATAAATTCCAGACTGGAAATTGCTGGATATTGCAAATTTGCTCATCAGGGAAGTCATCTTCGGCTTTCACTTCTTCGGCCAGGGGAAAGTTCGCCAATTGATCTGCAATTGCTTGGCCTTTGATTGATTGCTGCGAGACATATTCTAAGTCATACTGCATCAGTAAGACTTGCCATTTTGTGACTCGTCCGCTGAGGAAAGGCTGCTCTAAGATGTATTTGAGGGGATTGAGTTTAGACAAAATTTTGACTTCTGACGCTAGCAGGTAGTGTCTTAGCTTCTGACACATCCATACCAGAGCTAGGCAGGTCTTCTCTATTTGAGAGTATCTCTTTTCATAATCTATGAAAGTCTTACTCACGTAATAAATGGCGTGCTCTATCAAGCTGCCTTCTTTGTATTGCGCCAAGAATCCGCCGCATGCGACTTGATTGACTGAGATGTATAGCAAAAGAGGTTTTCCCAATTCTGGCGGCTTCAGGATGGGAGGATTAAGAAGATACTTCTTGATTCGATCGAACGATTGCTGGCATTCTGGCCCCCATTCGAACTTCACTCCTTTTCTGAGTAAGTGGTTGAAGGGCTCACATCTCATCGCCAAATTGGAAATGAATCACCGGATTGACTGCATACGTCCTTGAAGGCTACGTAGTTCTTTGAGATTCTTCGGGGGTGGCATATCAATGATAGCCTTTGCTTTGGCTGGGTCAACTTCAATTCCCTTTTTGCTTACCAGAAAACCCAACAGTTTGCCTGATTCGACTCCAAAGACACACTTTTGCGGGTTAAGCCTTAACTTGTAAAGAATGAGTCTCTTAAAGACTTGATCAAGCGCTTCAAGGTGATCTTCTTCCTCTTTAGATTTCACGAGAATATCATCAACATACGCATCCATGATTTTGCGCATCTGATCGTGAAAGATGACAGTCATTGCCCGTTGATACGTTGCTTCAGCATTCTTGAGCCCAAAAGGCATAACTATATAGCAGAAAGTGCCCCAAGGCGTAGTAAAGGAAGTTTTGGATTGGTCGCGGGCGGCCAACTTAATCTGGTTGTAGCCGGAATATCAGTCCATGAAAGAGAACATGGCATGTCCTGCCGTGCTATCGACTAGAAGATCGATGCTTGGAAGTGGATAGTCATCCTTCGGAGTTGCCTTATTGAGGTCTCTGAAGTCTATGCAAATCCTCACTTTGCCGCTTTTCTTTGGGACAACGGCGATGTTGGCTAACCAATCTGGGTAGTCAATAGCTCGAATAAATCCTGCTTTGAGCAGGTCTTCAAGTCCTTCCTTGACTTGTTGTTCTATTCTGGGATCCATTTTTCTCAGCTTCTGCTTGACTGGCTTAGCATCCGGCTTTAAGACAAGACGGTGCTCGACCAATTTGGGGTCTAAGCCCGGCATGTCTTCATATGTCCATGCGAACACTTCTTCATGCCGCTTGAGAAAATCTGTAAGCCTTTTCTTTTCTTCCGGACCCAGACTAGTTCCGATCTGGAGAATTTTTGGATCTTCCTCTGAACCGATGTTGACACCTTCAGTTGGATCTTGTACTAGAGGAGATGGTTCGTCCTGCTTCTGAACTACGGCGAACTTCGGTAATTCCTGAAGAGACTGATGGTATTCTGCACAATCATCTGACTGCTTTGCAATCTTATCATTTCTGATGCTTGCTTTGATTCTGTGAATTGTTGTCGACTTCTGAAAGGCCTTGGGATTGAGAACGAGCTTCTTGATTGTCCGAGAAGTCATTCTGAAATTTTGGAGAAGAAATTTGGTTCAGACAAATCGGCCTATAGTAAGACAAGCAATCATTTGAAGAGAACTATGCATAAAATGGCATTGAATTATAAAATGATGAGACAGACAGAAAGGGAGTAGATGGCATCCAAATAGACAAAGAAAACTTGGAATTTTATTGATTGAATTGATCAGTGACATTGGTAAAATGAGACATTTATTTGAAAAAGAATAGAAAGAAAATAACAAATGGTCTTCATTGTGCTCCTTTGACAAAAACAGTCTTCCTTGATGAGCTTCCTCCGGAGAACCCTAGTTCTGCTCTGTGGGGACGATGTTTCTGGATCATTGGCTCGATGCGGCCATCTTCGTTCTTGCCGAGTCCCTTGAAGGGTTGATAGCCATGCTTCAGGAGTAAATCAAATCCCTTTTTTGACTTCATGAATTGAGGAAACAATGGGTGATCCTTAATAGTGCTGTAGTCGATTCGACCTCCAACCTTGAAGAATCGAGGACCTTTCCATCGTGTCGTGGCTACTGTGTGCAGAGATGGCTCTAATGGTGCCTGAAGTATTTCTCGATTCTCTCCGAGATTGATCTCTTCACTTTCCCTGATGCTGGGAATATCTGCATTGAATGATGGCCGAGGAATCATGGGTTGCGGGAGCCTTTCTTCTGGGTCTTCTCCCAGTATTGTGGTAATCATTCCACCTTTTGACCACTTCACACATTGATGTAGGGTGGAAGGCACTGCATTAGCATTGTGAATCCATGTCCTTCCGAGCAGCAAGTTGTAGGTTGGTGGTACATTAACCATGTGGAAAAGCACTGAATGCACTGAATAGTTGATAAACACTTCCAGGAATATCTTGCCCTTGGCCGTTTGACCATGATTGTCAAACCCATAGATAGTGATGGGATCCGGAATATATTCTTCATCCTTGATCCCTAATGCCTTTGCGGTCATTTTAGGGCAAATATTGAGGCTACTGCCTCCATCGACCAACACATGCGGTACTGTCATTCCTCTGACCCGAACGACAATGTAAAGAGCATTATTATGAAAGGAATGAGGCTTTGGAAGGTCCTCATCCGAAAAAGTGATTGGTGCATTGGTCATGGCAGAGTTCACAATCTGTGCCATGTCTTCTGGAGTGGTACTGGGTTTAACTTTGATTTTCCTGAGTAAATCATTCAGTACTTGCTGGTGCTTGCTAGAATTCTTGGCCAAGTCAAGGATGGAGACATTGGATAAAGCGGTCAGAGGCTTCTGACTTGACCTTTTTGACCTTGGTCTAACGATTTGCTTGAAGAAGTCAGAAGTTCCTTTTGACTTGGGAACTGACTTCACAAGTGCTTCCGCAACTTTCATTTTACCGAATGCTGAGATTAAGTCCATCTTCTTAGAATCTGGAGCTGCTTGTCGTAGCACCGTCACCTGATGCTGAAATTGGAGATCTTGCGCAGAACATGGCTTGATATGTTCATGCGGTAGAAAGGGGTGTGCAGACACTACTGCTGTGGTGTGTGAAGGGAAGGGGTGATTGAGAATGTCCATTTTCTCTTCTTATTCTCCTTCTACCAATAGATTTTTTTCAATGAGGTCTTGTATGATGTTTTTGAGAACAAAGCAGTTCTCAGTGTTGTGCCCTACTGTCCTGTGGAACTTGCAGAACTGATCTTTCCATTTTCCCATGGGCACAGGGGGATCAGCCAATCTGGGCAATTTGACCATTTCTTTCGATAGCATGTACTCGAGCACATCTTCGAGTGATTGGTCAAGGGGAGTAAACTTTCTGTCATAACTCCATCCTTTATGTTTGGTCTTCTCACGCAGTTTTGGCCCTTGATCCTGCTGAGGAGGCTTGCTGAACTGAGGGGCAGGCTTTGCTTTTTGGTCCTTGTTGTTCGAACTGCCTGTGCCGTAGCAGTAATCTTTCTTCTGCCCTTTGTATCGATTTCGGCCTTTGCTGTTGTTGCTGGCAGAATAAGTGAAGTGAGCTTTCTTTTTCTGCTCACCATGGGAGTTGTTCTTGAAGAATGTGAAGCCTTCATAGACTCCATTTTCCACACTTAGCTCGAGCCATTCGGCTCGTTCAATCAACTCAATGAAGGTCCTGGACGGCGCTGTGGAGATTAATCCTCTTAACGGTTGCGAGAAATTATTGAGGATTAGGGACAATGCATGCCTTTCCGAGATAGGATCTCTCATCTTATTACAGGCTGATCTCCATCTATGAATGAAGTCCCGTGCTTTTTCATTCTCATTCTGCCTTAAATTGCAGAGATGACTTAATGTAGGAAGCGCCTCTGTGTTGAACAAGAAGCGTTCAATAAAGAGATTCACAACTTTGTCGAACTCCTTGAGTTTGATGGGGTTGATATGCTCAGCATACCACTTGGCTGCAACTCCTTCCAAGCTGCGGGGGAAGCATAGAAACAATGCTCGGTTATCCCTCTTAAACCGAGAGCATTCAGCAAAGAAAGTGGCGAGATGAGCTTTTGGGTCGCCAGAACCATCGAATTTGATGAATTTTCGGGGGAGATTCTCCAGATCATCATCCCCTTCTAAGCCGTCATAAAAATCCTCACTGGTGAAGACTTTCTTTCCCTTGTCGCGGGCTTGCAGATCTTTGACAACTCGGGCCATTTCTTTAAACTGCGCTTGCAAAGGCTCTTCTTTATCTCTGCTCTTTGATCTGCGGCTTTTACTTTGGCCGCGCTTCTGAAATGCCGGAGGCACCTCATATTCTTCATCTGTGTTTTCAGTGGAATCTGATTCATCTGAAATCTCTTCTGGCTGGATCTGCTTCTTGGGAGCCTTCTTACTTTTGCGACCATGGAACTTTTCTCTGAATGGGTTCCTTTCTGAGCTGGTCCCGGGCTACTCATTCATCATCTTATTCATCATTTTTCTGAACATGGCATACATTTGAGGGTCGATACCGTCATCTTCTGGCTGCTGCTCTTGACTCTTCTTGGATCGAGGGGAACCCATCTCTTCTTCCGATGCTGACGAGTACTGGGATGCCGTGGTTCTTTTGCCCAATCTTGTCTCAACCATCAAATGGTATGGATGCTCTCTGCAGGGCAAAGACCTGATTAGATTATGACGGAATTAGCTTTTGGAAGAAATATTTGCTGAAAATATGGTAGACAATTTGGAAAAGATGTTCCATTACTAGGGACTGAGTCGTCGTGGGAATCACGACAATTGTGTTGCCATTCCTTCTGCCAAAGAAATAAACAACGAAAATATGCCTTGTTACCTAGGCGAGGTCGTCAAACCACAATGGAAAGAGAGACAATTTTATAGAAATGAGAAAAACATGACTTTATTGATCTTGACAAAGAGGTGGGGGACAAAAAATTTGCCACCATTCATGATAGTCGGCAGACACTCTAGGACCTGGAAAGATTTTAAGAGAGACAAAGGAATCCCAGCCGTAGCAGGCAGAATGATATGCCCCGGACCATTGTGCGGAAGTAAGATCAAACTCTGCCATAACTCCTGATAACAGTCGGGCTTCGACATACTGCTGTCTCTGGGAGAACTGCCGAACACATCTCTCTGGTTGGTAATAAGTGCAGAAGAATGGTCCTAGCAACTTGAACCGCTTGCCATAAGCGTACGTATATCTGGGAGGAGATATTTGCCGATCAAAATAGTCCCAAACAACGTCATCTTCTTGGATGTTGTTGATCATGGATCGGTACTGCGACACTGGAAGGAGTTCTTGACCATTGTATCTGAAAGAGCTTGCTCGGGCTGGAACATGCTGGAAAAACCAGGATTGAAGTGCATAGATGCATCCTTCAACTAAAATGGACTCTCCGAGTGAGAATCGGGTCAGACCTCGATATAGGAAAGCGAGCGCTGCCATGGCTATGGAGAGGCGATTGGTTTGCCGACTTCCCCATCTTCTCATAAGTTGGATTATCCTGATGTCCATGTAGTTCTGTCCATCTGGGAAAAGGGACAGTCCTACAGTGCATAGAACCATTGCATTCTGAATCCTTTCTTTAGCCGTTCTTGATAGCGAACTGACTTCCATGAAGGTTCCGTACTGACGGTACAACTCAAGTAGGTCAACATATTCATTTCCTTCTAACTGGATCAGAGGCCAAGATCGGCGGCCTGTCATACAAGCTAAGAAGTCTCGGGGGTCCAAACCCTTGACATTGATAAGGAATTGATGCTCTAATGGGTCGCTTGGTCGACCAGCTGGTTCTGGCAACCCCATGATTTCTGAAAATTCATCCATTAAAACAGTCATCTCTCCCCACGGGAACCAGAAGGTACACGTTCGAGGATTCCATCGCACTGCCATTGCATGGATCAGGTTGCCATTGATGGTCTGCTTTCCGACTGCTGATGTCAGCTCTAATCCGCACTCACTCAAATGGTCCGAGAACATTCGGGAAAAGCTCTTTAGCCAGGAATAATACCACCGGGGAATGAAAGTTCCGGTGCTAAGGGCTCGATGTTCAGGACGACCTTGTCGCACCTCGAAGGAGATATGACCTTCAGGAAAGATAGGATCGACTTGACTGGATGCCATCGAACTGAAAGCAGAGAAAGACTCAAAATGAGACTTAGGAAAATGTGAGAAATTTTGAAAAATTTTGCAGGCAGGATAAAAATGCAGCTAGAAATTCGAGATCCAGTAGAAAGGTAGAATGAAAAATCGCCTGGAGTTTTGGGAGAAATGGGATAATTGGAAAAATCATCCAGGGTTTGAGAAAAAGACCTTGTGGAAAATAAGGATATTTGGAAAAAGACCTAATGAGTTGAAAAACATTGGGAAACATAAAGATTTGAGAAAATCATACATACAATCACATCCTGCACAAACATTTATGCACATTCAGCACTCCCTAAAAGGCTGACTCTAGATGCATCAATTTGAAAACAGCTGTAGGACCTTAATCCTAACTCTAAGTTCAGATCATCTTTGTCCAATCCAGTTATGCCGATATACCCGAATCGAAATCCGAGGTACGTGGCATAAAATTTCAACTCCGGTTCTAAGGTAAGGTTTTCCAACATCCTTGAGCGCCTACCGATATACTTCGGACTGTGGCCCGCGGTACGTGGTAGGGGGTGTTAACCCAAATAGTTGGCCCAGTTGTGAGGCTCTGTCCCGAACTAGGGTTCTGGAAGAGAGCCCAGCAACGTGAAGACCGGGTAATGTTAGGTAATTGGAGGTTTTAAAAAAATGATCACATGCAAGAAATAGAGGGCTCTAAGTCCTAGAGAGATAGACTTTTGAAAATCTTTTGAAGAAGCATACATTGTTTGCATTCAGATCCTAAATTGAGGAGAGTTGTATTTAGACCTAAGTCTATGTGAGCATGAAAATTTCTCCTCAATATGGTCCTACCAAACCATGCCTAAGCTATATGCAATCAATGTCAGCTAGGTCAGAATCTAGGCTCCTAGGCTCACATGATATTGAAAGTAAAGAGCTGACATTTTGTGAACATAATTTTGATAATTAAACTAAGTCAAGCATAATTTAGGTCAGACAAGGACAGGTCCCATCTCGGTCACCAAACCTGTTTTCGTCGCGAAATTTTTCCCGTATTCCCTTCCTTGCGGAAGAGAAAAAGGAAAATGCTTTCGCGCTTCAAACTTGACCGGATTTTGGAAAATGTTTTTGAAATACTCGCCTCCGTTTTTGAAAATTGCGGGAAAATCCATGGGATGGGGCTCGACCTGTCGGTACGAGGTTCGACCATTCCTGCCGCCTTTAACAGGGGTAATCGAACCAAGGACCAAAATTGTGCTTGACTTAGTTAAATCATCAAAATCATGTTCTATCCTAAATGCACAGAGAATTTAGGCATGTGCTATGAGATTTGGAAAATGCAACTTGGGAAAACATGATGTATGCTTGGAAAATATTTGAAGTTGAAAAGAATTTCTCAGGAAAAAGCATGAAAGTCAATTTCTCAGGAAAACTCATGTGAAAAAGGGTTTTTGAAATCGCGGGAAAGTTCATGAAGTTGTGGGAAAATCATGAATGGTTGACAATCCTGGGAAAATGGAAGTAATTCTTGAGAAAAAGGTGAACCTTTGAGAAGGGAAATATTTCTAAGAAAATCTTGGACTTTGAGAGTTTTCTTAGGAAAAGGATGGAAGATTTATAGGAAAACTCATTGGAGAAGGAAATTCAAAACTTGGGGAATCGAAATCCTAGGAATTTTACCTTTTGAAATACTTGGAAATCGATTTTGGATCTTGGAGAAAGATTGGAAAACTCTTTTGAATCTCTTAAGAAAATATCATTTTCCAGGGAAAACTGTGGAAAACTTGTCTTTGAAAAACCGATTTTGAAAAATCCTTAGAGTTTCTTGAGAATGAAGTTTTCTTGAGCAAATCTTGAGAAAATCAATGATTTCATGATGCAAATGACATGAGTGAATGAATGCACTTTGAGAAGATTTTCTGAGGAATTGGTTGGAAAATGTGCATTAAGTCCAAATAAATCCTTTACATATTCTGACTGTGGCCATGAATATGTTCAGAACTTAGTTGATTTGATGCACATGATTTTGAAAACTTTGGAAATATGATGTGCATTTTAAGATAGCCTAAGAGTGTAGGCTCAATGCAACTAGTAGAAAGATGATGGATCTGGGTCTCGTCCATATTCCGACTAGGGCCGTAAATATGGATCCCACCGAGTCCGTCAACTCCCTAAGAGTTGGTGCACGTGCCATTCGTGAACATCCATAGTGCTTTTGAAATAAGATGTATGCATCACATAAGCAGGATATTTGCATAAATTCAAACTATATGATATGCATCCTAGTCTAAGCAGGAAATTAACTCTCTTATTCCAAAATTTATATTATTACATCACTAAATAAAGGAAATAAAAGAAATTTGCAGACTTCAGCTCCTTCTTTTGAATGTCCCTGCCAAACTTGAAATAAGGTTAGCTCAAATATGTGGGTTTTTCCAAAAATTTCCAATAATATTATGAAATTATTGGATTTAATTGGATATAAACCCTATTCTCATGCTTCCTTGATATTTGAAATGATGTAAATGCAGGGAATTCAGTGGAAAACATTTGAAATTCGGAATTGGGGTCAAAATGACCAAAATACCCCTAAAATTAAAGTTACACCTTTAAAATCAGGGTTTTTTGAAGGAAAACTAGGTAAAATTGAGATTTCGAAATTCGAATTGAATCCAATGATGATAAAATACAGTATGAGGCATGATGACATGCTGCTAAACACATTATGACTGTAAAATCAGAATTTGACATTTTGAAATTTAGCCAAAATAGCGAATTTCGCTTGTTTTTCGCTTGGATCTGGGTCCTGCGGGACCCTGTTTTGGTATTGTGGCTAATCCGAACCTCAAATGGATTCCAAATTGCACCAAATTCGGTATGAAGCATCTACTTACTCTGATAAACAGCCTAGAATGATAAAAATCATGAAATGATATGATTTAAATGCCAAAATTCAAGGAAAGTCCTAGAATGGTGGATTTTGCCTATGCATCCAAACCAAATGCAATACCTAATATGATAATGCAAGATTTACACCATGGAAACTTCTGATATTTTGCAGACTGCTAAAATACCCGAAATGTAACATTTTTGGTTTTTACAGCCTCGGGATTTGAGCCATGGTGAGTTCAATAACAGAGATTTAGTTCTGATAGAGGTAAAAATCACACTAATCTGATGTAAAACGCTAAAAAAATATCAAACAGACATGGAAATTTATGAAATTAATCATAGTTATGCACGACACCTACATGAACAACTTTTATGTTTATGACTTTGGCATTTGATCAACGGAAACATAGATAAAAATATAACTATTCCTGCCTAAACTAACAGAACAGACAAATGTAGCAAAACAGGGGACTGACAAGAAAAATCCGAATCATGGGTCAACACTATTCTAAAAATTACAAGCGTTCAGATGAAAACAGAGGACATCTCTTACACAACTTTCACTTTTTACAGTTTTGGATTTGGAGCAACACACAAAGAGAAACCATAACCCTAATTCGATCCAAGATCTCAGAGGCCCAAATTAGGCTCTGACACGTGTCCCGAACTCTCGGATTTTTGTCAGATATAAAAAAAATCATAAAAATCTGTAAAAATCACATTAAAAACTAGACATTCTCCCGAGTTCATAACAGTTTTCGGATCGAAAATCGGATCTCCCATTAGGGATGTCTCGATTTTACAGGTCGGAAAATGACTTTCAAAACGCATCCCGGGTAAAACAACCTGACTTGCCATTTTGAATGTTTACCGCAGTAAACAAATTTAAATGCCTCCTAGTTTTTGGCAAAATTTCAAGGACACCTAAGGGCGCATTCCTTGATTTTTTTGGGATTTTTAATAAAAAATAAATGCATGAAATGACGTGTGGACTGACTGACAAAAACAGAGACCTACTGAAAATAAGCAGAATTGAAATAAATGCTAAATTAATCCTAATTAATTCATGAAATGTGCTAAATGAATGAAATAAAATGCAAATTAAACCTAGCTAACTACATGCATGTTAAAATCATCAAGGAAGCATAATTAAACATTTTTATATATGTCGTTTTATGAGAATAGCTCAATCCATCTCTCGGATGAGCTCTTTCTTCAAACGACTCCCGATTCGAATTATGGAATCCAATCAATGGGAAAAGAAGTGCACCTTGTTTCGTTACGCAGCGTAGAAGCTCTTGAAAGGGGCGGCTATCACGAGCTTCCTTAGTCCTTCGCTTCGAGCTTCGGATGGTCCACCAAAATCGAGCTATGTTTGAATCGGATTGGCCATTGCACAAACTTTACTCCACCTTCTCCAATGAGCCAAAGGGGGCACGATTTCCAAAGTTCAAAATTGGATTTTAGGAAGGCTAGGTCGGATTTTCCAAGTTCACAAGAGCTAAAAAAAGGATCTCCCCAGGCTGGGCGTGAACCCGAAATTCAAACAGGCTCGATCTGAGCCCTCCATGTGGCGCCATCTCAAGGGGTGCCATCTGGGGGTTTGAAATTCGAATTTGGCCTTTGCAGGGAGCCCTCAGGTGGCGCCACCTCAAAAGGTGTTTTAATTTTTGAGAAAAATAAAAAAAATGGAAATTTTGTGGGTGAGACACCTCAGCAGGGGGAATTTGGAATTTTTCAAAAGTTTGCTTGATTCTCTCTGCAGGGAACTCCCAGATGGCACCACCTCAGAGGGTGCTCTCTTGGAGTTTGAATTTCAAATTCACTTTTTGTAGGGAGTCCTCAGGTGGCGCCACCTCATGGTGGGCTACCTTTATTAAAAATAAAATAAAAAATAAAAATGGATCCAAGTGGAGTCCTGGAATGGTGCCACCTCAAAAGGTGTTTGATACATGTCAGAAGGACAGAGCAGTGGGCTTAGAAGGCGCCACCTCAGAGGAATTTGAATTTTGCTTTTTCTGGTGAAAGGAGATCTGGACATGTGGCAGTCCAGGATGGTTCCAAGTGTCAGCCTGCTGGTGTGGTTCTTCAGATGGCGCCACCTCAGAGGAGAATTCGAATTTCAAATGAAGGTTGGCCCTAGAGGAATGGAGGATGGACATGTGGCGCCACCTCAGGGTGGCTCCTACAATGCCATGTGGCAAGAGGGAGGAAAAGGAGGGAAGGGACATGTGGCGCCCTCATAGGCCATCTGGAAAAATCAGAGCTCCGGATTTGCGCCACCTAGGCCTTGTTTGAACATTTGAATGGTTTGTTTTTCTGAAGAAAGCCAAGAGTGACATGTGTCTCCTACTTTTCTGAGAAAAGTAGGGAGAAGACATGTGTCCTCTACTTTTTCTGAAGGAGTTAGAAGGAGACATGTGTCACCTTGCTTTTTCTGAAAGAAGCAGAAGATGACACGTGACAGAGGGTAGAGAAGGAGGGCCAGACCATGTGGCGCCATCTCAGTCAACATGGAAAAGTTGAAGTTCAGGATTTGCGCCACCTCAGACTGGAGTTTGAACATTTGAATTCTAGCTTTCTCTGAAGGAGGCAGAAAGTGACATGTGTCACTTGCTTTTTCTGAAGAAAGCAGAGAGAGACACGTGTCTCTTGCTTTTTCTGAGAAGAGCAGAGGGTGACATGTGTCACTTGCTTTTTCTGAGAAAAGCAGGGAGTGACATGTATCTTCTACTTTTTCTAAAGGAAGCTGGAGATGACATGTGTCATCTACTTTTCTGAGAAAAATAGGAGGGAGACATGTGTCCTCTGCTTTTTCTGAAAGGAGCAGAGATTGACACGTGTCGCTTGCTTTTCCTGAGGAAAGGAGAGAGTGACATGTGTCACCTGCAGGAGACATAATTCAAATGGTGCCACCTCAGGGGAGACAAGTTCTACTTTTTCTGAACAGGACAACACATGACACGTGGCATCTCATGGTGACCTTGGAATGACACTTGGCACAGGGTGAAGATGGTAGACATTGACACATGGCATAAAATAAAGAGGTTGACTAATGACATGTGGCGGCATCTTAAGGTGGTCCCACACTGACACGTGTCAAAGGGTGGCAGAAGAGAGAAGGTGACATGTGGCGCCAACTCTAGGTGAACCCTATGCTGACACATGGCAGGTAAATGGGAGGAGAGAGAAAGGACAAGTGGTGCCAATCCAGGGGACAAGGCTCCTATATTTTTGGGTTTTTCAAAATTCAAAATTTTCAAAAGAAAAGCTTGTGTGACACCACCTTAGTGTGGGCCCCACATTGCTTCTTTATTGAAATAAGGATAAAACAATAACTTCTTTTTGGAATTTTCATAAAATCTGGACTAATGGGCAAAACAGGAATTTTGGAAAGAGTTGGCCCTTGTAGGGCGATTTTGTAAAAGAAAGATATTTGAAATTGTCAAAAATGGCAAAATCTGAGGTGAAGTGACTGAAATCCATATTAAAAACTATCCAGATCGTTTTCCTGAGAAAATATTTTGACATTCAGAGCCCTGGGGGTAAAATGGGAAGAACTGATAATTTTGAAGACCCAGGGTTTTGAAATCAATTTTGAAAAGAGTTGAAATTCTAATCTGGATTGAAAATTTTGAAATCGAGAGTTCTGGACCTCGAAATGACATGCTGTGCAGTGCAGTGATATGAAATGCTCATGCAATGCTATACAATGACATGTCTTATGCAATATAATCTTGAACCAAGACTTGGAGATGCCTATCTCCTGTCAGGAATAAAATTTTGAATATCTGAGCTAAAATAGGGAGACTTTGAGAGTTCCAGATGAAATTTGGACTTTTACAAGGTTCGAACTCAGAAAATGACCATTTTGCCCTCCGGCGATTTCAAAGGCTGAATGATGATGTTTGGTGAAAATGTCAGGGAGGTGAGTGAAAATTTGGGGTGTTTACACCTGTTTTGCAGAATATTACCGCACGTCATTTTCTGGACGCATGCTCAGTAATAATCTTGCCACCTACATGGCTAAAAGAGGTCCAGTGATCTTAGAGAAGCCTTTATATACCTAACATGGCAACCATATAGTGATTTTCCAATCACATCATGAGATTCAATGACATCCCCCTGTGTTAGATAGTATTCATCTTATCCCTTTCTTGTATATTTACACTCCTGCATTTGCAGTTTCACCTGCATTTCTTCTTTCCCCTTTTACATTATCAGTCATATTCCATGCTTAACCTGTATATAATAGAGTACTTGCCTTGTTATTTCCCTATACCTTGCATATCATCTCCACTTATATGTTATGCCCTCCTTTTATGCTGTCATCAGCTGCCCACTATGCTTTCATTGCATATGTATTCTCTTCGCCATGCGTTACAAAGTGTATTGCATGCAATGTGCAACTTGTACATTTCACCTAAGCATCTCATATACCTATCCTTGTAGCTCACCATCCATTGTAACTGATCCAATACCACCTTGCCCTCCAAAAGAACTACTTTATGGCCTTTGCCTTCACCCCCTATCATAAGCTTGCCGTATATACCTATCTGCTCATGACCCGCATGTTGCCATCCATTTCGGTGAACCTGTATGTCACAAAACCTCGTTACATACTAGGATATCCCATGGCACATCTGAGTTTAGTCCCCCATGTTCCAGCATATCATTATATATATTGTACTTGCATATCACGTATGTAAATTTGCTCATCATATATATATTTCCGATTATAGGAACGTGTATATATTTGCCTGTATATGTGCCCATTTCCTTGGGTATCTTGTATATCCATTCCTTGTACTAACCCACCTTTGCAGGAAAATCTGGAGGAGGTTGATTATTTTAATTTTGTATTTCTTTTATTCATTTTGCTTTATGTCAGAGATGTAACAATTCAAGTTTGGAATAATATTTACTTTTACTGCTTAGATTAGGATGCATTTCATGTAGTTTGATTCATGCAATATCCTGATTCTATGATTCATATATCTCATTTTGGCAAAATCACCGTGGATGAACACGAATGACACGTGCACCAACTCTTAGGGAGTTGATGAACTCGGTGGAGTCCATATTTACGGCCCTAGTCGGAATATGGACGAGACCCAGATCCATCATCTTTCTACCAGTCACATTGAGCCTACACTCTTAGGCTATCTTAAAATGCGCATCATATTTCTAATATTTTCAAAGCATTGTGCATTACATCAACTAAACTCTGAACATATTCATGGCCACATTCAGAATATGTGAAGGATTTATTTTGACTTAATGCACAATTTTCCAACAAATTTCTTAGAAAATCTTTCAAAGTGCATTCATTCACTCATATCATTTGCATCATGAAATCATTGGTTTTCTCAGGATTTTCACAAGAAAATTCCATTCTCAAGAAATCGATTTCTCAAGAAACTCTGAGGATTTTCAAAAATCGGTTTTCCCAAGTTAAATTTTCACAGTTTTCCATGGAAACCAGTTTCTCAGGAAACTTCTAAGTTGGATTTCCAAAGTCAAAGTTTTCCTTCGATTTTCCCTGGAAAATGTTGTTTTCTTAAGATTTTCAAAAAGAGTTTTCCAATCTTTCTCAAGAATCAAAAAATCAAATTTTCAAGGGTTTTAAGGCTAAGATTCCCAGGATTTCGATTTCCCAAGTTCAGTTTTCTTCTCTAATGAGTTTTCCTATAATTTTTCCATCATTTTCCTAAGAAAATTCTCAAAGACCGAGTTTTCTGAGAAGTGTTTCCCTTTTCAAATGTTCATTTTTTTTTTCAAGAGTCGCTTCTATTTTCCCAAGAATTTCAACTATTTCTGATTTCCCCACATCTTTATGAACTTTCCCATGATTTCAAAAACCCCTTTTCATCTGAGTTTCCTGAGAAATTGACCTTTTTCCTGAGAAATGTTTTTTCAACTCCAAAGTTTTCCAAGCATACATCATAGTTTTCCAACTTATATTTTCCAAAATCTCATAGCACATGCCTGAATTCTCTGTGCATATAGGATAGAACATAATTTCGATGATTTAATTAAGTCAAGCACAATTTTGGTCCTTGGTTCGATTACCCCTGTTAAAGGCGGCAGGAACGGTCGAACCTCGTACCGACAGGTCGAGCCCCATCCCATGGATTTTCCCACAATTTTAAAAACGGAGGCGAGTATTTCAAAACCATTTCCAAAATCCGGTCAAGTTTGAATCGCGAAAGCATTTCCCTCTTTCTCTTTCGCAAGGAAGGGAAGACGGGGAAAAATTTCGCGACGATAACAGAAGGGAAGACAGGAAAAATTTTGCGACGATAACACCATCCCAGCATCTTCCAGACCACTGTTATATTTTTCACAGCATCGTTATACCCTTACACCAATACCAATACCTGCATGTTTTCCAATTTCATTTTAGCACCTTATTGCTATATAGCCCTCACAATAGCCCTGTACCACCCTCTTTCCCTTAACATCACACTTAGATAGTTGTGCATATCACCACTCACTACGATACCCATTAAGTGTGCATGAATTTTTATGCAGTCTACCCTCATTAGTATACAGGCATCCTCATAGGTACTTTAGCTTCAATATAACCTCTTGAATTCTTTTATATTCTTGTCATATATTAACCTTGTTTTGCAGGAAACATGTGGAAAGTGTCATTCTTCTCTTTTAGTTTAAGAATTATAACTTCAAATTTCAATCTCAGAATTATAATAGCTAGACATTAATGAGAATGTTACATTTTTCAGTTTTAGATAGAATAAATGAGCATTGTAAATATCATCAATTGTTTGTTTCATATTATTTTTCCCTTATTTCTCAAAAATTCACGAATGGGAACACGAATGGCACGTGCACCATTCTAATAAAAGGTGATTAAATCCTAAGTTGATGATTCACATTAATGGCCATAGTCAAGGTGTGAACAAGACTTAGAATTTTCATCTTTTATGGAATAACACTGGATCCACACTGGATCTTCTTCCAAAAAATCATCATATTTTCAAATATTTTCTTCTTTTATCAGAGTTTAATTTAAAATTAGCTCAAAATATATATATCAATGGCCATAGTCAGGATATATTGAGAGTTAATTTCATTTTAAACTCTAAGGCACAAAAATGTGTTTTATTCTTCACTTGAATTTAAATATGATTACTATATAATACATTCAATGACCATAGTTAGGGATGTATTATATCTTTAATCTTATTTTAATTCACTTAGAGAATGAAATATACTTTTCAAATTTAATTTCAAATTCTTTAATTCATTTCATCATTTAGGCTAGAACTACATCATATTTTTAAACATTCATTTTCAAAATCCAAGTGATTTTGAGATATATTTTCCAAGTATCTTCTTTATTTCTTAAATCAAACCTTCAATTCTTATTTTAAATTCATTTTTTCTAAATTTTATCTCATTTTAAAATTCAAATTTCAATTTCAAAGTCTAATTTGACTTTGAAATTTTAAAATTCATTTTTACATTCAAAAATTCGATTTCCCATTCAAATCGAATTTCAAAGTTTAATTCAACTTTGAAATTCCAAATTCATCTTCAGAATTCAATTTCAAATTCAAATTCAACATTTCAGATCAAAGTTCAAATTTAACGTTGAAATTTCCAGATTCATCTCCTGATTCAAATTTCATTCTCTATCCTTCCTTTCAAATTTCAAAAAGTTAATTTAGACCTCTCAGATCCAATTCCAGGTTTCATCTGGATTTCTGAAATCCAATCCTATCTTCAAATTCCATGGGGATTTCTCAAATCCACTTCAGATTCAATATGGATTCTCAAATTCAATTCCGGATTTCTCAAAATCTGATTTTCCACTTTTAAATTCAACTTGGATATTTTAAAAGATCCAAATCCAAATTCAATTTAGATCTGAAAACCCAAACACATATTCAAAATCCAGACTCCAGATCCAACTTCAGGATTCTAGATTCCGGATTCAACTCCATCTTGGATTCCAGACTTTGAATCCATTTTCATTTAGGATTTCATATTTCAAATCCAATCTCATCTTGGATTCCAGACTTTTGATTCAATGCCATTTAGGATTCCAGATTTCGGATTCAAATCCATCTTGAAATCCAGATCTAAAAATACAATCCCGTTTTCAAATTCCACCTAGACCCAAGATCCATTCTAATTTCAAACTTCAATTCTAGAATTCCACTTCATTTCTCAAATTCCATCTTGACTTTCGATCCATTTTTTAAAGTCTATACTCATTTTTCAAATCTCCCTTTTCCAAATTCAGGTTCATCTCAAATTATTTCGAAACTCAAGATCTATTCTAAATCTTAAGTTAGAAAAATCTAACTTCTCCAAGTCCATCTTCAACTTTCAAAAAACCATTTCTTCACAAATATTCTCAAATTCATTTTTCAAAAAAACCACTTGGAACATCTCCAAAATTTCTGAATTATTTTCTCAAAAGCATACATCCTTGCATTTGCATCACACAAGCATGATTGTTTGTGCATTTTCTAGACTTAGAATAAATTCTTAAACAATATTACGGCAAAGCAAAAAAGCATAAATTCGATCCTTGGTTTGATTACCCCTGGTAAAGGCGCCAGGAACGGTTGAACCTCATACCGACGAGCGAGCCCCGTCTCTCCTTTTCCCACAAATATTTCAAAACAGAGGCGAGTAATCTTTTAAATCTTTACAAAATTTAAGGTCAGGTGAGACCTTTGCAAAAGAGTTCCTCTCTTCTTCTCTTTCTTTTCTCTTCTCTCTTCTTTTTTGTCTTTTATTTTTCCCTTTCAAAAGGGGGAAATAGAGATTAGAAAGGAAAAGAGAAGGAAGAGAGAGAAATACAAGAGAAATTTTTTTGCGATGATCACAGAATTTGGCGACCGTGATGGGACTCGTCTTCGTCCGGTCAAATTTGTGCCTTTTGCTTTGCTTTAATATTGTCTAAATCTTTATTCTTCAAATGTCAGCTTCATTTTCATGCAAACCTTAGGAACCTAGACTCTGTCCTAGCTGACATAATGCATATAGGATTTAAGTATGGTTTGGTAGGACCATATTGAGGAGAATTTCTTCATGCTCACTTAAACTTGGGTATGAAATACAACTCTCCTCAATTTTAGAGATTAAATGCAAACAATGTATGCAAGTGTATGCTTCTCTTCATTTTAATTCTATCTCTTTAGGACTTGCATTAGAGACATCTAGTTTTATTGCATGTTGAACATGTTTTCAAAAACATCCTTACCTATATTGTCCCGGTTTTCACGTTGTTGGGTTGTCTCATTAAACCATAGTTCGGGAGAGAGCCTCACAACTGAACCACTTATTTGGGTTAGCGCCCCCCTACCACGTACCTAAGGGCCATAGTCCGAGGTATATCGGTAGGTGCTCAAGGATATTGGGAAGCCATTATCTTAGGACCGAAGAAATATTCTTATGTCATGTACTTCGAGCTTCGGCTTGAGTATATTGGCGTATCTTGATTGGAATCAGATAATCTGAACCATAGAATTAGGATTAAGGTCCTACGAGCCATTTCAAATATTGCATTTATAGTCAGCTTCTAGGGAGTGCTATTATGTGCCTCATTGCTGGTATAATTTGATTCTTTTGTGGATATTATCTTGAAAATTCTTATTTTTCAAAACCCTGAATGTTTATTTCACAAAAAATCTTTTATTTTCTAAAAAATCCAGGATTGTATATTTTTTACTTCTTTATTCTTTCATAATTTTCTTAAACTCTGGATATTCATTTAAGTTTTTCCTTTATCTTTCGAAAGTCCAAGCGTATTTTTCTTCTTTTCTTCTGATTTATTTAATTCTTTTGATCCTACATGCACTTTTTTTTTAAAAAAAATTATTCAGGTCTTGTCATCCATCGTCAAATATGTCTTCAAAATGCTATTTTCTCATCCAAGATCTCTTTTTATCAAGAGATCTCTTCTCAAATCTTTTAAAATTTCCTTCATCGTCTCTCTTTTTCCCAAAAAGTTCCCCAAGGTCTGAACCCTTCCTTTATTCTACAGAAAACATCAGGCTTTCCATCATGGTTCAAACGAGAGCAGGAAGGAGAGCAACTCAACAATACAGTGACAGCGAGATAGAAGAAATGAACTCTCCCAGATCGTCTAGGGGACATGGCTCAGAAGGAGAAGATGATGTTGATCCTGCCATGTACAAGATATTTCAGAAGATGATGTCAAAGATGATGACTGAGCAGGCTGGTGTTGGTCCGAAGAAGGCATCATCTAAAAGAAAACTCAACAGAAAACCCATAAAAAAGCATGTCAAGATCAGCAAATAGAAAATCCAGCATGATAGCACCTCTGAGGACATAGAGTCAGCAGAAGAAGATTCTGAAGAAGAAGAGCAGTTGATGTTCATCCCAAAACATCTACGACAGTCTAAGAGGGCAGTTGAAGAGCATGTATCAGTGAACAAACCCATGTACGGGCCCCCCACAGAAGATCCAATTCAAGCACTGACCAAGATGGTCAAGGATCTGCAAATCCGAGATAAGGGAAAGAGAGTATATACCAGGCAAGACTTCTACCTCGGTTTATATGGGGACAACAGCTTGGAAGACCTCCCCAGAAAATTCATTAAGTTCAATGGATCCAACAATCCAAAAGCCCATCTTGCCATGTTTTTGGTAGAATGTGCCAGATTTAGTGAAGATAACCATGCTCTTTTCTTGTGCTTCCCACGCAGTCTAAAAGGCATAGCAGCTAAGTGGTACGAAGATCACATCAACCCTGTTGAGCTGCGAGATTTTGACAAGGTCGTTAATATGTTTGTAGAGAGATTCATGTTTAATACTGAGGCACTTCCAACCCTCAATCATTTATACAATCTGAAGCAAGAGGATAAGGAGAAGGCCATAGATTTCATTCGAAGGTGGAGAGATACCTGCAACAAAATGAGAACCCCCATCTTAGAGGAGCACGCGCTCTAAGTTATCTTGAACAACTTTTCTCAGCTTCTCAGGAGTGTTATTTCCACCTACCCGTTAAAATCATTCATCAAACTTATTGAACGAGCTGAGTGGCTCGAGATGGGGATAGACAATGGGATGTATGAGGGCATCACCCTCATCAAGAGCGGTCAAGACTCCAAAAGGAAGGCGAATTATACCTTCTCGACCAACTCTGGCGGCAGTAGCAGCAAGGATAGCAAGAACAAACAGACAGGGCAACTAGAGAAACCCTTCAAGCAGAATGACAAGCCGGTTCTGGCCAAACAGAAAGAAAAGATAAAGCGAGACGGTTGGGGTTAAGACCACCACTTCACTGCTTTGGAACACTCCCTCGAGCAGGTTCTGGAGTATATGTTGAGCAAAGATATGATTAAACTTCCAGGAGTTGCTGATCCCCCGGTCCCCCTGGGAAAATGGAAGGACAAATTCTGCAAGTTTCACCGAGCAGTGGGGTACGACATAGAGCACTGCTTCGTTCTAAAAAATATCATCCAGGACTGCATCAATAAAAACCTTCTGATAAAGGACGAAGATGAAGAGCAGCCCGCCGTCCTGACCAAGCCTTTCCCAGATCATTCAAAAAACTGACAATGCTAGAGTCTTTCTGCTTTCCTCCATTTTCTTTACCAACCATCTTGTAAGGGCAAGTCAGCCTGAGTCTTTTGTAACCTTTTGGTCAAGATGCATGTAAATATTTTGGTCTTTGTTATCGGTTTTGCTTATAAATGAAATGTCAATCTCCTTCCTATCTTTGATGTTCAATTCTTATTTCTTTCACCATATTGGGGCATCTTTTTAAAATTATATTTACACTTCAAAATATTCTTTTGCCATCAAATTTCCACTCTTTTCAGGATGAGGGGCAATCCCGACATCATCCACGAGAGAAATGAAATTACTTATGAGGGTCTTTCAAAATCGTGAAAACTTTCTACAAAGTTTCTATCATAATCACCAAAAGTCCAATAGTTTGGTTCAATCTTTTTCAAAATCAACCATCGTGTTGATCTTCCTTTTCAAAATCGGTTTCGAACCATTGTCTTTCAAAATCAACCCTCATGTTGATCTCTCTTCAAAATCAATCCTCGTGTTCATTCTTCTTCAAAGATCAGCTCTCGTGTCGATCAACCTCGCAGTTGATCCTCTTTCTAAAAATAATTTTCTCATGAACATTCTCATCTCACTTTAAAGATCCCACGTGCAGGCAGGATCAAGCAAACTCTTTTCCTCAATTTTTATCAATTCTTTTCATTTATCAATCTTTATCAGTCTTATCAATTTTTGTTCATCTTTATCAATTTTATCAAATTTATTAATTTTTCACCAATTTTATTAATTTTTCTTGACAATTCTTATATCAATTACCCTTTCAGGTTAAGGGATAAACCTGATGGTTGTTTTCCATGAGGTATTCCTTTTTATTTCTTTTCCCACTCAGGTTAAGGGATAAACCTGAATTTCCCACTCAGGTTAAGGGACAAACCTGAATTTCCCTCTCAGGTTAAGGGATAAACCTGAACCTCGTCCTACGAGGTCCTTCTTCCTTCAGGATAAGGGATGATCCTGAAGTCTTTCATCGTCTTCCCAGTATCTTCAGATTTCCCACCAAATTCTTACCGATTTTTATCAATCTTTGTCAATTTTTTATTAATTCTTATTCTTTATCAATTTTATCAATTTTATTGATTCTTTATCATTTTTTTTATCAATTTTTTTGATTCTTTATCAACCTTTTATCAATTTTGTCAGAATTTGCCAATTTTATTTCCCCGTTCAGGATAAAAGGTTAATTCTGAAAATCAGACCACATACAATTAACTATGATGGTCTTCCTCATTACAAATAATTCAGTCCTCGAACTGGTCATTCTCAATCCTAGATTCGGTCCTCGCACTGGCAAATTTTCAAAATTCAAAACTTCTGATTAAAGCTTTCTTTTGAAAACCCGAGTTCCGACTCGGACTTCCTTTTGGATCCAATACTCGTGTTGGAACCAATCGTTTCTTCAAAAATTTGAGTTTTCAAAACTCGGGTTTCTCTTTTATCTTTTATTTTGAAGATCCGAGTTCCGACTCGGGTTTTTCCCTTTTTTATCTTTCGTTTGAAGTTTCGAGTTCCAACTCAGACTTCCTTTTGGATCCAATACTCGTGTTGGAACCAATCGTTTCTTCAAAAATTCAAGTTTTCAAAACTCGGGTTTCTCTTTTATCTTTTATTTTGAAGATCCAAGTTCCGACTCGGGTTTTCCCCTTTTATCTTTCATTTGAAGTTTCGAGTTTCGACCCGAACTTCCTTTTGGATCCAATACTTGTGTTGGAACCAATCGCTTCTTCAAAAATTTGAGTTTTTAGAACTCGGGTTTCTCTTTTATCTTTTATTTTGAAGATCCGAGTTCCAACTCGGGTTTTCCCCTTTTATCTTTTGTTTGAAGTTTCGAGTTTCGACTTGGACTTCCTTTTGTATTCAATGCTCGTGTTGGAACCAATCGTTGCATCAAAAATTCGAGTTTTTCAAACTCGATTTTCTCTTTTGTCATTTATTTTGAAGATCCAGGTTCTGACTCAGGTTTTCCCCTTTATATGGTCCATATTCCTTTTTTATATCCGAGTTTCGACTCAGACTCTTCTCTTTTTCAAAAACCCGACTCTCGGGTTGGTCCATCTTTTTAAATATCCGAGTTCCGACTCGGAGTCCTTTTTCAAAAAAACCAACTGCCAGGTTGGACCTTCTTCCAAAATCCAGCCTTCTGACTGATCCCTTCCAAATTTCAAGCTTCAGGTTTATTCTCTTCAAAATTCCTTCTTTCCCCTTCAGGTTAAGGGATAAACCTGAGTTTCCCGTTCAGGGTAAGGGATAATCCTGAAACCATTTTTAGAAGCAACGTAGTCTTCTATAATGGTCCTTTAAAATCCAGTCTAACACTGGTCCTTCATAAAATCCAATTCTCGCATTGGTCCTTCCAAATCCAGTTAAACACTGGTCCTTCATAAAATCCAATTCTCGCATTGGTCCTTCAAAATCCAGTTTAACACTGGTCCTTCATAAAATCCAGTTAAACACTGGTCCTTTATAAAATCCAATTCTCGCATTGGTCCTTCAAAATCCAGTTTAACACTGGTCCTTCATAAAATCCAATTCTCACATTGGTCCTTCCAAATCCAGTCTAACACTGGTCTTTCATAAAATCCAATTCTCGCATTGGTCCTTCCAAATCTAGTTAAACACTGGTCTTTCATAAAATCCAATTCTCGCATTGGTCCTTCCAAATCTAGTTAAACACTGGTCCTTCATAAAATCCAATTCTCGCATTGGTCCTTCCAAATCCAGTTTAACAGTGGTCCTTCATAAAATCCAATTCTCGCATTGGTCCTTCCAAATCCAGTTCAAACTGGTCCTTCATTAAATCCAATCCTCACATTGGTCCTTCACCAAATTCCAATTTCTTAAATTGGTCCTTCAAAATTCTAGTTTTACATTGCTCCTTCAAAATTCCAAATTTTCACAAATTGGTCCTTCAAATTCCAGTTTTCACACTGGTCCTTCAAAATTTCAATGTTTACATTGGTCCTTCAAAATTCCAATTTTCTTAAATTGGTCCTTCAAAATTTCAATTGGTCCTTCAAAAATTCCAATGTTTACATTGGTCCTTCAAAATTCCAATTTCTCAAATTGGTCCTTCAAAATTCCAATTGGTCCTTCAAATTCTAGTTTTCACACTGGTCTTTCAAAATTCCAATTGGTCCTTCAAAAATTCCAATGTTTACATTGGTCCTTCAAATTTTCAATTTTCTCAAATTGGTTCTTCAAAATTCCAGTGTTTACGTTGGTCCTTCAAAATTCCAATTTTCTCAAATTGGTCCTTCAAATTCCAGTTTTCACACTGGTCCTTCAAAATTCCAATGTGTACATTGGTCCTTCAAAATTCCATTGTTTTCATTGGTCCTTCCAAATTCTAATTTTCTCAAATTGGTCCTTCAAAATTCCAGTTTTATACTGGTCCTTCAGATTCCAATTGGTCCTTCATCAAATTCCAATGTTTTCATTGGTCCTTCCAAAATTCCAATTTCTTAAATTGGTCCTTCAAAATTCTAGTTTTATATTGCTCCTTCAAAATTCCAATTTTCACAAATTGGTCATTCAAATTCCAGTTTTACACTGGTCCTTCAAAATTCCAATGTTTTCCATTGATCCTTCAAATTCCAATTAGTCCTTCCAAATTCCAATTTTCTAAAAAATGGTCCTTCAAAATTCCAATGTTTTTCATTGGTCCTTCAAATTCCAATTGGTCCTCCCAAATTCCAATTTCTCAAATTGGTCCTTCAAAATTCCAGTTTTACAATGGTCCTTCAAATTCCAATTGGTCATTCATCAAATTCCAATGTTTTCATTGGTCCTTCAAAATTCCATTTTTCTCAAAATTGATCCTTCAAATTTTAGTTTTATCCTAGTCCTTCAAAAATCCAAATATTTACATTGGTCCCTCAAAATTCCAATTTTCATAAATTTGTCCTTCAAACTCCAGTTGAAGACTGGTCCTTTACCAAATTCTATTACCAAGGTCCTTTACCAGAATTCTTTACTTAACTTTATTTTTAAGTTGGTCCTGTAAAATCTAGTTTTTCCGATCAAAATTGCCAAAATCAAATTTTTTAGCCCGAGGTCCTATCAAAATCCACATTGAGTGATTATTTCACAAAGGACTCTCAAAAACTTTGCCAATTCGCTAAAAATATGTGTTGATGCCAATATCTTATTGCACAAAAGAATCACCTCAGATTACCTCTAGTATTCCTTTCAAAAGGGTGAAACTTTTTGCGAAAAAGGATAAAATTCAAATCTTTTCTCTGTTGATCGACCAAAAGGATGTAAGAAATGTACTTGGTATGATTAGCGAAAGAAATATTCAATGATGTTGAAAAGCCGAAAGCAAATCGATATTGATCATAGCTATGGCGCATGTTTAAAGACGATTTTCTAGCAATCAGGCAGTGAAAATATCCTGAGCAATAAAAAGAATCCACTCAATCCACATCTCCTTATTCATTTAAGCTACAATCAAATATCTGCAAAGGGGATCTCTCAATTGTCGTCAAGATGAAGATGAATATGCGAGCTCGACCCCCAGAGCCAAAGAAGATTTGGATCATCTTCGAGAGGAAGGAGTTTGTGACGGATCCTTCTAGAGAACGTTCAAATCACCGTCAAGATGAAGGCGACTGCGCTGAGCCTCCCGACAAACCCTAAAAGATATTTGATTGTTGCTATCATCTAGAGATCTTTGACCAATGAACAATATCACCAGTATAATTCCTGAGAAAAATAAGGATCAGAGCATCTCCAAGATGAAGGAGCTTGTGACGTACCCTTCCTCGAAGAAAAAAGAAAAGCCAGGACATCTCCAAAATGAAGGATGATGTAATAAACTTCCCCCCAAAACCAAGAAAGCTCAATGTCTCAAAAAGAATGCCATAAAGATCATTATGGGAAAAGCCCCAGGATATCAAACTGCCAAAATTGCCAGAAGTCATCTTTTCTTATGCAAAATCCTTTCATCAATATCTTTTCACTACTTGCTTTTATGAAATTAAGAGTATTTCTTCTCTATTCATATCAAGGAAATGGATAACTTTCTTGAAGAAACTCAACAGCATAAAAATTTGAATCTGACTCCGGAATCCGGGAAGTTAACCTCATTTTGGAGAAAATACTCTAGGTAAAAAGAGAGAATATTTTTCGCACATACATGCACATATTCAAGCATTTGAATCAACTATATTTTCATCTTATCGGCAAAATTTTCTGGTTATCCAAAAATGAAATAAATACTCAATATCTATTTTGATGCAACCTAGCATTGTTTATATTTTTCAAAGAGAGTTGCCTTATTCTGGTGAGGTATTTCTTCCAGTCCCATCATGGTTTTTTTCCCCATCAAAGAATCCATGCTTTGTATATCCATTCAAATAAAGATTATGCCTGAACCTCGTCTCACGAGGTATTTTTCAAAAATGTCCCATCATGATTTTTCAAATATCTTTGTCCCATTCAGGTTAAGGGCTAAACCTGTGTCTTTTCAAAAAATTCTTATTTTTGTCTCAGCTACGAGACTCCTTCAAAATCTCTCATTTTTTTTACCATTTGGGGATATTCATCCCAAAGTCCCATCACGATTTCCTTATTTTCCTTCTGTCCAATTATTTTATTCTCGGGGATTTCGTTCTTCTTCCGAAAGTCACTAAGAATAAGGTGCCAAACCTGAGAATAATGTTTCTCAAAAACAAATTCTTCCACACCCTGTTCAGACCTTCTGACTGGGGCATTTTTAGAAAATTTGGCATGTATTCTTTGCCGCTAAGCTCGGCTTACAACCGGCTTAGCAACAAAGAGGGGCATCTGTAAACACCCAAAATTTTCCCAAAAATTCAAAAATTCCGTTTTTGCCTCTGGGTCTCTTTCTTTGAATAAATCGAGTCAATTTTTAATCAAATTTCCATTCATTTCTCAGATTCACTGGAATCCAGACTCAATCTTCATTTTCTGACCCAATTTCTGATCCAAATCGGATATCTGGATCCAATTCTGATCTTGGATCTCTTATTTGTTCTAAAAAAATAAAATAAAATTTCAAATTCTTTATATTTTCTCAGAGTTTTTTCTCAGTTTAGGGTCCGATCTCAATTCAAGATCCGAATTCTAATGTTTTATCAAAATTCTTGGACACAAACCCGTTTTTGAAACCCATTTCCAAAATAAACCCTACTTTTCTCAAAAAAACTCATTTTAGAAAATCTTGAATATTTTAAAATAATAATTTTACAAAAAATCTTAAAAAAAAACATTATTTGGGTCCCACTTGTTAAAATTCCTCATGTTACCCCTACGCTTTTGGGGTTTTTCTTTCAAAAATTGAAAAAAATAAATAAATGGATTATTCCCTTTGCTTAAACCAAAAACCCCTTTTGAAAAAAACTCTTTTTTTTTAAAACCTCTTTTTGAAATTTCTGAAAAATATAGGGGACCTCTATTATAAAAACCATAACGGTTTCCCGTTATAAATAAATAGTCGAGGTCTCTTCCTCCTCATCGCCTCTTCACCCCTCCACCCTCCTCTTCTATCCGATTTTTTTCCCTCCTTCATGTTTTCTCTTGGTCGACTGAAGAAGGTTCGATTCCCCCTTTGGAAAGCCACTAATCGCACCTTGCTCCCTTTTGACGATCCCATTTTTTTCTCTTCTTCCTTCTGGTCCTCCTCTCCTCCATTTCTCCTTCCTCTCTTTGAGGCTTCCCTAGTAAGAGCTGAAGTGTTGTCTCTCGAGGTACCTCATCTACCGTCGTTTGAAGGAGACCAAACCCCCCTGCAACAATTAGGTGAGTAGCCATCCTTCTCTCATCTTTTAAATTCTTTGCAAAATATTACTTCTCTGCTTATCGTTTGAATCTCTTTCAATTTTAAGTTTAATTTTATTTTATTTTAGTTTACATCACAAAGGATGGGATCGACCTGCATATAACAGGATCGACCCACCCTGTGCGACATCAAAGGAATCTCCCAATTCCAACAATTTTATGTTCTATTTTTTTTTTTTCTGTTTCCTCTCCCTCTCATTATTGAATTTCAGTAAGTTATACACAACAATGCTCTCATCATCGCCCCGTGTATTACAACTTCAATGTATATTCTTTTTTTTTCTTTTTTTTTATTTTATTTTATTTTGTTTGGATTCCCCCTTTCACGGATGGTTTTCTATGTCATTTTTGTCAGCCTGCATTTTACAGCAAGATGGGGATTGCTATCTTTCTTCTTTCGCTCTTTGCCTTTTCTCTTTTTTTTTTTCTTCTTTTCCTTTTTTTCTCTTATTTACATATTTTTCTTTTTTGTTTGTCTTAAGCCCATCCAGCATTATGCTTCATCTCTTAGTTTACATTCTGTATTTTGTTTTTGCATCTCGTTAATGTCTCCCTTCATTATAGTCTTCTTCTTTTACTTTTAATCTTCTTGTTGGTTTTTTTTTTTTTGATCGTCTATTTATATCAGGATTTCTATGCTAAATCTTGATTTCCTGTTTGATATCATGATCTCTCCTCTTGATAGTCGTTTTCCTGCTTTATTTTAACTATCCGTGATATTTTGATCTTCATTTACATTTTTTTTTCGTCCATCTTGATATCTGGTTAAACGTTTGTTTTTCTGGTTCATGCCAGCCGTTGCATTACATCTACTTAATCAGCATCTTGATTTTGTCACCGTCATTTGTATTTCTTGGCAGTTCCGTTTATTGTATTTGTTACTTTACTACAGAAAGATCATTTCCCTATTTAGTAACTAAATTCTATACATTCAGACGTTAAGGTGCTTCAGGGAAATTGGGTAATGGGTATTTAAGAATTCAGACATCAGGGTGATAGTCATCACCTACCACTGTGCACAAACCTTCATACCCATCTACACCCCACTTTGCTAGTCCTTGAAGGCCTTCGTGGATGTTCTATCCCTTCCCTTCTATTTCATATATTGATCACAACCTTCATAGCAAGGGTCCCTGCTGCCTCATCCTCCCTATTATTCATCACCACATGCGTTACCTCTTAAAGGCACAGTTTGGTTAAAAAAAGAAAAACCATCACATCTCATTGATCATTCATGTTTTGGTTTTTTATAGGAATACATGGGATACCTATCTTAGTAAGCTCAGGTATAGTTATGGTTTGATTCACTCTTGGATATTGAAGATCAAACAGTGTCTGGCACTTTCAATATGGGTGGCCCTTTTGTCCAGATACAACATGTTGCTTAAAATTAAATATTTGTGTCTTAATTCTTTTCTTCCTACTACATTTTTGATAGATATGGTAGAGACATCCTTATAGCAATAAAAAATTTTCTTCCTTCTTCTGCAAATCAATTAAGATATCTGTTAGCTGTTAGGAATTATGTTGCCAAGGTAAGGTAGTGTGAACACCCCAAATTTTTCAAAAGTTTGTAAATATTCCCCTTTTGCCCTTTATCTTCATTTTATGGGTAATTGAGTCAGTTTTAAATCCAAATTCCATTTTATGTCTCAAGATTTATTGAAATTAAATTCATTTTATAAATCTGACTCAATTTCGGATTCGGATCTAGATCAAAATCCAAATCTGAGCTTCATTAGCCAATTTTAAATAAAATTCTCAAAAATAACTTTTTGAAAGGCTCAGACAGTTCATCTAGTATCCGTTTGGATCCATCGAGTTGTATTTCTTAATTCAGGGTTTAAAACTCGAATATTTTCTCAACACTTGGGTCCAAACCCATTTTCTGAAGAAATTTCCTCAAAATAGCCTTGAAAACTTTATTTTGTAGATATTTCTCAAAAATACCAAAAAAAAAAAATCATCTCTCATACTGCTTAGGTTTTAGAGTCTTATTTCCAAAATAACAAAAAAAATTCAGAAAATACCAAGAAAACAAACAAATTTTTTTTTTTTTTTTACAAGGGAAATTGCGAAGAACTCTTTTGAAAAGGTTTTCAAAACCGGAGAACCCTCTCTCACTCTCACCCTCTTTTCTCTGTCTTGTCTCGATCTCTCTCCATTTTCACCTTCCTAACTCCGTCCCGGGTCACCCCCTTGCACTCCATCGCCCCCTTTTCTTCACGAAGCTTCCTCCAAACCCTCCATCTCCCATCCATCGGATGCCTCCAAACCCTTCATTCCCAATGGCTTCGTCCTTCATCTCTCCTCCGTTGATCTCCAACAGACACATCCTTTTCCTCCTCAACCATCGATACATAACAACCCTTCCAGACCCTTCCTCCTCCTCTTTAAAAAGAGCACGTAAGAGGAAGGGAGGGGATCAGATTTTTTTCTCTGGACTCCATCGCTCTCGCGCAACATCCACCATTAACCTCTCCATTGCTCTTCTTATTTCTTGCAGCGCAAAGCTATCCGGTGAGTCTTCCCTCTTTCACTTGCTTTTCTTCTTTTTTTCCTTCTTTTCTTTTCTTTCTTTCTGTTCTTTTTTCTCTCTTTTCTCCTTCATCATGTTTTTTATCCCCATCAGCGCACTCCTGATGACATCGATGTTGCTCATGTGACATTGACCCATCCCAGTGCTATAGCAAAAGGAACGACTATGTTCCAACAATCTTTTGCATTCAATATATTTTCGCCAATCTATGATTAGGTGTCTGATTTCTGGTCCCATTCCAGATAGTTCATCACATTTAGATTTCCTCTTTTGATCCTTAGCATTTCCTGCTTTCTGATTTATCTTACGGGGATTCTTCTATGTAAGCATAGTTTGCTGTTTATGTTAGTTCAGACGCAGCTTCCCCTTGTAGTTTCTCTTTTCCATTTCCTTTTGTCATTTGCTATTTGTGAATTCTGCCTCTCGTTGTCATATCTCTGTTATACGTTTTTCTGTCTCGGTAATTTACAAGTTAGAATAACTGGATGTGCTTTTAGCGATAGGCATCCCCAAGATTACAATCCTGTAAATGATGCTCTGGAATTTGTCGATCCCTTTCAGTCGATTTGCAGTTTGAGATACATCATGCTGTTCAGGTTGATGCAATTTCAATGATTAACATCGCTTGTGTGCCTCTTTGCCCTTTTCAATTCTTTTGTCTTCTTTATGTGCAAAACCGACTCCATGAATGGGTCCCAATAACAAGCTACATGCCATGACCAGTTGCCTGATGATAATGCTGGCCTGCACTCTGCCACGAAGGGGTTAATTCCCTTTTCCACCTTACTTCTTTTTCGACTCTTTTATAATTAATAGTATCGTTGTTGAGGGCTCTTCTTTGTTTATGTTTAATATGATTACTTTTGTTAATCTGTCATTTTTTTTATGTGTTTTGCGTTATCGAATCACATTGACCCCCTGTATATAATCTCTCAGAATCCCTTGGTTTGCTAATACAAGCTTCAAATTGTCTTGAAGATATCAGGGAATGAAGAACCCCCTGAATGGTCATTCTGCAGAAAATTTATTTGTTGCTGAGTCTTATGTTATTGAGTATAAATTTTCATTTGTGTAATGGGCTTTGCAAGACTGGATCCTTAGTTTACCCTTCCAATTACTACTCTGGAAGCCCTGATGGGAGTTCCGGCGAAATATAGAGCCTGTTCCGGATTCGTTGAAGGGTGTTCTGTCTGAAGTATACATAAGAAAGGGCAACAATCTTTGTTGGTTTCATATAGGTTGTCCATATGGAGATTGAATCGGGACTGGGAATTGTTCATCATTTTTATCAAAGAGGTAGAGATAACTACTAGGCAAGGTTGGCTGACGCCGGTCTCTGGTTTAGTGAATTTCATTTTCCAGCTCTATGCTTCTGTTAAATCTCACTAAATTTTCCTTTTACTATACATAAGTTTTTTCTTTTTTTTTTCTTTTCTTTCTTTCTTTTCTTTCTTTTTCTTTAGATCCTCTAGTTTCGTTTGGTTCTTATGGGTTTTACGTTGAAATTTCCTTATTTCTCAAGTCTCTGTATTAGTTTTTTCTAATTTCTCTGTCTGTTAAATTTTAGCTGGTGGGTATGCTCTGTTTTATGTCCATCCCCTGTAATATTGCCAAGTTTCGATTGATTTGTTTCTAGTACCCTGTTCTCATAACGTATTGATGGTTATCTATAGCCAGTGTCCCGCATTTAGATCCACGGGGATAGCCATGAATTGGGATATTTTGTAATTATATGTCTGTAAGTTTATACTCAATATTAATGGACATATCACATCTCATATATCTGTCAGATTTAACTTCTGATTGCACTCAGTTCTGATAGTTGAAAGCATATCATGGACATCAAGCTCTTGTCAGTTTGCCCTGTATACATTCACATTTTATTATCACTTGGTTTATTTGTACTGCATGCATAAACTCCTTTGTGTTATCAGCTATCGGACCTCATCAGCATTGGTAGCTCCACGTTTTAAACCGGTAAGATATCATTCCCTGTTTTGGGTCATTCCAGAAAGTCATCAATATATTGATTTCGAGTTTTCACATTAGAGTAAACATTCGGGGTCAGAGGTGGTATAGTTACCCCAATGCTCATCTACATGATGCCTTGAAGCTGTTTTTTTTTTTTTTTTACTGCTGAAGCAAGACGACCCCTCCCCCCCCCCCCTTTTTGCAGAAAGCTCTTATTCGCCAGTTCAGAGTTCGGTTTCGGGCATGATATAGGTGGATGTATTGATTGGTGACAAAATGCATATATTCTGTTGGTTCAGAATCAATTTTTGAGTTATGTTCCTCTCACGGCATGACATCATCCATATGTCCCAGAAAGTTCTGCTTGTTCAGGAAATTTTGAATGCCATGTCGGCATTTGAGACCTTCTGAAAGGATGATTTAGCAAAATAACTACCATGTACCTGTATAATTCGTGCTTTGCATCTAATCATATTTACATGTCCACATTTGCATCTGCATAGCAATTCTAATTTTGTACATGACCTACGCATGATTGCCAATTTCATTGATAATTCAGTCGCCTTGAAATCTCATGGTTGCTGACGTATTTAATATACAGGCTGCAGCGTATGGCCCTGTGAACACCCCAAAATTTTCAAAATCTTTTAAAATATTCCCTTCTTACCCCTAAATTCATTTTTTGAGCAAATGAGTCATTTTAAATCTAAATCTCAGTTCATTTCTCAAGTTTTACTGAAATTAAATTCATTTTTAAATTGATTTTGGATCCGGATCCGTTGTCCAGATCCAAAATTGAGTCTCATTGTCCAATTTTTAAGAAAATACCAAAAATAGTTTTCAAATAGCTCGGACAGTCCATCCGACATCCGCTTGGATCTATCATGTTATATTTCTCGATTCAAGTATCAAAACTCGAACATTCTCTCAAAACCTGGGTCCAAACCCTCTTTTTTGAAGAAATTTTCCCGAAATGGTCTGAAATTCTCAGGAAAATACTTTTGTAAATATTCTTTGTAGAAAAATACAAAAAAATAAAAATACTCAGAAAAGAACAAAAAAAATCAAAAATAAATTGCAAAATGGTTTTTAGAAACCCGTTTTAGAGAAAACTTTTTAAAGAAGCCCTTCCGTGGAAAAACCTTATTTTCGTTTAAAAGTCGAGTTAGGGTTTTTGAAAACCCCAACTCTCGCCTTCACCTCAGCCGCCTCTCTCTCTCTTCCATGGCCCGACCTTCCTTCTCCAACCCTTCGATCCCTCATCCCCGCAGGGGAACCACCGATCTTCAACTTCCCCATCGCCTCTCTCAGCCGTCGCCCATCTTCAACAAACCCACCGAAATCCCCCTCCTTCGTTCATCTCCAACCGACGGCTTCTCAAACCTTCCTCTCCCTCCTTCAAAAGGGACTCAGGAGAACCCTACAACGCATCGTCTTCACCTCTCCCCTTATTTGTACATAGTTTCCTCCTTCACTACCACTTCTCACCCTCGCATCTTCCTTCATCTTCAGCATCCGTTTTCACCTCTCCTGGCTCAAGATTTCCAAGCAATCTGACTGGTCGAACATCAGGGAAGTGTAGGAACTACAGGAGCTTGCATCTCAGAAATATAAGAGGTCGTTCGTTCCGAAGCATCCACAAAACGAGAGTTGCGGTTACAATAAAAAAAAAAAGAAAAAGAGCCTCCACTAAAGCCCTCATCGGTCATCAGTAGAACTACAGGGGCAGCAATCTATTCTTCCATCTCTCAATTGAAGCAAACAAGGTAAGAATCCATCTGTAAACACCCCAAATTTTCACTCACCTCCCTGACATTGCCCTCAATCACCCCATTTCGGTTCTCCAGAACCCATGAAGGGCAAAATGGTCATTTTCCAAGATTGAACCTTGCAGAAAGTCCAAAATTTATTCTTGAGCCTCAAAATTTCTATATTTAGGTTCAGAGACATCTTCAAATTGCAAAATTTCAAAATCCTCTTTCTGGACAAAAAGTTAGAATTTCCAAGTCCAAGCTCAGAGTGACATTTCATAGAACATGTCTTTGTATAGCATTGCATCATTTCACTGCATAGCATGTCAGTTTGAGATCCAGAACTCCTGATTTTCAAAATTGTCCATCCAGATTTGATTTTTAAACCTTTTCAAATTGATTTTTAAAACCCTGGGATTTCAAAATTACCAATCTTTCCCATTTTACTCCCAGGACTTTGAATTACAAAAATTTTCTTAAGAAAAACGATCTGGATATTCGGATATTGATTTTAAAGATTTTATCTCAAAACTTTTTGCAAAAGATTTTAAATCTCTTTACAATTTTTTTTACTTTTATCCATATTTTTGCCTTGAAAAACCAATTTTTCCAAATTCTTGAAAACAAATAATGTTTTATCTCGTATTTTCAAATAAATGGAGCAGGACCCGCCTTTGAACTAGCATCATACTCAGAATCTCAGGTAAGTTGTTTATTCTCAAGCGGGACCCACCCGAAGTTCATACCAATTTGCAAATTTTTCTTTTTAATTTCTCAATATTTATTTATTTATTTTTAGTTAGTGGGCCCACACACATGTGGCACCCCATTTGAAAATAAAAGATTTTACAAAACAAAATAAAGCTTATTTTCAAAAAGATTTTAAAAGTAGATTGAGGTGGCATTTCCATAAAAGCCTCTCATTTATTTCCTTTTTATTTATTTGTTTTAATATATATATATATATATTTTTTAAGAAGGAGGCAGCCTTAAATGGCACAGCCGAATTTCCCTAAAGAAACAAATCTAATTTTGCCAAAAACTTAGGGAAATGAAGCCAAAGTTTAAAAAAAACAAAAACAAAACAAGATGCACCTCTCTTGAAACGACTGTTTTCAAAAAAAATTCAAAAAAACTATAACGGAACCTCATGAATGGGGGAAGTGCTGCGTTTTTTTTTTTAGAAGGGAAAGGTTTTTTTAAAAAGGGGCAGGGCATTCACGAAAGGAGGGGGAGGAGCTGATTGAATTGGAGGCGTTTTTGGGTTTTGCAGGGTCTTCACCACCAGCGCCCTTGTCCATTGAAGGGGAAGGAGTTTGCATCTTCTTCAGTCCCAGCCGTAGGAGAGGCCACCACCAGCACCATCCTTCACTTTTCCTTCAGCCTTCAGCCCAACCAGCAGACATTTCAACGATTCCTGCATCCCCACTTCAACCCATCATCTCCAGCCAACGTTTTGCCCCTGTTCTTCAACCCAACCACACCAACAGGACCTCCAGCCAACTGCTGCTCCCCATCTTCATGCAATCCAGCAGAAATCCAGCGTGTTTCTGCTCTTTTTTTTTTTTACACCAGCTGAAATTGGGGCTGCCGCACATTCACCTCCACTTCAGCCCAGCCATTGAAAAAGACCTTTGCTGCTGCACTTTCCCTTCATCCAGCGTGAAGAAGGACTTCTCTTTCTTCAGCCCAGCAGAAGAACCAGCCAGCGTCTCCCTCTTCTTCAGTCCAGCTACAAAGGACCGCCCTTTTTCTGACATCTATAAGTCATGTGGTACGTGGATTCACAATTTAATCTTTAGTTTATTCATAGTGGTGGTTTGACAACACCATAAATTGGGACTTTCATATCTAGCTTAGTATTTATTTTGTGTTTTGCATTTTGAATGCTAAAAAAAAAAAAAAAATCTGTTTGCTAAGGCTATGGCTGGATATCACCATCTGAGTTACAATATCATGCTTTGTTTAGCTTAATGCTAAATTTCTGTTTGATGAAGCATTCATTGTCAATATTTCTCCCCAAGAAGATACCTCAAGTCTTCTTCAGTAGATGCCAGCGGAGGTTGGTCCGTTCCATTTTGGCCATCAAACATTGTGATGGAATGCCGACTTGTTGAAGGAAGAACATGCCTGTAAACACCCCAAATTTTCACCCTCATCCAGTGTTTGTCCATTTCATAAGTCATTACAGATCATTGCATGTATTCTGCATAGCATTGCATGTCATTGCATAGCATTGCATGTCATTGCATCTCATTTTCGAGATCCAGCACTCCTATTTCAAAACATTCAATCCAGATTTGAATTTTAAAGCTTTATTTCAAAATCAATTTCAAAACCTGGGTTTTTATTCAATACTCTGTCATTTTCCAACCCCAGGACTTTATATTTCGAAATATTTTCTCAGAAAACAATCTGGATTCATTTCAAATTCAAATTTTAATCGATTTCAATTCACAGATGAGACCCATTGAGGTGGTGTCGCTTCTGAATTCCTGTATTCATCAAATTTTTGAAAGTTTCAGTCCGATCAGGACTTTGTCTCAGAATCCTAATCCAGTCAGAAGTCTGGTTTTTAAGTCTGTTTTACTTCCATTTTCAGTCTTTTTCGATTATTTTCAAAATTTAGGTCATTTTACATAGTCCAGTTAGTTCAGGACTCTATTTTAGAGTTCGGTTGAGTTAGGAGTCTAACCCTGACTGTGTTTTCTGACTTATTTCATCATTTCTTGATAAAATCTTTTGAAAACTCTTTCATTTGGCTTTTAAAATCTAAAATCTCAGAGTCCTAAGAGTTCAGGACTCTAACTCGGAGTTCCAGTTCGCTTGAGACCCTATTTTCAAAGATCTTGAATTTCAAATATCGATTTTAACCCCTTTTCAAAGCCATTTTCAGTGTTTATTTCAAAATTTCTAAAACTCGATGTGGGCCCACTCAGTTGGCACCATATCCAGAGGAATTCTAATTCAGTTAGAACCCTATGCCATTTCAAAAATTCTAATTTTAAGATTACTTTTGAAAATCCTTTTGAAAACTCCTTCAATCTCAAGTTTTAAAATCATCTTTTTTGCGAAAAACTCAAGTAGGGCCCACTCGGGGTGGTGCCATATTCGAGTCAGTCAGGGCTAGACTAGGGTTAGTTGATGTCTTGGTTAGTGTTAGAGGTTTAGAAGAATCAAAACCATTTTGAAAAACTCATTTTTGAAAGTTAGTTTTTAAAACTAGTGTTTTAAAGGTTTTTAAAGGTGTTTTAAAAACCCAATGTGGAAAAACGCCAAGTGGCGCCACATTTGGGGGATTCTTAGGTTTAGCTAGGGGTTAATTAGGGATTAATTAGGATAATTTAGGTCAAGGGCATATAGGTAACTGTTATCATCGCAAAATTTTACTTTTGCAAATCAAACTGACCTTTGAAAAAGTTTTTGAAAATAACTCGCCTCCGTTTTTAAAATGCGGGAAAATTCCGTAGAATGGGACTCGCCTGTCGGTACGAGGTTCAACCGTTCCTGCCACCTTTAACAGGGGTAATTGAACCAAGGATCAATCTTATGCTCTACTCTATTCAACTTGTCTAAATCATATTCTAATTTCTAAATGCTCATAGAATCAGGCATGTGCTATGAATTTTCAGAAAAATGCATATTTGAAAACATGATGTTTGCTTTGAATGATTGAAATATTAAGAAAATATAAATCTTGGAAATGATATCACATGGAAAATCGTGAATTAGGACTTGGAATATACTTCTGAGAGAAATAAAAATCGATTTTGAGAAATCCTTGACATTTGGTGAAATCGACTCTGAGAGACTTGATTTCTCTGAATTCAAACTTTGAAATTGAATGCATAACTTAGAAAATTGAGTTTATGAACTTGGGAAATATTTGAAATATTCTTTGAAATTCAATGCTTTTTGGAAAATCGATTTTGCTATAAGACTTAGGGGATTTTGAAAAAATGAACTTCTTTGAATTGAGATTGGAATTGGCAAATGCATGAAATGAATGAATATGACTTTGAGGAATTGAGAAATACTTTTTTGTATTTTTGAGAAATGCAGTGCATTTTGAAGTTAGCCTAAGAGTGTAGGCTGAATGTGGCTAATGTGAAGATCATAAATCTAAGTATCATTCATATTCTGACTATGGCCATAAATACAAATTCCACCAAGTTTATAAATTTCATAGAAGCTAGTGCATGTGCCATTCGTGTAGACCATGGTGAATTTGCAAAAATATGCATGAATCATCATCCATCACATATTAAAATTATAAAAATAAGCTATATGCAATGCAACCTAAGCTAAGCAGGAAATGTAAATTCTTATTCCAAAGTTTAATTACAAATTACATCACTATTGAAATTTAAATACATGGAAAATAAAGTCTTCAATGTACCTGCAAAACTAGAAAACTTGGTTAATGAAAATATGTTGGCTTTTCTAGATTTATCCAACAATATCAGGAAATTGTGGGATTTTGCTAGATATAAGCCTTTTTGCCATGATTCCCTTAAATCAAAATGATAAAGTATGAAGTAAAATTGAATAAATAAGGAAGATAAAATATGAAATTTCGAAATTGGGGTCCAAATGACCAAAATACCCCTAATGACAAGACTACAGCAACAACAACAACAACAACTACGCCTTCATCCCAAAACAATTGGGGTCAGCGATATGAACCAAAAAAGAAATTCATTTTGGGTCTTCCACATGAATCCTTTTCCTCCAATCATTTCTATCCAACGCCATGTCCTCGGTGAGGTTCAAAGCATTCATATCCTTTCCTATCATCTCCATCCAAGTCTTCCTAGGCCTACCCCGACCTCTTTTAACTAATATATTTTCCCATTTCTCCAACCTTCTAACTGGAGCATCATTAGGCCTTCGCCGAATATGTCCAAACCACCGTAAACGATTCTCTCGCATCTTATTTTCAATGGGTGCAACACCTACCTTCTTACGTATCTCTTCGTTCCGAATCTTATCTTTTATTGTATTTCCACACATCCATCTAAGCATCCGCATCTTAGCTACACTCATTTTTTGAATATGATGTCTCTTGGCAGCCCAACATTCCGTACCATATAGTAAAGCGGGTCTAATAGTCGTCCTATAAAACTTTCCCTTCAACCGCAATGGCATTCTACGATCGCACAGCACTCCAGTAGCACTTTTCCATTTCATCCACCCAACCTTTATCCTATGATTTACATCTCCATCAATTTCTCCATACTTTTGAATGATGGATCCCAAATATTTGAAATAATCATTCACCGGTATATCTTGCTCACCAAGCTTCACTACACTCCCATCACTACTTCGTTGCTTACTAAACCGACATTCCATATATTCAGTCTTACTCTTACTCAACTTAAAACCTCTAGCTTCCAATGTCTGTCTCCATAATTCTAACTTAGCATTAACCCCAGCTCTAGACTCATCAATCAAAACAATATCATCAGCTAAATATGGCCTATGGCCTTGAAATTAGGGTTTTCAAAAAGATATTTTGATAAAATGCAAGTTTTAAAATTTGAATGTAATAAACTAAGCTAAATATGATGTGACATGCTTAAAAATATGAAAATTAGGATTAGAGATTTCGAAATTTAGGTCAAATGACCAAATTACCCCCGATAGCAAGACTATGGCCTTGAAATCAGGGTTTCTAGAAAGAGATTTTGGTAAAAACTTAGGTTTTATGCACTAAATGAAATCAAATGAGCATCAAATTAAACCTAAAGCATCCTAATATGATTATGAACATAATAAAACCCTAAAAATATATGCTTATGCACGAAAATCCAATAATATCACAAAAACTGTGATTTTAGCAGTGTTTTGGATCTTTCAGGAACCCGGTTTTGCAATTTGCTTAATTCAGCCACCAAATAGATTCCAAAATCCATAAAAATTGGTACCTGCACTTTTTATAACCCTAATGTCGAATTTGAATTATAAAAATAATTTTTTGACATTGCATTAATCCGAAAATTGCATTAAACCCTAAAAATATGCTATTTTTGACCTAATTCACCAACCAGTTTCAATCCAAGACCTGAATCAGGGGTCAAATCTCCATGGAAATTTATGAGATTTTACAGAGACTAACTAGAAAAAAAAACAGAGATTTCCGAATTTACGGATCAGAAAAATCATCTCCGGTTAGGGAGAAACCCTTCCGGCAATCTGAGCTAAAATATATCACTCTTAACAGGGATTAAAATAGCTATTTCAGATTGAAAATACAGACATAAATAGAAAACCTAAACAAAAATCTCTGAAATTTTAATGGTGAACATTAGACAAAAAAATAATAATACTCACTTTTTACAGATCTAAAATCGGATCTGTGGTTTGGGATTTATGACAAATACAAGTCTGATTAGGGTTTTGGTAAACCCTAACGAGTTTTAAATTTAAAAACAGATTCTCTAAAAAAGGAAAAATATTAAACAGTGATCAAAAAATCCGAAAAATTCACAGAAGACAGATCTATTCAATGTGAATCCATAGCACTTTACAGATCTAAAATCGGATATAAGATGAGAGAAATATCATCACAGCAAGTTACGTTCTTGATTTTAACCACGATTTTAAAGCTTTAAAAACCCGATTTGATGTCTGATTTTTTTGACGGGTTTCCGAAATCCAAAGCCTCTGATTTTTCTATAGTAACTCAATAACTCATGCATGCATCACATATAAAAAAATAAGAAATAAACAATGAGTGCTTCAATCCGAAATAACATCATCTTTACTGTTCTAAACCTAAAACACACAGAAATTTAAGAAACTTGACAAACCATGCATTAACTAATGTAAATCAATAAAATAAACCATAAAACAGTAAATAAAATTTATTTTTATGCTGTAGAACGTAAAACAAACATGAATAAACCATGAAAATAAATTAAAAACAGGGAATCAATGGCTGGAATTTGATATCACCTTTAAAACATAGATTTAACCCATTAAAAAGGGTAAATCATATATTTTATTGGTTAATAATGCAAAGAATCATGTTAAAATCAATTCTAATGGATTAAAATCTCTGTAAATCATCCAAAACAGGGTTAGATCACCTTCTTGGATTGTTCTTGCTGATTCTTGATGGTTCTTGAGGTTGAATCCATAGTTTAATTCATGAAGATGATGGAGCCAATGGCTAAATCATGCTTAAAACAATGAAAAACATTAAATAAAAACTAAAAATTAAAGAAAAACATTACCTTGAGGTTGCTGCAATGGAGGAAGGGCTGGAGAGGAGAGCGAAGCTCCAAGAATCCAATAGGAGAGAGATGGGAAAATCGACCCCCCTTATGCCTCTATTTATAATAAAAAAATTAGGTTTAAAAATTGACAATTTTGAAAATTTTGGACTCTAAAGGGGAGGACGATTTTTGGGTGGAGTTACCTATATGCCCTTAGTCTAAATTATCCTAAATAGTTCCTAATTAACCCTTAGCTAAACCTAAGAATCCCCCAAATGTGATGCCACTTGGCATTCTCTCACATTGGGTTTTTAAAACACTTTTAAAAACCTTTAAAAACACTAGTTTTAAAAACTAACTTTCAAAAATGGGTTTTTCAAAATGGTTTTGACTTTTCTAAACCTCTAACACTAACCAAGACATCAACTAACCCTAGTCTAGCCCTGACTTACTCAAATATGGCGCCACCCCGAGTGGGCCCTACTTGAGTTTTTCAAAAAGCGATTTTAAAACTTGAAATTGAAGGAGTTTTCAAAAGATTTTCAAAAGTAAACTTAAAATTAGGATTTTTGAAATGGCATAAGGTCCTAACTGAGTTAGAATTCCTCTGGATATGGTGCCAACTGAGTGGGCCCACATCGAATTTTGAACATTTTTGAAATAAACACTGAAAATGGCGTTGAAAAGGGGTTAAAATCAGTATTTGAAATTCAAGATCTTTGAAAATAGGGTCTCAAGCGAACTGGAACTCCGGGTTAGAGTCCTGAACTCTTAGGACTCTGAGATTTTAGATTTTAAAAGCCAAATGAAAGAATTTTCAAAAGATTTTATGAAGAAATGATGAAATAAGTCAGAAAACACAGTCAGGGTTAGACTCCCAACTCGACCGAACTCTAAAATAGAGTCCTAAACTAACTGGACTCTGTGAAATGACCTAAATTTCGAAAACAAATGAAAAAGATTGAAAATGGAAGTGAAACAGACTTAAAAACCAGACTTCTGACCGGATTAGGACTCTGAGACAGAGTCCTAATCGGACTGAAACTTTCAAAAATTTGAGAAATTTGATGAATAGAGGCATTCAGAAGCGACACCATCTAAATGGGTCTCATCTGTGAATTGAAATCGATTAAAGTTTGAATTTGAAAGGAATCCAGATTGTTTTCTGAGAAAATATTTCGAAATATAAAGTCCTGGTGTTGGAAAATGACAGAGTATTGAATAAAAACCCAGGTTTTGAAATTGATTTTGAAATAAAGCTTTAAAATTCAAATCTGGATTGAATGTTTTGAAATAGGAGTGCTGGATCTCGAAAATGAGATGCAATGTCATACAATGCTATGCAGAATACGTGCAATGACATGCAATGATCTGTGATGACTTTTGAAATGGACAAACACTGGATAAAGGTAAAAATTTGGTGTGTTTACAGATGCCCCTCTTTGCTGCTAAGCCGGTTGAAAGCCGAGCTTAGTGGCAAAGAAAACATACCAAATTTGGACTATAAAAATGCCCCAGTTAGATGAATCTGACTGGGTATGAAAGAATTAGTTCAAAGGATGATGATAGATATGAAATGAAGAATAAGGAGAAAATTTTACTTCGAAAAGAAGTGAGATTCAGGTTTTGCCCTTAACCTGGATGGGACAGGAAATACCTCGTATGGAACGAAGCTCAGGCTTAACCCTTAACCTGAAAGGGGACGATAAATGAAATACCTCCTCAGAGTGAGGCTCAGGTTTAACCCCTTGACCTGAAAGGGGACAATACCTCGTGGAAAAACGAGGCTCAGGCTTAACCCTTAACCTGAAAGGGGACGATACCTCGTGGAAAAACGAGGCTCAAGCTTAACCCTTAACCTGAAAGGGGACGATACCTCGTGGAAAAACGAGGCTCAGGCTTAACCCTTAACCTGAAAGGGGACGATACCTCGTGGAAAAACGAGGCTCAGGCTTAACCCTTAACCTGAAAGGGGACGATACCTCGTGGAAAAACGAGGCTCAGGCTTAACCCTTAACCTGAAAGGGGACGATACCTCATGAAAAAACGAGGCTCAGGCTTAACCCTTAACCTGAAAGGGGACGATATACAGAATCCTCAAATGAAGAAACCATGATGGGACCTTCGAATTCTGCACAATAAATCCGAGAGGGGTTTGCAAAAGGAAGAAAAGGGGTTCCCTACAGCTTGAAAAGGGATTGATCTTGGACGTCTCATTGCTAAGACTGAATGGCTTTTAAGACAGATGACCTTTTGCGAAAAATTCAGGTTTAACCCTTAACCTGAACGGGAACTGTCTATGGTGGGACAGTGGGGAGCACAGGGAAGTGTGCGAATATGAGAGCCCAGGCACTCAGATCAAAACAAGAAGGGAAGGATCTTGGACAACTCCCATCATCCGATCCTAAAAGGGATAACAACAACGCCTGGATACATCAAAATAAACATCAAGTTCTCACTTCATGTCAGGATAACTTAAAAAGATTGCCAATAAGATAAAAAATTGTAGTTAATTCAAGAATGATAAGCACATATATATATATGAAAAATATTCCCTCTTTTCTACCTGAAGTATTACCTCCGACTGGGCTTAACTCCGTAGAATCAAGATTCGAATTCAAATTACTTGCAATTGACTTTCCTTCAAGGAGGCTATCAATTTCATTGATATGGACGGAAAAGAATGTATTCTTGATATTGCGAGAGCTATTAGCGAAAGGATATTGATAAAAGAATTTCACAAAATTAAAGAAGATTCTTGATAGATTCGGCAGTCTGATATCCTGTGATTATTTTCTCATGATGATCTTTCTGCACTCTTTTTTTTTGACAGAATTGGAGCTCTCTTGGATTTTTCGGGAATTACATCATCCTTCATTTTGGAGATGTCCTAGCTTTTTCTCTCTTTATTTTTTTGGAAGGGTACGTCACAAACTCCTTCATCTCAGAGATGTTCCGATCCTTCTTTTCTCTCAGGGATTATATTGACGGTTATTGGCTCATTGGTTAGGAATCTCTTGATGATAACAGAAATTAAATACCTTTTAGGGATTGTCGGGAGGTCCATCACACTCGCCTTCATCTCGACGGTGATCTGGACTTTCCCTGGAAGGATCCGTCACAAACTCCATCATCTTGGAGATGATCCAAATCTTCTTTGGCCCCGGGGGTCGACTCGTCTAATTCGCCTTCATCTTGACGACAATTGAGAGATCCCTTTTGCAGATATTTAATTGCAGCTTAGGTGATTGAGGGGACATGGAGATTGAGTGAATTTTTCTGTATCACCTAGGATATTTCGACTGCTTATTTTCCAAGAATGATCTTTAAAAATATGCCATTGATTGTGATCAATATCAATCACTTCTGGCTTTGCAACAACACTGAATTTTCTTTGCTGGCCATATCGCAGATTTATTCTTCATCCTTTTGGTTGGCCAATAGAAAGATTTTGAATTTTGAATCCTTTTTCGCAAAAGCTTTGTCACTTCGGAAGTAATACTGAAGGTATTCTGAGGTACAATTTTATGCAGTAAAGATTTTGAGATCAACAACTATTTTTCATGACAAATTGGCAAAATATTCCTGAAATCCTTGGTGAAAGAAATCACTTGAGATCTAAATGACACATCCGTGGCTAGATTCTCCTCTCCTTTCCCCAAAGGAGAGACTCAGGCTTGACCCTTACCTGAACGGGTAACAAAAGATACTCCTCTCTTCCCTGAAGAGGAGGTGTTTGCAAAACGAACTTTCGAAGAGAAATAGAGTTTTCGTCAAAACTCCCTATTTCTAGGCTTCTCTTATGGAAAGGGGGCCGCTAACAGAGATTGAAAGGATATCATAGAGGAACGAGTCCATCACACTCTCCCTGGAAAAAGGGTCCTCGACGACGGGGGTGGCCTAACAAAAGACATTTAGGGTTACAAGGAGGACGAGCTTCCGTCGAAACTCTCCCTAGAAAAAGGGTTCCTTGTGTGACAATAAAGATTATTTTGCAAACTATTCGTGAATCACGAGTCCCTTCAAACTCTCCCTAGAAAAAGGGGTTCAACGAACGAACAATAAAGACATGCGAAAAGAAACGAGCTCCCTCGAACTCTTCCTTGAAAAAGGGTCCCTCGCAAGAGAGATACTTGGCGATTGATTTTGATAGCTTTTGATAACTCAAAGAACTGCTTGATAACACGAATGACTAGAGGTCTTGACAAAATCGGCAACCCGAATGTCAGATTAACATAATGCAACGACCCAAGAGTCTGATACAGATTGTTTGGTTCGCAGGTCTAAAGATTGAGTCTGAACCTCAATGTGAGAGTTATGTTGCGACCAGTATGAAGACCGAACTTTTGCAAAGTACCAATACGAACACTGTATTTTAAAAGATTACCAGTACGAGCACTGGATTTTTAAAGGATACCAGTATGAGCACTGGACTTTAAAAGGCTACCAGTACGAGCACTGGATTTTAAAAGATTACCAGTACGAGCACTGGATTTTTAAAGGATACCAGTATGAGCACTGGACTTTTAAAGGTTACCAGTACGAGCACTGGATTTTAAAAGGTTATCAGTATGAGCACTGAATTTTAAAAGATTACCAGTACGAGCACTGGGTTTTCAAAAGATTACCAGTACGAACACTGGTTTTTAGAAGATTACCAGTACGAGCACTGGGTTTTCAAAAGATTACCAGTACGAGCACTGATTTTTAAAGGATTACCAGTACGAGCACTGGGTTTTCAAAAGATTACCAGTACGAGCACTGGTTTTTAAAAGATTACCAGTACGAGCACTGGGTTTTCAAAAGATTACCAGTACGAGCACTGGTTTTTAAAAGATTACCAGTACAAGCACTGGGTTTTCAAAAGATTACCAGTACGAGCACTGGTTTTTAAAAGATTACCAGTACAAGCACTGGGTTTTGAAGGGTCATCAATTGGTGATGACTTGGACGACTTGCCGGGGTCTCAGGATTTATCCCTTATCCTGAATGGGAAATTCAATGCAAATTGATGCAGATGAATGCGTGCAAATGCAAATGTATGCAACTGAGTGCACATGCGTGCAAAATGAGAGATTTATTAGATCCTGCCTGCACACAAATTGTTTTGGATAAAAAGCAACTTTAACCAGAATGCCCCAGTATATTCTGGGGAAGAGGGGTATTTTGATCAAAGAATAATTGATCATTTATTGAGGAGAATTTTTGAAGAATACAAAGGATAGAATAGAGATTTTCTAGGTATAGAATTTCTTCAGATGTCGAGCATTAATGGGGTCGGATAGTTCTACCCCGTCTACATTAATCAGACGATATGAATTACGGGGCAACGCTTCTTTCACCACGTAGGGACCTTCCCAGTTTGGTGACCATTTGCCACGTGGACGATGCTTGAGATGAGTCGTTGATCTAAGGACCAAGTCATTAACTTGGAATCTCCTTTCGATGACTGACTTGGCATATTGCCTTGCTATCCTCTGACGATAAGACTGAGCGTGCTCTGCTGCTTTGAGTCTTTTTTCATCGAGTAAATCTAACTGTACCAATCTCTGTTGCTGATACTGATCGAGTGGTAGCTCTAAAAGAGATGCGAACTTAAGGGCGGGTTTCTGAACATGAAGAGGTAACACCACCTCAGTCCCATAAACAAGTTCTGAAGGAGTCGCATTGGTTGGGGTTCGAATGGTAGTTCGATTTGCCCAAAGTGCATCATGAATTTTCTCGTGCCAATCACGACCCGTCTCAACGGTTCTTTCCAAGATGCGAATCAAACTTTTGTTGGTTGCTTCTGCCTGACCATTTCCTTGTGGATAATAAGGAGCTGAAAAATGATGATGAATTCTGAATTTTGAACAAAAGATCTTCATTCTCTCATTCTTGAAATGAGTACCATTATCTGACACGATGTCGTGTGGTATACCGAAACGACAAAGAATGTTCTTATGGATGAACGAGACTACATGTTGACCTTCCACTGTACGCAGAGTGACGACTTCAACCCATTTGGTGAAATACTCTGTTGCGGCAAGGAAATATTTATGACCATTAGAAGCTGAAGGAGAGATGGGTCCTACGACGTCAAAGGCCCACATAGAAAATGGCCATGGAGACACGACTGATTGCAAGTACGTGGCTGGCGCATGAATGGAAGGTGCGTGTATCTGACACTGAACGCACTTCTTCACAAAACGATAGCAGTCTTGCTGCATGGTTCTCCAATAGTATCCTGCCCGAATGATTTGTTTAACAAGAGTTTGGTAGCCGACATGACCACCGCAAATACCTTCATGCGCTTCTCGTATGATTTCTTTAGCTTCTTCTTCGTCTAAGCACCTGGAATACTCAAAACTGAACCCACGACGATAAAGAACATTGGCAAGGATAAAATACCGGGCGGACATATGCTGAATTGCTTTTTGCTCCTTCTTTGATAGTTCTGGTGGAAGCTCACCAGTTTCAATAAAGTTTTTGATATCTTGATACCAAGGCTTCTTTTTCTGTTCCGCCTGGTTGACTTGCATTACCGGAACGAAGGCAGGTTGGTCAAGTCTACCGATTTCAAAGGAGCGACAGGATTCTCCATTTCTGAAAGTCATAATGGAGCCCAGGCTGGCCAAACCATCAGCTATTTGATTAAACTCTCTTTTGATATGGAAAAGCTGAAATTCATCAAAATTGTTGATAAGGGATAAAACGATCTTTTGGTAAGGGAGCAACTTCTGATCTTTTACCTGCCATTCAGCTTTGACTTGGCTGACGACGAGCAATGAATCGCCGAAAGCGTGTACCCTCTGAACATTGAAGTCTTGCAAAATTCTCATACCTTGTATTAAAGCTTCATACTCAGCCATATTATGGGTACATTGAAAATCCAGTTTCAGAGAAAAGGGGATCATCTCTTTCTCTGGTGTGATCAGCAAGATTCCGACTCCTATGCCGGCCATGTTCTTGGATCTGTCGAAAAACAGATTCCAAACTGGGGATTGTTGAACATTACAGATCCGCTCATCGGGAAAGCTATCCTCGATTCTAACATCTTCTGCCAAAGGAAAATCTGCCAATTGGTCTGCAATTGCTTGACCTTTGATAGATTGCTGAGAAACATACCCCAGATCATACTGCATTAACAGGACTTGCCACTTAGCAATCCGTCCACTAAGAAATGGTTGTTCGAGAATATACTTGAGAGGATTAAGTTTTGAGAGAATCTTGACTTCTGATGCTAACAAGTAATGTCTCAGCTTCTGACACATCCATACCAGTGCTAGGCATGTCTTCTCTATTTGAGAATATTTCTTCTCGTAGTCAATGAAAGTCTTGCTTACATAGTAAATGGCATGTTCAACCAAACTGTCTTCTTCATATTGTGCCAAGAATCCGCCACAAGCGGCTTGGTTAACTGAAACGTATAGCAAGAGAGGCTTTCCCAATTCTGGTGGCTTTAGAACGGGCGGATTAAGAAGATATTTCTTGATACGCTCAAACGATTGCTGACACTCTGGTCCCCATTCAAATTTCACTCCTTTTCTGAGTAGATGATTGAAAGGTTCACATCTCATGGCAAGGTTGGATATGAATCTCCGAATTGATTGCATACGTCCCTGAAGACTACGCAATTCCTTAAGAGTAGTTGGAGGTGGCATGTCAATGATGGCCTTTGCTTTAGCAGGATCCATTTCTATCCCCTTTTTGCTGACCAAGAAGCCTAGCAATTTGCCTGATTCAACTCCGAAGACACACTTCTGAGGGTTGAGTCTTAGCTTATAAAGAATAAGCCGCTTGAAGACTTGACTTAAGGCATCGATATGGTCTTCTTCCTCCTTGGATTTGACCAAGATGTCATCAACGTATGCATCCATGGTCTTGTGCATCTGATCATGGAAAATGGCAGCCATTGCACGCTAATAGGTTGCCCCAGCATTTTTGAGCCCAAACGGCATGACTGTATAACAGAAAGTGCCCCATGGCGTAGTGAAGGATGTTTTGGATTGGTCACGAGCAGCTAACTTGATCTGATTATATCCAGAGTATCCGTCCATGAAGGAAAACATGGCATGCCCAGCCGTGCTATCAACTAGGAGGTCAATATTTGGGAGGGGATAGTCATCCTTCGGAGTAGCTTTATTGAGATCGCGAAAGTCGATACAAATTCGCACTTTGCCATTTTTCTTGGGAACTGCAACGATATTCGCCAACCAGTTATAAACACCCCAAATTTTTACTCACCTCCCCAAACATTTCCACCAAGCATCATCATTCAACCTCTGAAATCGTCGAAGGGCAAAATGGTCATTTTCTGAGCCCGGACCTTGCAAAAGTCTAAATTTCATCTGAAACTCTCAAAAATTCTCTATTTTTAGCTCAGATGTTCAAAATTTTACTCCTGACAGGAGACAGACATCTCCGAGTCTTGGCTCAAGATTATATTGCATAAGACATGACATTGCATAGCATTGCATGAGCATTTCAAATCACTGCACTGCACAGCATGTCATTTCGAGGTCCAGAACTCTTGATTTCAAAATTTTTAATCCAGATTAGAATTTCAACTCTTTTCAAAATTGATTTCAAAACCCTGGGTCTTCAAAATTATCAATTCTTCCCATTTTACCCCCAGGACTCTGAATTTCAAAATATTTCCTCAAGAAAACGATCTGGATAGTTTTCAATATGAATTTCAGCCACCTTATCTCAAATTTTGCCCTTTTGTCAGCTTTTTCAACCATCATCCTTTTACAAAATTGCCCTACAAGGGCCAACTCTTTCCAAAAATTCCTGTTTTACCAATTAGTTCAGATTTTATGAAAATTCCAAAAAGAAGTTGTGGTTTTATCCTTATTTCAATAAAGAAGCAATGTGGGACCCACACTGAGGTGGTGTCACACAAGCTTTTCTTTTGAAAATTTGAATTTTGAAAAAACCCAAAAATATAGGAGCCTTGTCCCCTGGATTGGTGCCACTTGTCATTTCTCTCTCCTTCCATTTACATGCCATGTGTCAGCATAGGGTTCACCTAGAGTCGGTGCCACATGTCACCTTCCCCCCTTCTGCCACGTGTCAGTGTGGGGCTACCTTCAGAAGCCGCCACGTGTCATCCATCCTGCGCCATATGTCATTCCAAGATTACCAGGAGATGCCAAGTGTCATAGGCTGTCCTGTCTAGAAAAAGTGGAGCTTGTCTCCTCTGAGGTGGCGCCACTTGGAGTGCGTCTCCTACAGAGGACACGTGTCAACCCCTCCCTCCTTCTAGAAAAGTAGTCTGACACATGTCTCTCCCTACTTTTCTCAGAAAAGTAGGAGACATGTGTCACTCCTAAATTCCTACAGAAAAGGTAGGCTTGTCTCCTCTGAGGTGGCGCCATCTGGAGTGTGTCTCCTGCAGAGGACCCATGGCAAGCTCTCATTTCCTCAGAAAAAGCAAATGCCATGTGTCGTTTTCTGCTTTCTTCAGAAAACTAGAATTCAAACATTCAAACCTCCTCATAGGTGGCGCAGATCCTGAACTCCTACCTTTTTCATCTTGTCTGAGATGAAGCCACATGGCTTGGCCCACCTTCTCTCCCCTCTGCCATGTGTCATTCTCTGCTTCTTTCAAAAAAAGTAGAGGACACATGTCTTCTCCCTACCTCTTTCAGAAAAGTAGGAGACACATGTCACTCCTGGCCTTCTTCAGAAAAAGCAAACCATTTAAAATTCAAACAAGGCACTAGGTGGCGAAAATTCGAAGCTCTGATTTTTCCAGATGGCCTATGAGGGCGCCACATGTCCCTTCCCTCCTTCTCACCCCTCTGCCACGTGTCATCTTCTGCTTCTTTCAGAAAAAGAAGGTGACACATGTCTCCTTCTCACTCCTTCAGAAAAAGTAGAGGACACATGTCCTCTCCCTACTTTTTTCAAGAAAAGTAGGAGACACATGTCACTGCCCTCTTTTTCCTCCCTCTTGCCACATGGCATTGTAGGAGCCACCCTGAGGTGGCGCCACATGTCCATCCTCCATTCCTCCAGGGCCAACCTCCATTTGAAATTCGAATTCTCCTCTGAGGTGGCGCCATCTGAAGAACCTCCTCCAGCAAGCTGACACTTGGAACCATCCTGGACTGCCACATGTCCAGATCTCCTTTCACCAGAAAAAGCAAAATTCAAATTCCTCTAAGGTGGCGCCTTCTGAGCCCACTGCTCTGACCTTCTGACATGTGTCAAACATTTTTTGAGGTGGCACCATTCCAGGACTCCACTTGGCTCCATTTTTTATTTTTATTTTATTTTTTAAAGGTAGCCCACCATGAGGTGGCGCCACCTGAGGACTCCCAACAAAAGGTGAGTTTGAATTTCAAATTCCAAGAAAACACCCTCTGAGGTGGCGCCTTCTGGGAGTTCCCTGCAGAGAGAATCAAGCAAACTTTTCAAAAATTCCAAATCCCCCCTGCTGAGGTGTCTCACCCACAAAATTTCCATTTTTTTTAATTTTCTCAAAAATTAAAACACCTTTTGAGGTGGCGCCACCTGAGGGCTCCCTGCAAAAGACAAATTCGAATTTCAAACCCCTCAGATGGCACCCCCTGAGATGGCGCCACATGGAGGGCTCAGATCGAGCCTGTTTGAATTTCAAAAATTTTTCAGAAAATTTATAAAAACAAGGGTTCACGCCCAGCCTGAGAGATTCATTTTTTTTTAGCTCTTGTGAACTTGGAAAATCTGACCTAGCCTTCCTAGAATCAGATTTTGAATTGTGGAAATCGTGCCCCCTTTGGCGCATTGAAGAAGGTGGAGTAGAGCTCGTGCTGTGGCCAATTCGATTCCAACAGAGGTCGATTTTTGTTAACCATCTGAAGCCCGGAGCGAAGAACGAAGGAAACTCGTGATAGCTGCCCCTTTCAAGAGCTCCTACGCTGCGTAACGAAACAAGGTGCACTTCTTTTCCCATTGATTTGATTCTATAATTCGAATCGGGAGTCGTTTGAAGAAAGAGCTCATCCGAGGGATGGATTGAGCTATTCTCATAAAACGACATATATCAAATGTTTCATTATGCTTCCTTGATGATTTTTAACATGCATGTAGTTAGCTAGATTTAATTTGCATTTTATTTCATTCATTTAGTACATTTCATGAATTAATTAGGATTAATTTAGCATTTATTTCAATTCTTCTTATTTTCAGTAGGTCTCTGTTTTTGTCAGTCAGTCCACACATCATTTCATGCATTTATTTTTTATTAAAAAATCCCCAAAAAATCACGAAATGCGCCCTTAGGTGTCCCTAAAATTTTGCCAAAAATTCGGAGGCATTTGAATTTGTTTACTGTGGTAAACATTCAAAATGGCAAGTTGGGTTTTGTCACCCAGGATGCGTTTTGGAAATCATTTGCCGACTTTTAAAATCGATATATCCCTCATGGGAGATCCGATTTTTGATCCGAAAAATGTTATGAATTTGGGAGAATGTCTAGTTTTTAATATGATGTTTTTAGATTTTTCTGATTTTTTTTTTATCTGACAAAAATCCGAGAGTTCGGGACACGTGTCAGAGTCTAATTCGGGCCTCTGAGATATTGGATCGACTTAGGGCGATGGTTTCTCTTTGTGTGTTTCTCCAAATCCAAAACTGTAAAAAGTGAAAGTTATGTCCGTGGTGTCCTATGTTTGCATCGGAAAGCCTGTAATTTTTAGAATAGTGTTGACCCCTGATTCGGATATTTCTTGTCAGTCCCTTGTTTTGCTACATTTGTCTGATCTGTTAGTTTAGGCAGGAATAGTTATATTTTTATCTGTGTTTCAGTTGATCAAATGCCGAAGTCATAAACATGAAAGTTGTTCATGTAGATGTCGTGAATACCTCTGATTAATTTCATAAATTTCCATGGCTGTTTGATATTGTTTTAGCGTTTTACATCATATTAGTATGATTTTTACCTCTGTCAGAACTAAATCCCTGTTGCCGAACTCATCATGGCTCAAATCCTGAGGCTGTAAAAACAAAAAATGTTCCATTTCGGATCTTTTAGCAGTCTTCAAAATATCAGAAGTTTCCAAGGTGCAAATCTTGCATTATTATATTAGGCATTGCATTTGGTTCGGATCCATAGGCAAAATCCACCATTTTAGGACTTTCTTTGAATTTTGGCATTTAAATCATATCATTTCATGATTTTTAGCATTCTAGGATGTTTATCAGAGTAAGTAGATGCTTCATACCGAATTTGGTGCAATTTAAAATCCATTTGAGGTTCGGATTAGCCACAATACCAAAACAGGGTCCCGCAGGACCCGGATCCAAGTGAAAAACAAGCGAAATTCGCTATTTTGGCTAAATTTCAAAATGTAAAATTCTGATTTTACAGTCATAATATGTTTGGCAGCATGTCATCATGCCTCATACTGCATTTTATCATCATTGGATTCAAATTGAATTTCGAAATCTCAATTTTACCTAGTTTTCCTTCAAAAACCCTGATTTTAAAGATGTAACTTTAATTTTAGGGGTATTTTGGTCATTTTAACCTCAATTCCGAATTTCAAATTGTTTTCTACTGAATTTCTAGCATTTTCATCATTTCAAATATCAAGGAAGCATGAGAATAGGGTTTATATCTAATTAAGTCCAATAATTTCATAATATTATTGGAAAATCTTGGAAAAACCCACATATTTGAGCTAACCTTATTTCAAGTTTGGCAGGGACATTCAAAAGAAGGAGCTGAAGACTGCAAATTTCTTTTATTTCCTTTATTTAGTGATGTAATAATGTAAATTTTGGAATAAGAGAGTTAATTTCCTGCTTAGACTAGGATGCATATCATATAGTTTGAATTTATGCAAATATCCTGCTTATGTGATGCATACATCTTATTTCAAAAGCACTATGGATGTTCACGAATGGCACGTGCACCAACTCTTAGGGAGTTGATGAACTCGGTGGAATCCATATTTACGGCCCTAGTCGGAATATGGACGAGACCCAGATCCATCATCTTTCTACTAGTCACATTGAGCCTACACTCTTAGGCTATCTTAAAATGCACATCATATTTCCGAAGTTTTCAAAATCATGTGCATCAAATCAACTAAGTTCTGAACATATTCATGGCCACAGTCAGAATATGTAAAGGATTTATTTGGACTTAATGCACATTTTCCAACCAATTCCTCAGACAATCTTCTCAAAGTGCATTCATTCACTCATGTCATTTGCGTCATGAAATCATTGGTCTTCTCAAGATTTTCTCAAGAAAACTTCATTCTCAAGAAATCGATTTCTCAAGAAACTCTAAGGATTTTTCAAAATCGGTTTTCTAAAGACAAGTTTTTCCACAGTTTTCCCTGGAAAATGATATTTTCTTAAGAGATTCAAAAGAGTTTTCCAATCTTTCTCCAAGATCCAAAATCGATTTCCAAGTATTTCAAAAGGTAAAATTCCCAGGATTTCGATTCCCCAAGTTTTGAATTTCCTCCTCCAATGAGTTTTCCTATAAATCTTCCATCATTTTCCTAAGAAAACTCTCAAAGTCCTAGTTTTCCTAAAAAGTATTTCCCTTTTCAAAGGTTCACCTTTTTTTTAAGAATCACTTCCATTTTCCTAGGATTTTCAACTATTCCTGATTTCCTCACATCTTTATAAGCTTTCTCATGTTTTCAAAAACCCTTTTTATCTGAGTTTCCTGAGAAATTGACCCTTTTCCTGAGAGAATCTTTTCAACTCCAAATATTTTCCAAGCATACATCATGTTTTCCCAAGCTGCATTTTCCAAACTCTCATAGCACATGCCTGAATTCTTTGTGCATATAGGGTAGAACACGATTTTGATGATTTAACTAAGTCAAGCACAATTTTGGTCCTTGGTTCGATTACCCCTGTTAAAGGCGGCAGAAACGGTCGAACCTCGTACCGACAGGTCGAGCCCCATCCCATGGATTTTCCCGTAATTTTCAAAAACGGAGGCGAGTATTTCAAAACAATTTCAAAAATCCGGTCAAAGTTTGAAGCGCGAAAGCCTTTTCCTTCCCTTTTCTCTTCCGCAAGGAAGGGAAGACGGGGGAGAAATTTCGCGACGACAACAGGTTTGGCGACCGTGATGGGACCTGTCCTCGTCTGGTCAAAGTAGTGCTTGACTTAGTTCAATTATCAAAATTATGTTCACAAAATGTCAGCTCTTTTATTTTTCTATCATGCGAACCTAGGAGCCTAGATTCTGACCCAGCTGACATTGATTGCATATAGCTTAGGCATGGTTTGGTAGGACCATATTGAGGAGAAATTTTCATGCTCACATAGACTTAGGTCTAAATACAACCCTCCTCAATTTAGGATCTGAATGCAAACAATGTATGCTTCTTCAAAGTTTTCAAAATCTATCTCTCTAGGACTTAGAGCCATCTATTTCTTGCATGTGATCATTTTCTCAAAACTCCCTTACCTATCATTACCCGGTCTTCACGTTGCTGGGCTCTCTTCCAGAACCATAGTTCGGGACAGAGCCTCACAACTGGGCCAACTATTTGGGTTAACACCCCCCTACCACGTACCGCGAGCCACAGTCCGAAGTATATCGGTAGGCGCTCAAGGATGTTGGAAAACCTTACCTTAGAACCAGAGTTGAAATTCTATGCCACGTACCTCGGATTTCGATTCGGGTATATCGGCATAACTGGATTGGACAAAGATGATCTGAACCTAGAGTTAAGATTAAGGTCCTACAGCTGTTTTCAATTGATGCATCTAGAGTCAGCCTTTTAGGGAGTGTTGAATGTGCATAAATGCTTGTGCAGGATGTGATTGTATGATTTCCTTAATTTTTTATATTTCCCAATGTTTTCCAACTTCTTAGGCCTTTTTCAAAACATCTTTATTTTCCACAAGATGTTTTCTCAAACCCTGGATGATTTCCTCAAATATCCAATTTCTTTCAAAACTCCAGGCGATTTTCCATTCTACCTTTTCTACTGGATCTCGAATTTCTAGCTGCATTTTTATCCTGCCTGCAAAATTTTTCAAAATTTCTCACATTTTCCTAAGTCTCATTCTGAGTCTTTCTCTGCTTTCAGTTCGATGGCATCCAGTCAAGTCGATCCTATCTTTCCTGAAGGTCACATCTCCTTCGAGATGCGACAAGGTCATCCTGAACATCGAGCCCTTAGCACCGGAACTTTCATTCTCCGGTGGTATTATTCCTGGCTAAAGAGCTTTTCCCGAATGTTCCCGGACCATTTGAGCGAGTGCGGATTAGAACTGGCATCAGCAGTCGGAAAGCAGACCATCAATGGCAACCTGATCCATGCAATGGCAGAGCGATGGAATCCTCGAACGTGTACATTCTGGTTCCCGTGGGGAGAGATGACTGTTTTAATGGATGAATTTTCAGAAATCATGGGGTTGCCAGAACCAGCTGGTCGACCAAGCGACCCATTAGAGCATCAATTCCTTATCAATGTCAAGGGTTTGGACCCCCGAGACTCCTTAGCTCGTATGACAGGCTGCCGATCTTGGCCCCTAATCCAGTTAGAAGGAAATGAATATGTTGACCTACTTGAGTTGTACCGCCAGTACGGGACCTTCGTCGAAGTCAGCTCGCTTTCAAGAACAGCCAAAGAAAAGATTCAGAATGCAATGGTTCTATGCACTGTAGGACTGTCCCTTTTCCCAGATGGACAGAACTACATGGACATCAGGATAATCCAACTTATGAGAAGATGGGGAAGTCGGCAAACCAATCGCCTCTCCATAGCCATGGCAGCGCTCGCTTTTCTATATCGAGGTCTGACCCGATTCTCACTCGGAGAGTCCATTTTAGTTGAAGGATGCATCTACGCACTTCAGTCCTGGTTTTTCCAGCAAGCTCTTTCAGATACAATGGTCAAGAACTCCTTCCAGTGGCGCAGTACCGGTCCATGATCAACAACATTCAAGAGGATGACGTTGTTTGGGACTATTTTGATCGGCAAATATCTCCTCCCAGATATACCTACGCTTATGGCAAGCGATTCAAGTTGCTGGGACCTTTCTTCTGCACTTATTACCAACCAGAGAGATGTGCTCGGCAGTTTTCTCAAAGGCAGCAGTACGTCGAAGCCCGCTTGTTATCAGGAGTTATGACAGAGTTTGATCTCACTTCCGCACAATGGTCCGGGGCATATCATTCTGCCCGCTACGGCTGGGATTCCTTTGTCTCTCTCAAAATCTTTCCTGGTCCTAGGGTGTCTGCCGACTATCGTGAATGGTGGCAAATCGTCTGTCCTCCACCTCTTTGTCAAGATCAATAAAATCTTATTCTTCTCATTTTAATAAAATTCTCTTTCCTTCTATTGTGGTTTGACGACCTCGCCTAGGTAACAAGGCATATTTTCGTTGTTTATTTCTTTTGCAGAAGGAATGACAACACAATTGTCGTGATTCCCACGATGACTCAGTCCCTAGTAATGGGACATCTTTTCCAAATTGTCAACCATATTTTCAACAAATATTTCTTCCAAAAGCTAATTCCTTCATAATCTAATCAGGTCTTTGCCCTGCAAAGAGCATCCGTACCATTTGATGGTTGAGACAAGATCAGGCAAAAGAACCACGGCATCCCAGTACTCATCAGCCTCGGAAGAAGAAATGGGTTCCCCTCGATCCGAGAAAAGTCAAGAACAGCAGCAAGAAGACGATGGCATAGACCCTCAAATGTATGCCATGTTCAGAAAAATGATGAACAAAATGATGAATGAGCAACCCGGGACCAGCTCAGAAAGGAATCCATTCAGAGAAAAGTTTCATGGTCGTAGGAGTAAGAAGGCTCCCAAGAAGCAGATCCAGCCAGAAGAGATTTCAGATGAATCAGACTCAACTGAAAACACAGATGAAGAATATGAGGTGCCTCCGGCATTTCAGAAGCGTGGCCAAAGTAAAAGCCGCAGATCAAAGAGCAGAGATAAAGAAAAGCCTTTGCAAGCGCAGTTTAAAGAAATGGCTCGAGTTGTCAAAGATCTGCAAGCCCGCGACAAGGGCAAGAAAGTCTTCACCAGTGAGGATTTTTATGACGGCTTAGAAGGGGATGATGATCTGGAGAATCTCCCCCGTAAATTCATCAAATTCGATGGTTCCGGCGACCCAAAAGCGCACCTTGCCACTTTCTTTGCTGAATGCTCTCGGTTTAAGAGGGATAACCGAGCATTGTTTCTATGCTTCCCCCGCAGCTTGGAAGGAGTTGCAGCCAAGTGGTATGCTGAGCATATCAACCCCATCGAGCTCAAAGAGTTCGACAAAGTTGTGAATCTCTTTATTGAACGCTTCTTGTTCAACACAGAAGCGCTGCCTATACTGAGTCATCTCTGCAATTTAAGGCAGAATGAGAATGAAAAAGCACAGGACTTCATTCACAGATGAAGATCAGCCTGTAATAAGATGAGAGATCCTATCTCGGAAAGGCATGCATTGTCCTTAATCCTCAACAATTTCTCGCAGCCGTTAAGAGGATTAATCTCCACAGCACCGTCCAGGACCTTTATTGAGCTGACTGAGCGAGCCAAATGGCTTGAATTGAGTGTGGAAAATGGAGTCTATGAAGGCTTCACCTTTTCCAAGAACAACTCCCATGGTGAGCAGAAGAAGAAAGCTCACTTCACTTATTCTGCCAGCAACAACAACAAAGGCCAAAATCGATACAAAGGGCAGAAGAAAGATTACTGCTACAGCTCAAGCAATTCGAACAACAAAGATCAGAAAGCAAAGCCTGCTCCTCAGTACAGCAAGCCTCCGCAGCAGGATCAAGGACCGAAGCTGCGCGAGAAAGCTAAACATGAAGGATGGAGCTACGACAGAAAGTTTACTCCCCTTGACCAATCACTCGAAGATGTGCTCGAGTACATGCTATCGAAAGAGATGGTCAAATTGCCCAGATTGGCCGATCTCCCTGTGCCCATGGGGAAATGGAAAGATCAGTTCTGCAAGTTCCACAGGACAGTGGGACACAACACTGAGAACTGCTTTGTCCTCAAAAACATCGTGCAAGATCTCATTGAAAAGAATCTATTGGTAGAAGGAGAAGAAGAAGAGAAAATGGACATTCTCAATCACCCCTTCCCTTCACACACCACGGCAGTAGTGTCTGCACAACCCTTTCTACCGCATGAACATATCAAGCCATGTTCTGCGCAAGATCTCCAAGTTGAGCATCAGGTGACAGTGCTAAGACAAGCAGCTCCAGATTCCAAGAAGATGGACTTAATTTCGGCATTCGGTAAAATGAAAGTTTCGGAAGCACCTGTGAAGTCAGTCCCCAAATCAAAAGGAACTCCTGACTTCTTCAAGCAAATTGTTAAACCTAGGCCAGAAAGGTCAAGTCAGAAGCCTCTGACTGCTTTATCCAATGTCTCCATCCTTGACTTGGCCAAGAATTCTAGCAAGCACCGACAAGTACTGGATGATCTGCTCAGGAAAATCAAAGTTAAGCCCAGTACCACTCCTGAAGACATGGCACAGATTGTGAACTCTGCCATGACCAATGCGCCAATCACCTTCTCAGATGAGGACCTTCCAAAGCCTCATTCCTTTCATAATAATGCTTTGTACATTGTCGTTCGAGTCAGAGGAATGACAGTTCCCCATGTGCTGGTCGATGGAGGTAGTAGCCTCAACATATGTCCCAAAATGACTGCAAAGGCATTAGAGATCAAGGACGAGGAATACATTCCAGATCCCATCACTATCTATGGGTTTGACAATCATGGTCAAACGGCCAAGGGCAAGATATTCCTGGAGGTGTTCATTAATTATTCAGTGCATTCAGTGCTTTTCCATGTGGTTAACGTACCACCAACCTACAACTTGCTGCTCGGAAGGACATGGATTCACAAGGCTAATGCAGTGCCTTCTACCCTCCATCAATGTGTGAAGTGGTCAAAAGGTGGAATGATTACCACAATACTGGGAGAAGACCCAGAAGAAAGGCTCCCGCAGCCCATGATTCCTCGGCCATCATTCAATGCAGATATTCCCAGCATCAGGGAAAGTGAAGAGATCAATCTCGGAGAAAATCGAGAAATACTTCAGGCACCATCAGAGCCATCTCTGCACACAGTAGCCACGACACGATGGAAAGGTCCTCAATTCTTCAAGGTTGGAGGTCGAATCGACTACAGCACCATTAAGGATCGTCCCTTGTTTCCTCAATTCATGAAGTCAAAAAAGGGATTTGATTTACTCCTGAAGCATGGCTATCAACCCTTCAAGGGACTCGGCAAGAACGAAGATGGCCGCATCGAGCCAATGATCCAGAAACATCGTCCCCACAGAGCAGGACTAGGGTTCTCTGGAGGAAGCTCATCAAGGAAGACTGTTTTTGTCAAAGGGGCACAATGAAGACCATTTGTTATTTTCTTTCTATTCTTTTCCAAATAAATGTCTCATTTTACCAATGTCATTAATCAATTCAATCAATAAAATTCCCAGTTTCTTTGTCTATTCGGATGCCATCTACTCCCTTTCTGTCTATCTCATCATTTTATCATTCAATGCCATTTTATGCATGGTTCTCTTCAAATGATTGCTTGTCTTACTGTAGGCCGATTTATCTGAACCAGATTTCTTATCCAAAATTTTAGAATGACCTCTCGGACAATCAAGAAGCTCGTTCTCAATCCCAAGGCCTTTCAGAAGTCGACAGCAATTCACAAAATCAAAGCAAGCACCGGAAATGATAAGGTTACAAAGCAGTCAGATGATTGTGCAGAACACAATCAGTCTCTTCAGGAATTACCGGAGTTCACCGCAGTTCAGAAGCAGGACGAACCATCTCCTCTAGTACAAGATCCAACTGAAGGTGTCAATATCGGTTCAGAGGAAGATCAAAAAATTCTCCAGATCGGAACCAGTCTAAGTCCAGAAGAAAAGAAAAGGCTTACAGATTTTCTTAAGCGGCATGAAGAAGTGTTCACATGGACATATAAAGACATGCCGGGCTTAGACCCCAAATTAGTCGAACACCATCTTGTCTTAAAGCCGGATGCTAAGCCAGTCAAGCAGAAGCTGAGAAAAATGGATCCCAGAATAGAACAACAAGTCAAAGAAGGACTTGAAGATCTGCTCAAAGCAGGATTTATTCGAGCTATTGACTACCCGGATTGGTTAGCCAATATCGTCGTTGTCCCAAAGAAAAGCGGCAAAGTAAGGATCTGCATAGACTTCAGAGACCTCAACAAGGCAACTCCGAAGGATGACTATCCACTTCCAAGCATCGATCTTCTAGTCGATAGCACGGCAGGACATGCTATGTTCTCTTTCATGGATGGATATTCTGGCTACAATCAGATTAAGTTGGCTGCCCGCGACCAATCAAAAACTTCCTTTACTATGCCTTGGGGCACTTTCTGCTACACAGTTATGCCTTTTGGGCTCAAGAATGCTGGAGCAACATATCAACGAGCAATGGCCGTTATCTTTCACGATCAAATGCGCAAAATCATGGATGCGTATGTTGATGATATTCTCGTGAAATCTAAAGAGGAAGAAGATCACCTCGAAGCACTTGATCAAGTCTTTAAAAGACTTATTCTTTACAAGTTACGGCTTAACCCGCAAAAATGTGTCTTTGGAGTCGAATCAGGCAAACTGTTGGGTTTTCTGGTAAGCAAAAAGGGAATTGAAGTTGACCCGGCCAAAGCAAAGGCTATCATTGATATGCCTCCCCCGAAGAATCTCAAAGAACTGCGTAGCCTTCAAGGACATATGCAGTCAATCCGGCGATTCATTTCCAATTTGGCGATGAGATGTGAGCCCTTCAACCACTTACTCAGAAAAGGAGTTAAGTTCGAATGGGGGCCAGAATGCCAGCAATCGTTCGATCGAATCAAGAAGTATCTTCTTAATCCTCCCATCCTGAAGCCGCCAGAATTGGGAAAACCGCTTTTGCTATACATCTCAGTCAATCAAGTCGCATGCGGCGGATTCTTGGCGCAATACAAAGAAGGCAGCTTGATAGAGCACGCCATTTACTATGTGAGTAAGACTTTCATAGATTATGAAAAGAGATACTCTCAAATAGAGAAGACCTGCCTAGCTCTGGTGTGGATGTGTCAGAAGCTAAGACACTATCTGCTGGCATCGGAAGTCAAAATTTTGTCCAAACTCAATCCTCTCAAGTATATTTTAGAGCAACCTTTCCTCAGCGGATGAGTCGCAAAATGGCAAGTCTTACTGATGCAGTATGACTTAGAATATGTCTCGCAGCAATCAATCAAAGGCCAAGCAATTGCAGATCAATTGGCGGATTTTCCCCTGGCCGAAGAAGTGAAAGCCGAAGATGACTTCCCTGATGAGCAAATTTGCAATATCCAGCAATTTCCAGTCTGGAATTTATTTTTCGATGGTTCTAAGAATATGGCGGGAATAGGCATCGGAATCCTATTAATCACTCTTGAGAAGGAGATGATTCCATTTTCTCTCAAGTTAGATTTTCAATGTACTCACAATATGGCTGAATATGAAGCCCTGATTCAAGGTCTAAGGGTTCTATTAGACTTCAATGTCAAGAGAGTGCATGCCTACAGTGACTCATTACTTGTTGTTAATCAAGTTCGAGCCGAATGGCAGGTCAAAGATCAGAAGTTATTTCCCTATCAGAAAATTATTTCAGCTCTTATCAGCAAGTTTGAAGAATTCCAGCTCTTCCATATCAAGAGAGATTTTAATCAAGTGGCCGATAGCCTAGCCAGTTTAGGCTCCATTATGGCATTCAAGAATGGAGAATCTTGTCGCTCTTTTGAAATTGGCAGACTTGACCAACCTGCTTTCCTTCCATCGGAGCAAGTAAACCAGGCTGAGCAAAAGAAGAAGCCTTGGTATTACAACATCAAAACTTTCATAGAAACTGACGAGTTTCCTCCAGAACTCTCAAAGAAAGAGCAACGAGCAATCCAGCGTATGTCTACTCGATACTTCATTTTGGCCAATGTCCTTTATCGTCGTGGATTCAGCTCAGAGTATTCCAGATGTTTAGATGAAGACGAAGCCAAAGAAGTTGTGCGAGAAGCACATGAAGGCATTTGTGGCGGCCACGTCGGCTACCAAACCCTTGTCAAGCAAATCATCAGAGCAGGGTACTACTGGAAGACTATGCAACAAGACTGTTATCATTATGTGAAGAAGTGTGTGCAATGTCAAATACATGCACCTTCTATTCATGCTCCGGCAACTTATTTATAGTCTGTTGTCTCTCCATGGCCGTTCTCGATGTGGGCCTTCGATGTCGTATGTCCCATCACTCCTTCAGCTTCAAATGGCCACAAATATTTCCTTGCCGCAACAGAATACTTCACCAAGTGGGTAGAAGTCATCAGTCTCCGCACAGTAGAAGGCCGACACGTGGTCTCTTTTATTGACAAGAACATCCTTTGCCGTTTCGGCATCCCGCATGACATTGTGTCAGACAACGACAGTCATTTCAAGAATGAAAAGATGAAGACATTTTGCTCAAAATTCAAGATCTATCACCATTTTTCCGCTCCATATTATCCTCAAGGGAATGGTCAGGCAGAGGCCACTAACAAGATTTTAATTCGTATTTTGGAGCGAACTGTGGAAACAGGCCGTGACTGGCATGAGAAGATCCACGATGCACTATGGGCCTATCGGACCACCATTCGTACACCAACGAATGCTACCCCATCAGAACTGGTCTATGGGACAGAAGTAGTATTGCCGCTACATGTTCAGAAGCCCGCTTTGAAATTTGCTTCACTTCTGCAATTACCTCTTGATCAATACCAGCAGCAGCGACTAGTGCAGCTAGACTTACTCGACGAGAGAAGGCTAAAAGCAGCAGAGCATGCTCAATCCTATCACCAGAGAGTAGCCAGGCAATATGCGAAATCTATCATCGAAAGAAGATTCAAAGTCAATGATTTAGTACTTCGATCCACAGCTTATCTCAATCATCGTCCCGGCGGCAAATGGTCGCCAAATTGGGAAGGTCCCTATGTTGTCAAAAAAGCATTACCCCGTAACTCATATCGGCTCATCAATGCCGATGGGGTAGAATTGCCAGATCCTATTAATGCTCGACACTTGAAAAAGTTTTATACTTGAAACATTTATTCTCCTCTTGTAATCCTTCCTGTTCTTTCAAATAATGATCCAACTTTCTTTCCCAGTTACACTGCGGCATTTTAAAATTTTGTTCTATAAGCAGGCAGGATAAACAAATTCCTCATTTCATGCACATGTGCATTCATATGCATCATTCATATTCATTTGCATTCAATTGCATCAACAACAATCTGGTCAGTATTGGGATTTCAACAAACAGTCCCATCACGATTCCTAATGATTCAAAATCGAAAGGTCATCACCGATACTGAACCAAAACCCAGCACTCGAACTGGTATTATTTCAAAATCCAGTACTCGAACTGGCACATTTTCAAAATTCCAATTTTTCAGAAAACCGAGTTCCGACTCGGGTTTTATTTCAAATCATTTTCATTTATTGATCCGGGTTCCGACTCGTGATCTCATTACATCATTCGAGCTCTGATTCGAGCTCTTCATTTTCTTTTATTGATCCGGGTTCTGACTCGTGATCTCTGTATTTTATTCGAGCTCTGACTCGAACTCATCATTCTCCTTTGGTTAATCCAAGTCATTTCGATCATCAGGGTCTGTCAATTGCTCAAATTTGGTATTTTGCCTTCCAAATTTCAATTTAAATCTTCAAATCAGGCAATTCTCCAATTTCAACCTCTGGGTCACCCAATTTTCAATTTTCAATTTTCAATTCTCAATTTCAATTACCAATCTCAATTTCGACCTTCGGGTCAATCAATTTCCAATTCTCGACCTTCGGGTCTATCAATTTCCAATTCTCGACCTTCGGGTCTATTAATTTCCAATTCTCGACCTTCGGGTTTATCAATTTCCAATTCTCGACCTTCGGTTCAACCAATTTCCAAATTTCGACCTTCGGGTCAATCAATTTCCAATCTTTGACCTTCATTTCTCAATTTCGACCTTTAGGTCACTTAATTCTCAATTTCGACTTTCGAGTCACACAATTTCGACCTTTTTGGTCAAATCAATTCTCAATTTCGACCATCAGGTCATCCAATTTCGACCTTCGGGTCATTCAATTTTCAGCAACCAATTTTCCAATTTTCAATTTCGACCTTCGGGTCAATCAATCTCAATATCCAATTTCAATCATTTTCTCTTGCGAGAGACCCTTCTTAGGGAGAGCACGAGGGAGCTCGTTCTTTTCGCATGCTATCCAATTCGTTTACTTAGCCCCTTTTCAGGGAGAGTTTGAAGGGACTCGCGTCTTTGTGAACCGTTTGCAAAACAAATTCCAATTTCACACGAGGAACCCTTTTTGAGGGAGAGGCTCGACGGAGACTCGTTTTTCTTGTGACCCCCCAATTTCATACTAGGCCATTTTTCGTCATGAAAGACCCTCTTTGCAGGGAGAGTGTGATGGACTCATTCCTTTCATGACCCAATTTTCAGACCTCACTATTATCGGCCCCTTTCCATAAGAGAAGCCTAATATTAGGGAGCTTTGACGAAAGCTCAATTTCTCTTCGAAAGTTCGTTTTGCAAACACCTCCTCTTTAGGGAAGAGAGGAGTATTTCCCATTTCCCATTCAGGTAAGGGCTAAGCCTGAGTCTCTCTTTTTGGGAAAAAAGAGAGGAGAATTTTCGTCACTGATGTATTGAGCCAGATTTCAAATACCCACTTTCACCAAGGATTTCAAGAAAATTTTGTCAAATTTGTCAATCAATTGTTGATTTCAGAATCTTTATCTCAATTTACCTTCAGCATCACTTCCAAAAGAGTGAAGCTTTTGCGAAAAGGGATTCAAACTTCAAATTCTTTCTATTGGCCAACCAAAAGGAGGAAGGATAAGTCCTCGATATGGCCAGAAAAGAAGATTCAATGTTATTGAAAAGTCATAGATGATTGATATTGATCGCAGTTATGGCACATCTTTAAGGATTATTCTTGTAAAGACAAGGCAGTGGAAATATCCTGAGCGCTAGAAAAGAGAGCATTTACCCAAGCCCCGTTTCCTCAAAATCACCTAAGCTGCAATTAAGTATCCGCAAAAGGGATCTCTCACCTGTCGTCAAGATGAAGGCGAATTAGGCGAGTAGACCCCCGGGGCCAAAGAAGATTCGAAACATCTCCAAGATGACGGAGTTGGTGACGGATCCTTCCAGAGAAAGTCCAAAGCACTGTCGAGATGAAGGCAGATGCGATGAACCTCTCGACAATCCCTAAAAGATATTTAATTTCAGCTATCGCCCAAAGATTTCCAAACCCATCATCCAAGAAGGATCGAAACATCTCCAAGTTGAAGGAGTTTGTGACGTACCCTTCCCAAAAGAGAGAAAGCGAGGAAAAAGAAAGAGAGAAAAAGTCAGAACATCTCCAAAATAAAGGAGAATGTAGCAAAAACCCAGAGAACCAAAAGAGTGCAGAAAGATTATCATGAGAGAAGCCCTCAGGATATCAAACTGCCAAATTTATCAAGAATCCTCTTTAAATTTGTGAAATTCTATTATCAATACTCTTTCATCAATTGCTTTCATAACATCCAATTATCTTTCCTGCTCATATCAAGGAAATTGATAACTTCCTTGAAGAAGGTCAATTGTAAACAATTTGGGTTTTCAAGTCTCGATTCTACAAAGTGAACCTTGTTTGGAGGTATGCTTTGGGTAGAAAAGAAAGAATATCTTTGCAAAAATGTGCAACATTTTCAAATATTTTGAATCAACAATAAAATTCTCAATATTTTGACAATATTTTCTAGCTATCTCGACGTGAAGTGAGAGCTTGATGTCCCTTTTTGATACATCCTGACACCAATTTTAAATCCCTCTTAAGGACTTGATTCCTTCCCTTCTTTGAGAGCATGAACTCTCAGATTGCACACTTCCCTGTGTCCCCACTGTCCCACCATAGACAGTCCCATTTCGGTTCGAGGTCGAACCACCAATCATTTCTCGCAAAAGGCAATTTCAAAAGCTATTTAGTCTCAGCAATGAGACGCCCAAAACCAATCCCTTTTCAAGCTTTAGGGACCCCATTTTCCTTCCTTTTGCAAAACCCTTGTCGGATTTACTGTGCAAAATCCGAAGGTTCCATCATGGTCTCTTCCTTCGAGGATTCCATTCATTTTCCGCCCAATCAGGATAAGGGTATAAACCTGAGCCTCCTTTGATAAGGTATTTCATTTTCCGCCCAATCAGGATAAGGGTATAAACCTGAGCCTCCTTTGATGAGGTATTTCATTTTCCGCCCAATCAGGATAAGGGTATAAACCTGAGCCTCCTTTGATGAGGTATTTCATTTTCCGCCCAATCAGGATAAGGGTACAAACCTGAGCCTCCTTTGATGAAGTATTTCATTTTCTGCCCGATCAGGATAAGGGTACAAACCTGAGCCTCATTCAAAGAGGTATTTTATTTTCCGCCCGATCAGGATAAGGGTACAAACCTGAGCCTCAATCAAAGAGGTATTTCATTTTCCGCCCGATCAAGATAAGGGTACAAACCTGAGCCTCAATCAAAGAGGTATTTCATTTTCCGCTCGATCAGGATAAGGGTACAAACCTGAGCCTCAATCAAAGAGGTACTTCATTTTCCGCCCGATCAGGATAAGGGTACAAACCTGAGCCTCAATCAAAGAGGTATTCCATTTTCCGCCTGATCAGGATAAGGGTACAAACCTGAGCCTCAATCAAAGAGGTATCCCATTTTCCGCCTGATCAGGATAAGGGTACAAACCTGAGCCTCAATCAAAGAGGTATTTTATTTTCCGCCCGATCAGGATAAGGGTACAAACCTGAGCCTCAATCAAAGAGGTATTTCATTTTCCGCCCGATCAGGATAAGGGTACAAACCTGAGCCTCAATCAAAGAGGTATTTCATTTTCCGCCCGATCAGGTTAAGGGTACAAACCTGAGTCTCATGTTATGAGATATTCCATCCCCAATCAGGTTAAGCTTCGTTCCATACGAGATATTTTTGTCCCATCCAGGTCAAGGGCATAAACCTGAACTTCGCACTCATAGAGAAAATCTTTCCTCTTCATTCTTCATTCCATATCTACCATCTTCCTCGGGCTAATTTCTTCACACCCAGTCAGATCCTCCTAACTGGGGCATTTTTTTGTATAGCCCAAATTTGGTGTGTTTTCTTTGCCACTAAGCTCGGCCATGAGCCGGCTTAGTAGCAAAGAGGGGCATCTGTAAACACCCCAAATTTTTACTCACCTCCCCAAACATTTCCACCAAGCATCATCATTCAACCTCTGAAATCGTCGAAGGGCAAAATGGTCATTTTCTAAGCCCGGACCTTGCAAAAGTCTAAATTTCATCTGAAACTCTCAAAATTTCTCTATTTTTAGCTCAGATGTTCAAAATTTTACTCCTGACAGGAGACAGACATCTCCGAGTCTTGGCTCAAGATTATATTGCATAAGACATGACATTGCATAGCATTGCATGAGCATTTCAAATCACTGCACTGCACAGCATGTCATTTCGAGGTCCAGAACTCTTGATTTCAAAATTTTTAATCCAGATTAGAATTTCAACTCTTTTCAAAAATGATTTCAAAACCCTGGGTCTTCAAAATTATCAATTCTTCCCATTTTACCCCCAGGACTCTGAATTTCAAAATATTTCCTCAAGAAAATGATCTGGATAGTTTTCAATATGAATTTCAGCCACCTTATCTCAAATTTTTCCCTTTTGTCAGCTTTTTCATCCATCATCCTTTTACAAAATCGCCCTACAAGGGCCAACTCTTTCCAAAAATTCCTGTTTTACCAATTAGTTCAGATTTTATGAAAATTCCAAAAAGAAGTTGTGGTTTTATCCTTATTTCAATAAAGAAGCAATGTGGGACCCACACGGAGGTAGTGTCACACAAGCTTTTCTTTTGAAAATTTGAATTTTGAAAAAACCCAAAAATATAGGAGCCTTGTCCCCTGGATTGGTGCCACTTGTCATTTCTCTCTCCTTCCATTTACATGTCATGTGTCAGCATAGGGTTCACCTAGAGTCGGTGCCACATGTCACCTTCCCTCTTCTGCCACGTTTCAGTGTGGGGCTACCTTCAGAAGCCGCCACGTGTCATCCATCCTACGCCATGTGTCATTCCAAGATTACCAGGAGATGCCAAGTGTCATAGGCTGTCCTGTCTAGAAAAAGTGGAGCTTGTCTCCTCTGAGGTGGCACCACTTGGAGTGTGTCTCCTGCAGAGGACACGTGTCAACCTTTCCCTCCTTCTAGAAAAGTAGCCTGACACATGTCTCTCCCTACTTTTCTCAGAAAAGTAGGAGACATGTGTCACTCCTAAATTCCTACAGAAAAGGTAGGCTTGTCTCCTCTGAGGTGGGGCCATCTGGAGTGTGTCTCCTGCAGAGGACACGTGGCAAGCTCTCATTTCCTCAGAAAAAGCAAATGCCATGTGTCGTTTTCTGCTTTCTTCAGAAAACTAGAATTCAAACATTCAAACCTCCTCATAGGTGGCACAGATCCTGAACTCCTACCTTTTTCATCTTGTCTGAGATGGAGCCACATGGCTTGGCCCACCTTCTCTCCCCTCTGCCACGTGTCATTCTCTACTTCTTTCAGAAAAAGTAGAGGACACATGTCTTCTCCCTACCTCTTTCAGAAAAGTAGGAGACACATGTCACTCCTGGCCTTCTTCAGAAAAAGCAAACCATTTAAAATTCAAACAAGGCACTAGGTGGCGAAAATCCGGAGCTCTGATTTTTCCAGATGGCCTATGAGGGCGCCACATGTCCCTTCCCTCCTTCTCACCCCTCTGCCACGTGTCATCTTCTGCTTCTTTCAGAAAAAGTAGGTGACACATGTCTCCTTCTCACTCCTTCAGAAAAAGTAGAGGACACATGTCCTCTCCCTACTTTTTTCAAGAAAAGTAGGAGACACATGTCACTGCCCTCTTTTTCCTCCCTCTTGCCACATGGCATTGTAGGAGCCACCCTGAGGTGGCGCCACATGTCCATCCTCCATTCCTCCAGGGCCAACCTCCATTTGAAATTCGAATTCTCCTCTGAGGTGGCGCCATCTGAAGAACCTCCTCCAGCAAGCTGACACTTGGAACCATCCTGGACTGCCACATGTCCAGATCTCCTTTCACCAGAAAAAGCAAAATTCAAATTCCTCTGAGGTGGCGCCTTCTGAGCCCACTGCTCTGACCTTCTGATATGTGTCAAACACCTTTTGAGGTGGCACCATTCCAGGACTCCACTTGGCTCCATTTTTTATTTTTATTTTATTTTTTAAAGGTAGCCCACCATGAGGTGGCGCCACCTGAGGACTCCCTACAAAAGGTGAGTTTGAATTTCAAATTCCAAGAAAACACAATCTGAGGTGGCGCCTTCTAGGAGTTCCCTGCAGAGAGAATCAAGCAAACTTTTGAAAAATTCCAAATCCCCCCTGCTGAGGTGTCTCACCCACAAAATTTCCATTTTTTTTAATTTTCTCAAAAATTAAAACACCTTTTGAGGTGGCGCCACCTGAGGGCTCCCTGCAAAAGACAAATTCGAATTTCAAACCCCTCAGATGGCACCCCCTGAGATGGCGCCACATGGAGGGCTCAGATCGAGCCTGTTTGAATTTCAAAAAATTTTTAGAAAATTTATAAAAACAAGGGTTCACGCCTAGCCTGAGAGATTCATTTTTTTTTAGCTCTTGTGAACTTGGAAAATCCGACCTAGCCTTCCTAGAATCAGATTTTGAATTGTGGAAATCGTGCCCCCTTTGGCGCATTGAAGAAGGTGGAGTAGAGCTCGTGCTGTGGCCAATTCGATTCCAACAGAGGTCGATTTTTTGTGAACCATCTGAAGCCCGGAGCGAAGAACGAAGGAAGCTCGTGATAGCTGCCCCTTTCAAGAGCTCCTACGCTGCGTAACGAAACAAGGTGCACTTCTTTTCCCATTGATTTGATTCAATAATTTGAATCGGGAGTCGTTTGAAGAAAGAGCTCATCCGAGGGATGGATTGAGCTATTCTCATAAAATGACATATATCAAATGTTTCATTATGCTTCCTTGATGATTTTTAACATGCATGTAGTTTGCTAGATTTAATTTGCATTTTATTTCATTCATTTAGTACATTTCATGAATTAATTAGGATTAATTTAGCATTTATTTCAATTATGCTTATTTTCAGTAGGTCTCGGTTTTTGTCAGTCAGTCCAAACGTCATTTCATGCATTTATTTTTTATTAAAAAATCCCAAAAAAATCACGAAATGCGCCCTTAGGTGTCCCTAAAAGTTTTCCAAAAATTCGGAGGCATTTGAATTTGTTTACTGCGGTAAACATTCAAAATGGCAAGTCGGGTTTTGTCACCCGGGATGCATTTTGAAAATCATTTGCCGACGTTTAAAATCGATATATCCCTCATGGGAGATCCGATTTTTGATCCGAAAAATGTTATGAATTCGGGAGAATGTCTAGCTTTTAATATGATGTTTTTAGATTTTTCTGATTTTTTTTTTATCTGACAAAAATCCGAGAGTTCGGGACACGTGTCAGAGCCTAATTCGGGCCTCTGAGATATTGGATCGACTTAGGGCGATGGGTTCTCTTTGTGTGTTGCTCCAAATCCAAAACTGTAAAAAGTGAAAATTATGTCCGTGGTGTCCTATGTTTGCATCGGAAAGCCTGTAATTTTTAGAATAGTATTGACCCCTGATTCGGATTTTTCTTGTAAGTCCCTTGTTTTGCTACATTTGTCTGATCTGTTAGTTTAGGCAGGAATAGTTATATTTTTATCTGTGTTTCAGTTGATCAAATGCCGAAGTCATAAACATGAAAGTTGTTCATGTAGGTGTCGTGAATAACTCTGATTAATTTCATAAATTTCCATGGCTGTTTGATATTTGTTTAGTGTTTTACATCAGATTAGTATGATTTTTACCTCTGTCATAACTAAATCCCTGTTGCCGAACTCATCATGGCTCAAATCCCGAGGCTGTAAAAACAAAAAATGTTTTATTTTGGATCTTTTAGCAGTCTGCAAAATATCAGAAGTTTCCATGGTGTAAATCTTGCATTATTATATTAGGCATTGCATTTGGTTCGGATCCATAGGCAAAATCCACCATTTTAGGACTTTCTTTGAATTTTGGCATTTAAATCATATCATTTCATGATTTTTAGCATTCTAGGATGTTTATCAGAGTAAGTAGATGCTTCATACCGAATTTGGTGCAATTTGGAATCCATTTGAGGTTCGGATTAGCCACAATACCAAAACAGGGTCCCGCAGGACCCGGATCCAAGTGAAAAACAAGTGAAATTCGCTATTTTGGCTAAATTTCAAAATGTAAAATTCTGATTTTACAGTCATAATATGTTTGGCAGCATGTCATCATGCCTCATACTGCATTTTATCATCATTGGATTCAATTTGAATTTCGAAATCTCAATTTTACCTAGTTTTCCTTCAAAAACCCTGATTTTAAAGATGTAACTTTAATTTTAGGGGTATTTTGGTCATTTTAACCTCAATTCCGAATTTCAAATTTTTTTCTACTGAATTTCTAGCATTTTCATCATTTCAAATATCAAGGAAGCATGAGAATAGGGTTTATATCCAATTAAGTCCAATAATTTCATAATATTATTGGAAAATCTTGGAAAAACCCACATATTTGAGCTAACCTTATTTCAAGTTTGGCAGGGACATTCAAAAGAAGGAGCTGAAGACTGCAAATTTCTTTTATTTCCTTTATTTAGTGATGTAATAATGTAAATTTTGGAATAAGAGAGTTAATTTTCTGCTTAGACTAGTATGCATATCATATAGTTTGAATTTATGCAAATATCCTGCTTATGTGATGCATACATCTTATTTCAAAAGCACTATGGATGTTCACGAATGGCACGTGCACCAACTCTTAGGGAGTTGATGAACTCGGTGGAATCCATATTTACGGCCCTAGTCGGAATATGGACGAGACCCAGATCCATCATCTTTCTACTAGTCACATTGAGCCTACACTCTTAGGCTATCTTAAAATGCACATCATATTTCCGAAGTTTTCAAAATCATGTGCATCAAATCAACTAAGTTCTGAACATATTCATGGCCACAGTCAGAATATGTAAAGGATTTATTTGGACTTAATGCACATTTTCCAACCAATTCCTCAGAAAATCTTCTCAAAGTGCATTTATTCACTCATGTCATTTGCGTCATGAAATCATTGGTCTTTTCAAGATTTTCTCAAGAAAACTTCATTCTCAAGAAATCGATTTCTCAAGAAACTCTAAGGATTTTTCAAAATCGGTTTTCCAAAGACAAGTTTTTCCACAGTTTTCCCTGGAAAATGATATTTTCTTAAGAGATTCAAAAGAGTTTTCCAATCTTTCTCCAAGATCCAAAATCGATTTCCAAGTATTTCAAAAGGTAAAATTCCCAGGATTTCGATTCCCCAAGTTTTGAATTTCCTCCTCCAATGAGTTTTCCTATAAATCTTCCATCATTTTCCTAAGAAAACTCTCAAAGTCCAAGTTTTCCTAAAAAGTATTTCCCTTTTCAAAGGTTCACCTTTTTTTTAAGAATCACTTCCATTTTCCCAGGATTTTCAACTATTCCTGATTTCCTCACATCTTTATAAGCTTTTTCATGTTTTCAAAAACCCTTTTTATCTGAGTTTCCTGAGAAATTGACCCTTTTCCTGAGAGAATCTTTTCAACTCCAAATATTTTCCAAGCATACATCATGTTTTCCCAAGCTGCATTTTCCAAACTCTCATAGCACATGCCTGAATTCTTTGTGCATATAGGGTAGAACACGATTTTGATGATTTAACTAAGTCAAGCACAATTTTGGTCCTTGGTTCGATTACCCCTGTTAAAGGCGGCAGGAACGGTCGAACCTCGTACCGACAGGTCGAGCCCCATCCCATGGATTTTCCCACAATTTTCAAAAACGGAGGCGAGTATTTCAAAACAATTTCAAAAATCCGGTCAAAGTTTAAAGCGCGAAAGCCTTTTCCTTCCCTTTTCTCTTCCGCAAGGAAGGGAAGACGGGGGAGAAATTTCGCGACGACAACACCAGTCCGGATAATCTATTGCTCGAATGAATCCTGCTTTAAGCAAGTCCTCAAGTCCTTCCTTGACCTGTTGCTCGATTCGAGGATCCATTTTCCTTAACTTCTGTTTAACAGGTTTCGCATCAGGCTTCAGAACGAGTCGATGTTCCACCAATTTAGGATCTAAACCGGGCATATCTTCATAAGTCCATGCGAATACTTCTTGGTGCTGCTTGAGAAAGTCAATGAGCCTTTCCTTCTCATCTGTACTTAGGCTGGTGCCGATCTTGAGAATTTTCGGACTATCTTCTGAACCAATATTGATGTCCTCAGTCGGATCCTGGACTAGGGTCGATGGTTCATCTTGTTTTTGAATCGCTGCAAATTCTGGCAACTCTGGAAGCGACGAATCGAATTCTGCCATTTCTTCTGACAGCTTTGTGACCTTACTATCCCCTGCTCTTGCTCGGACCCGATATATCTTTGCCGGTTTCGATAGGATTGAAGGATTAATGACTAACCTTTTTATCGGTTGAGAAGACATTCTGAAATTTTGAAAAGGAATAGCTTTTAGAGAAAGCTCCTTTACTATGACATAAATTGCACAGGAATAAAAAAGATAAGAACAAATGAATTTTGGAGACAAATTGCAGAGGAATAAGAGAAAGATGACATCCAGATAGACGAGAAACTTGATAACTTTATTGAAGACTTGAAATGAAATAAGGACATTTAAAATGAACTGAAATGGGACATTGTCCCTACAAACTGCAAAAATCAAATGAATAAAATAGAAAAGACAGATGGTAGAAAATTTTTAATGGATCCCTTTAATGAAGACAGTATTTTTGTGGGATCTTTTGCCCATGAATCCTAGTCCTGCCCTGCGCGAATGATGATCAGGGATCACTGGCTCTAGCCGGCCATCTCCGTTCTTGCCCAATCCTTTAAAAGGCTGATAACCATGCTTCAGTAACAGGTCAAATCCTTTCTTGGTCCTAACAAACTGCGGGAAAAGAGGATGGTCCTTGAAAGTACTGTAATCGAGACGACCTCCAATCTTAAAGAAATGTGGTCCTTGCCATTGGACCATCGCTGTTGTGTGATTTGTCTCTGATGTTGCTCCTAACTTTAGCATTTCAAGGCTTTCACTGAGAACAATTTCTTCACCTTCCCTAATGCTAGGGATATCAGCAGTATAAGTTGGCCTAGGGATCATAGGCTGAGGTAGCCTCTCTTCAGGATCTTCCCCCAAAACAGTAGTTATCATGCCACCATTAGACCACTTGATGCACTGATGCAGAGTGGATGGTACGGCGTTGGCATTATGAATCCATGTTCTTCCCAGTAGAAGATTATACGTTGGTGGCACGTTGACGACATGGAAAAGCACTGTATGAACAGAGTAGTTGATAAATATTTCCAAGAAGATCTTTCCCTTTGCTGTCTGTCCATGATTATCAAACCCATAAATGGTGATCGGATCCGGTATATACTCTTCTTCTTTTATACCCAGAGCCTTGGCAGTCATTTCAGGACAAATGTTGAGGCTACTGCCTCCATCTATAAGCACGTGGGGTACAGTCATTCCCCGGGTTCGCACCACAATGTACAAGGCATTGTTATGAAATGCGTGAGGTTTTGGCAGATCCTTATCTGAGAAGGTTATGGGAGCATTGGTCATGGCCTGATTAACGATCTGAGCCATGTCTTCAGGTGTGGTGTCTGGCTTGACTTTGATCTTTCGCAGTAAATCGTCCAGAACTTGCTGATGCTTAGGAGAGGCACGTGCCAACTCAAGGATAGGGATATTAGAGAGGGCAGTGATTGGTCTTTGCACCGTGTCGACCTTTTCTTCTGGTTTTCTCCCTTTTTTCGAAGTAGATTTGACAAGGTTCTTGGGTACCCATGGCATTCTTTTGGCTACCTCTGGAGATATTCTAGCGGGTTCTCTCAAAACTTTCAGCTTACTGAATGCTGAAACGAGGTCCATCTTTTGAGAACCAGACTGGGCCTTATACAACACTAGTACCTGATGCTGCACCTTGATATCACTGCTAGGGCATGGTCGGATATGATCTTGTAGCTGAAAGGGATGATCAGATATCATTGCTGTGGAGTGCTGCAAGAAAGGCTGTTTTAGAATCTCCATTTTCTCATCTTCAGCCCCTTCTACTAACAGATTTTTGTCAATATAATCTTGTATGATGTTTTTGAGAACGAAACAGTTCTCGGTATCATGTCCCACAGTTCGGTGGAACTTGCAGAATCTGTCCTTCATTTTTCCCATAACCACTGGCGGGTCAGCTACCCTTGGAAGCTTAATCATATCACTGCCGAGCATATATTCTAATACTGTCTCGAGGGACTGGTCTAGAGGAGTAAACTTGCGGTTGTAACTCCATCATTCCCGCTTCGGCTTTTCTTGTGGTCTTGATCTTTGTTCGAGGGTTTGCTGTGGCTGCTTATCATATTGAATAATCGACTTGCCTTTCTGATCACTTTTGTTGGGATTTGACCCTCCTGAAGCATAACTATGATTTTTTCCATTTCCTTTGTTCTGATTCTTACTGTTATTGGCAGAGTAGGTAAAATGGGCTTTCTTCTTTGATTCTTGTTGACTGTTATTCTTTGTAAACATAAAACCTTCATAAGACCCGTTCTCCATACTCAACTCGAGCCATTCGGCTCGTTCTATTAGTTCTATGAAGCTCTTCGATGGAGATGTAGAAATTAGTCCCCTCAGGGGTTGCGAGAAGTTGCTCAGGATCAAAGATAGTGCGTGTCTTTCTGCTATTGGCTCGCACATCTTATTGCAAGCGGATCTCCATCTATGAATAAAATCCCTGGCCTTCTCGTTTTCCTTCTGCCTCAGACTGCAGAGATGACTGAGAGTCGGGAGTGCTTCAGCGTTGAATAGAAAGCGCTCAATAAATAAATTGACCACTTTGTCGAATTCTTTCAGTTCTATCGGATTAATGTGCTTGAGTACCACTTTGCTGCGACACCTTCCAAACTGCGAGGGAAGCAGAGAAATAAGGAACGATTGTTCCTCTTGAACCTGGAACATTCTGCGAAGAATAGGGCGAGATGTGCTTTTGGGTCACCCGAACCATCAAACTTGATAAATTTCTTGGGGAGATTATCGAGATCATCATCCCCATCCAGTGCATCATAGAAGTCTTCACTTGTAAAGACTCTTTTGCCCTTGTCACGAGCTTGAAGATCCTTAACCATCTTCATCACATCTTTCAGTTGTGACTGCGTAGGGTCGTCAACAGACTGATTCTTGGATTTGTAGGCCGACCCCTGCCCCTGAGTCGACCTTTTGAATTCTTGCTTGTTTTCATACTCTTTGTCAGTATCATCTACTGATTCTGACTCATCAGACATTTCCTCATGGCGATTCTGCTTTTTAATGATTTTCACATTCTTGGTTGTGTGATCCCTATCCTTCTGTTTGATCTGAGTCTATTCAGCACTGGCTTCAGCTTGCTCTGCCAGCATCTTGGTCATCATTTTTTTGAACATGACGTACATTTGGGGATCGATGCCATCATCCGCCTGCTGACCCTGACTCTGGATGGATCGAGGTGAGTCCATCTCTTCTTCTGAAGTTACTGAGTACGCGACGCCTTCAACTGATGTGGTTTTCTTTCTGGATCTTGTATGAACCATCGGGTATCACAAATGTTCTCTTGGATGTTGCTGATGCTCTCTGTAGGGCAGGACTGATGGTTAGGCTTCTGAAGGAAATTTGGTTGGAGGAAAATATTTGTTGAGAATTTTGGTAGACAATTGAAATAATATCCCATTACTAGGGATTGAGTCGTCGCTGGGATTACGACAATTGTGTTGCTATTCTTTGCAAGATAAACAACTGAAAATATGCCTTGTTACCTAGGCGAGGTCGTCAAACCAAAGTGAAATGTAAAATAAAGGAATTTTATTGAGGGGAAAAACATGATTTTATCAATAATACACTTGACAGAGGGGAGGGGGACAGACAATTTTCCACCACTCCGGATAATCAGAAGATACACGAGGACCAGGAAAAATAGTGAGACTGATAAAGGAATCCCAGCCATGTCTGGCAGAATGGTATGCTCCGGACCACTGATCTGATGCGAGATCGAATTCTGGCAGAACCCCGGCTAGTGGACGAATCTCTACGCGCTTCTGTCTCTGAGAGAACTGCCTGACACACCGCTCTGGATGATAGTATGCGCAGAAAAACGGGCCAAGTAGCCTGAATCGCTTGCCGTATGCATAAGTGTATCTGGGAGGTGATTCCTGACGATCAAAGTAGTCCCATACGACCTCTTTTCTCCTGAAGGTTGTCGATCAAGAACCGGTATCGTGCAACTGGAAGGAGCTTCTCACCATTGTATCTGAAGGAACTGGCTTGGACTGGCACATGCCGGAGGAACCAAGACTGCAAGGCATAGGTGCATCCTTCGACTAGGATCGATTCTCCGAGTGCGAAACGAGTCAACCCTCGGTATAGAAAGGCGAGTGCGGCCATGGCTATTGAGAGGCGGCTGGTCTGTCGACTTCCCCATCTCCTTAGAAGCTGAACTATTCTGATATCCATGTAATTTCGTCCGTCGGGAAAGAAAGCCAATCCCACCGTGCACAGAACCATCGCATGCTGAATTCTCTCTCGAGCTGTCCTAGACAACGAACTGACTTCCACAAATGTCCCATGTTGTCTGTAGATTTCGAGCAGGTCCACATATTCATTTCCATCTTCTTCAATCAGAGGCCAAGACTTGCGTCCTGTCATGCGGGCTAAGGCATCCTTAGGGTCCAGACCCTTAACATTAATCAGAAATTGTTTCTCCAATGGATCTCCAGGCTGATCGGCTGACTCGGGCAATCCCATGATCTCTGAAAATTCATCCATCAGCACTGTCATCTCGCCCCACGGGAACCAGAAGGTAGAAGTGCTCGGATTCCACCGCTCTGCTAGTGCATGGATCAAGTTGCCGTTGACTGTCTGCTTTCCCACTGCGGACGCCAGTTCCAATCCACACTCGTCCTGATGGTCCGGAAACATACGAGAGAAGTTCTTGAACCATGAATAATACCACCGGGGAAAGAAGGATCCGGTGCTGAGGACTCGATGTTCGGGAAGACGTTGTCGCACCTCGTAGGAGATGTGACCGTCAGGGAAGACTGAATCAAGCTGACTGGATGCCATCGGACTGGAAGACATGGAAATTGAAATAAGATTTGAGAAAAATAAGGAATTTTGAGAAAAATGCAGGCAGGATAAAAATAAAGCAGGAAATTCGAGATCCAAAAGACAGGAAAGATGGGAAATCACCCGGAGTTTTGAAGAAAATGGAGGAATTTTATGAAAATCGTCTAGGGTTTAATGAAATATAAGGAAGTACTTTATAAAATGAAGTGTTTTGAAAATCGTCCAGGATTTAAAACATAGACAGTACATGGACATGGACTGGGGAATTTTGAAAAAATCATCCAGTATTTTTAGAAAATATGATTATAACATATTCAATCACATTTTGTACAAACAAGTATGCACATACAGCATTCCCTAAAAGCTGACTTTAGATGCACAAATTTTGAAATGGCTGTAGGACCTTAATCCTAACTCTAAGGTTCAAATCAACTGTATCCAATCCAGTTATGCCTATATACTCAAGCCAAGGCTCGATGTACGTGGCATAAAATCAATTTCTCCGGTTCTAGGTTCAAGTTTTCCAACATCCTTGAGCACCTGCCGATATACGTTGGACTATGGCCCTTGGTACGTGGCAGGGGGGTTTTCACCCAAATAAGTGGCCCAGTTGTGAGGCTCTGTCCCGAACTATGGTTCTGGAAGAGAGCCCAGCAACGTGAAGACCGGGACAATATAGGTGGGGTGATTTTTGAAAAACATGAGCACATGCAATCAAACAGAAGGCTCTAAGTCCTAAAGAGATAGAATTTTGAAATATTTGAAGAAGCAAACATTGTTTTCATACAATTCCTAAATTGAGGAGTGTTGTATTAGGCCTAAGTCTATGTGAGCATGAAAAATTCTCCTCAATATGGTCCTACCAAACCATACCTAGTCTATATGCATTCCATGTCAGCTGGGTTCAAGTCTAGGCTCCTAGGTTCACATGATATCATAAAGCAAAGCTGACATTCCATGGAAATCAATTTTGACAATTTGAACTAAGTAGACATTAAATTGATCAGGCAAAGACAGGTCCCATCACGGTCGCCAAACCTGTTATCATCGCAAAATTTTACTTTTGCAAATCAAACTGACCTTTGAAAAAGTTTTTGAAAATAACTCGCCTCCGTTTTTAAAATGCGGGAAAATTCCATAGAATGGGACTCGCCTGTCGGTACGAGGTTCAACCGTTCCTGCCACCTTTAACAGGGGTAATTGAACCAAGGATCAATCTTATGCTCTACTCTATTCAACTTGTCTAAATCATATTCTAATTTCTAAATGCACATAGAATCAGGCATGTGCTATGAATTTTCAGAAAAATGCACATTTGAAAACATGATGTTTGCTTTGAATGATTGAAATATTAAGAAAATATAAATCTTGGAAATGATATCACATGGAAAATCGTGAATTAGGACTTGGAATATACTTCTGAGAGAAATAAAAATCGATTTTGAGAAATCCTTGACATTTGGTGAAATCGACTCTGAGAGACTTGATTTCTCTGAATTCAAACTTTGAAATTGAATGCATAACTTGGAAAATTGAGTTTATGAACTTGGAAAATATTTGAAATATTCTTTGAAATTCAATGCTTTTTGGAAAATCGATTTTGCTATAAGACTTAGGGGATTTTGAAAAAATGAACTTCTTTGAATTGAGATTGGAATTGGCAAATGCATGAAATGAATGAATATGGCTTTGAGGAATTGAGAAATACTTTTTTGTATTTTTGAGAAATGCAGTGCATTTTGAAGTTAGCCTAAGAGTGTAGGCTGAATGTGGCTAATGTGAAGATCATAAATCTAAGTATCATTCATATTCTGACTATGGCCATAAATACAAATTCCACCAAGTTTATAAACTTCATAGAAGCTAGTGCATGTGCCATTCATGTAGACCATGGTGAATTTGCAAAAATATGCATGAATCATCATCCATCACATATTAAAATTATAAAAATAAGCTATATGCAATGCAACCTAAGCTAAGCAGGAAATGTAAATTCTTATTCCAAAGTTTAATTACAAATTACATCACTATTGAAATTTAAATACATGGAAAATAAAGTCTTCAATGTACCTGCAAAACTAGAAAACTTGGTTAATGAAAATATGTTGGCTTTTCTAGATTTATCCAACAATATCAGGAAATTGTGGGATTTTGCTAGATATAAGCATTTTTGCCATGATTCCCTTAAATCAAAATGATAAAGTATGAAGTAAAATTGAATAAATAAGGAAGATAAAATATGAAATTTCGAAATTGGGGACCAAATGACCAAAATACCCCTAATGACAAGACTATGGCCTTGAAATTAGGGTTTTCAGAAAGATATTTTGATAAAATGCAAGTTTTAAAATTTGAATGTAATAAACTAAGCTAAATATGATGTGACATGCTTAAAAATATGAAAATTAGGGTTAGGGATTTCGAAATTTAGGTCAAATGACCAAATCACCCCGGATAGCAAGACTATGGCCTTGAAATCAGGGTTTTTAGAAAGAGATTTTGGTAAAAACTTAGGTTTTATGCACTAAATGAAATTAAATGAGCATCAAATTAAACCTAAAGCATCCTAATATGATTATGAACATAATAAAACCCTAAAAATATATGCTTATGCACGAAAATCCAATAATATCACAAAAACTGTGATTTTAGCAGTGTTTTGGATCTTTCAGGAACCCGGTTTTGCAATTTGCTTAATTCAGCCATCAAATGGATTCCAAAATCCATAAAAATTGGTACCTGCACTTGTTATAACCCTAATGTCGAATTTGAATTATAAAAATAATTTTTTGACATTGCATTAATCCGAAAATTGCATTAAACCCTAAACATATGCTATTTTTGACCTAATTCACCAACCAGTTTCAATCCAAGACCTGAATCAGGGGTCAAATCTCCATGGAAATTTATGAGATTTTACAGAGACTAACTAGAAATAAAAACAGAGATTTCCCAATTTACATATCGGAAAAATCATCTCCGGTTAGGGAGAAACCTTTCCGGCAATCTGAGCTAAAATATATCACTCTTAACAGGGATTAAAACAGCTATTCCAGATTGAAAATACAGACATAAATAGAAAATCTAAACAAAAATCTCTGAAATTTTAATGGTGAACAGTAGACAGACAAATAACAATACTCACTTTTTACAAATCTAAAATCGGATCTGTGGTTTGGGATTTATGACTAATACAAGTCTGATTAGGGTTTTGGTAAACCCTAACGAGTTTTAAATTTAAAAACAGATTCTCTAAAAAAGGAAAAATACTAAACAGTGATCAAAAAATACGAAAAATGCACAGTAGACAGATCTATTCAATGTGAATCCATAGCACTTTACAGATCTAAAATCGGATATAATATGAGAGAAATATCATCACAGCACGTTACCTTCTTGATTTTAACCACGATTTTAAAGCTTTAAAAACCCGATTTGATGTCTGATTTTTTTGACAGGGTTCCCGAAATCCAAAACCTCTTATTTTTCTACAGTAACTCAATAACTCATGCATGCATCACATATAAAAAATTCAGAAATAAACAATGAGTTCTTCAATCCGAAATAACATCATCTTTACTGTTCTAAACCTAAAACACACAGAAATTTAAGAAACTTGACAAACCATGCATTAACTAATGTAAATCAATAAAATAAACCATAAAACAGTAAATAAAAATTATTTTTATGCTGTAGAACGTAAAACAAACATGAATAAACCATGAAAATAAATTAAAAATAGGGAATCAATGGCTGGAATTTGATATCACCTTTAAAACATAGATTTAACCCATTAAAAAGGGTAAATCATATATTTTATTGGTTAATAATGCAAAGAATCATGCTAAAATCAATTCTAATGGATTAAAATCTCTGTAAATCATCCAAAACAGGGTTAGATCACCTTCTTGGATTGTTCTTGCTGATTCTTGATGGTTCTTGAGGTTGAATCCATGGTTTAATCCATGAAGATGATGGAGCCAATGGCTAAATCATGCTTAAAACAATGAAAAACATTAAATAAAAACTAAACATTAAAGAAAAACATTACCTTGAGGTTGTGTAAACACCCCAAATTTTCACTCACCTCCCCGACATCTTCATCAAACATCATTATTCAATCTTTGAAATCGCCGGAGGGCAAAATGGTCATTTTCTGAGCTCGGATCCTGCAAAAGTCCAAATTTCATCTGCAACTCTCAAAATTTCCCTATTTTTAGCTCAGATGTTCAAAATTTTACTCCTGACAGGAGACAGACATCTCCGAGTCTTGGCTCAAGATTATATTGCATAAGACATGACATTGCATAGCATTGCATGAGCATTTCAAATCACTGCACTGCACAGCATGTCATTTCGAGGTCCAGAACTCTTGATTTCAAAATTTTCAATCCAGATTAGAATTTCAACTCTTTTCAAAATTGATTTCAAAACCCTGGGTCTTCAAAATTATCAATTCTTCCCATTTACCCCCAGGACTCTGAATTTCAAAATATTTTCTCAAGAAAACGATCTGGATAGTTTTTAATATGAATTTCAGCCACCTTATCTCAAATTTTGCCCTTTTGTCAGCTTTTTCAACCATCATCCTTTTACAAAATTGCCCTACAAGGGCCAACTCTTTCCAAAAATTCCTGTTTTACCAATTAGTTCAGATTTTATGAAAATTCCAAAAAGAAGTTGTGGTTTTATCCTTATTTCAATAAAGAAGCAATGTGGGACCCACACTGAGGTGGTGTCACACAAGCTTTTCTTTTGAAAATTTGAATTTTGAAAAAACCCAAAAATATAGGAGCCTTGTCCCCTGGATTGGTGCCACTTGTCATTTCTCTCTCCTTCCATTTACATGCCATGTGTCAGCATAGGGTTCACCTAGAGTCGGTGCCACATGTCACCTTCCCCCCTTCTGCCACGTGTCAGTGTGGGGCTACCTTCAGAAGCCGCCACGTGTCATCCATCCTGCGCCATGTGTCATTCCAAGATTACCAGGAGATGCCAAGTGTCATAGGCTGTCCTGTCTAGAAAAAGTGGAGCTTGTCTCCTCTGAGGTGGCGCCACTTGGAGTGCGTCTCCTACAGAGGACACGTGTCAACCCCTCCCTCCTTCTAGAAAAGTAGCCTGACACATGTGAGAAAAGTAGGAGACATGTGTCACTCCTAAATTCCTACAGAAAAGGTAGGCTTGTCTCCTCTGAGGTGGCGCCATCTGGAGTGTGTCTCCTGCAGAGGACACGTGGCAAGCTCTCATTTCCTCAGAAAAAGCAAATGTCATGTGTCATTTTCTGCTTTCTTCAGAAAACTAGAATTCAAACATTCAAACCTCCTCATAGGTGGCACAGATCCTGAACTCCTACCTTTTTCATCTTGTCTGAGATGGAGCCACATGGCTTGGCCCACCTTCTCTCCCCTCTGCCACGTATAATTCTCTACTTCTTTCAGAAAAAGTAGAGGACACATGTCTTCTCCCTACCTCTTTCAGAAAAGTAGGAGACACATGTCACTCCTGGCCTTCTTCAGAAAAAGCAAACCATTTAAAATTCAAACAAGGCACTAGGTGGCGAAAATCCGGAGCTCTGATTTTTCCAGATGGCCTATGAGGGCGCCACATGTCCCTTCCCTCCTTCTCACCCCTCTGCCACATGTCATCTTCTGCTTCTTTCAGAAAAAGTAGGTGACACATGTCTCCTTCTCACTCCTTTAGAAAAAGTAGAGGACACATGTCCTCTCCCTACTTTTTTCAAGAAAAGTAGGAGACACATGTCACTGCCCTCTTTTTTCTCCCTCTTGCCACATGGCATTGTAGGAGCCACCCTGAGGTGGCGCCACATGTCCATCCTCCATTCCTCCAGGGCCAACCTCCATTTGAAATTCGAATTCTCCTCTGAGGTGGCGCCATCTGAAGAACCTCCTCCAGCAAGCTGACACTTGGAACCATCCTGGACTGCCACATGTCCAGATCTCCTTTCACCAGAAAAAGCAAAATTCAAATTACTCTGAGGTGGCGCCTTCTGAGCCCACTGCTCTGACCTTCTGACATGTGTCAAACACCTTTTGAGGTGGCACCATTCTAGGACTCCACTTGGTTCCATTTTTTATTTTTATTTTATTTTTAATAAAGGTAGCCCACCATGAGGTGGCGCCACCTGAGGACTCCCTACAAAAGGTGAGTTTGAATTTCAAATTCCAAGAAAACACCCTCTGAGGTAGCGCCTTCTGGGAGTTCCCTGCAGAGAGAATCAAGCAAACTTTTGAAAAATTCCAAATCCCCCCTGCTGAGGTGTCTCACCCACAAAATTTCCATTTTTTTTAATTTTCTCAAAAATTAAAACACCTTTTGAGGTGGCGCCACCTGAGGGCTCCCTGCAAAAGACAAATTCGAATTTCAAACCCCTCAGATGGCACCCCCTGAGATGGCGCCACATGGAGGGCTCAGATCGAGCCTGTTTGAATTTCAAAATTTTTTCAGAAAATTTATAAAAACAAGGGTTCACGCCCAGCCTGGGAGATTCATTTTTTTTTAGCTCTTGTGAACTTGGAAAATCCGACCTAGCCTTCCTAAAATCAGATTTTGAACCGTGGAAATCATGCCCCCTTTGGCGCATTGAAGAAGGTGGAGTAGAGCTCGTGTTGTGGCCAATTCGATTCCAGCAAAGGTCGATTTTTGTGAACCATCTGAAGCCCGGAGCGAAGAACGAAGGAAGCTCGTGATAGCTGCCCCTTTCAAGAGCTTCTACGCTGCGTAACGAAACAAGGTGCACTTCTTTTCCCATTGATTTGATTCTATAATTCGAATCGAGAGTCGTTTGAAGAAAGAGCTCATCCGAGGGATGGATTGAGCTATTCTCATAAAACGACATATATCAAATGTTTCATTATGCTTCCTTGATGATTTTTAACATGCATGTAGTTAGCTAGATTTAATTTGCATTTTATTTCATTCATTTAGTACATTTCATGAATTAATTAGGATTAATTTAGCATTTATTTCAATTCTGCTTATTTTCAGTAGGTCTCTGTTTTTGTCAGTCAGACCACACGTCATTTCATCCATTTATTTTTTATTAAAAAATCTCAAAAAAAACACAAAATGCGCCCTTAGGTGTCCCTAAAATTTTGCCAAAAATTCGGAGGCATTTGAATTTGTTTACTGCGGTAAACATTCAAAATGGCAAGTCGGGTTTTGTCACCCGGGATGCGTTTTGAAAATCATTTGCCAACTTTTAAAATCGATATATCCCTCATGGTAGATTCGATTTCCGATCCGAAAAATGTTATGAATTTGGGAGAATGCTAGTTTTTAATATGATGTTTTTAGATTTTTCTGATTTTTTTTTATCTGACAAAAATCCGAGAGTTCGGGACACGTGTCAGAGCCTAATTCGGGCCTCTGAGATATTGGATCGACTTAGGGCGATGGTTTCTCTTTGTGTGTTGCTCCAAATCCAAAACTGTAAAAAGTGAAAGTTATGTCCGTGGTGTCCTATGTTTTCATCGGAAAGCCTGTAATTTTTAGAACAGTGTTGACCCCTGATTCGGATTTTTCTTTTCAGTCCCCTGTTTTGCTACATTTGTCTGATCTGTTAGTTTAGGCAGGAATAGTTATATTTTTATCTGTGTTTCAGTTGATCAAATGCCGAAGTCATTAACATGAAAGTTGTTCATATAGGTGTCGTGAATAACTCTGATTAATTTCATAAATTTCCATGGCTGTTTGATATTTTCTTAGCGTTTTACATCAGATTAGTATGATTTTTACCTCTGTCAGAACTAAATCCCTGTTGCCGAACTCATCATGGCTCAAATCTCGAGGCTGTAAAAACCAAAAATGTTCCATTTTGGGTCTTTTAGCAGTTTGCAAAATATCAGAAGTTTCCATGGTGTAAATCTTGCATTATCATATTAGGCATTGCATTTGGTTCGGATCCATAGGCAAAATCCACCATTTTAGGACTTTCTTTGAATTTTGGCATTTAAATCATATCATTTCATGATTTTTAGCATTCTAGGATGTTTATCAGAGTAAGTAGATGCTTCATACCGAATTTGGTGCAATTTGGAATCCATTTGAGGTTCGGATTAGCCACAATACCAAAACAGGGTCCCGCAGGACCCGGATCCAAGTGAAAAACAAGTGAAATTCGCTATTTTGGCTAAATTTCAAAATGTAAAATTCTGATTTTACAGTCATAATATGTTTGGCATCATGTCATCATGCCTCATACTGCATTTTATCATCATTAGATTCAAATTGAATTTCGAAATCTCAATTTTACCTAGTTTTCCTTCAAAAACCCTGATTTTAAAGATGTAACTTTAATTTTAGGGGTATTTTGGTCATTTTAACCTTAATTCCGAATTTCAAATTGTTTTCTACTGAATTTCTAGCATTTTCATTATTTCAAATATCAAGGAAGCATGGGAATAGGGTTTATATCCAATTAAGTCCAATAATTTCATAATATTATTGGAAAATCTTGGAAAAACACACATATTTGAGCTAACCTTATTTCAAGTTTGGCAGGGACATTCAAAAGAAGGAGCTGAAGACTGCAAATTTCTTTTATTTCCTTTATTTAGTGTAAGAACCACGATAATTCTGATATATATTGAATTGAAATATGTTTCAGTAATAGTAGTCTCTTGCTTTGACGCGAGAATTTTCTCATAATTGTGCCAAAGTAGCGATACGAAGTCTTCATCGCGTAAAAATTTGAATTTCTAAGCGACGAAGGACAACCCTAGCAATCTAAGGTCCCATATTCTTAGATTCGATTTATAACATATCGAAGTAGGTTCACTCCGAATTTGGAACCTAAACGAGAAAAAAATATCTCGTTATTTCATGTATTTTGGTGAAAGGGGTATATCGGTAAATATGAGTAGGATCGAGGCCCAAATTCGTCGGAACTGGAGATCTAAATACGTAATATTGAAATTTAGGTCTTAAAATTATGAAATATAATTTGCAAATAAAGCATTTGAATTGTTTAAATCTAACTTTTAAATAAGAAAGCAATTACGGTTTTAAATAAGTGAATTGCAATTTTTACAAAATGAAGTGAGGCTTTTTCAAAAAAAAATCTAAAAGAAGCTTGTTTAGGGAATATTTAAGAAGTGGTTAGCATGGGCCCACGTCAGCCCATGCTACCTTGAAAAAAAAATTAAAAACAAGAAAAAAAAATGCATTTAATAAAGGATTTTTGAAAAGTTTGAAAAGAGACAAACTCAAGGTTTGTTTTTGGAAATTAGAGAAGGTAGGTGGCATGAAGCCACGTGAGCATGGGCTCAGCCCATGCTACTTCCTTTAAAAAAAAAAAAAAAAAAAAGAAAAGAAAAGAAGAGAAGTTTGAAAAAGTAGCTTTGAAAAGGTGGGTTGACCAAAGGTCAAAAAGGTGGGAACATGAGCCCTAAATTTTGGGAGGGCTTTAGGGAGAGTTATTGGCATGGGGGGGGGCCCACATGCATGGGTCCAGCCCATGCTACTTCAAAAGAAGAATTCAAAATTTCAAAAAGATACACTTTCTAAAGCATTTTTGAAAAGTTAGGAAAAAAACAATGTTGAGGGTGGTTCTTGGCATTTCTTCATAGGGTGGTTGGCTAAAAGCCAACGTATTTTTCTAAAGGGCTGGGGCACCTTTTAAGGGTAGCCCCAAACTACATTTAACGCAACTCAAAAAAAAATATAATAATAAACAAACTCAAAAGAAGAAAAAAACGGATTTGAAAGAGTTGCTCCTTTGAAAAAAAAAAATCAAAGGAGACAACTGCCCTTAAATAAGGGGAGTTGATGTGAGTGGGTGGCCCCTCAAGGCCTAGCCTTGAGGGTAGCCTTTGACCATGGAGGGTGGGGCTGGAGAGCCTCCCAGCCCTCCATCTCCCTTGCCTTATTCCTTTAAGGGATAGAGGAGGGAGATGAGAGAGAAGGAAGGGTGCCCTTCTCTCTCTTCTCTTTCCATTCACCGTCTCCTCTTCTCATCCTCCCCATCTTCTCTTTTTTTTTATTATTGTGCTGTGTGAGTGTGGTGCAGACTTTCCCCTCTAGCTGAAGAACGTCACCCACATCTTCCCCCAAGGTGAGTCGTTCCTCCTTGTGCATTTCATTTTAAGAAAAGAACATTCGTTCTTTGCATGAAAAAAAAGGGGGGATTTACTTACACGGTTTGCAAGGGGTTATTTGAGGTCTAAGAAACCATGAGCATGCTTTCCTTTCAATCAAAAAAAAAAAAAAAAAATATATATATATATATATATATATATATATATATATATATATATATATATATATATATATATATATATATATATATATATATATATAGTTTCACAGATCGTTTCTTGAAAACGTAGCATATTTGATTGTTTGTTGTTCCCGTTTTTCCGAGTTGTCAGGGAGCCCTCCGGCAAAATGAGCGTATCTCCCTGGATACGCATCGGATCGGAGAGTTCTTTGACATTTCGGAAATCTCAGACAGAGCCCCACAACGTTTTAGTTTTTCATTTTTGCTGGTTCGGCTTGTAGAGCCGACGAAAACCCACGTATTTGGCTGATACGTTTTTCCGTCAGCAACCCAGGAACCTCCTGAGTGACGTCTGGTTTTTCGGCAATATCTCCCGAACCGTCTATCGGATTTCAGACTTCTTGGATTCTGTAGAAAGATAATGAAACTTTCTACAAGTTTTTTGTTGAGCATTTTCTCCGAAACAGCCCGTAGACTGCCCGAAAATGGAAGCCTTTCGGCTCCAGTTTAGAGGAAAATACATATATATAAGTATATAGTTTTCTTTGGGGGTTTTAGTGTTTTCGTCCTCCGTTTGCATGGTGGGATAGTGCCACCTGTCCGGTCTGTACCCCTTGGGGACAGACCCAATTAGGGCACACTGGTCCGAGCATGAGCTCGGCCAAGTGCACCTAGCTGGACTCGCTTTGGCGCAGCTTCTTGCTGCCGGGCGCTAGGCGCCCCACCTTGTTTTGGCGCACCTACTTTGTGGTGCGCTGGGCCATGGTTTGGCCTGATCTGGACCCATGTGTGGGTCGGACCACGGGGTACAAACCCCCAGCTGACAGCCTCTGCCTGACCGAGCACGGTCTGGAACCATAGGGTCCAGACCATGCCCTTTGGTTTGCGCCACCCGATTTGGGTGTTGGGCGCACCCATGGTGCGGAACCAACCTGCGTCCTGGTCCGAGCCCACCTTTGGGATGGACCAGGGGCATTTGCTGGGCACACTATGGAGTGCCCCAGCCCAGTTTTGCCCAGCTGGGCCTGGACCCATAGGGTCTAGGCCTAGCCGGTTTGACCCAGCCCGTCGGCTATGGGCTTTTGGGCTAGCCGCACCCCATATGGGAGCAGGCTAAGCCCGGCTCCTTGGTCCGAACCCACTGGGGTCAGACCAGGGGCTCTCCCGTGACCCTATCTGGGTCTGGTCCTTGTTGGATCAGAGCCGCTGAGTGGTCTTGGCCCGGCCTAAATGGGCCTAGCCTTACCGAGCCCACCACGGGGCTCTCCTTTTGCTTAGCCGGGTGCGGGTGCACCCGGGTGAGCTTGGTGTTGGCCTTTGGGCCAGTGCTGCAGCTTAGCAGCACTTGGTCTGCACATGGGGTGCAGACCAAGGTCGATGTAGGCCTAGTGGCCCTGTCGCAGTAGGCTCCACACGCGCCTCGCTCATTCTTTTTTTTTTCTCTGTTCGGCGCCAAGTTGGCACCGAGTGCAAAGCACCCATCAACCTGGTTGCCACTTGGGCAATCATGTATGGGACCCCGGCACTAGGTCCGAACTGCTGAGCAGACTTATTTGGGTTGTCATCCATTGAGTTTCCATGAAAACTCACTGGTGGCGGCAACCGCCCCTTCGTGTCGCCAATGGTGAGATTAGCCCTAAAGTGAGAAGTGTCGCTTGCACGCAACGGGATCCTTGCAGTCGAAGGTTTCACTTGCTTATATCCCCCTGTCCCATCGTGGCAGCGAGGTGGTTGAACTCACGACTGGTGTCACACCACACGCGTGCGTGTGTTTGTTCGTTTCGTCGGACCTTTCTGGCGGATAATCATGTTCGTGCCCCATTGTGCGGGTAGAGCGTGGTCTTGCCTTGGGAATCGATAATGCAATTCCCGTTCGAATGGAATTAATTTGGGTCTCGCTCTCGACACGCTTGGTTGTCGATTTCGTGAAGATCCTTCGCCGAAGATTTCGGTATGTGAGTTTTGCCGTGATACGATGGATGAAATATGCGTATTGGGAAAATACGTATTTCCAAGCCCTGGTCACTCATCGCGTATACCATAGCTATCGTATGTACATATTGAGCTTCGTGCCACTTAGAAATAATGAATTGTGCCATTATATATATATATATATATATATTGTTTGTATCGTGGCTTCGGCTCGATACTCGTGCGATTGATTGTGGCTTTGTTCCGCACGTGCACATTGGCACATCTTGTTCGTATGTCACTAGCTTTGGGTTGTCGAGTGTTACTATTGTTTGGCTCTTATTCGTATGCTAGTGAATATACTGCGCTCCAGAGGTGTGCTTCACACTTGACGTGACACACACTTAGAAAATGAAACACCATCTGGGTATTAGCACAGTTTGACCCGTTGAGGTTTGGGGACTCGGTTGGAGTCTTTGGGCAATGACCCATGATCGTGAGAGAGCTCACGTACTGTGATACCCTAGAGATGGAAATGGTAGTGATATGAGATCACTTTTACCAGTGACGTGCTCTTTCTGGGGTCGTGTTTGGCCGAGCACGTAAGTGATATGGCTAAGACCTCGCTGCGTACCCCACAGGGACCACGAGACACTTGCAAAGTTTAAATTCGTGCAAGGAGGCACGAGTTGGGTACACTTGTATTGTTATAATTGTAAATAGCGAAATACGATCACATGTTACTGCTGTGTGGAATGCCACTTAGCCCTTGCACGTGTTCACACATGAATAGAAAGGAGATACGTAAGTATGAACATTTACGTTTGATGGTTGAGCAATTATACTTTGCTTTTTGCACCTATTGACATGTATGTCATATAGATCGTATACGACATCGGATACACATGTATATATATATATATATATATATATATATATATATATATATATATATATGTGGTAGTTCACCTCTTGGCATTAAGCTAATGCTTGTCGCATCCCCTGATTGTAATGTATGATTATCGCCTTTGTTGGCAAGGCTCTTCACTATGCTGGTTGTGCTGGAGCACATAAATGTTCGAGTGTGACCTTGACATTTCTGCTCGTGTTGCCCTGTGGGGAACATAAGGCTAGATGGGCCTAAGTACCTCGAAATGAGGAATTGTGACTAGATATGCCTAATTGTGGATTGGGATACGCGATGATTTTCATCATCGTAATGGCTCCATTATTAAATTGCCTTACTGCTTAAATGTCTGATTTGTTTCGTGCGCAATTGCATTAGGCACACGATCTACCCTTGGCATTTGATCTGTCCCGAACGTGAAAGAGGGGACTTGAAGTACATTGTAGAACTATATACTTGTCTTTGAAGACTGTTATGGATGTTATGAACTCCGTGGTGAGTTTGTGTGGGCTGTAGACCCATCTCGTGAGTTGAGCTCACCTGTGCTAAGGACGTGTGGTTACACGTATTTTTCCTTGTAGTATATCCTGTGTGCTTTGGATATGTATAATTGATGAACATTCATCGTCGCCCTGGAATGTGAATGCTAACCGTTTGATCACGATAGTGCTGTTCATCCGTGAACGTGATGCTAGAGTTGTAGCTTCTTTGCTTCCTCGCTTAGATGGTTGTCGTCACTGTCTAAGTTGTTAGTGTTCGACACCGTTGCTCATCACTTAGTATTATTTTTACTTCACTACTCGTGTTAGTATCGTTCTTGCGCTTGTCTCGTGCTTGGTTCCTTAGTTGCTTGTTGTTCAGCAGTTGTTTGGCTCAGCCCTTTGTTTTGCTTAGTTCCCTCGTCTCATTGTTCAGTAGTTGCATGTTTTGTTTTTCCTTGTTCAGTTCGTTGTAGTAGTTGTACTTGCTACTTTCACTGTTGCTTAGACTTGTAACACGTACACTTGCTTGACACACGCACTTGTACTTTGGTTTAAATGTCTCTAACTGTTCCATCATGTTATCAGTAACCTGTTACTTGTAGTTTTCAAGCATGACATATCTGTATCCTGTTTCACGCTTTATACCTTATGCTTTTCCTTAGAAATGATAAATGTATGGATGGTTTATCTCACCAGCTCGCAAGAGTACTGACCCCGTTTTATGGGGATATAGGTGTTTGGCTTCTAGTGGTGCGATGAAGCTCGATGTGCGGCGAAGGACTGAACCCACACTCTAGAACTTGAAGATCTTGGCAGTGGTCTTTGGAAAAAGGGAAATGATGTATATTGCTCACGTATCAATTTGTAATAAATAAAATGTTTCTTCTTGTTGTTTCTTCTTGTGACCCGCTCAGAATTTCCAACTGTTTTCCCTTGCCAGTTTTCCTTTTTTGCGCAATGCTTTCAAAAAAAAATTACTCTGAAAATTTAAGGATTTTTCAAGTTGGGATTTTGGGGCGTCACATTTAGTGATGTAATAATGTAAATTTTGGAATAAGAGAGTTAATTTTCTGCTTAGACTAGTATGCATATCATATAGTTTGAATTTATGCAAATATCCTGCTTATGTGATGCATACATCTTATTTCAAAAGCACTATGGATGTTCACGAATGGCACGTGCACCAACTCTTAGGGAGTTGATGAACTCGGTGGAATCCATATTTACGGCCCTAGTCGGAATATGGACGAGACCCAGATCCATCATCTTTCTACTAGTCACATTGAGCCTACACTCTTAGGCTATCTTAAAATGCACATCATATTTCCGAAGTTTTCAAAATCATGTGCATCAAATCAACTAAGTTCTGAACATATTCATGGTCACAGTCAGAATATGTAAAGGATTTATTTGGACTTAATGCACATTTTCCAACCAATTCCTCAGAAAATCTTCTCAAAGTGCATTTATTCACTCATGTCATTTGCGTCATGAAATCATTGGTCTTTTCAAGATTTTCTCAAGAAAACTTCATTCTCAAGAAATCGATTTCTCAAGAAACTCTAAGGATTTTTCAAAATCGGTTTTCCAAAGACAAGTTTTTCCACAGTTTTCCCTGGAAAATGATATTTTCTTAAGAGATTCAAAAGAGTTTTCCAATCTTTCTCCAAGATCCAAAATCGATTTCCAAGTATTTCAAAAGGTAAAATTCCCAGGATTTCGATTCCCCAAGTTTTGAATTTCCTCCTCCAATGAGTTTTTCTATAAATCTTCCATCATTTTCCTAAGAAAACTCTCAAAGTCCAAGTTTTCCTAAAAAGTATTTCCCTTTTCAAAGGTTCACCTTTTTTTTTAGAATCACTTCCATTTTCCCAGGATTTTCAACTATTTCTGATTTCCTCACATCTTTATAAGCTTTCTCATGTTTTCAAAAACCCTTTTTATCTGAGTTTCCTGAGAAATTGACCCTTTTCCTGAGAGAATCTTTTCAACTCCAAATATTTTCCAAGCATACATCATGTTTTCCCAAGCTGCATTTTCCAAACTCTCATAGCACATGCCTGAATTCTTTGTGCATATAGGGTAGAACACGATTTTGATGATTTAACTAAGTCAAGCACAATTTTGGTCCTTGGTTCGATTACCCCTGTTAAAGGCGGCAGGAACGGTCGAACCTCGTACTGACAGGTCGAGCTCCATCCCATGGATTTTCCCGCAATTTTCAAAAATGGAGGCGAGTATTTCAAAAATCCGGTCAAAGTTTGAAGCGCGAAAGCATTTTCCTTTCCTTTTCTCTTTCGCAAGGAAGGGAAGACGGGGGAGAAATTTCGCGACGACAACAGGTTTGGCGACCGTGATGGGACCTGTCCTCGTCTGGTCAAAGTAGTGCTTGACTTAGTTCAATTATCAAAATTATGTTCAAAAAATGTCAGCTCTTTTATTTTTCTATCATGCGAACCTAGGAGCCTAGATTCTGACCCAGCTGACATTGATTGCATATAGCTTAGGCATGGTTTGGTAGGACCATATTGAGGAGAAATTTTCATGCTCACATAGACTTAGGTCTAAATACAACCCTCCTCAATTTAGGATCTGAATGCAAACAATGTATGCTTCTTCAAAGTTTTCAAAATCTATCTCTCTAGGACTTAGAGCCATCTATTTCTTGCATGTGATCATTTTCTCAAAACTCCCTTACCTATCATTACCCGGTCTTCACGTTGCTGGGCTCTTTTCCAGAACCATAGTTCGGGACATAGCCTCACAACTGGGCCAACTATTTGGGTTAACACCCCCCTACCACGTACCGCAGGCCACAGTCCGAAGTATATCGGTAGGCGCTCAAGGATGTTGGAAAACCTTACCTTAGAATCGGAGTTGAAATTCTATGCCACGTACCTCGGATTTCGATTCGGGTATATCGGCATAACTGGATTGGACAAAGATGATCTGAACCTAGAGTTAAGATTAAGGTCCTACAGCTGTTTTCAATTGATGCATCTAGAGTCAGCCTTTTAGGGAGTGCTGAATGTGCATAAATGTTTGTGCAGGATGTGATTGTATGATTTCCTTAATTTTTTATATTTCCCAATGTTTTCCAACTTCTTAGGCCTTTTTCAAAACATCTTTATTTTCCACAAGATGTTTTCTCAAACCCTGGATGATTTCCTCAAATATCCAATTTCTTTCAAAACTCCAGGCGATTTTCCATTCTACCTTTTCTACTGGATCTCGAATTTCTAGCTGCATTTTTATCCTGCCTGCAAATTTTTTTAAAATTTCTCACATTTTCCTAAGTCTCATTCTGAGTCTTTCTCTGCTTTCAGTTCGATGGCATCCAGTCAAGTCGATCCTATCTTTCCTGAAGGTCACATCTCCTTCGAGGTGCGACAAGGTCGTCCTGAACATCGAGCCCTTAGCACCGGAACTTTCATTCCCCGGTGGTATTATTCCTGGCTAAAGAGCTTTTTCCGAATGTTCCCGGACCATTTGAGCGAGTGCGGATTAGAACTGGCATCAGCAGTCGGAAAGCAGACCATCAATGGCAACCTGATCCATGCAATGGCAGAGCGATGGAATCCTCAAACGTGTACCTTCTGGTTCCCGTGGGGAGAGATGACTGTTTTAATGGATGAATTTTCAGAAATCATGGGGTTGCCAGAACCAGCTGGTCGACCAAGCGACCCATTAGAGCATCAATTCCTTATCAATGTCAAGGGTTTGGACCCCCGAGACTCCTTAGCTCGTATGACAGGCCGCCGATCTTGGCCCCTAATCCAGTTAGAAGGAAATGAATATGTTGACCTACTTGAGTTGTACCGCCAGTACGGGACCTTCGTTGAAGTCAGCTCGCTTTCAAGAACAGCCAAAGAAAAGATTCAGAATGCAATGGTTCTATGCACTGTAGGACTGTCCCTTTTCCTAGATGGACAGAACTACATGGACATCAGGATAATCCAACTTATGAGAAGATGGGGAAGTCGGCAAACCAATCGCCTCTCCATAGCCATGGCAGCGCTCGCTTTCCTATATCGAGGTCTGACCCGATTCTCACTCGGAGAGTCCATTTTAGTTGAAGGATGCATCTACGCACTTCAGTCCTGGTTTTTCCAGCATGTTCCAGCCTGAGCAAGCTCTTTCAGATACAATGGTCAAGAACTCCTTCCAGTAGCGCAGTACCGGTCCATGATCAACAACATTCAAGAGGATGACGTTGTTTGGGACTATTTTGATCGGCAAATATCTCCTCCCAGATATACCTACGCTTATGGCAAGCGATTCAAGTTGCTGGAACCTTTCTTCTGCACGTATTACCAACCAGAGAGATGTGTTCGGCAGTTTTCTCAAAGGCAGCAGTACGTCGAAGCCCGCTTGTTATCAGGAGTTATGGCAGAGTTTGGTCTCACTTCCGCACAATGACCGGGGCATATCATTCTGCCCGCTACGGCTGGGATTCCTTTGTCTCTCTCAAAATCTTTCCTGGTCCTAGGGTGTCTGCCGACTATCGTGAATGGTGGCAAATCGTCTGTCCTCCACCTCTTTGTCAAGATCAATAAAATCTTATTCTTCTCATTTTAATAAAATTCTCTTTCCTTCTATTGTGGTTTGACGACCTCGCCTAGGTAACAAGGCATATTTTCGTTGTTTATTTCTTTTGCAGAAGGAATGACAACACAATTGTCGTGATTCCCACGACGACTCAGTCCCTAGTAATGAGACATCTTTTCCAAATTGTCTACCATATTTTCAGCAAATATTTCTTCCAAAAGCTAATTCCTTCATAATCTAATCAGGTCTTTGCCCTGCAGAGAGCATCCGTACCATTTGATGGTTGAGACAAGATCAGGCAAAAGAACCACGGCATCCCAGTACTCATCAGCCTCGGAAGAAGAAATGGGTTTCCCTCGATCCGAGAAAAGTCAAGAACAGCAGCAAGAAGACGATGGCATAGACCCTCAAATGTATGCCATGTTCAGAAAAATGATGAACAAAATGATGAATGAGCAACCCGGGACCAGCTCAGAAAGGAATCCATTCAGAGAAAAGTTTCATGGTCGTAGGAGTAAGAAGGCTCCCAAGAAGCAGATCCAGCCAGAAGAGATTTCAGATGAATCAGACTCAACTGAAAACACAGATGAATAATATGAGGTGCCTCCGGCATTTCAGAAGTGTGGCCAAAGTAAAAGCCGCAGATCAAAGAGCAGAGATAAAGAAGAGTCTTTGCAAGCGCAGTTTAAAGAAATGGCCCGAGTTGTCAAAGATCTGCAAGCCCGCGACAAGGGCAAGAAAGTCTTCACCAGTGAGGATTTCTATGACGGCTTAGAAGGGGATGATGATCTGGAGAATCTCCCCCGTAAATTCATCAAATTCGATGGTTCCGGCGACCCAAAAGCGCACCTTGCCACTTTCTTTGCTGAATGCTCTCGGTTTAAGAGGGATAACCGAGCATTGTTTCTATGCTTCCCCCGCAGCTTGGAAGGAGTTGCAGCCAAGTGGTATGCTGAGCATATCAACCCCATCGAGCTTAAGGAGTTCGACAAAGTTGTGAATCTCTTTATTGAACACTTCTTGTTCAACACAGAAGCGCTGCCTACACTGAGTCATCTCTGCAATTTAAGGCAGAATGAGAATGAAAAAGCACGGGACTTCATTCACATATGGAGATCAGCCTGTAATAAGATAAGAGATCCTATCTCGGAAAGGCATGCATTGTCCTTAATCCTCAACAATTTCTCGCAGCCGTTAAGAGGATTAATCTCCACAGCACCGTCCAGGACCTTTATTGAGCTGACTGAGCGAGCCGAATGGCTCGAATTGAGTGTGGAAAATGGAGTCTATGAAGGCTTCATCTTTTCCAAGAACAACTCCCATGGTGAGCAGAAGAAGAAAGCTCACTTCACTTATTCTGCCAGCAACAACAACAAAGGCCAAAATCGATACAAAGGGCAGAAGAAAGATTACTGCTACAGCTCAAGCAATTCGAACAACAAAGATCAGAAAGCAAAGCCTGCTCCTCAGTACAGCAAGCCTCCGCAGCAGGATCAAGGACCGAAGCTGCACGAGAAAGCTAAACATGAAGGATGGAGCTACGACAGAAAGTTTACTCCCCTTGACCAATCACTCGAAGATGTGCTCGAGTACATGCTATCGAAAGAGATGGTCAAATTGCCCAGATTGGCCGATCCCCCTGTGCCCATGGAGAAATGGAAAGATCAGTTCTGCAAGTTCCACAGGACAGTGGGACACAACACTGAGAACTGCTTTGTCCTCAAAAACATCGTGCAAGATCTCATTGAAAAGAATCTATTGGTAGAAGGAGAAGAAGAAGAAGAAGAGAAAATGGACATTCTCAATCACCCCTTCCCTTCACACACCACGGCAGTAGTGTCTGCACGACCCTTTCTACCGCATGAACATATCAAGCCATGTTCTGTGCAAGATCTCCAAGTTCAGCATCAGGTGACAGTGCTAAGACAAGCAGCTCCAGATTCCAAGAAGATGGACTTAATTTCGGCATTCGGTAAAATGAAAGTTTCGGAAGCACCTGTGAAGTCAGTCCCCAAATCAAAAGGAACTCCTGACTTCTTCAAGCAAATCGTTAAACCTAGGCCAGAAAGGTCAAGTCAGAAGCCTCTGACCGCTTTATCCAATGTCTCCATCCTTGACTTGGCCAAGAATTCTAGCAAGCACCGACAAGTACTGGATGATCTGCTCAGGAAAATCAAAGTTAAGCCCAGTACCACTCCTGAAGACATGGCACAGATTGTGAACTCTGCCATGACCAATGCGCCAATCACCTTCTCAGATGAGGACCTTCCAAAGCCTCATTCCTTTCATAATAATGCTTTGTACATTGTCGTTCGAGTCAGAGGAATGACAGTTCCCCATGTGCTGGTCGATGGAGGTAGTAGCCTCAACATATGTCCCGAAATGACCGCAAAGGCATTAGGGATCAAGTACGAGGAATACATTCCAGATCCCATCACTATCTATGGGTTTGACAATCATGGTCAAACGGCCAAGGGCAAGATATTCCTGGAGGTGTTCATTAATTATTCAGTGCATTCAGTGCTTTTCCATGTGGTTAACGTACCACCAACCTACAACTTGCTGCTCGGAAGGACATGGATTCACAACGCTAATGCAGTGCCTTCTACCCTCCATCAATGTGTGAAGTGGTCAAAAGGTGGAATGATTACCACAATACTGGGAGAAGACCCAGAAGAAAGGCTCCCGCAGCCCATGATTCCTCGGCCATCATTCAATGCAGATATTCCCAGCATCAGGGAAAGTGAAGAGATCAATCTCGGAGAAAATCGAGAAATACTTCAGGCACTATCAGAGCCATCTCTGCACACAGTAGCCACGACACGATGGAAAGGTCCTCAATTCTTCAAGGTTGGAGGTCGAATCGACTACAGCACCATTAAGGATCATCCCTTGTTTCCTCAATTCATGAAGTCAAAAAAGGGATTTGATTTACTCCTGAAGCATGGCTATCAATCCTTCAAGGGACTCGGCAAGAACGAAGATGGCCGCATCGAGCCAATGATCCAGAAACATCGTCCCCACAGAGCAGGACTAGGGTTCTCCGGAGGAAGCTCATCAAGGAAGACTGTTTTTGTCAAAGGGGCACAATGAAGACCATTTGTTATTTTCTTTCTATTCTTTTCCAAATAAATGTCTCATTTTACCAATGTCATTAATCAATTCAATCAATAAAATTCCTAGTTTCTTTGTCTATTCGGATGCCATCTACTCCCTTTCTGTCTATCTTATCATTTTATCATTTAATGCCATTTTATGCATGGTTCTCTTCAAATGATTGCTTGTCTTACTGTAGGCCGATTTATCTGAACCAAATTTCTTATCCAAAATTTCAGAATGACCTCTCGGACAATCAAGAAGCTCGTTCTCAATCCCAAGGCCTTTCAGAAGTCGACAGCAATTCACAGAATCAAAGCAAGCACCGAAAATGATAAGGTTGCAAAGCAGTCAGATGATTGTGCAGAACACGATCAGTCTCTTCAGGAATTACCGGAGTTCGCCGCAGTTCAGAAGCAGGATGAACCATCTCCTCTAGTACAAGATCCAACTGAAGTTGTCAATATCGGTTCAGAGGAAGATCCAAAAATTCTCCAGATCGGAACCAGTCTAAGTCCAGAAGAAAAGAAAAGGCTTACAGATTTTCTTAAGCGGCATGAAGAAGTGTTCGCATGGACATATGAAGACATGCCGGACTTAGACCCCAAATTAGTCGAACACCGTCTTGTCTTAAAGCCGGATGCTAAGCCAGTCAAGCAGAAGCTGAGAAAAATGGATCCCAGAATAGAACAACAAGTCAAAGAAGGACTTGAAGATCTGCTCAAAGCAGGATTTATTCGAGCTATTGACTACCCGGATTGGTTAGCCAATATCGTCGTTGTCCCAAAGAAAAGCGGCAAAGTAAGGATCTGCATAGACTTCAGAGACCTCAACAAGGCAACTCCGAAGGATGACTATCCACTTCCAAGCATCGATCTTCTAGTCGATAGCACGGCAGGACATGCTATGTTCTCTTTCATGGATGGATATTCCGGCTACAATCAGATTAAGTTGGCCGCCCGCGACCAATCAAAAACTTTCTTTACTACGCCTTGGGGCACTTTCTGCTACACAGTTATGCCTTTTGGGCTCAAGAATGCTGGAGCAACATATCAACGAGCAATGGCCGTTATCTTTCATGATCAAATGCGCAAAATCATGGATGCGTATGTTGATGATATTCTCGTGAAATCTAAAGAGGAAGAAGATTACCTCGAAGCACTTGATTAAGTCTTTAAAAGACTTATTCTTTACAAGTTACGGCTTAACCCGCAAAAATGTGTCTTTGGAGTCGAATCAGGCAAACTGTTGGGTTTTCTGGTAAGCAAAAAGGGAATTGAAGTTGACCCGGCCAAAGCAAAGGCTATCATTGATATGCCTCCTTCGAAGAATCTCAAAGAACTGCGTAGCCTTCAAGGACGTATGCAGTCAATCCGGCGATTCATTTCCAATTTGGCGATGAGATGTGAGCCCTTCAATCACTTACTCAGAAAAGGAGTTAAGTTCGAATGGGGGCCAGAATGCCAGCAATCGTTCGATCGAATCAAGAAGTATCTTCTTAATCCTCCCATCCTGAAGCCGCCAGAATTGGGAAAACCTCTTTTGCTATACATCTCAGTCAATCAAGTCGCATGCGGCGGATTCTTGGCGCAATACAAAGAAGGCAGCTTGATAGAGCACGCCATTTACTATGTGAGTAAGACTTTCATAGATTATGAAAAGAGATACTCTCAAATAGAGAAGACCTGCCTAGCTCTGGTGTGGATGTGTCAGAAGCTAAGACACTACCTGCTGGCATCGGAAGTCAAAATTTTGTCCAAACTCAATCCTCTCAAGTATATTTTAGAGCAACCTTTCCTCAGCGGACGAGTCGCAAAATGGCAAGTCTTACTGATGCAGTATGACTTAGAATATGTCTCGCGGCAATCAATCAAAGGCCAAGCAATTGCAGATCAATTGGCGGATTTTCCCCTGGCCAAAGAAGTGAAAGCCGAAGATGACTTCCCTGATGAGCAAATTTGCAATATCCAGCAATTTCCAGTCTGGAATTTATTTTTCGATGGTTCTAAGAATATGGCGGGAATAGGCATCAGAATCCTATTAATCACTCCTGAGAAGGAGATGATTCCATTTTCTCTCAAGTTAGATTTTCAATGTACTCACAATATGGCTAAATATGAAGCCCTGATTCAAGGTCTAAGGGTTCTATTAGACTTCAATGTCAAGAGAGTGCATGCCTACGGTGACTCATTACTTGTTGTTAATCAAGTTCGAGCCGAATGGCAGGTCAAAGATCAGAAGTTATTTCCCTATCAGAAAATTGTTTCAGCTCTTATCAGCAAGTTTGAAGAATTCCAGCTCTTCCATATCAAGAGAGATTTTAATCAAGTGGCCGATAGCCTAGCCAGTTTAGGCTCCATTATGGCATTCAAGAATGGAGAATCTTGTCGCTCTTTTGAAATTGGCAGACTTGACCAACCTGCTTTCCTTCCATCGGAGCAAGTAAACCAGGCTGAGCAAAAGAAGAATCCTTGGTATTACAACATCAAAACTTTCATAGAAACTGGCGAGTTTCCTCCAGAACTCTCAAAGAAAGAGCAACGAGCAATCCAGCGTATGTCTACTCAATACTTCATTTTGGCCAATGTCCTTTATCGTCGTGGATTCAGCTCAGAGTATTCCAGATGTTTAGACGAAGACGAAGCCAAAGAAGTTGTGCGAGAAGCACATGAAGGCATTTGTGGCGGCCACGTCGGCTACCAAACCCTTGTCAAGCAAATCATCAGAGCAGGGTACTACTGGAAGACTATGCAACAAGACTGTTATCATTATGTGAAAAAGTGTGTGCAATGTCAAATACATGCACCTTCTATTCATGCTCCGGCAACTTATTTACAGTCAGTTGTCTCTCCATGGCCGTTCTCGATGTGGGCCTTCGATGTCGTAGGTCCCATCACTCCTTCAGCTTCAAATGGCCACAAATATTTTCTTGCCGCAACAGAATACTTCACCAAGTGGGTAGAAGCCATCAGTCTCCGCACAGTAGAAGGCTGACACATGGTCTCTTTTATTCACAAGAACATCCTTTGCCGTTTCGGCATCCCGCATGACATTGTGTCAGACAACGGCAGTCATTTCAAGAATGAAAAGATGAAGACATTTTGCTCAAAATTCAAGATCTATCACCATTTTTCCGCTCCATATTATCCTCAAGGGAATGGTCAGGCAGAGGCCACCAACAAGATTTTAATTCGTATTTTGGAGCGAACTGTGGAAACAGGCCGTGACTGGCATGAGAAGATCCACGATGCACTATGGGCCTATCGGACCACCATTCGTATACCAACGAATGCTACCCCATCAGAACTGGTCTATGGGACAGAAGTAGTATTGCCGCTACATGTTCAGAAGCCCGCTTTGAAATTTGCTTCACTTCTGCAATTACCTCTTGATCAATACCAGCAGCAGCGACTAGTGCAGCTAGACTTACTCGACGAGAGAAGGCTAAAAGCAGCAGAGCATGCTCAATCCTATTGCCAGAGAGTAGCCAGGCAATATGCGAAATCTATCATCGAAAGAAGATTCAAAGTCAATGATTTAGTACTTCGATCCACAGCTTATCTCAAGCATCGTCCCGGCGGCAAATGGTCGCCAAATTGGAAAGGTCCCTATGTTGTCAAAGAAGCATTACCCCGCAACTCATATCGGCTCATCAATGCCGATGGGGTAGAATTGCCAGATCCTATTAATGCTCGACACTTGAAAAAGTCTTATACTTGAAACATTTATTTTCCTCTTGTAATCCTTCCTGTTCTTTCAAATAATGATCCAACTTTCTTTCCCAGTTACATTGGGGCATTTTAAAATTTTGTTCTATAAGCAGGCAGGATAAACAAATTCCTCATTTCATGCACATGTGCATTCATATGCATCATTCATATTCATTTGCATTCAATTGCATCAACAACAATCTGGTCAGTATTGGGATTTCAACAAACAGTCCCATCACGATTCCTAATGATTCAAAATCGAAAGGTCATCACCGATACTGAACCAAAACCCAGCACTCGAACTGGTATTATTTCAAAATCCAGTACTCGAACTGGCACATTTTCAAAATTCCAATTTTTCAGAAAACCGAGTTCCGACTCGGGTTTTATTTCAAATCATTTTCATTTATTGATCCGGGTTCCGACTCGTGATCTCTGTATTTTATTCGAGCTCTGACTCGAACTCATCATTCTCCTTTGGTTAATCCAAGTCATTTCGATCATCAGGGTCTGTCAATTGCTCAAATTTGGTATTTTGCCTTCCAAATTTCAATTTAAATCTTCAAATCAGGCAATTCTCCAATTTCAACCTCTGGGTCACCCAATTTTCAATTCTCAATTTCAATTACCAATCTCAATTTCGACCTTCGGGTCAATCAATTTCCAATTCTCGACCTTCGGGTCTATCAATTTCCAATTCTCGACCTTCGGGTCTATCAATTTCCAATTCTCGACCTTCGGGTCAACCAATTTCCAAATTTCGACCTTCGGGTCAATCAATTTCCAATCTTTGACCTTCATTTCTCAATTTCGACCTTTAGGTCACTTAATTCTCAATTTCGACTTTCGAGTCACACAATTTCGACCTTTTTGGTCAAATCAATTCTCAATTTCGACCATCAGGTCATCCAATTTCGACCTTCGGGTCATTCAATTTTCAGCAACCAATTTTCCAATTTTCAATTTCGACCTTCGGGTCAATCAATCTCAATATCCAATTTCAATCATTTTCTCTTGCGAGAGACCCTTCTTAGGGAGAGCACGAGGGAGCTCATTCTTTTCGCATGCTATCCAATTCGTTTACTTAGCCCCTTTTCAGGGAGAGTTTGAAGGGACTCGCGTCTTTGTGAACCGTTTGCAAAACAAATTCCAATTTCACACAAGGAACCCTTTTTAAGGGAGAGGCTCGACGGAGACTCGTTTTTCTTGTGACCCCCCAATTTCATACTAGGCCATTTTTCGTCATGAAAGACCCTCTTTGCAGGGAGAGTGTGATGGACTCATTCCTTTCATGACCCAATTTTCAGACCTCACTATTATCGGCCCCCTTTCCATAAGAGAAGCCTAATATTAGGGAGCTTTGACGAAAGCTCAATTTCTCTTCGAAAGTTCGTTTTGCAAACACCTCCTCTTTAGGGAAGAGAGGAGTATTTCCCATTTCCCATTCAGGTAAGGGCTAAGCCTGAGTCTCTCTTTTTGGGGAAAAAGAGAGGAGAATTTTCGTCACTGATGTATTGAGCCGGATTTCAAATACCCACTTTCACCAAGGATTTCAAGAAAATTTTGTCAAATTTGTCAATCAATTGTTGATTTCAGAATCTTTATCTCAATTTACCTTCAGCATCACTTCCAAAAGAGTGAAGCTTTTGCGAAAAGGGATTCAAACTTCAAATTCTTTCTATTGGCCAACCAAAAGGAGGAAGGATAAGTCCTCGATATGGCCAGAAAAGAAGATTCAATGTTATTGAAAAGTCATAGATGATTGATATTGATCGCAGTTATGGCACATCTTTAAGGATTATTCTTGTAAAGACAAGGCAGTGAAAATATCCTGAGCGCTAGAAAAGAGAGCATTTACCCAAGCCCCGTTTCCTCAAAATCACCTAAGCTGCAATTAAGTATCCGCAAAAGGGATCTCTCACCTGTCGTCAAGATGAAGGCGAATTAGACGAGTAGACCCCCGGGGCCAAAGAAGATTCGAAACATCTCCAAGATGACGGAGTTTGTGACGGATCCTTCCAGAGAAAGTCCAAAGCACTGTCGAGATGAAGGCAGATGCGATGAACCTCTCGACAATCCCTAAAAGATATTTAATTTCAGCTATCGCCCAAAGATTTCCAAACCCATCATCCAAGAAGGATCGAAACATCTCCAAGTTGAAGGAGTTTGTGACGTACCCTTCCCAAAAGAGAGAAAGAGAGGAAAAAGAAAGAGAGAAAAAGTCAGAACATCTCCAAAATAAAGGAGAATGTAGCAAAAACCCAGAGAACCAAAAGAGTGCAAAAAGATTATCATGAGAGAAGCCCTCAGGATATCAATCTGCCAAATTTATCAAAAATCCTCTTTAAATTTGTGAAATTCTATTATCAATACTCTTTCATCAATTGCTTTCATAACATCAAATTCTCTTTCCTGCTCATATCAAGGAAATTGATAACTTCCTTGAAGAAGGTCAATTGTAAACAATTTGGGTTTTCAAGTCTCGATTCTACAAAGTGAACCTTGTTTGGAGGTAATGCTTTGGGTAGAAAAGAAAGAATATCTTTGCAAAAATGTGCAACATTTTCAAATATTTTGAATCAACAATAAAATTCTCAATATTTTGACAATATTTTCTAGCTATCTCGACGTGAAGTGAGAGCTTGATGTCCCTTTTTGATATATCCTGACACCAATTTTAAATCCCTCTTAAGGACTTGATTCCTTCCCTTCTTTGAAAGCATGAACTCTCAGATTGCACACTTCCCTGTGTCCCCACTGTCCCACCATAGACAGTCCCAGTTCGGTTCGAGGTCGAACCACCAATCATTTCTCGCAAAAGGCAATTTCAAAAGCTATTTAGTCTTAGCAATGAGACGCCCAAAACCAATCCCTTTTCAAGCTTTAGGGACCCCATTTTCCTTCCTTTTGCAAAACCCTTATCGGATTTACTGTGCAAAATCCGAAGGTTCCATCATGGTCTCTTCCTTCGAGGATTCCATTCATTTTCCGCCCAATCAGGATAAGGGTATAAACCTGAGCCTCCTTTGATGAGGTATTTCATTTTCCGCCCAATCAGGATAAGGGTATAAACCTGAGCCTCCTTTGATGAGGTATTTCATTTTCCGCCCGATCAGGATAAGGGTACAAACCTGAGCCTCATTCAAAGAGGTATTTCATTTTCCGCCCGATCAGGATAAGGGTACAAACCTGAGCCTCAATCAAAGAGGTACTTCATTTTCCGCCCAATCAGGATAAGGGTACAAACCTGAGCCTCAATCAAAGAGGTATTTCATTTTCCGCCCGATCAGGATAAGGGTACAAACCTTAGCCTCAATCAAAGAGGTATCCCATTTTCCGCCCGATCAGGATAAGGGTACAAACCTGAGCCTCAATCAAAGAGGTATCCCATTTTCCGTCCGATCAGGATAAGGGTACAAACCTGAGCCTCAATCAAAGAGGTATTTTATTTTCCGCTCGATCAGGATAAGGGTACAAACCTGAGCCTCAATCAAAGAGGTATTTCATTTTCCGCCCGATCAGGATAAGGGTACAAACCTGAGCCTCAATCAAAGAGGTATTTCATTTTCCGCCCGATCAGGTTAAGGGTACAAACTTGAGTCTCATGTTATGAGATATTCCATCCCCAATCAGGTTAAGCTTCGTTCCATACGAGATATTTTTGTCCCATCCAGGTCAAGGGCATAAACCTGAACTTCGCTCTCATAGAGCAAATCTTTCCTCTTCATTCTTCGTTCCATATCTACCATCTTCCTCGGGCTAATTTCTTCACACCCAGTCAGATCCTTCTAACTGGGGCATTTTTTTTATGTATAGCCCAAATTTGGTGTGTTTTTCTTTGCCACTAAGCTCGGCCATGAGCCGGCTTAGCAGCAAAGAGGGGCATCTGTAAACACCCCAAATTTTCACTCACCTCCCCGACATCTTCACCAAACATCATTATTCAATCTTTGAAATCGCCGGAATGCAAAATGGTCATTTTCTGAGCTCGGATCCTGCAAAAGTCCAAATTTCATCTGCAACTCTCAAAATTTCCCTATTTTTAGCTCAGATGTTCAAAATTTTATTACTGACAGAAGACAGGAATCTCCAAGTCCCGGTTCAGGATTCCATTTCATAAGACATGGCATTGCATATCATTGCATAAGCATCTCATATCACTGCACTGCACAGCATGTCATTTCGAGGTCTAGAACTCTTGATTTCAAAATTTTCAATCCAGATTAGAATTTCAACTCTTTTCAAAATTGATTTCAAAACCCTGGGTCTTCAAAATTATCAATTCTTCTCATTTTACCCCCAGGACTCTGAATTTCAAAATATTTCCTCAAGAAAACGATCTGGATAGTTTTCAATATGAATTTCAGCCACCTTATCTCAAATTTTTCCCTTTTGTCAGCTTTTTCAACCATCATCCTTTTACAAAATCGCCCTACAAGGGCCAACTCTTTCCAAAAATTCTTGTTTTACCAATTAGTTCAGATTTTATGAAAATTCCAAAAAGAAGTTGTGGTTTTATCCTTATTTCAATAAAGAAGCAATGTGGGACCCACACTGAGGTGGTGTCACACAAGCTTTTCTTTTGAAAATTTGAATTTTGAAAAACCCAAAAATATAGGAGCCTTGTCCCCTGGATTGGTGCCACTTGTCATTTCTCTCTCCTTCCATTTACATGCCATGTGTCAGCATAGGGTTCACCTAGAGTCGGTGCCACATGTCACCTTCCCTCTTCTGCCACGTGTCAGTGTGGGGCTACCTTCAGAAGCCGCCACGTGTCATCCATCCTGCGCCATGTGTCATTCCAAGATTACCAGGAGATGCCAAGTGTCATAGGCTGTCCTGTCTAGAAAAAGTGGAGCTTGTCTCCTCTGAGGTGGCGCCACTTGGAGTGTGTCTCCTGCAGAGGACACGTGTCAACCCCTCTCTCCTTCTAGAAAAGTAGCCTGACACATGTCTCTCCCTACTTTTCTCAGAAAAGTAGGAGACATGTGTCACTCCTAAATTCCTACAGAAAAGGTAGGCTTGTCTCCTCTGAGGTGGCGCCATCTGGAGTGTGTCTCCTGCAGAGGACACGTGGCAAGCTCTCATTTCTTCAGAAACAGCAAATGCCATGTGTCGTTTTCTGCTTTCTTCAGAAAACTAGAATTCAAACATTCAAACCTCCTCATAGGTGGCGCAGATCCTGAACTCCTACCTTTTTCATCTTGTCTGAGATGGAGCCACATGGCTTGGCCCACCTTCTCTCCCCTCTGCCACGTGTCATTCTTTGCTTCTTTCAGAAAAAGTAGAGGACACATGTCTTCTCCCTACTTCTTTCAGAAAAGTAGGAGACACATGTCACTCCTGGCCTTCTTCAGAAAAAGCAAACCATTTAAAATTCAAACAAGGCACTAGGTGGCGAAAATCCGGAGCTCTGATTTTTCCAGATGGCCTATGAGGGCGCCACATGTCCCTTCCCTCCTTCTCACCCCTCTGCCACGTGTCATCTTCTGCTTCTTTCAGAAAAAGAAGGTGACACATGTCTCCTTCTCACTCCTTCAGAAAAAGTAGAGGACACATGTCCTCTCCCTACTTTTTTCAAGAAAAGTAGGAGACACATGTCACTGCCCTCTTTTTCCTGCCTCTTGCCACATGGCATTGTAGGAGCCACCCTGAGGTGGCGCCACATGTCCATCCTCCATTCCTCTAGGGCCAACCTCCATTTGAAATTCGAATTCTCCTCTGAGGTGGCGCCATCTGAAGAACCTCCTCCAGCAAGCTGACACTTGGAACCATCCTGGACTGCCACATGTCCAGATCTCCTTTCACCAGAAAAAGCAAAATTCAAATTCCTCTGAGGTGGCGCCTTCTGAGCCCACTGCTCTGACCTTCTGACATGTGTCAAACACCTTTTGAGGTGGCACCATTCTAGGACTCCACTTGGCTCCATTTTTTATTTTTATTTTATTTTTAATAAAGGTAGCCCACCATGAGGTGGCGCCACCTGAGGACTCCCTACAAAAGGTGAGTTTGAATTTCAAATTCCAAGAAAACACCCTCTGAGGTAGCGCCTTCTGGGAGTTCCCTGCAGAGAGAATCAAGCAAACTTTTGAAAAATTCCAAATCCCCCCTGCTGAGGTGTCTCACCCATAAAATTTCCATTTTTTTTAATTTTCTCAAAAATTAAAACACCTTTTGAGGTGGCGCCACCTGAGGGCTCCCTGCAAAAGACAAATTCGAATTTCAAACCCCTCAGATGGCACCCCCTGAGATGGCGCCACATGGAGGGCTCAGATCGAGCCTGTTTGAATTTCAAATTTTTTTCAGAAAATTTATAAAAACAAGGGTTCACGCCCAGCCTGGGAGATTCATTTTTTTTTAGCTCTTGTGAACTTGGAAAATCCGACCTAGCCTTCCTAAAATCAGATTTTGAACCGTGGAAATCATGCCCCCTTTGGCGCATTGAAGAAGGTGGAGTAGAGCTCGTGCTGTGGCCAATTCGATTCCAACAGAGGTCGATTTTTGTGAACCATCTGAAGCCCGAAGCGAAGAATGAAGGAAGCTCGTGATAGCTGCCCCTTTCAAGAGCTCCTACGCTGCGTAACAAAACAAGGTGCACTTCTTTTCCCATTGATTTGATTCTATAATTCGAATCGGGAGTCGTTTGAAGAAAGAGCTCATCCGAGGGATGGATTGAGCTATTCTCATAAAACGACATATATCAAATGTTTCATTATGCTTCCTTGATGATTTTTAACATGCATGTAGTTAGCTAGATTTAATTTGCATTTTATTTTATTCATTTAGTACATTTCATGAATTAATTAGGATTAATTTAGCATTTATTTCAATTCTGCTTATTTTCAGTAGGTCTCTGTTTTTGTCAGTCAGTCCACACGTCATTTCATGCATTTATTTTTTATTAAAAAATCCCAAAAAAATCACGAAATGCGCCCTTAGGTGTCCCTAAAATTTTTCCAAAAATTCGGAGGCATTTGAATTTGTTTACTGCGGTAAACATTCAAAATGGCAAGTCGGGTTTTGTCACCCGGGATGCGTTTTGAAAATCATTTGCCGACTTTTAAAATCGATATATCCCTCATGGGAGATCCGATTTTCAATCCGAAAAATGTTATGAATTCGGGAGAATGTCTAGTTTTTAGTATGATGTTTTTAGATTTTTCTGATTTTTTTTTTATCTGACAAAAATCCGAGAGTTTAGGACACGTGTCAGAGCCTAATTCGGGCCTCTGAGATATTGGATCGACTTAGGGCGATGGTTTCTCTTTGTGTGTTGCTCCAAATCCAATACTGTAAAAAGTGAAAGTTATGTCCGTGGTGTCCTATGTTTGTATCGGAAAACCTGTAATTTTTAGAACAGTGTTGACCCCTGATTCAGATTTTTCTTGTCAGTCCCCTGTTTTGCTACATTTGTCTGATCTGTTAGTTTAGGCAGGAATAGTTATATTATTATCTGTGTTTCAGTTGATCAAATGCAGAAGCCATAAACATGAAAGTTGTTCATGTAGGTGTCGTGAATAACTCTGATTAATTTCATAAATTTCCATGGCTGCTTGATATTTTTTTAGCGTTTTACATCAAATTAGTATGATTTTTACCTCTGTCAGAACTAAATCCCTGTTGTCGAACTCATCATGGCTCAAATCCCGAGGCTGTAAAAACCAAAAATGTTCCATTTCGGATCTTTTAGCAGTCTGCAAAATATCAGAAGTTTCTATGGTGTAAATATTGCATTATCATATTAGGCATTGCATTTGGTTCGGATCCATAGGCAAAATCCACCATTTTAGGACTTTCTTTGAATTTTGGCATTTAAATCATATCATTTCATGATTTTTAGCATTCTAGGATGTTTATCAGAGTAAGTAGATGCTTCATACCGAATTTGGTGCAATTTGGAATCCATTTAAGGTTAGGATTAGCCACAATACCAAAACAGGGTCCCGCAGGACCCGGATCCAAGTGAAAAACAAGCGAAATTCGCTATTTTGGCTAAATTTCAAAATGTAAAATTCTGATTTTACAGTCATAATATATTTGGCAGCATGTCATCATGCCTCATACTGCATTTTATCATCATTGGATTCAATTTGAATTTCGAAATCTCAATTTTACCTAGTTTTCCTTCAAAAACCCTTATTTTAAAGATGTAACTTTAATTTTAGGGGTATTTTGGTCATTTTAACCTCAATTCCGAATTTCAAATTGTTTTCTACTGAATTTTTAGCATTTTCATCATTTCAAATATCAAGGAAGCATGATAATAGGGTTTATATCCAATTAAGTCCAATAATTTCATAATATTATTGGAAAATCTTGGAAAAACCCACATATTTGAGCTAACCTTATTTCAAGTTTGGCAGGGACATTCAAAAGAAGGAGCTGAAGACTGCAAATTTCTTTTATTTCATTTATTTAGTGATGTAATAATGTAAATTTTGGAATAAGAGAGTTAATTTCCTGCTTAGACTAGGATGCATATCATATAGTTTGAATTTATGCAAATATCCTGCTTATGTGATGCATACATCTTATTTCAAAAGCACTATGGATGTTCACGAATGGCACGTGCACCAACTCTTAGAGAGTTGATGAACTCGGTGGAATCCATATTTACGGCCCTAGTCGGAATATGGACGAGACCCAGATCCATCATCTTTCTACTAGTCACATTGAGCCTACACTCTTAGGCTATCTTAAAATGCACATCATATTTCCGAAGTTTTCAAAATCATGTGCATCAAATCAACTAAGTTCTGAACATATTCATGGCCACAGTCAGAATATGTAAAGGATTTATTTAGACTTAATGCACATTTTCCAACCAATTCCTCAGAAAATCTTCTCAAAGTGCATTCATTCACTCATGTCATTTGCGTCATGAAATCATTGGTCTTCGCAAGATTTTCTCAAGAAAACTTCATTCTCAAGAAATCGATTTCTCAAGAAACTCTAAGGATTTTTCAAAATCGGTTTTCCAAAGACAAGTTTTTCCACAGTTTTACCTGGAAAATGATATTTTCTTAAGAGATTCAAAAGAGTTTTCCAATCTTTCTCCAAGATCCAAAATCGATTTCCAAGTATTTCAAAAGGTAAAATTCCCAGGATTTTGATTCCCCAAGTTTTGAATTTCCTCCTCCAATGAGTTTTCCTATAAATCTTCCATCATTTTCCTAAGAAAACTCTCAAAGTCCAAGTTTTCCTAAAAAGTATTTCCCTTTTCAAAGGTTCACCTTTTTTTTTAGAATCACTTCCATTTTCCCAGGATTTTCAACTATTTCTGATTTCCTCACATCTTTATAAGCTTTCTCATGTTTTCAAAAACCCTTTTTATCTGAGTTTCCTGAGAATTTGACCCTTTTCCTGAGAGAATCTTTTCAACTCCAAATATTTTCCAAGCATACATCATGTTTTCCCAAGCTGCATTTTCCAAACTCTCATAGCACATGCCTGAATTCTTTGTGCATATAGGGTAGAACACGATTTTGATGATTTAACTAAGTCAAGCACAATTTTGGTCCTTGGTTCAATTACCCCTGTTAAAGGCTGCAGGAACGGTCGAACCTCGTACCGACAGGTCGAGCCCCATCCCATGGATTTTCGCGCGATTTTCAAAAACGGAGGCGAGTATTTCAAAACAATTTCAAAAAGCCGGTCAAAGTTTGAAGCGCGAAAGCATTTTCCTTCCCTTTTCTCTTCCGCAAGGAAGGGAAGACGGGGGAGAAATTTCGCGACGACAACAGGTTGCTGCAATGGAGGAAGGGCTGGAGAGGAGAGAGAAGCTCCAAGAATCCAATAGGAGAGAGATGGGAAAATCGACCCCCCTTATGCCTCTATTTATAATAAAAAAATTAGGTTTAAAAATTGACAATTTTGAAAATTTTGGACTCTAAAGGGGAGGGCGATTTTTGGGTAGAGTTACCTATATGCCCTTAGTCTAAATTATCCTAAATAGTTCCTAATTAACCCCTAGCTAAACCTAAGAATCCCCCAAATGTGATGCCACTTGGCATTCTCTCACATTGGGTTTTTAAAACACTAGTTTTAAAAACTAACTTTCAAAAATGGGTTTTTCAAAATGGTTTTGACTTTTCTAAACCTCTAACACTAACCAAGACATCAACTAACCCTAGTCTAGCCCTGACTTACTCGAATATGGTGCCACCCCGAGTGGGCCCTACTTGAGTTTTTTAAAAAGCGATTTTAAAACTTGAAATTGAAGGAGTTTTCAAAAGATTTTCAAAAGTAAACTTAAAATTAGGATTTTTGAAATGGCATAAGGTCCTAACTGAGTTAGAATTCCTCTGGATATGGTGCCAACTGAGTGGGCCCACATCGAATTTTGAACATTTTTGAAATAAACACTGAAAATGGCTTTGAAAAGGGGTTAAAATCAGTATTTGAAATTCAAGATCTTTGAAAATAGGGTCTCAAGCGAACTGAAACTCTGGGTTAGAGTCCTGAACTCTTAGGACTCTGAGATTTTAGATTTTAAAAGCCAAATGAAAGAATTTTCAAAAGATTTTATCAAGAAATGATGAAATAAGTCAGAAAACACAGTCAGGGTTAGACTCCCAACTCGACCGAACTCTAAAATAGAGTCCTGAACTAACTGGACTCTGTGAAATGACCTAAATTTCGAAAACAAACGAAAAAGATTGAGAATGGAAGTAAAACAGACTTAAAAACCAGACTTCTGACCGGATTAGGACTCTGAGACAGAGTCCTGATCGGACTGAAACTTTCAAAAATTTGAGAAATTTGATGAATAGAGGCATTCAGAAGCGACACCATCTAAATGGGTCTCATCTGTGAATTGAAATCGATTAAAGTTTGAATTTGAAAGGAATCCAGATTGTTTTCTGAGAAAATATTTCGAAATATAAAGTCCTGGGGTTGGAAAATGACAGAGTATTGAATAAAAACCCAGGTTTTGAAATTGATTTTGAAATAAAGCTTTAAAATTCAAATCTGGATTGAATGTTTTGAAATAGGAGTGCTGGATCTCGAAAATGAGATGCAATGTCATACAATGCTATGCAGAATACGTGCAATGACATGCAATGATCTGTGATGACTTATGAAATGGACAAACACTAGATGAAGGTAAAAATTTGGTGTTTACAATAACTCCACCCAAAAATCGCCCCGCCTTTAGAGTCCAAAATTTTCAAAATTGTCAATTTTTAAACCTAAAAAATTTATTATAAATAGATGCATAAGGGGGGTCGATTTTCCCATCTCTCTCCTATTGGATTCTTGGAGCTTCTCTCTTCTCTTCAGCCCTTCCTCCATTGCAGCAACCTCAAGGTAATTATTTTCTTTAATTTTTAATTTTTATTTAATAATTTTAATTGATTTAAGCATGATTTAGCCATTGGTACCATCATCTTCATGGATTAAACCATGGATTCAACCTCAAGAACCATCAAGAATCAGCAAGAACGATCCAAGAAGGTGATCTAACCCTGTTTTAGATGATTTACAGAGATTTTAATCCATTAGAATTAATTTTAATATGATTCTTTACATTATTAACCAATAAAATATATGATTTACCCTTTTAATGGGTTAAATCTATGTTTTAAAGGTGATATCAAATTTCAGCCATTGATTCCCTGTTTTGATTTTATTTTCATGGTTTATTCATGTTTGTTTTACGTTCTACAGCATAGAAATATTTTTTATTTGCTGTTTTATGGTTTATTTTATTGATTTACATTAGTTAATGCATGGTTTTTCAAGTTTCTTAAATTTCTGTGTGTTTTAGGTTTAGAACAGTAAAGATAATGTTATTTCGGATTGAAGTACTCATTGTTTATTTCTGATTTTTTTATAGTGATGAATGCATGAGTTATTGAGTTACTGTAGAAAAATCAGAGGTTTTGGATCTCGGGAACCCTGTCAAAAAAATCAGACATCAAATCGGGTTTTTAAAGCTTTAAAATCGTGGTTAAAATCAAGAAGGTAACTTGCTGTTATGATATTTCTCTCATCTTATATTCTATTTTAGATATGTAAAGTGCTATGGATTCACAATAAGTAGATCTGTCTGCTGTGAAATTTTCAGATTTTTTGGTTACTGTTTAGTATTTTTCCCTTTTTAGGGAATCTGTTTTTAAATTTAAAACTCATTAGGGTTTACCAAAACCCTAATCAGACTTGTGTTAGTCATAAATCCCAAACCACAGATCCGATTCATGATCTGTAAAAAGTGAGTATTGTTATTTTTCTGTCTACTGTTCACCACTAAAATTTCAGAGATTTTTGTTAAAGATTGCTATTTATGTATGTTTTTTCAATCTGAAGTAGCCGTTTTAATCCCTGTTAAAAGTGAAATATGTTAGCTCAGATTGCCGAAAGAGTTTCTCCCTAACCGAAGATGATTTTTCCGATCTGTAAATTGGGAAATCTCTGTTTTTTTTCCTAGTTAGTCTCTGTAAAATTTCATAAATTTCTATGGAGATTTGATCCCTGGTTAAGGTCTTGGACTGAGACTGGTTGGTGAATTAGGTCAAAAATAGCATATTTTTAGGGTTTAATGCAATTTTCGGATTGATTTAATGTCAAAAAATTACTTTTATAATTCCAATTCGACATTAGGGTTATAACAAGTGCAGGTACAAATTTTTATGGATTTTGGAATCCATTTGATGGCTGAATTAAGCAAATGACAAAACCGGGTTCCTGAAAGATCCAAAAACACTGCTAAAATCACAGTTTTTGTGATATTATTGGATTTTCGTGCATATGCATATGGTTTTAGGGTTTTATTATGTTCATAAGCATCTTAGGATATTTTAGGTTTAATTTTGTAGTTATTTGATTTCATTTAGGTCATAAAACCCAAATTTTTACCAAAATCTCTTTCTAAAAACCCTGATTTCAAGGCCATAGTCTTGCTATCGGGGGCAATTTGGTCATTTGACCTAAATTTCGAAATCCCTAACCCTAATTTCATATTTTTAATCATGTCATAGCATATTTGGTTTGAGTTTATTTCATTCAAATTTCAAAACTTGCATTTTATCAAAATATCTTTCTAAAAACTCTAATTTCAAGGCCATAGTCTTGTTATTAGGGGTATTTTGGTCATTTGGACCCCAATTTCGAAATTACATATCTTATCTTCCTTATTTATTGAATTTTATTTCATACTTTATCATTTTGATTTAAGGGAATCATGGCAAAAAGGTTTATATCTAGCAAAATCCAATAATTTCATGATATTGTTGGATAAATCTAGAAAAGCCAACATATATTCATTAACAAGTTTTCTAGTTTTGCAGGTACATTGAAGACTTTATTTTTCATGTATTTAAATTTCAATAGTGATGTAATTTGTAATTAAACTTTGGAATAAGAATTTATATTTCCTGCTTAGATTAGGTTGCATTGCATATAGTTTATTTTTAATTTTAATGTGTGATGGATGATGATTCATGCATATTTTTACAAATTCACCATGGTCTACACGAATGGCACATGCACTAGCTTCTATGAAGTTTATAAACTTGGTGGAATTTGTATTTATGGCCATAGTCAGAATACGAATGATACTTAGATTTATGATCTTCACATTAGCCACATTCAGCCTACACTCTTAGGCTAACTTCAAAATGCACTGCATTTTTCAAAAATACAAAAAGTATTTCTCAATTCCTCAAAGCCATATTCATTCATTTCATGCATTTGCCAATTCCAATTCAAATTTCAATTCAAAGAAGTTCATTTTCTCAAAATCTCTCAAGTCTTATAGCAAAATCGATTTTCCCAAAAGCATTGAATTCCAAAGAATATTTCAAATGTTTCTCAAGTTCATAAACTCAATTTTCCAAAGTTATGCAGTCAATTTCAAAGTTTGAAGTTAGAATTCTTCTAAGTCTTATTCAAAAGAATATGGATTTGCCAATGATATTTCAAATATTTCCCAAGTTCCATATTCAAATTTTCTAAGTTAGAATTTCAATTTCAAAGTTTGAATTCAGAGAAACCAAGTTTCTCAGAATCGATTTTCACCAAATGTCAAAGATTCCTCAAAATCAACTTTTATTTCTCTCATAAGTATATTTCAAATCCCAATTCACGATTTTCCATGTGATACATTTTCTAAATATTTCAATCATTCAAAGCAAACATCATGTTTTCAAATGTGCATTTTCTGAAAATTCATAGCACATGCTTGATTCTATGTGCATTTAGAAATTAGAATATGATTTAGACAAGTTGAATAGAGTAGAGCATAAGATTGATCCTTGGTTCAATTACCCCTGTTAAAGGTGGCAGGAACGGTTGAACCTCGTACCGACAGACGAGTCCCATTCTTCGGAATTTTCCCGCATTTTAAAAACGGAGGTGAGTTATTTTCAAAATCTTTTTCAAAGGTCAGTTTGATTTGCAAAAGTAAAATTTTGCGATGATAACAATGCCCCACCAGCAGCAGCAAAAACTCTCCACATTTTAATCTTAAATTCTCATTCACTTGCTGATCTTTGATAAGTTCTGCAACTTTCTCAATACCATGGCCTGCTTCAAAATCCATCTGATTAGCAGGTGCTTCAAGCATTAAAGAAATAATAGCATCCAAGCATGCACCTTGCTCAAGCACACCTCTAGTCGATAATATGTTCAAAAGTACCTTTATTCCCCTATGCTTATGAGCCAGAGTTCTGCTCTCCTTGTGGAGGAGGCAACATCCTTCCAAAACTCTAAGAGCTAGAACAACTTCATCATCTGTAGCTGGGCTAGTTATCTGAAGAGTCTCAACACTGTAGATATGATCCAAATTAGGCACATTAATGTCTTTTGGTTGTGACAATGAATGCTCGAATAGCACCGGAACATCTGATTTTCAACCTATGCCTGTTTGCCAACTATTTTTGAATGTCTTAGCAATTGGGCTGTGGGAATGGCTGCAAAATGATTCATTTCCTGTAATTAGCTATATGAATGGCTACAAAATGATTAATTTCCTGTAATTAGCTATGTAAGTGGTTGCAAAAAGATTCATTTCCTGCACTTAGCTATGTGAATGGCTATGTGAAAATCATTCCTTGCTATTAGCTATGTGAAAGGGCTGTGTGAAAATCATTCCTTGCTATTAGCTATGTGAAAGGGCTGTGTGAAAATCATCTCCTACAATTGATTTTGTAAATGGCTGTGTGTGTGAATGGTTTATGAAAGTCATGTCATACAATTGATTTTGTGAATGGCTGTATGAAAATCAACTATTTTGATTGCGTGAATGGCTTATGGAAATCATTTCCTGCATGTATCCATTTTTTTTTCTGCTGCAGGTGTGCAGTCTTGATAATTAGTCATCTTCATGAACGGATATATCCATATCCGTTCTTGATCTATATAACATCTTTGGCATGCTTTGTTATTGGTATATGGGGAAGAGACATACCCATTTTTATTGAAAAATACATTATAATTTGAGAAATATGGCTTCGCAAAATCCCCTACAGAAACTGTATATACCTGTATTTTCTGATTTTACCCATTATATGGAATTTTCCTTTATATGTATATTCTCCTATTATATATATATATATATATATATATATTGATATGTATGTATATCTACTCATATGTATACGTATATATGTGTATATATATGTATATATGTATATATATATATACATATATATATATATACTTATATATATATATATATATATATATATATATATATATATATATATATATATATATATATATATATATATATATATATATCCCTTCATGTGCATTGGATATCACATATATTTTTCTTTTCTTTTACTTTCTGTGAATATATCTTCATTACCATATATCATTTATCATAAATTCAAATATTTCTATATATCTTCGTTGTATATAGTACATATACCCATTTTTCTTGGTTATTTTGTACTAACTCTCATTTTGCAGGAAAATCTAGAAGATGCTGATTCCTTGGCTCTATTTCATTTTTTTTTACTTTATGTTATGCAATGTAACAATCCAATGTAAACTTTGGAATAAGATTTACTTTTATTGCTTAGATTAGGCTGCATCTCATATAGTTTGATTTCAGTAATATCCTGATTCTAAGATGCATATATCTCAATTTTCCAAGTTCACCGTGGATGAACACGAATGACACGTGCACCAACTCTTAGAGAGTTGATGAACTCGGTGAAGTTCATATTTACGGCCCTAGTCGGAATATGGACGAGACCCAGATCCATCATCTCTCTACCAGTCACATTTAGCCTACACTCTTAGGCTATCTTGAAAATGCACCTCATATTTCCAATGTTTTCAAAATATTGTGAATTAACTCAGATAAACCCTGAATATATTCATGGCCACAGTCAGAATATGTGAAGGATTTACTTTGTCTTAATCCACATTTTTTCAACAAATTTTTCAGAAAGTTTTTCAAAGTGAATTCATTCATTCAAATCATCTGCATCATTCATTTTTCTCATGATTTTCTCAAAAGATTTTCATTTCATGGAGTCGATTTCTCAAGAAACTATTATGATATTCGAAGTTGGATTTTCCAAATCAAAGTTTTCCTGTGATTTTTCTTAAAAAGTTATTTGCTTAAGATCCATTTTCAAAAGGAATTTTCATCTTTCTCAAGAATAAAAAGCTGATTTTCAGACATTTCAAAGACAAGATTCTCAGAAATTTAATTTTCTAAGTTCTAAATTTCCTTCTCCGATGAATTTTCTTATAAATTTTCTATCCTTTTCTTAAGAAAATTCTCAAAGTCCGAGTTTTCCTAACAAGTGCTTTCCTTTTCAAATGTTCATCTTTTCTCAAGAATTCCTTTCATTTTCCCGAGATTCTCATTTCTTCATGATTTTTCAAGTCTTTCTAAACTTTCTTAAAATTTTCCTGAGATTCTTATTTTCTCATGATTTTCCAAGTCTTTCTAAGCTTTTCTCAAAATTGTCCTGAGATTCTCATTTTTCTAAGTCTTTATAAACTTTCTCAAGATTTTCCCAAGATTCTCATTTAAACTTTCTCAAAAATTTTCTCGAGATTCTCACTTCAAGATTTTCCAACTCTTTATAAACTTTCTCGAGATTTCAAACCTTCTTCGTTTGAGTTTTCCTGAGAGATTGATTTCCATCTTTTCCTGAGAAACGCTTTTCAACTCCAAATATTTTCTAATCATACATCATATTTTCCAATTTACATTTTCCAAAATTCTCATAGCACATGCCTGAATTCTCTATGCATTTAGGATAAAATACAATTTCAATGATTTTACTAAGTTAAGCACAATTTTGGTCCTTGGTTCGATTACCCCTGTTAAAGGCGGCAGGAACGGTCGAGCCCCATCCTATGGATTTTCCCGCAATTTTCAAAATGGAGGCGAGTATTTCAAAACAATTTCCGAAATCCGATCAAGTTTGACTCGCGAAAGCATTTTCCTCTCTCTTCCGCAAGGAAGGGAAGACGGGAAAAATTTTGCGATGATAACAGGTTTGGCGACCGTGATGGGACCTGTCCTTGCCTGATTAAAATTGTGCTTGACTTAATTCAATTATTGAAATTATGTTCACAAAATGTCAGCTTTTTTATTTTTGATATCATGTGAACCTAGGAGCCTAGATTCTGACCTAGCGGACATTGATTGCGTATAGACTAGGCATGGTTTGGTAGGACCAGATTGAGGAGAAATTTTCATGCTCACATAGACTTAGGTCTAAATACAACTCTCCTCAATTTAGGATCTGAATGCAAACAATGTATGCTTCTTCAAAGTTTTCAAAATCTATCTCTCTAGGATTTAGAGCCCTCTATTTCTTGCATGTGATCATTTTTTCAAACCTCAATTACCTATCATTACCCGGTCTTCACGTTGCTGGGCTCTCTTCCAGAACCCTAGTTCAGGACAGAGCCTCACAACTGGGCCAATTATTTGGGTTAACACCCCCCTACCACGTACCGCGGGCCACAGTCCGAAGTATATCGGTAGGTGCTCAAGGATGTTGGAAAACCTTACCTTAGAACCGGAGTTGAGATTATATGCGACGTACTTCGGATTTCGGTTCGGGTATATCGGCATAACTGGATTGGACAAAGATGATCTGAACCTAGAGTTAGAATTAGGGTCCTACAACTGTTTTCAAAATGATGCATCTATGGTCAGCCTTTTAGGGAATGCTGAATGTGCATAAATGTTTGTGCAGGATGTGATTGTTTGTATGATACCTCTATTTTCTTACATTTTTCCCAAAATATTTTCAAATATCCATATTTCTCACCTTTTCCTTTATTTTCTCAAACCCTGGAAGATTTTCAAAACATCCTATTTCTTTCAAAACTCCAGGTGGTGTTCCATTCTACCTTTCTACTGGATCTCGAATTTCCCGCTACATTTTATCCAGCCTGCAAAATTTTTTTGAAATTTCCTACATTTTCCTAAGTCTCATTACGAGTCTTTTCTATTTCAGTTCGATGGCATCCAGTCAAGTCGATCCTATCTTTCCTGAAGGTCACATCTCCTACGAGGTGCAACAAGGTCGTTCTGAACATCGAACCCTTAGCACCAGAACTTTCATTCCCCGGTGGTACTATTCCTGGCTCAAAAGCTTTTCCCTAATGTTCCCGGACCATTTGAGCGAATGCGGATTAGAACTGGCGTCGGCAGTTGGAAAGCAGACCATCAACGACAACCTGATCCACGCAATGGTAGAACGATGGAATCCTCGGACATGTACATTTTGGTTCCTGTGGGGAGAAATGACCGTTTTAATGGATGAATTTTCAGAAATCATGGGGTTACCAGAACCAGTCGGTCAGCCAAGCGATCCATTAGAACATCAATTCCTGATCAATGTCAAGGGTTTGGACCCCCGAGATTCCTTAGCTCGTATGACAGGCCGCCGATCTTGGCCCCTGATCCAGTTGGAGGGAAATGAATATGTTGACCTGCTCGAGTTGTATCGTTAGTATGGGACCTTCGTTGAAGTTAGTTAGCTATCCAGGACAGCTAAAGAAAGGATTCAGAATGCAATGGTCCTGTGCACTGTAGGATTATCCCTCTTTCCAGATGGACAAAACTACATGGACATCAGAATAATCCAGCTTATGAGAAGATGGGGAAGTCGACAAACCAATCACCTCTCCATAGCCATGGCAGCGCTCGCCTTCCTATATCGTGGTTTGACACGATTCTCACTTGGGGAATCCATCTTAGTTGAAGGTTGTGATCATGCATATAATTCAGGGTTTATTAACATTTAAATATGCATGATTTTATGAAATAATGTTTCAAAAACCCAATTTTATGTTAGTTTTTGAGTAAATGTGCTAAAATAATTTAAAATTAGAAAATGAATAAAAAATAGTTTTATTTTACATTCGTATGCCTATTTTAGTTTGAGTTGGTTTTAGTTTTTATTAAAAAGAAAAAAAAAAAATTAAAAAAAAAATTAAAAAAAAATTATTAGAAAAATAGTTTTATTCAATTTAAGTTTTTAGAAAAGAAAAAAAAAATATAGTATATTAGTTTTTGAAGTTCTTTTATAAATAGTTGTGTTTTTGAAAATTTTCACAGTTTTCTTTACTATTGAAAAGAATAAAAATAAAAATAATAAATAAAGAAAAAAAATATATATATATCTAAATAATAATACAAACCGGGTGGAACCGGTTTGTATTTCTAAAAAGAAGAAATTGAAAACCAAACTAGTTGGAACCGGTTTGGAAGTTCTGAAAATAAATAATGGTTGTTACAAACCGGTTCCAACCGGTTTGAACCCTTTTAAAAAGGGGCGTAAAGCAAATCGGGAGGGGCTTTTCATTTTGCTGTGCGCCAAAAATTTCTTTCCCTCCCTCTCTGATTTTCGCCCTTTGATATCCTTTCCAGTCATCGGATTTCTTACTTCTACTTCTTCTTCTTCTTCTTCTTCTTCTTCTTCTTCTTCTTCTTCTTCTTCTTTCAGCAGCCGATCCTCATCCGGTGGCAAGAAAACTCCCATCGATTGCTGTGCCTGAAGTGGAAGCCACCTCCTCCTTCAATTCCCGGTAAGTCATCTAATTCTTCTTATTTCTTCTTCTTCTTCTTCTTCTTCTTCTAATTAGTTTTTCTTCTTCTTCATTTTAATTTTTTTTTAAAAGATAATCTGCATCTCAATTTGGAAAATGAAAAAAAAAATTGTCAAGAAAACATAAAAAGGAAAAAAATATCTGCAAAGGAATTCCGACGATCAACAGGGATCTTCCGAAATATTTGTTCTGAGGAATCGTTTTGATAAATACTTGCAGTAATTCTTGATCAAAATCTTGATCTGGATCTGATGGAGTAATTTCTGTATATTGATTATCTGAATCAATATCAGAAGTAGACAAATTGTTTTCAAAATTCTGTTGATCGTCATGACTGAAATCTGACTTCCGGCGAGTGAAGTCCAGCCTGAATGAGTTTTCCGGTGCTCGATTGCTTGAGTTTGAACGATTAGATGTCTGGATCGAGTATCTTCAATTGATTCCTGGTTTAAATTGTTTGAACTTCAATTTGACAATATCGGATTGTTGACCAAAGTAGCTCCAGCAATCGGCTGAATCTCCGCCAAAATTTTTCTGAACGATGTTGATGAGTAGATTTTCGGTGAAGGTCTGATCTCTTTGGAAATCACTGTGTCTTCTGTCATCCAAAAATTTGAATTGTGTTTACTAATATTTGATATTCTCCTATCAGAATCCCCTGCTTTAGCCAGAGAGATACTGATTTTTGAATCAGTTTTACTGTTTTTCTGGTGACTGATTGATTGTTTTTCGGTGATCGATTGTTTAAAATTCAATTGAGTGTCGTGTTTTACTGATCTCCGATGGCTGTTACTGTTTTTTTTTATCGTCGTTCGTTGAAGTTACTAAACATTTGATCTCTGTTGCTGGTTGGAATATCAGTAAGTGATTGTTTTTCCGGCAAGTGTCTGATCTGTAATCACCGTGATTTTACTGTTTTCTGGCAAGTAATCTTTTGATCATCGATCATGATAAAGGGAATTCTTGTAATTGCCTGGTTGATTTCCAATTGATTCCATCGTGCGTAAGCTGTAAAATCAAGAGTTTCATCCATGAATTACAGAGGAATCATGATTCCTCTAAGTTCATCGCAATTTAAAAAAAAAAAAATGTCTGAACTTTACTAATAATCAATGTTTTCTGACAAAAGTCTTCCGGCAATTGAAGTTGAGTGAAATCCGGCAGTCTTGAAAATAATTTTTAGCAATCTTGTATTGATTGAAGAGTGTTGAGATTGGAGTAAAAATTTCAGTAGATGTTTGAAATATCTGTGAATTATAATATTGTGTAAATCCAGTACATATCAAATGCATGAAATGCTAAGTTTCATAGTGTATTTTCTATGAATTTCACTATTGATTTTCAATGAGTGTCATTGCATGTTGTTATTAAGTGTTAGCTGGAGAAAATTTGAGTTTTGCTGAGTTTTAATTGTTGAGTATTAGTTCATTAACTTGTAGATTTCAGTTTAATCTACCAATAGTTAGTTGTCAGTTCATCAATTAGTTAGTAGTTAGATTTAATTAGATTTCAGTATAATTAGCATTTTATTTCATGTCAATTAGTAGTTAGTAATCATTTTTAATTTGAAGTGTCATTTAGATTTTATAAATATTTTTTTTAGTATAGTTTTATTCTTTTATTTTGTACTGCTCGTGTTTCTCTTGATTTGTGCAGGATTGCATAGAAGTGGAGCTAAAGCGCATCTTTGACACGAAGTACATAAAGATAGAAGATTGTTTTTACTTTTCAGTTAGAATTAGGAATTTAATTCTGGGTTTGTAAATATTGCACTTTACGCCCTCTGCGAAGGGTATTCATTTGTTGTAATAGCTAGTGGTTTTTACTTTTCTGAACATTTTACATTTCTATAATTCAGCAATAAAGATTAGTTTAGAATTGTGTGCTTGAATACAAAATATTCTCGTTCCCTGAGTTCGACCCGGTCTCATCCACTAGTGAGAACCGGTTTTTATTATTTGATGTCTGGTTTTCACATGCTTTTCATATAAAAATCTTTTCAAAATTTACAACGATTGCAAGAAGACATCAGGTTGCATCTATGCACTTCAATCCTGGTTCTTCCAGCATGTTCCAGCCCGAGCAAGCTCTTTCAGATATAAGGGACAAGAACTCCTTCCAGTGGCGCATTACCGGTCTATGATCAACAACATTCAAGAAGATGACGTAGTCTGGGACTATTTTGATCGGCAACTATCTCCTCCCAGATACACATACACTTATGGCAAGCGGTTCAAGTTGCTGGGACCATTCTTCTGCACTTACTACCAACCAAAGAGATGTGTTCGGCAGTTCTCTCAGAGACTGCAGTACGTCGAAGCCCGATTGTTATCAGGAGTTATGGCAAAGTTTAATCTCACTTCTGCACAATGGTCTGGGGCATATCATTCTGCCTGCTACGGCTGGGATTCCTTTGTCTCTCTTAAAATCTTTTCTGGTCCTAGAGTGTCTGCTGATTATCGTGAATGGTGGCAAATTGTTTGTCCTCCACCTCTTTGTCAAGAACAATAAAATCATGTTTTCTCATTTCAATAAAATTCTCTCTTTTTCTATTGTGGTTTGACGACCTCGCCTAGGTAACAAGGCATATTTTTTTGTTGTTTGTTTCTCGTGCTAAAAGAGTCGACAACCCAATTGTCGCGATTCTCGCTATGACTCAGTCCCTAGTAATGGGATATCTTCTTCAAATTGTCTACCATATTTTCAATAAATATTTCTTCCAAAAGCCAATTCCTTCATAATCTAATCAGGACTTTGCCCTGCAGAGAGCATCCATAGCTACATTAGAGCATCCGCAGCATTTGATGGTTCAAACAAGGTCAGGAAAAAGAACCACATCACCTCAGCACTCCTCAGCCTCAGAAGGAGAAATGGATCATCCTGTGAATCAAGATCAACAGCAAGAGGATGATGGCATAGATCCGCAAATGTATGCCATGTTCCGAAAGATGATGAATAAAATGATGAGTGGACAAGCTGGGACTAGTGCAGAAAAAAATCAATTCAGAGAAAAGTTCCACGGGCATAAAAGCAAGAAAACTTCCAAGAAGCAGGTTCAGATGAATCAACGGAAGATACTAAGGAAGAATATGAGGTGCCACCGGCATTTCAGAAATGTGGCCGAGAACAAAGGAGGAGCCGCAAATCAAAGAATCAGGTTACAGAAGAACCCCTGCAGTCACAATTCAGAGAAATGGCCCGAGTTGTTAAGGATCTCCAAGCCCGCGACAAGGGCAAGAAAGTCTTCACCAGTGAGGACTTCTATGACGGCCTCGAAGGGGATGACGATCTCGAAAACCTTCCTTGAAAATTCATTAAGTTCGATGGTTCTGGCGATCCGAAAGCCCATCTCGCCACTTTCTTCGCAGAGTGCTCAAGATTCAAGAGAGATAACAGAGCACTGTTCCTGTGTTTCCCTCGCAGCTTGGAAGGAGTTGCAGCTAAATGGTATGCTGAGCATATCAATCCCATCGAGCTCAAGGAGTTTGATAATGTGGTGAATTTATTTATTGAACGCTTCTTGTTCAACACAGAAGCACTCCCGACATTAAGTCATCTCTGCAGTCTGAGGCAGAATGAGAATGAAAAAGCACGGGACTTTATTCATAGATGGAGGTCAGCCTGTAATAAAATGAGAGATCCTATTTCAGAAAGGCACGCCCTGTCCCTAATCCTCAACAATTTTTCGCAGCCATTAAGAGGATTAATCTCTACTGCACCATCCAGGACCTTCATTGAATTAACTGAGCGAGCAGAATGGCTCGAGCTGAGCGTAGAGAATGGAGTCTATGAAGGCTTCACTTTTTCCAAGAGTAACCCCAAAAGTGAGCAGAAGAAGAAAGCTCACTTCACCTTCTCTGCCAACAACAACAACAACAACAATAGCCGAAATCAGTACAAAGGGCAGAAGAAAGATTATTGCTACGACGCCGGCAATTCCAACAATAAAGGAGATCAGAAAACGAAGCCTGCTCCTCAATACAACAAGCCTTCTAAGCAAGACCAAGGGCCAAAATTGCGCGAAAAAGTTAAACATGAAGGATGGAGCTATGACTGAAAATTTACCCCTCTCGATCAATCACTCGAAGATGTGCTCGAGTATATGTTGTCGAAGGAAATGGTCAAGTTACCGAGGTTGGCTGATCCCCTTGTGCCTATGGGGAAATGGAAAGAGCAATTCTGCAAGTTTCACAGAACAGTGGGACACACCACTGAGAACTGTTTTGTTCTCAAGAACATTGTGCAAGATCTTATTGACAAGAATTTATTGGTAGAAGGAGAAGAAGAAGAAAAAATGGACATTCTTAAGCAGCCTTTTCCTTCACACACCACAGCAGTAGTGTCTGCCCAACCATTCCTGCCTCATGAACACATCAAGCCGTGTTCTGCACAAGAGCTACAAGTTCAACATCAGGTATCAGTACTTCGACAAGCAGCTCCAGCTTCTAAAAAGATGGACCTAATCTCAGCATTCGGCAAGATGAAAGTTTTTGAAGCACCTGCAAAATCATCCCCCAAGTCAAAGGGACTTCCTGATTTTCTCAATCAAATGATCAAGCCCAAGCCGGAGAATTCAAGTCAGAAGCCTCTGACCGCTCTATCCAATGTTTCCATTCTTAACTTGGCCAAGAGTTCCTGCAAGCATCAGCAAGTACTGGATGATCTGCTCAGAAAGATCAAAGTTAAACCCAGTACCACTCCTGAAGACATGGCACAAATAGTGAATTCGGCCATGACCAACACGCCAATCACTTTCTCGAATGAAGACCTTCCAAAGCCTCATTCCTTTCACAATAATGCTCTTTACATCGTCGTTCGGGTAAGGGAAATGACAGTACCCCATGTGCTAGTAGATGGAGGCAGCAACCTCAATATATGTCCCGAAATGATCGCAAAGGCGCTAGGAATTAAGAAAGAAGAATACATTCCAGATCCTATTACCATCTATGGGTTTGACAACCATGGTCAAACAGCTAAAGGCAAGATATTCCTGGAAGTGTTCATCAACTATTCTGTGCATTCAGTGCTTTTTCATGTGGTCAATGTGCCACCCATCTACAATCTGTTGCTCGGAAGGACGTGGATTCATAATGCAAATGCAGTGCCTTCCACCTTGCATCAATGCGTAAAATGGTCCAAAGGTGGAATGATTACAACAGTGCTCAGAGAGGACCCAGAAGAAAGGCTCCCACAGCTTATGATCCCTCGACCATCATTCACTGCAGATATTCCTAGTATCAGAGAGAATGAAGAGATCAGTCTCAGAGAAAATCAGGAAATACTCCAGGCAACATCAGAATTATCCCTGCATACTGTAGCCATGACCCGATGGAGAGGTCTCAAGTTCTTCAAGATTGGAGGTCGTGTCAGCTACGACACTGTCAAAGATCATCCATTGTTTCCACAATTCATGAAAGTAAGAAAGGGATTTGACTTACTTCTGAAGCATGGTTATCAACCCTTTAAAGGACTGGGCAAAAATGAGGATGGTCGTGTCGAGCCAATGATCCAAAAGCATCGTCCTCATAAGGCAAGATTAGGGTTTTCCGGCGGGAGCTCACCAAAGAAGACTGTTTTTGTTAAAGGGGTACATTAAGAATTGTTGTTGCATTTCCTTTCTATTTCTTTCAAAATAAATGTCGCAATGTCTTTTATCAAAGTCAAATCAATAAAATGTCAAGTTTCTTTGTCTATCTGGATGCCATCTGCCTCTTTTGTCTCTACATCCTCATTTTATAACTCAATGTCATTTTATGCATAATTCTTTTCAAATGATTGTTTGTCGTATGATGGATGATTTTCCTAAATCCAATCTCTTATCCAAAATTTCAGAAATGTCTTCCCGAACAATCAAGAAACTCGTTATCAACCCAAAGGCTTTCCAGAAATCGGCAGCAATTCACCGAGTTAAAGCAAGCACAGGAGATAGCAAGGTTGCAAAGCAGTTAGATGATTATGCAGAATTTGATCCGTCTCTTCAGGAATTACCAGAGTTCGCCTCAGTTCAGAAGCAAGATGAACCATCTTCTCTAGTACAAGATCCTACTGAAGATGTCAATATCGGCTCAGAGGAATATCCCAAGATTCTCAAGATCGGTACCAGTCTAAGTCCGGAAGAGAAAGAAAGACTTACAAATTTTCTCAAGCAACATGAAGAAGTGTTCGCATGGACATATGAAGATATGCCGGGCTTAGATCCCAAATTGGTCGAACACCGACTCGTTTTGAAGCCAGATTTAAAGCCAGTTAAGCAAAAGCTGAGAAAAATGGATCCCAGAATAAAACAACAAGTTAAAGAAGAACTTGAAGATCTACTCAAAGCAGGATTTATCCGACCTATTGACTATCCAGATTGGTTAGCAAATATCGTCGTTGTCCCAAAGAAAAGTGGCAAAGTCAGGATTTGCATAGACTTTAGAGACCTCAACAAGGCAACTCCAAAGGATGATTATCCACTTCCAAGCATTGATCTTCTGATTGACAGCACGACAGGACATGCCATGTTCTCCTTCATGGATGGATATTCCGGCTACAACCAGATTAAGTTGGTCGTCCGCGATCAGTCAAAAACTTCCTTCACTACGCCTTGGGGTACTTTCTGTTATACAGTTATGCCTTTTGGGCTCAAGAATGCTGGAGCAACATATCAACGGGCAATGGCCGTTATCTTTCACGATCAGATGCGCAAAATCATGGATGCGTATGTTGACGATATCTTCGTGAAATCTAAAGAGGAAGAAGATCACCTCGAAGCACTTGATCAAGTCTTTAAAAGGCTCATTCTTTACAAGTTAAGGCTTAATCCGCAAAAATGTGTCTTTGGAGTCGAATCAGGCAAACTGTTGGGTTTTTTGGTCAGCAAAAAGGGAATTGAAGTTGACCCGGCCAAAGCCAAGGCTATCATTGATATGCCACCCCCAAAAAATCTCAAAGAGTTGCGTAGCCTTCAGGGACGCATGCAATCAATCCGGAGATTTATTTCCAACTTGGCGATGAGATGTGAACCTTTCAACCACTTACTCAGAAAAGGAGTAAAGTTCGAATGGGGACCAGAATGTCAGCAATCGTTAGATCGAATCAAAAAGTATCTTCTCAATCCTCCTATCTTGAAGCCGCCAGAATTGGGAAAACATCTTTTGTTATACATCTCAGTCAATCAAGTTGCATGCGGCGGATTCTTGGTGCAGTACAAAGAAGGCAGCTTGATAGAGCACACCATTTATTATGTGAGTAAGACTTTCATAGACTATGAAAAGAAATACTCTCACATAGAGAAGACCTGCCTAGCTCTGGTATGGATGTGTCAGAAGCTAAGACACTACCTGCTGGCATCTGAAGTCAAAATTTTGTCTAAACTCAATCCTCTCAAGTATATCTTAGAGCAGCCTTTCCTCAGCGGACGAGTCACAAAATGGCAAGTCTTATTGATGCAGTGTGACTTAGAATATGTCTCACAACAATCAATCAAAGGCCAAGCAATTGCAGATCAATTGGCAAATTTTCCTCTAGCAGAAGAGGTGAAAGCCGAAGATGACTTCCCTGATGAGCAAATTTGCAATATCCAGCAATCTCCAGTCTGGAATTTATTTTTTGATGGTTCTAAGAACATGGTCGGAATAGGCATCGGAATTCTATTAATCACTCCAGAGAAAGAAATGATTCCCTTCTCTCTTAAACTCGATTTTCAATGCACCCACAACATGGCTGAATATGAAGCCCTGATTCAAGGTCTAAAGATTCTACTAGACTTCAATGTCAAGAGAGTACATGCCTACGGTGACTCATTACTCGTTGTCAATCAAGTCCGAGCCGAATGGCAAGTGAAAGATCAGAAGTTATTCCCCTATCAGAAAATTGTTTTAGCTCTTGACAGCAAGTTTGAAGAATTTCAGCTCTTCCATATCAAGAGAGATTTGAATCAAGTGGCTGATAGCCTAGCCAGTTTAGGCTCCATTATGGCATTCAGAAATGGAGAATCTTGTCGCTCTTTTGAAATTGGCAGACTTGACCAACCTGCTTTCCTTCCAGCGGAACAAGTAAACCAAGCTGAGCAAAGGAAGAAGCCTTGGTATTACAACATCAAAACTTTCATAGAAACCGGTGAATTTCCTCCAGAACTCTCAAAGAAAGAGCAGCGAGCAATCCAGCGTATGTCTACTCGATACTTCATTTTGGCCAATGTCCTTTATCGTCGAGGATTCAGTTCAGAATATTCCAGATGCTTAGACGAAGACGAAGCCAAAGAAGTCGTGCGAGAAGCACACAAAGGCATTTGTGGTGGCCACGTCGGCTACCAAACCCTTGTCAAGTAAATCATCAGAGCAGGTTACTACTGGAAGACTATGCAACAAGATTGTTATCATTATGTGAAGAAGTGTGTGCAATGCCAAATACATGCACCTTCTATTCATGCTCCCGCAACATATTTGCAATCCGTTGTCTCTCCATGGCCGTTCTCTATGTGGGCCTTCGATGTTGTAGGCCCCATCACTCCTTCAGCTTCAAATGGCCATAAATATTTCCTTGCCGCGACAGAATATTTCACCAAGTGGGTAGAAGCTATCACTCTCCGCACAGTAGAAGGCCGACACGTGGTCTCTTTTATTCACAAAAGCATCCTTTGTCGTTTTGGCATCCCGCATGACATTGTATCAGATAATGGCAGTCATTTCAAGAATGAAAGAATGAAGACATTCTGCTCAAAGTTCAAGATTTATCATCATTTCTCTGCCCCATATTATCCTCAAGGGAATGGTCAGGCAGAGGCCACCAATAAAATTTTAATTCGTATCTTGGAGCAAACTGTAGAAACAGGACGTGACTGTTATGAGAAGATCCACGATGCCCTATGGGCCTACCGGACCACCATTCGCACCCCAACGAATGCTACTCCATCAGAATTGGTATATGGAACAGAAGTAGTACTGCCGCTACATGTTCAAAAGCCCGCTTTGAAATTTGCTTCACTTCTGCAATTACCTCTTGATCAATACCACCAGCAGCGACTGGTATAATTAGACTTGCTCGATGAGAGAAGGCTAAAAGCAGCAGAGCATGCTCAATCCTATCGCCAGAGAGTGGCCAGCATTACGCGAAGTCTGTCATTGAAAGAAGATTCAAAGTCAATGATTTAGTACTTCGATCCGCAGCATATCTCAAGCATCGTCCAGGCGGCAAATGGTCGCCAAATTGGGAAGGTCCCTATGTTATCAAAGAAACATTACCCCGCAACTCATATCGGCTCATCAACGCCGATGGGGTAGAATTGCCAGATCCCATTAATGCTCGACAGTTGAAAAAGTTCTACACTTGAAACATTTAGTCTCCTCTTGTAATCTTCCCGTTTCCTTCAAATAATGATTCAACTTTCTTTACCAGTTACACTGGGGCATTTTTAAAATTTTGTTTTGTATGCAGGCAGGATAAACAAATTCCTCATTTCACGCACTTGTGCATTCATGTGCATCAATTCATATTCATTTGCATTCAACTGCATTAACAACAATCCAGTCAGTATTGGGATTTCAACAAACAGTCCCATCACAATTCCTAATGATTCAAAATTAGAAGGTAATCACCAATACTGAACCAAAACCCAGTGCTCGAACTGGTATTATTTCAAAATCCAGTGTTTAAACTGGTACATTTTCAAAATCCCAACTTTTCGAAAAACTGAGTTCCGACTCGGGTTTTTATTCAAATCATTTTCTTCTGTTGATCCGGGTTCCGACTCGAGATCTCTTCATTCGAGCTCTGATTTGAGCTCTTCATTTCCCTTTGTTGATCCGAGTTCTGACTCGTGATCTCATTATCTTGTTTAAGCTCTGATTTGAGCTCTTCATTTTTCTTTGTTGATCCGAGTTCTGACTCGTGATCTCATTATCTTGTTTGAGCTCTGATTTGAGCTCTTCATTTTCCTTTGTTGATCCGAGTTCCGACTCATGATCTCATTATTTTATTCGAGCTCAGATTCGAGCTCTTCATTTTCTCTGTTGATTCGAGTTCCGACTCGAGATCTCTTTGTCTTATCCAAGCTCTAATTCAAGCACTTCATTTTCTTTTGTTGATCCAGGTTTCCGACTCGAGATCTCTTTATTTACTCGAGTCCTGACTCGAGCTCTTCATTTTCTTTTGTTGATCCGGGTTCCGACTCGTGATCTCTATATTTTATTCGAGCTCTGACTCGAATTCATCATTCTCCTTTCTTGATCCAAATCATTTCGATCCTCAGGGTCTGTCAATTGCTCAAATTTGATATTTTGCCCACTAATTTCCAATTTAAATCTTTGGATGATGCAATTCTCCAATTCCAACCCCTGGGTCACCCAATTTCCAATTTCAATTCCAATTCTCAATTCTGAATTCCAAATTCTCAATTTTGACCTCCAGGTCATTTAATTTCTAATTTTTGACCTTCGGGTCACTCAATTCTCAATTCTGACCTTTGGGTCACACAATTTCGACCTTTTGGTCTATCAATTTCCAATTTCGACCGTTAGGTCATTCAATTATCCAATTTCGACCTCCAGGTCATCCAATTTCCAAACAATCAATTTTCCAATTTCCAATTTCGATCTTTGCATCAATCAATTTCAATATCCAATTTCAATCATTTTCTCTTGCGAAAGACCCTTTTTAGGGAGAGTTCGAGGGAGCTCGTTCTTTTTGCATGCTATCCAATTTGTTCACTTAGCCCCTTTTCAGGGAGAGTTTAAAGGGACTCGCGTCTTAGTGAACTGTTTGCAAAACAATTTCCAATTTCACACAAGGAACCCTTCTAAAGGGAGAGGCTCGACGGAGACTCGCTTTTCTTGTGACCCCCCAATTTCATACTAGGCCATTTTCGTCATGGAGGACCCTCTTTAGGGAGAGTGTGATGGACTCGTTCCTTTCATGACCCAATTTTCAGACCTCACTATTATCGGCCCCCTTTCCATAAGAGAAGCCTAATCTTAGGGAGCTTGGACGAAAGCTTAATTTCTCTTCGAAAGTTTGTTTTGCAAACACCTCCTCTTCAAGGAAGAGAGGAGTATCTCCCATTTCCCATTCAGGTAAGGGCTAAGCCTGAGTCTCTCTTTTTGGGAAAAAAGAGAGGAGAATTTTCGTTACGGATGTATTGAGACAGATTTTAAATACTCACTTTCACCAAGGATTCAAGAAAATTTTGTCAATTTGTCAAATCAATTATTTGTTGATTTCAGAATCTTTACGGCACAAATCTTCACCTCAGTCTACCTTCAACATTACTCCCAAGAGAGTGAAGCTTTTGTGAGAAGAGATTCTGTTATCGTCGCGAAATTTTTCCCCCGTCTTCCCTTCCTTGCGGAAGAGAGAGAGGGGAAACGCTTTCGCGCTTCAAACTTTGATCGGATTTTGGAAATTGTTTTGAAATACTCGCCTCCATTTTGAAAATTGCGGGAAAATCCATGGGATGGGGCTCGACCTGTCGGTACGAGGTTCGACCGTTCCTGCCGCCTTTAACAGGGGTAATCGAATCAAGGACCAAAATCGTGCTTGACTTAGTTAAATCATCAAAGTTATGTTCTATCCTAAATGCACAGAGAATTCAGGCCTGTGCTATGAGATTTTGGAAAATGCCAGTTGGAAAACATGATGTATGCTTAGAAAAACATTTGGAGTTGGAAAGAATCTCTCAGGAAAAAGGTCAATTTCTCAGGAAACTCAGATAAAACAGGGGTTTTTGAAAACATGAGAAAGCTTATAAAGATGTGGAAAAATCAGAAATAGTTGAAAATCTTGGGAAAATGGAAGTGATTCTTGAGAAAAGATGAACCTTTTGAAAAGGGAAACACTTCTTAGGAAAACTTGGACTTTGAGAGTTTTCTTAGGAAAATGATGGAAAATTTATAGGAAAACTCATTGGAGAAGGAAATTTAAAACTTGGGGAATCGAAATCCTAGGAATTTTACCTTTTGAAATACTTGGAAATCGATTTTGGATCTTGAAGAAAGATTGGAAAACTCTTTTGAATATCTTAAGAAAATATCATTTTCCTGGGAAAACTGTGGAAAAACTTGTCTTTGGAAAGCCGATTTTGAAAAATCCTTAGAATTTCTTGAGAAATCGATTTCTTGAGAATGAAGTTTTCTTGAGAAAATCTTGAGAAAATCAATGATTTTATGATGCAAATGACATAAGTGAATGAATGCACTTTGAAAAGATTTTCTAAGAGATTTGTTGGAAAAATATGCATTAAGTCAAGATAAATCCTTCACATATCCTGACTGTGGCCATGAATATGTTCAGAATTTAGTTGATTTGATGCACATGATTTTGAAAACTTTGGAAATATGATGTGCATTTTAAGATAGCCTAAGAGTGTAGGCTCAATGTGACTAGTAGAAAGATGATGGATCTGGGTCTCGTCCATATTCCGACTAGGGCCGTAAATATGGATCCCACCGAGTCCATCAACTCCCTAAGAGTTGGTGCACGTGCCATTCGTGAACATCCATAGTGCTTTTGAAATAAAATGCATGAATCATAGAAACAGGATATTGCATAAATTCAAACTATATGATATGCATCCTAGTCTAAGCAGGAAATTAAATCTCTTATTCCAAAATTTTCATTATTACATCACTAAATAAAGGAAATAAAAGAAATTTGCAGACTTCAGCTCCTTCTTTGGAATGTCCCTGCCAAGCTTGAAATAAAGTTAGCTCAAATATGTGGGTTTTTCCAAGATTTTCCAATAATATTATGAAATTATTGGATTTAATTGGATATAAACCCTATTCTCATGCTTCCTTGATGTTTTGAAATGATGTAAATGCGGGGAATTCAGTGTAAAATAGTTTAAAATTCGGAATTGGTGGTCAAAATGACCAAAATACCCCTAATTATAAAGTTATACCTTTAAAATCAGGGTTTTTTGAAGGAAAACTTGGTAAAATTGAGATTTTGAAGTTCAAATTGAATCAAATGATGATGAAATGCAGTAAGAGATATGATGACATGCTGCTAGACACATTAAGACTGTAAAATCAGAATTTGGTATTTTGCAATTTATCAAAAATAACGATTTTCGCTTGTTTTTCGCTTGGATCCGGGTCCTGCGGGACCCTGTTTTGGTATTATGGATGATCCGAACCTCAAATGGATTCCAAATTGCACCAAATTCGGTATGAAGCATCTAAACACTCTGATAAACAACCTAGAATGCTAAAAATCACGAAATGATATGATTTAAATGCTAAAATTCAAGGAAAGTCCTAAAAATGATGGATTTTGCTTATGGATCCGAACCAAATGCAATGCCTAATATGATAATGCAAGATTTACACCATGGAAACTTCTGATATTTTTCAGACTGCTAAAAGACCCAAAATGGAACATTTTTGGTTTTTATAGCCTCGGAATTTGAGCCATGGTGAGTTCAATAACAGAGATTTAGTTCTGACAGAGGTAAAAATCATACTAATCTGATGAAAAATGCTAAAGAAATACAAAACGACCATGGAAATTTATGAAATTAATCAGAGTTATGCACGACACCTACATGAACAACGTTTATGTTTATGACTTCGGCATTTGATCAACGTAAACACAGATAAAAATATAACTATTTCTGCCTAAACTAACAGAACAGACAAATGTAGCAAAACAAGGGGCTGACAAGAAAAATCCGAAACAGGGGTCAACACTGTTTTAAAAATTACAGGCTTTCATATTCTAACAGAGGACATCTCGGACACCACTTTCACTTTTTACAGTTTCGGATTTGGAGCAACACACAAAGAGAAACCATAGCCCTAAGTCGATCCAAGATCTCAGAAGCCCAAATTAGGCTCTGACACATGTCCCGAACTCTCGGATTTTTGTCAGACATAAAAAAACTCAGAAAAATCGGAAAAAATCATATTAAAAACTAGACATTTTCCCGAGTTCAGAACATCTTTTGGATCGAAAATCGGATCTCCCATGAGGGATATCTCGATTTTACAAGTCGGCAAATGATTTTCAAAATGTATCCCGGGTAACAAAACCCGACTTTCCATTTTGAATGTTTACCGCAGTAAACAAATTCAAATGGCTCCGAATTTTTGGCAAAATTTTAGGGACACCTAAGGGCGCATTCCGTGATTTTTTTGGGATTTGTAATAAAAACAAATGCATGAAATGACGTGTGGACTGACTGACAAAAACAGAGACCTACTGAAAATAAGCAGAATTGAAATAAAGGCTAAATTAATCCTAATTAATTCATGAAATATGCTAAATGAATGAAATAAAATGCAAATTAAACCTAGCTAACTATATGAATGTTAAAAATCATAAAGGAAGCATAAAAAAACATTTTTATATATGTCGTTTTATGAGAATAGCTCAATCCATCCCTCGGATGAGCTCTTTCCTCAAACGACTCCCGATTCGGATTATAGAATCACATCAAGGGGAAAAGAAGTGCACGTTGCTTCGTTACGCAGCGTAGGAGCTCTTGAAAGGGGCAGTTATTACGAGCTTCCTTCATTCTTCGCTCCGAGCTTCGGATGGTCCACCAAAATCGAGCTCTGTTGGAATCGGATTGGCCACGGCACGAACTTTACTCCACCTTCTTCAATGCGCCAAAGGGGGCACTATTTCCAAGGTTCAAAATCAGATGTTAGGAAGGCTAGGTCGGATTTTCCAAGTTCACAAGAGCTAAAAAAAATGATCTCCTTAGGCTGGGCATGAACCCTTGTTTTTATAATTTTTCTGAAAAAATTTGAAATTCAAACAGGCTGGATCTGAGCCCTCCATGTGGCGCCATCTCAGGGGGTGTCATCTGAGGGGTTTGAAATTCAAATTTGTCTTTTGCAGGGAACCCTCAGGTGGCGCCACCTCAAAAGGTGTTTTGATTTTGAGAAAAATAAAAGAAAATGGAAATTTTGTGGGTGAGACACCTCAGCAGGGGGATTTGGAATTTTTTAAAAGTTTGCTTGATTCTCTCTGCAGGGAACTCCCAGAAGGCGCCACCTCAGAGGGTGCTCTCTTGGAGTTTGAATTTCAAATTCACTTTTTGTAGGGAGTCCTCAGGTGGCGCCACCTCATGGTGGGCTACCTTTATTAAAAATAAAATAAAAAATAAAAAAAAATGGAGCCAAGTGGAGTCCTGGAATGGTGGCACCTCAAAAGGTGTTTGACACATGTCAGAAGGACAGAGCAGTGGGCTCAGAAGGCACCACCTCAGAGGAATTTGAATTTTGCTTTTTCTGGTGAAAGGAAATCTGGACATGTGGCAGTCCAGGATGGTTCCAAGTGTCAGCCTGCTGGTGTGGTTCTTCAGATGGCGCCACCTCAGAGGAGAATTCGAATTTCAAATGGAGGTTGGCCCTGGAGGAATGGAGGATGGACATGTGGCGCCACCTCAGGGTGGCTTCTACAATGCCATGTGGCAAGAGGGAGGAAAAAGAGGGCAGTGACATGTGTCTCCTACTTTTCTGAAAAAAGTAGGGAGAGGACATGTGTCCTCTATTTTTTCTGAAGGAGTGAGAAGGAGACATGTGTCACCTTCTTTTCTGAAAGAAGCAGAAGATGACACGTGGCAGAGGGGAGAGAAGGTGGGCCAGGCCATGTGGCGCCATCTCAGACAGGATGAAAAAGGTAGGAGTTCAGGATTTGCGCCACCTATGAGGAGTTTTGAACTTTTGAATTCTAGTTTTTCTGAAGAAAACAGAAAACGACACATGACACTTGCTTTTTCTGAGGAAATGAGAGCTTGCCATGTGTCCTCTGCAGGAGACACTCCAGATGGCGCCACCTCAGAGGAGACAAGCCTACCTTTTTTGTAGGAATTTAGGAGTGACACATGTCTCCTACTTTTCTGAAAAAAATAGGGAGAGGACATGTGTCAGGCTACTTTTCTAGAAGGAAGGAGGGGTTGACACGTGTCCCCTGCAGGAGACACACTTCAAGTGGCGCCACCTCAGAGGAGACAAACTCCACTTTTTCTAGACAGGACAACCTATGACACTTGGCATCTCCTGGTAGTCTTTGAAATGACACATAGCGCAGGATGGATAGGGTGACATATGGCAGATAATTGGGATGACATGTGGCGGCTTCTGAAGGTAGCCCCACACTGACACGTGGCAGAAGAGGGAAGGTGACATGTGGCACCAACTCTAGGTGAACCCTATGCTGACACATGGCATGTAAATGGGAGGAGAGAGAAAGGACAAGTGGCGCCAATCCAGGGGACAAGGCTCCTATATTTTTGGGTTTTTCAAAATTCAAATTTTCAAAAGGAAAGCTTGTGTGACACCACCTCAGTGTGGGTCCCACATTGCTTCTTTATTGAAATAAGGATAAAACAACAACTTCTTTTTGGAATTTTCATAAAAATTTGGACTAATGGGCAAAACAGGAATTTTGGAAAGAGTTGGCCCTTGTAGGGCGATTTTGTAAAAGAAAGATATTTGAAATTGTCAAAAAGGGCAAAATCTGAGGTGAAGTGACTGAAATCCATATTGAAAACTATCCAGATGGTTTTCCTGAGGAAATATTTTGAAATTCAAAGTCCTAGGGGTAAAATGGGAAAAATTGATAATTTTGAAGACCCAGGGTTTTGAAATCAATTTTGAAAAGAGTTGAAATTCTAATCTGGATTGAAAATTTTGAAATCAACAGTTCTGGACCTCGAAATGACATGCTGTGCAGTGCAGTGATTTGAAATGCTCATGCAATGATATGCAATGTCATGTCTTATGAAATGTAATCTTGAATCAAGACTTGGAGATGTCTGTCTCCTGTCAGGAGTAAAATTTTGAACATCTGAGCTAAAAATAGAGAAATTTTGAGAGTTGCAGATGAAAATTAGACTTTTGCAAGGTCCGAGCTCAGAAAATGACCATTTTGCCCTTCGGCGATTTCAAAAAGGCTGGATAATGATGCTTGGTGAAGATGTCGGGGAGGTGAGTGAAAATTTGGGGTGTTTACAGATTCAAATTTCAAATTCTTTCTATTGGCCAACCAAAAGGATGAAGGATAAATCCTCGATATGGCCAGAAAAGAAGATTCAATGTTTTGCAAAGCCATAGATGATTGATATTGATCGCAGTCAATGGCACATTTTTAAAGACCATTCTTGTGAAAATGAGGCAGTGGAAATATCCTGAGCGCTAGAAAAAGAGAGAATTCATCCAAGCCCTGTCTCCTTAAAATCACCTAAGCTGCAATTAAATATCCGCAAAAGGGATCTCTCAATTGTCGTCAAGATGAAGGCGAATTAAGCAAGTAGACCTCCATGGCCAAAGAAGATTCGAAACATCTTCAAGATGACGGAGTTTGTGATGGATTCTTCCAGGGAAAGTCCAAAGCACTGTCGAGATGAAGGCAGATGCGATGAACCTCCTGACAATCCCCAAAAGATATTTAATTTCAGCTATCATCCAAAGATCTGCAACACCATGAGCCAATATCGTCAAAGAAGGATCGAAACATCTCCAAGTTGAAGGAGTTTGTGACGTACCCTTCCCAAAAGAGAGTAAGAGAGTAAAAAGAAAGAGATAAAAAGTCAGAACATCTCCAAAATGAAGGAGACTATAGCAAAAACCCAAAAGAGCCAAAAGAGTGCAGCAAGATTATCATGAGAGAAGCTCCCAGGATATCAAACTGCCAAATTTATCAAGAATCCTCTTTAAATTTGTAAAATTCTATTATCAATATTCTTTCATCAACTGCTTTCATAATATCAAATTCTCTTTCCTGTTCATATCAAGGAAATTGATAGCTTCCTTAAAGAAGGTCAATTGCAAGCAATTTGGATTTCAATTCTCGATTCTACGAAGTGAACCTTGTTTGGAGGTAATGCTTTGGGTAGAAAGTAAGAAATATCTTTGCAATAATGTGCAACATCTTCAAAAACTTTGAATCAACAACAGAATTCTCAATATTTTGACAATATTTTCTAGCTATCCTGATGTGAAGTGAGAGCTTGATATCCGTCCTTGATACATCCTGACACCAATTTTAAATCCCTCTTAAGGACTTGATTCCTTCCCTTCTTTGAGAGCGTGAACTCTCAGAGTCGCACACTTCCCTGTGTCCCCACTGTCCAACCATAGACAGTCCATTTCGGTTCGAGGTCGAACCACCAATCTTTTTCTCGCAAAAGGCAATTTCAAAAGCTATTTAGTCTCAGCAATGAGACGCCCAAAATCAATCCCTTTTTCAAGCTTTAGGGACCCCATTTTCCTTCCTTTTGCAAAACCCCTGTCGGATTTATTGTGCAAAATCCAAAGGTTCCATCATGGTCTCTTCTTTCGAGGATTCCATCCATTCTCCGCCCGATCAGGATAAGGGTATAAACCTGAGCCTCCTCCTTCAATGAAGTATTCCATTTTCCGCCCGATCAGGTTAAGGGTTAAAACCTGAGCTTCGTGTCATACGAAGCACTTTTTGTCCCATCCAGGTTAAGGGCAAAAACCTGAACTTCGCTCTCACAGAGCAAATCTATTTTCTCTTTATTCTCCATTTCATATCTACCATCTTCCTCGGGCTAATTTTCTTCATACCCAGTCAGATCCTTCTAACTGGGGCATTTTTTTTATATATAGCCCAAATTTGGTGTGTTTTCTTTGTCACTAAGCTCGGCCATAAGCCGGCTTAGTAGCAAAGAGGGGCATCTGTAAACACCCCAAATTTTCACTCACCTCCCTGACATTGCCCTCAATCACCCCATTTCGGTTCTCCAGAACCCATGAAGGGCAAAATGGTCATTTTCCAAGATTGAACCTTGCAGAAAGTCCAAAATTTATTCTTGAGCCTCAAAATTTCTATATTTAGGTTCAAAGACATCTTCAAATTGCAAAATTTCAAAATCCTCTTTCTGGACAAAAAGTTAGAATTTCCAAGTCCAAACTCAGAGTGACATTTCATAGAACATGTCTTTGTATAGCATTGCATCATTTCACTGCATAGCATGTCAGTTTGAGATCCAGAACTTCTGATTTTCAAAATTGTCCATCCAGATTTGATTTTTAAACCTTTTCAAATTGATTTTTAAAACCCTGGGATTTCAAAATTACCAATCTTTCCCATTTTACCCCCAGGACTTTGAATTACAAAAATTTTCTTAAGAAAAACGACCTGGATATTTGGATATTGATTTTAAAGATTTTATCTCAAAACTTTTTGCAAAAGATTTTAAATCTCTTTACAAATTTTTTTACTTTTATCCATATTTTTGCCTTGAAAAACCAATTTTTTCAAATTCTTGAAAACAAATAATGTTTTATCTTGTATTTTCAAATAAATGGAGCGGGACCTGCCTTTGAACTAGCATCATACTCAGAATCTCAGGTAAGTTGTTTATTCTCAAGCGGGACCCACCCGAAGTTCATACCAATTTGCAAATTTTTCTTTTTAATTTCTCAATATTTATTTATTTATTTTTAGTTAGTGGGCCCACACACATGTGGCACCCCATTTGAAAATAAAAGATTTTACAAAACAAAATAAAGCTTTATTTTCAAAAGGATTTTAAAAGTGGATTGAGGTGGCATTTCCATAAAAGCCTCTCATTTATTTCCTTTTTATTTATTTGTTTTAATAAAATTTTTTTTTTAAGGAGGCAGCCTTAAATGGCACAACCAAATTTCCCTAAAGAAACAAATCTAATTTTGCCAAAAACTTAGGGAAATGAAGCCAAAGTTTAAAAAAAAAAAAACAAAACAAGATGCGCCTCTCTTGAAACGACTGTTTTCAAAAAAAATTCAAAAAAACTATAACGGAACCTCATGAATGGGGGAAGTGCTGCGTTTTTTTTTTTAGAAGGGAAAGTTTTTTTTAAAAAGGGGCAGGGCATTCACGAAAGGAGGGGGAGGAGCCGATTGAATTGGAGGCGTTTTTGGGTTTTGCAGGGTCTTCACCACCAGCGCCCTTGTCCATTGAAGGGGAAGGAGTTCGCATCTTCTTCAGTCCCAGCCGTAGGAGAGGCCACCACCAGCACCATTCTTCACTTTTCCTTCAGCCTTCAGCCCAACCAGCAGACATTTCAACGATTCCTGCATCCCCACTTCAACCCATCATCTCCAGCCAACGTTTTGCCCCTGTTCTTTAACCCATCCACACCAACAGGACCTCCAGCCAACTGCTGCTCCCCATCTTCATGCAATCCAGCAGAAATCCAGCGTGTTCCTGCTCTTTTTTTTTAGCACACCAGCTGAAATTGGGGCTGCCGCACATTCACCTCCACTTCAGCCCAGCCATTGAAAAAGACCTTTGTTGCTGCACTTTCCCTTCATCTAGCGTGAAGAAGGACTTCTCTTTCTTCAGCCCAGCAGAAGAACCAGCCAGCCTCTGCATCGTCTTCAGCCCAGCAGAAGAACCAGCCAGCGTCTCCCTCTTCTTCAGTCCAGCTACAAAGGATCGCCCTTTTCTGACATCTATAAGTCATGTGGTACGTGGATTCACAATTTAATCTTTAGTTTATTCATAGTGGTGGTTTGACAGCACCATAAATTGGGACTTTCATATCTAGCTTAGTATTTATTTTGTGTTTTGCATTTTGAATGCTAAAAAAAAAAAAAAATCTGTTTGCTAAGGCTATGGCTGGATATCACCATCTGAGTTACAATATCATGCTTTGTTTAGCTTAATGCTAAATTTCTGTTTGATGAAGCATTCATTGTCAATATTTCTCCCCAAGAAGATACCTCAAGTCTTCTTCAGTAGATGCCAACGGAGGTTGGTCCCTTCCATTTTGGCCATCAAACATTGTGATGGAATGCCGACTTGTTGAAGGAAGAACATGCCCCACCAGCAGCAGCAAAAACTCTCCACATTTTAATCTTAAATTCTCATTCACTTGTTGATCTTTGATAAGTTCTGCAACTTTCTCAATACCATGGCCTGCTTCAAAATCCATCTGATTAGCAGGTGCTTCAAGCATTAAAGAAATAATAGCATCCAAGCATGCACCTTGCTCAAGCACACCTCTAGTCGATAATATGTTCAAAAGTACCTTTATTCCCCTATGCTTATGAGCCAGAGTTCTGCTCTCCATGTGGAGGAGGCAACATCCTTCCAAAACTCTAAGAGCTAGAGCAACTTCATCATCTGTAGTTGGGCTAGTTATCTGAAAAGGCTCAAGACTGTAGATATGATCCAAATTAGGCACATTAATGTCTTTTGGTTGTGACAATGAATGCTCGAATAGCACCGGAACATCTGATTTTCAACCTATGCCTGTTTGCCAACTATTTTTGAATGTCTTAGCAATTGGGCTGTGGGAATGGCTGCAAAATGATTCATTTCCTGTAATTAGCTATATGAATGGCTGCAAAATGATTCATTTTCTGTAATTAGCTATGTAAGTGGTTGCAAAAAGATTCATTTCCTGCACTTAGCTATGTGAATGGCTGTGTGAAAATCATTCCTTGCTATTAGCTATGTGAAAGGGCTGTGTGAAAATCATTCCTTGCTATTAGCTATGTGAAAGGGCTATGTGAAAATCATTCCTTGCTATTAGCTATGTGAAAGGGCTGTGTGAAAATCATCTCCTACAATTGATTTTGTAAATGGCTGTGTGTGTGAATGGTTTATGAAAGTCATGTCATACAATTGATTTTGTGAATGGCTGTATGAAAATCAACTATTTTGATTGCGTGAATGGCTTATGGAAATCATTTCCTGCATGTATCCATTTTTTTTTCTGCTGCAGGTGTGCAGTCTTGATAATTAGTCATCTTCATGAACGGATATATCCATATCCGTTCTTGATCTATATACCATCTTTGGCATGCTTTGTTATTGGTATATGGGGAAGCTCCATACCCATTTTTATTGAAAAATACATTATAATTTGAGAAATATGGCTTCGCGAAATCCCCTACAAAAACTGTATATACCTGTATTTTCTAATTTTACCCATTATATGGAATTTTTTTTTATATGTATATTCTCCTATTATAGATATATATATATATTGATATGTATGTATACGTATATATGTGTATATATATGTATATATGTATATATGTATACATATATATATATATATATACTTATATATATATATATCCCTTCATGTGCATTGGATATCACATATATTTTTCTTTTCTTTTACTTTCTGTGAATATATCATCATTACCATATATCTTCGTTGTATATAGTATATATACCCATTTTTCTTGGTTATTTTGTACTAACTCTCATTTTGCTGGAAAATCTAGAAGATGCTGATTCCTTGTCTCTATTTCATTTTTTTTTACTTTATGTTATGCAATGTAACAATCCAATGCAAACCTTGGAATAAGATTTACTTTTACTGCTTAGATTAGGCCGCATCTCATATAGTTTGATTTCAGTAATATCCTGATTCTATGATGCATATATCTCAATTTTCCAAATTCACCGTGGATGAACACGAATGGCACGTGCACTGTGATCATCGCAAAATTTTTCCTCTCTTGTTGGTTTCTCTCTCTTCCTTCTCTTTTCCTTTTCTAACCTCTTATTTTTCTCCTTTTTGAAGGGAGAAGAATAAAAGAAAGAAAAGAAAGAGAAAAGAGAAAAGAAAGAAAGAAAGAGAGAAGATGAACTATTTTGCGCGATCTCACTTGACCTTGATTTGAAAAATATTTAGAAATTTAACTCGCCTCCGTTTTGAAAATATTGCGGGAAAATGGATAGACGGAATTCGCTCGTCGGTACGAGGTTCGACCGTTCCTGGCGCCTTTACCAGGGGTAATCTAATCAAGGATCGAATCTATGCCTTTTGCTTTGCCTAAATATAATCTAAGGATTTATTCTAACTCTAAATACACAAAGAATCATGCTTGTGCAATGCAAAGATGTATGCTATTTTGAAAAGCATGTTTTGAAGATTTCCATGTATCCGGAGATGAACTTGATAATGGAGTGAAGACATGTTTGAATCTTAACTTTAGAACTTGAGATAGATCACAGAAGTTCTAAGTTTTTGAAGTAAATCAGAGTTGGAAAAATAAATGAGAAAGAATGACTTGAAGCCTTGAAAATAAAAGGAAATGAAGTTTCGATAGTCAGAAATGGATTTTGAATTTGAACTTGAATTTAGGAAAGGAAATGAATACTTGAGATGGAATTTGAATTTAGATTTTGAAGTTGGTAAATTTAGAATGAATCTGAGAAATCCAGATGGTATTTAAAAATAGAGATGAATTTAAGAAATTCAAATGTGATTTGTAGATGGAATTGGATTTGAAATCTAAAATTGGAAATGGAATTAAATTCTGGATCCTAAGATAGAATGGATCTGAAGTATGAGATCCAAATGTAGAGTTGGACTCTGGATCCTAAGATGGATTTGGATCTGAAGTCTGAGATCCAATGTGCAATTGGATTCTGGATCCTAAAGGGGAATGGATCTGAAGTCTGAGATCCAAAGTGAAATTTGGATTTTGGATCCTAAAGGGGAATTGGATCTGAAATCTGAGATCCGAAGTGAAGTTGGATTCTGGATCCTAAGACGGAATTGGATCTGAAGTCTAAGATCCAAAGTGAAGTTGGATCTGGATCCTAAGATGGATTTGGATTTGAAGTCTAAGATCCAAAGTAGAGTTGGACTCTGGATCCTAAGATGGATTTTGGATCTAAAATCTGAGATTCAAAGTAGAATTGGGTTATGGATTCTAGAATCCTAAATGGAAATTGGATCCAAAATCTGAAATCCGAGATGCAATTTGGATCTAACTTTAGAGTTGGAGTTCCAGACTTGATTTGAGAATAAATAAATTTCAGAGTCAAATTGGACTTTGATTTTGGAGCTTTGAATTTGGAATCAAGAATCTCAAAGTTAGATTGAACTTTGAATTTTGGTTGGAGTTTTGAATGCATTTGGAATTTCAAAGTCAAATTTGAATTTTGAAATCTGATTTGAATCTGAATATAATAAAATGAATTTGAAATCTCAAAGTTAAATTGAACTTTGAGATTGAAAATGAAATAGAATTTGAAAAATGAGAGGATGAATTGGATTTGATAAGGATTGAAGATAGATTCAGGAAGATATTTACATTACTTGGAGTTTTTGAAAAAGGAATTTTGAAAATATGATGCAGTTCTATCCTAAATGATGAATGAATTTAAGTAACTTTGAAATTGGATTTTAAAAAGTTATTCCATTCTTTAAATGAATTAAGACAAGATTGAAGATATAATACATTCTTGACTATGGTCATTGAATGTATTATATAATAATCTATATTTCAATTCACGTGAAGAATGAAACACATTTTGTGCTTTTATAGAGTTTAAAATGAGATTAACTCTCAATATACCCTGACTATGGCCATTGGTATATATATTGAATTAATTTTAAATTAAACTCTGATAAAAGATGAAATATTTGAAAATATGATGATTTTTGAAAAGGATCCAGTGTGGATCCAATGTTATTTTATAAAAGATAAAAATCCTAAGTCTTGTTTACATCCTGACTATGGCCGTTGATGTAAATCATCAACTTAGGATTAATTTACCTCTTACGAAATGGTGCACGTGCCATTCGTGTAGCCATTTGTGAGAATTTGAGAAATAAAGGCCAAAAATGCATGAAAAACAAGTAATTCATGATATTTACAATGCTCATTCATTCTATCTAAAGCAAGAGATGAAAATTCTCATTCAATTCTAGCTATTGCAGCATTGAAATTAAAATTAAAATTACAAAATCCCAAACTTAGGGTGGAAAGTAGCATTTTTCATGTATTTCCTGCAAAACAGGGTTAGAACATAACAAAGATGCATATGGAAGAAAATCTCATATTGCATTTAGGATGCAAATGATGAGATGTTTATGCATATGAGAAAATGAATATATATGATATATTAGGTTAATGAGAACCCCACATGTGAGAAGGTATGTTCAGTGCCTTGGGCTGAACGAAGAATCTATAGGTATTTGCCTAATATATTACATCTATGCAAATGAAGGAAACATGTATGACAATGCTCATATAATGCTTATTGCTAATGAAGAGGGGTATTGGTAATGCAGGGAGTGAGCTGGGATAAAGATGATGTAGGAAAATGGGTTGAAGGATGTGGCTGATAGCAAGTGCACAAGTATTGGTGGCAGTATGAGGGATGAGGAGATGAAGTTGATGGGGTTAATTGGAAGTATAGGAAGCAATTATGAGTGAAAAGAGTAGTTGTAGAGTATGCTGAAGTAGGGATGAACATGTGTGAACCTGCTGTAAGTACAACAGGTAGAGGAACATAGATGGTGGCTGGGCTGCAATGTGGTGAATGGAGGATAGCCACTGTGCTGTGGAAGTGGCAATACAGGTGCAGAGGGAAAGGTGTACAACAGTGCTTTAATATGGTTTTGTGTCAGTAACTATATGTTGGGACCTACAGGTAGTGAATAAGTGAGTAAGTGTTGGGATTGCACCAGTGAAAGGGCCTATAACTAGGAGGTGCAAGTATGTGAGCTGAGTGAAGGTGGTACATGAGACTGTAATGTACAACAAGTAGGTAGATGATGGTGAAATGTGTAGCTCTGATATGCAAGAGAGTAAAAGATGCAACTCAGATGTGTCAGGTGAAACTGTGGTAGCAATGTAACAGGGAGGATGAAGTGACGACAGTGGGATGGGTGTATGAATGTGCACAACAGACGAAAGCAATGAAGAAGGTGTATGAGGGTATGTGATAGCTGGAAATATCTGCTATAAGTGTTGAATATGTGGGTGATAAAGGGTGATGTGCATGGGAAATGCAAAGGAAGATGAAGGTGCTTTGACAGGTGCAATAGTGGCAGTGCATGTGCAAAGGTACAGATGGCAGGTAAGTGGGAGATGAAGGTAGTGAAGGAAGGTGGGGACATGTGTTGTTGTGAAGGCAGCACATGTGATGTGCTATTGTAGGTGAAAGTGGCAAGGATTGAAGGTAGGGTGATAGTAGGTGAGTGTAGTTATGTGGAGCAGAGATATGGCTTGGAATTGTTGTATTGCTGCCTTTTGGCAAAGACGATAGTTGTGATGATCGCCTAGTTGGAGTAACTGAGCAAGGATGCAACTTCTGCTGCTGGGTCTGGGCTGGTGATGAGAAAGGTAATAGGTGATACAGTAGGTGGCTGAACAGTGAAAGCATGACATTCCAGTGCTGAAGGAGGTGAGTTGAGTATGATGGAAGCTGTGCAAGTGGATGTAAGTGGAGATGGAGTGTTAGCATTGGAGTTGTTGTATGGTACAATAGTGTTGGTGTACTAGGGTTGGAGAGGCATATCTCCATATTCTTTGTTCTTCCGCCTCAACAGAGATCTGGACTTCCTGTCTTTTACCTTGCTTTCAGTTTGGCTGTACTATGCCTCCACTTGAAAAGATGACCTTTGGCATGTGCCCTGAATGTACCAAGGAAGCAAACCATATGCTGCATCACACAAATCATCTTCAGACAGATTAGTAATCAGAGAAGGTAAACCAATTGGTCGGACATCATTTTCACTAAATTGCTGACACATCGGAACAGGTGACGTTGTTCTTGCATCCTTATATTTGACATCAGAACTTATAAATCTGTCATCAGCAAAATCCTCCATTGGGTGTGATGAACAGGGAAAGTCGGTTGACTCCATATTAACCACCAACTCAGAAGCATCACGCGGAAGTGGCTAACCTGAGGATTCTGGCTCTGTAACTAGAAAGAATGGGTATCATGATCATGATTGGCAAGTTCACCTCGTCATAGCTCCTTTTGGAAGCTTCAAAAATATCAAGAACTCTACCTTCTCGTGCACATTCAAGCACATAATTAGTGGATCCAGATCAACGTCCTCAGTATTAGAAACACCAACAGGAAACTGGACAACTTTTTATCAATTTGGAAGACGTAATGAAACAGATTTGAGTTTGCGAAATGGGATAAGAGCAAGGAACAACTTATGTTCATCTTTCATTGACAATGCCAAACTATTCGTTATTCCTCCAAAATTTTCAAGAGCTCACTGTATCTCCCTGCCTCACGTATGAGTCTATAAGAGGTATTGTTGATTGCTTTCCTTATGAAAAAGAAGTAAGTTATTTTTCTGTGAAATGCACGTAAAGGGGATAATGGTGGAAATGGAAATACAATGAATTGCAAAGGAAGAATTCAAGAATCAGACTGACATTGATGGTAAAAGAAAGGGATTAATCTATCTGACTTGTCTGTTACTGGCGTCATCACAAGTAGACGCACGAACCTTACCCTAGGATTTTCGGTGTTGACAGGTTCTAGTCAGTGGACTGGTAACTGATTTTACAGTAAATCAGTCTTCGACCTGTGATAAAGCAGATTCTGTGACCTTTGATGAAGATCTTACAGCAGCGGGTCAGATAACAGAGCAGGAAAAAGAATGCACTTCAAAATGAAATAATAAAGAAAGGAAAGAAAAACGCAGAACAATGACCCAAAACAGAACATAAGAGGGATGTGATGCAATTTGAATCAACAAGAACAGGATCATAATGAAAGTTGTGAAATGGGTCAGGGAGCCGTATGCCATTTTTTTTTCAGTTTTTAAACAAATTTCAGATACGAGTATTAGGAAACTAGCTACGAATGTAATATGATATTATAGATGCTAATTGCAGACGCAGCTCCTTACAAATTTAGAAAAAAATGAAAATGAAAGTGTAGATTGGACAAAAATGAAAAGAAAGATCGAATGCTAATTACAAGCATTTGTGAAAATGAAGACAAAAATTCCAGTCGACTAGGAAATAAAGAGGAACAAATGCATAAAAGCCAGATAATCATGTATTTACTATAAATTGTGAAAAAGAGATGTTAGACTGATATGATATAAATCAAAACGAAAAAAAAAAAATCAAATCAGATTGCAAGAGGATTTCATGATGAAATGAATGCAATGCTATGCATAGAATCGATGTTGTGAATATAAATGCAAAGACTATTTATGAAGTAAAAACAGAAATGCAGATTGCAACATGAATAAGAGGATGATGAACTACCAAATGGTCGCAGAGGAAACGAAGGGATATGCTGATGATATACAAATGTTGATATGTAATGCTTTCCCTTTTTTTTTTGTTAATTGGGTTCAGTCCCGTTGTAGGACATCAGGTCAATGAATCTGACCTGATGTGTTCCGATATACAGAAGGATGGAGAAGATGAACCATGCCAGAAAGAGATCAATACCATGTGCTCCGATATACAGAAGGATGGAGAAGATGAACCATGTCAGAAAGAGATCAATACCATTAAAAGGAGAAATCAAATGCAAAAGACAAAAAAAAAAGAAAGAAACAGGAAATCAAATGTTGGAATCGGAGAATTCCATTAATGTAGCAGCAGGTGGGTCGACACTGCTATATGCAGGTCGATTCCACCCTTTATGCCTTATAATGAAAATAAGAGAAAAGGGAATGAGGCAGAATGCAATCGTAACAGAGAAATCTTGTAAATAAAGGAAAGATAATGTTTACAGAAAATAAAAAGAAAGAAGCGGAAGATGATTTGCTTACCTGTAGTTGGATTTCCTTCAGTCGATGGGGGAGAAGATAAGGGAAAGAAATAGAAGTGGGAAAAGGAGAAGAAGATCAGAAGCCTGGAGGGGTCGAAGACGGATCCCCTCTCTCTCCTGCGTGCTCCCTTTTTAAAGAAGGAGAGGAGCATTCTAGAGAGAGGGGCTGTTGAAGATGAGAGGTTGAGGGTATGAGAGGGAGGAGCGTGCGGGAGAGGAGGCGATGGAGGGCGCACGGGAGGATGGCCGTTGCCATTTTCTCCGATTTGCAAAGAGGGGGCTCCTTTTCAGAAATTTCCTAAAAAATGGTTTTTTTGTTTTTCAAAAAGAGGTTTCAAGAGAGGGTTTTATCAAAAGGTTTAAAAAGAGGGTAGATTACATAGTTTCTGAAATTTTTGGATTTTTTATTTTCTCATTTTTTGGTTCTTTTCTTAAATATATATTTTTTTGTACTTTTTGAAGACAAAATTCTAGAAACTAGGGATTTTTGACTACTTTTTTTTACAAAATTTCAAAAATATTTACAAAAGCAGAACTTTTCTGAAAAGTCAAGTTTATTTTGGGGAAATTTCTTCAGAAGAAAGGGTTTGGACCCAGGTTTTGAGGGAATGTTCGAGTTTTGAGACTCGAATCGAGAAAAATAATGTGATGGATCCAAACGAATGTCGGATGGACTGTCCGAGCTATTTGAAAACTATTTTTTGTATTTTATAAAAAAAAAATTGGACAATGAGACTTATATTTGGATCTGGACAATGGATCCAGATCCGAAATCAATTTAAACATATAAAATGAATCTAATTTCAATAAAGCTTGAGAAATGAACTGAAATTTAGATTTAAAAATGACTCATTTGCTCAAAAAATGAATTTAGGGGCAATAAGAGAATATTTAAAAGATTTTGAAAATTTTGGGGTGTTTACAGATGCCCCTCTTTGCTACTAAGTCGGTTGAAAGCCGAGCTTAGTGGCAAAGATAACACTCCAAATTTTAAAAAAAATGCCCCAGTCAGCAGATCTGAACTGGGTGTAGAAGGATTTGATTTAAAAAAAACATGGTTTTTCAGATTTAAAACTTTATCCTTGAATGGCTTTGGGAGGACGAAATCCTCGACAATGATATGACTGAATGATAGAGATGAGGAAATCGTGATGGGACTTTGGGTGATGATATCGAAATGATGAAAGATAAGGAATTTAGATCAAGTCTCGTGGGTGAGACTAGATCAGCTTTGTGGAATGACTCAGGTTTAGCCCTTAACCAGGATGGGGCGAAGATATATCAAGATAACTTGAATGAGGAAAGGAATATATGAGGACTTTGATGGGACATTTTTGTGAAAATGCCTCATGAGATGAAGCTAAAGCAAGATCTTGTCCTGGATGGATGTACAGATTCCATGATGGAAAGAACTACGATGGGATTAGAGGAAAACACCTCATCGAAACGAGGAACCTTGTCAAAACGAGACTCAGGTTTAACCAAAACCTGAAAAAGGAAGATACCTCGATGCACGAGGTTCAGGCTTAACCCTTAACCTGAAGGGGACGACCATACGAAATTCTCGAGTGAAGAAACCATGATGAGACCTTCGAAGTTTGGACGAACAAATCCGAAAGGGGTTTTGCGAAAGGAGGAAGGAAAAGGGGTTCCCTAAAGCTTTGAAAAAGGGATGAACTTGGACGTCTCATTGCTGATGAAAGTGCACTAGGATCGAGGCAACGAGCACTAGAGGGGGGTGCATAGTGCTTTTAAAACTTTCTGCGAAATATTGAAGGATTTTGCAAATCTCAAAGCAAACACACAAAGAACACAAGATTTTATCTTGGTTCGGTCAAACCCGACCTACATCCAGTCCCCAAGCAAAACCCGCTTGAGATTTTCCACTATCAACCTTGTAAACTACAAGATCACACAGACCATAACCGGTCCCACTTTCAGTAACAATCCCACTGAAAGCAAACAACTCCTTTACACCAAGGAGTCCTTCTTTTTACAGAAAATAAATAACAACTTACAATACAACCTATGAGCCTTCCTTTTGAATGCAAATGAGATGCAATTGGCTTTTGAGGTTGTTGAAACACTCTACTCACCAATTCACTATCTCTCAAAGTGATTTGAGTGAAAAACTGAAGTGAAAATATCACGTGAGTGAGAAAACAAATACTTGAATGAATAGGAGTGAAAAGCAAGAAGTAATTCAATATAATTCTATTGAATTTGATTGTTTTTGAGTGTAGAATGCACTCATATTTATAGTTAAAAGATTCCATACGTTGAGAGTATGAAACGGTGTCAAAACTGTTCATTTTGAACGATCAAAATGTTTGAAAAAATGAAAAGACACGCCTTTTTGAAGTTTCAGGAAAACGGCAAAATTAGTCGACTGAAACATCAGTTAGTCGACTAATAGTTAGTTATTAGTAGACTGACAGTTATCGTCGGTCTACTGATCTGTTAATCGAGCCGTTTGAAAATCTGAACTTTTGAAACTTAGTCGACTTAAGAAAAGTTAGTCGACTGATAATATCATCAGTAGACTGAAAAACCTTTTAGTCGACTGCTGCTAAAAACTTCTGAAAAACAAATATTTTGTTCGGTCGACTGATAAAAAGCATTAGTCGACTGCTGCTAAATTTTTTCAGAAAACATATGTTCTGTTCAGTCGACTGAAAAACCATTAGTCGACTGCTGCTAATTTTCCAGAAAACAGACATTCTGTCCAGTCGACTGATAAAACCTTTGGTCGACTAATTTGACAAGAATGACTTTTTAGAAAATATGGCGCGAAAGGATTAGTCGACTGATAAGTCTATTGGTCGACTAATAAACATGAAAATTTAAGAAAAGAGTTTTCTAAAAAGAGTTTCAAAAGAGTTTCTTTTAGAAAAGTTTTTCTAAAGACTTTTAAGGTGAAATGCAACCTAAATATGCACTCTAAGTAAGGCTCTTACAAGAATCTAAGATTTTTAATGAATTAAACATTTGCACACTAGTCTTCAAGGATTCTTCACTGAATTCTTCAATTTCTTCATAGCCTTAGCTAAAATGCAGTTGATTCCACTTGCTCATCATCAAAACCTTGTACTTGAAATATCATGTATGGCTTCATTGTCGTAACAATCTCCCCCTTTTTTATGATGACAAACTTAATCAAAGATGAAGCATTTAGATGCATAGATGGAGATTTTACTCCCTCTATCAATATGTTGCAAAACATTAAAAGTTAGCACATTTAAAGCACATATATCACATATTGATTGGTTTGCATTTCCATTCATCATGCATTCATGTATTTAGAAATACATTCATTCAAAGCTTTATTTTTCTCTTAATTTTGCATTTCTTATGCAAGATCTCTCCTGTAATGTAATTGCTATCATCTTTTTCTCAAGATCTCCCTGCAATTTCAAAGTAATGCTATCTTTATCTTTTTCTCCCCCTTTGTCAGAATCAAAAAGAGTAAGGGCAAAAATAGCATAAGCAGAAATAGAGATAAGTTTAAAATATTACAACCCATAAAGTATGTTTTTCAAAGATCAAAGATCAGAAAAGAGAGTTTAGAAAATCCTTAATTGCAGTTACATCCTTCTGAATTGAAGCAAGTTGTTGAGTCACATCTTCACGAAAGGTGTGTTGATGCAGCTCCAACGCTTCCGGTCTCTACATAACTTCATCATGGTCTTGATTTGTCGAAAATTTCTTTCTTTTTGCATGAGATGAAGGTGTCGCAGAAGGTGAAGGTTCAGAAATAGATGGTTCATTAGGATCAGATGGTTCAGTTTGATCAACATTTAAGGGAGGCAGATATTTAATTTTCATTCTTTTAAAAATTGTTTGATCAAAGAACTCTTTTTGCTCAATGTTCTTTTCATTTGTTAAATGAACTTTAAAATGTCTAAAAATACGGGTTAAAAGACAACCATAAGGAAGAAATGGTTTTTGTTTCCACAAGTTTGTAAAATACACATTGGCCCAGTTGACAGAAATATTTCCAAATAAAACATAAAGAGCTGTAGATAGATCTGTGGAATAATAATCAAAAGAACTAGTTTTGGGTAGAACATTGTGGGCAAGGATTCGTCCAGCAATGCGTGCACGAGTTTGAAGATTAGTATTTTTGAAAGGAGGGCAGTGAGGTGCTTCTGGAAGAAGAATTTGTTCAAAAACTCTTTCATCATTCATTTCAATAGTGTTGAAAAGAGTGTTTGAAGATGGAATTTCAAGAATTTCTTCAAGTAATTTCGAATCAAACTCGATTTCAACATCACGAACAAGAGAAGACAAAATTCCAGTTTCATGATTCATTTGTAAATTTGTGTAAAACAAGTGAATGAGAAAAGGATAGTGAAGGGTATCTGCACAAGCATCAAAAAGATGTGAAATACCAAGAAATAATTCTCTTATTTTGTAACGAGAAAACAAGTGAAATAGAACATTTCGGCCTGGTAAAATAGGTAGTGCAGAAATTGATCCAAAAGTGTCATAGAGAAGAGGGTTGCGAAGTAATCTTAGTGAAAAACCATGTCTTGAAGTAGGTGTAGGAGGAGGAGAACCTAAACCTTTTGCAGATGTAGACTTCGTGCGAGGCATGGTTACCAAAATGTCGGCTTCCAAATGACGTCCGGCAAAGGGAAAAAGCTTTCCGGCGATAAAAAACGAAGGACAATGTGGTGGCTGACGGTGAGGAGAAGTCGGCCAAAAGGGGATTCCGGCAATGCACTGTCACGGCAAGAGAGTTCCGGAGTGTTTTGAAGATGCGCCAGTCGCTGCAAGAGGATTCCGGCGTTTGAAGATCACGGCCAGAAGATTCCGGCGTCTCCCTGTTACGGTAAGAAAATCCCGGCGATGATGGAGTCGAACGGTACTCCGAGGGTTTTTCGGAAGAGAGAGAGAGAGAGGCAAAAGAGAAAGAGGGGTTTTCGGTTTAAGGGTTTCGAAAAGGTGCGAAAAAACAAAGTGAAACGATGCCTTCTTTAAAAAACGGGTTTTAAAAACAAATCCAAGGGGTGTCGGGTCCCTTCATTTAAGATTTTTAAAAAAAAATTTAGTCGACTAAAACTTTATCGGTCGACTAATAATGCGACTAATTCTAAAAATATCATCAGTCGACTAGAAATATATCGGTCGACTAATATGGTGCGATACTTTCCAAAATATAAAACATCAGTCGACTAGAATTTTATCGGTCGACTAATATAGTGCGATTTTGAGATTTTGTTTAAAAATCAGCATTTTTATAAATCCAAAAATGAGCAAATACCTAGTTCTCTCCTAATTCTCATAAAATCTTCATTTTTAAGAGGTTTAGTGAAGATATCGGCATGTTGTTCTTTAGTGGAAATAAAATTTAACGAAATATCTCCTTTTAACACATGATCTCTTAAAAAATGATGTCTAACTTCAATATGCTTAGTTCTTGAGTGCTGAATAGGATTTTTCGAAAGATTTATAGCGCTAGTTTTATCACAATAAATAGTTGTTGTGGAGTAGTTCAAACCAAAATCTTTTAAGGTCTGTTTCATCCAAAGTACTTGTGAACATGCTAAACTAGCCGCTATATATTCAGTTTCAGTTGTTGAGAGTGATACTGAATTTTGCTTTTTACTAAACCAAGAGACTAAGGAATTTCCCAAGAAATGACAAGTTCCACTAGTACTCTTGCGATCAAATTTACTTCCTGCAAAATCTGCATCACTATATGAGACTAAATCAAAGGAAGATGATTTTGGGTAAAACAAACCGAAATCTGAAGTATCTTTCAAATAACGAAGAATTTGTTTTACTGCAGTTAAATGAGATTCCTTTGGATTAGTTTGAAATCTTGCACACATACAAACACTAAACATAATATCAGGTCGACTAGCAGTTAAGTATAATAGAGATCCGATCATACCTCTGTAGAGCTTAGTATCTACACTTTTACCATTTTCATCTTTATCAAGAGAAGTAGTTGTACTCATAGGATTCCTTCTTGATTTCGATGAGTCCATCCCAAATCTCTTGAGAAGTTCTTTTGTATACTTAGCCTGATTGATGAAGATTCCTTCTTCAGTTTGCTTTATTTGAAGTCCAAGGAAGTAGTTTAATTCACCCATCAAGCTCATTTCAAACTCTTCCTGCATAGCCTTAGCAAATTCTTTACAAAGAGAATCATTAGTAGAAACAAATATTATGTCATCAACATAAATTTGCACAATAAGAATATCTGAATTAAAATGTTTAATAAATAAAGTGGAGTCTACCCGACCAATGGAAAAACCAGATTGTTCTAGAAAATTTCGTAGTCTTTCATACCACGCTCTTGGTGCTTGTTTGAGTCCATACAGAGCTCTTTTCAATTTGTAGACCTTTTCTGGATATTTCTCATTTTCAAAGCCTGGAGGTTGCTCTACATAAACTTCTTCATTGATGTGTCCATTTAAGAATGCACTCTTAACATCAATTTGATATAACTTGAAGTTCATTTAACTAGCAAAAGCAAGCATCATACGAATTGACTCTAATCGAGCCACTGGTGCATAGGTTTCATCAAAATCTATGCCTTCTTCTTGATTATAGCCTTGTGCCACTAGCCTTGCTTTGTTACGAATGACTTCACCATTTTCATCCAGCTTATTTCGGAAGACCCATCTTGTTCCAATTACTGGATGATCCTTTGGTCTATCAACTAGATCCCAAACATCATTCCCAGTAAATTGGTTAAGTTCTTCAGACATGGCTAAAAGCCAAAATTCATCATCACATGCCTCATTGATATTCTTTGGTTCTAATTTAGATATGAAAGCAACATTTGCAATATATTTTTCTAACTGCCTTCTAGTTTAGACACCACTCTTTATTTCACCAATAACTTGTTCATGTGGATGATTAGGAACTTCTTTCCAAACCGGTTGAAGAGGAATATTTTCTTGAGAAGTACTCTCTATCAAGGGTTCTTCTTGAAGTATTGCTTCTTCTTCTTCGCTTAGAGGTATAACCTGCTCACAATTCTCATCAAATGCAACATGTAGAGATTCTTCAATACAAGATGTTCTTTTATTGAAAATACGATATGCTTTACTTCTAGAAGAATATCCAAGAAATATTGATTCATCTGATTTTGAATCAAGATTATCTTTGGTATTTAACAAGAAACATTTACTACCAAAAATTTTGAAATATGAGATCTTTGGTATACGATCATAATACAATTCAAAACATGTTTTATGTAAAATTGGTCGAATAAGAACACGATTTAAGACATAACATGCTGTATTAATTGCTTCAGCCCAAAAATATTTTGGTAAATTTTTATCTTGAAGCATGGTTCTAGCACATTCTTGCAAAGTTCTATTCTTTCTTTCAACAACTCCATTTTGTGGAGCCGCTCTAGGAAAAGCAAAGTTGTGAGAGATACCATGTAAATCACAAAACTTTAGAAAAGATTCATTTTCAAATTCACCACCATGATCACTACGAATTTTAATAATAGATGTAGATTTTTCATTTGTAATTCTTCTACAAAGTTTAGAAAATTCTGAAAAAGCATCATTTTTGCTTTTTAGAAAAATCACCCATGTAAACCGAGAATAATCATCTACTATAACAAAAGCATACTTGCTACCATTCAAACTTTGAATTCTAGATGGTCCAAATAGATCTAAATGTAAAAGTTCAAGAGGACGTTTTGTTGAAACTATATCTTTTGCTTTAAAAGAACTCTTGATTTGTTTACCCCTTTGACAAGCATCACATAAGTGATCCTTTTTATATGGTATTCTAGGTAGGCCTCTTACAAGATCATTCTTGGATAATTTTGAAATAATTTTAAAGTTAACATGTCCAAGTCTCTTATGCCATAACCATTGAATTTCATTTGAAACAATAAGACATTTTTCATTAAAAGAGGGTAATTCATCTAGATATAGTTCATACACATTGTTTCTTCTTTTACCTTTAAAAATGATCTTTTTAGATTGAAAATCAGAAATTAAGCATAAATCATTTTCAAAAGAAACATGAAAACCTTTATCACATAATTGACTAATAGATATTAAATTATGCTTTAAACCATCCACTAAAAGAACATTTTCTATCAAGGGAAATTTTGGATTACCAATATTACCAATACCTATCACTTTTCCCTTGTTATTGTCACCAAAGGTGACGGTTCCTCCATCCTTATTTTGGAGGGTGGAAAATAACTCCGGCCTTCCAGTCATATGTTTGGAACAGCCGCTGTCCAATATCCATTTGTTCTTTATGTTGTGTACCTACAACAAAATCAGAAAACAGAGCATTTGACCCCTTTCTATTTTTGGGTCCATGAGAGTTAGTCTTAGGAACCCATATCCATTTGGATTTTGGTTTCCTTTGATAATAAATATTCTTTCTATAAAAGGATTTAGAATAAACATTTCTAGATGCATTTCTATTAGAACTAGAAAGTTTAGTTTTATGAACAAAAGGTTGAGAATAATGTCTTTGATTTTTCACCACATAGTTTGGTCTATTTTGAGTATCAAAGAAGCTATATCCCAATCCGGTTTTATTAACCGAGCATCTTTGAGAACCAAGAAGTTTTTCTAGATTCTCTTGACCATTCATGAATTTGGTCACTATTGAAAGAAGATCATTTGACTTTTCTTTAAGACTAAATATTTCATTTTGTAAGAGATTGGTTCTAACTCTAATTTCTTTTATCTCAAGTACTTGGCAAGAATTTTCCTTCTTGAGATCTTCTATTTCTTGAAGTAACACTTTATTTTGAGAGTCAAGAGTTAAATTTTCAGTTTTTAACTCTTTATTTTTAGAACTAAGACTCTTAAATTTAGCATATAAATCATTAAATGCTTCAAATAACTCATCATAGTCAAATTGACTTACCGATTCTTCTTGTGCTACAAAACACATGTTGGCGACTTCTTCATTTGATTCTTCATCGGAAGAGGAGTCACTATCATCCCAACAGGCTTGAAATGCCTTTTTCTTCTTGAATTGGTCCTTGGGCTTGAATTTGAGAAGAGGACAATCTTTCTTGATATGTCCTGCCTTTTTGCAGTTAAAGCACTTTACTTCATTGGGAATGGAAGAATCTGCTTTCTTTGCCTTTCTTTGAAATCTTCCCTTTTTGATGAATCTTCTGAATTGCCTTGTGATGAGGGCAATATCTTCATCTTCATCTTCTTCAGAATTTTCTGAGTTAGAAGTAGCCTTAAAAGCAAGAGATTTCTTTTTAGGCTCTTCTTCTTGTCTGTCTTGAAGTTGGACCTCATATGCCATTAGGTTACCAACTAAGTCTTCAAGAGTGAGAGTATTGAGATCATTTGCTTCTTCAATAGCAGTGGTTTTTCTCTCCCATTCAGGAGTTAAACACCTTAGAATTTTTCTGACTAAATCCACTTGTGAATATTCTTTTCCAAGGGATTTCAAAGTGTTAGTTATATCGGTCATTCTAGTTACCATGTCCGATATAGATTCATTTTGCTTCATTTTGAACAATTCAAATTTATGAACTAAAGAAGCAATTTTAGATTCCTTTACCTTTGACGTACCTTCGTGTGTTACGAGAAGAGTATGCCAGATTTCATTAGCTGTAGAGCATTGAGAGATGCGATTGAACTCTACTTTGCCAACGCCACAATATAATGCATTCATGGCTTTGGCATTAAGTGAAGCAGTCTTCTTTTCATCATCGGTCCATCGGCTGAAATCAGTTGATGGAGTTTGGGACTTTTCTGAAACAACTCTCCAGATATCGAGATCCATGGATTGCAGGAATATTGTCATTCCTACTTTCCAGTATCCATAGTTTGTTCCGTCGAAGAGAGGAGGACGAACAGAGGAGCTTCCTTCTTTGTGCTGAGATGATGTAGTTGCCATGTTATTTGATGGTCAAATCAAAGTAATAGCAAACCTGACTCTGATACCAAATGAAAGTGCACTAGGATCGAGGCAACGGGCACTAGAGGGGGGGTGAATAGTGCTTTTAAAACTTTCTGCGGAATATTAAAGGATTTTGCAAATCTCAAAGCAAACACACAAAGAACACAAGATTTTATCCTGGTTCGGTCAAACCCGACCTACATTCAGTCCCCAAGCAAAACCCGCTTGAGATTTTTCACTATCAACCTTGTAAACTACAAGATCACACAGACCATAACCGGTCCCACTTTCAGTAACAATCCCACTGAAAGCAAACAACTCCTTTACACCAAGGAGTCCTTTTTACAGAAAATAAATAACTTACAATACAACCTATGAGCCTTCCTTTTGAATGCAAATGAGATGCAATTGGCTTTTGAGGTTGTTGAAACACTCTACTCACGAATTCACTATCTCTCAAAGTGATTTGAGTGAAAAACTGAAGTGAAAATATCACGTGAGTGAGAAAACAAATACTTGAATGAATAGGAGTGAAAAGCAAGAAGTAATTCAATATAATTCTATTGAATTTGATTGTTTTTTAGTGTAGAATGCACTCATATTTATAGTTAAAAGATTCCATACGTTGAGAGTATGAAAGGGTGTCAAAACTGTCTATTTTGAACGATCAAAACGTTTGAAAAAATGAAAAGACACGCCTTTTTGAAGTTTCAGGAAAACGGCAAAATTAGTCGACTGAAACATCAGTTAGTCGACTAATAGTTAGTTATTAGTAGACTGACAGTTATCGTTGGTCTACTGATCTGTTAATCGAGCCGTTTGAAAATCTGAACTTTTGAAACTTAGTCGACTTAAGAAAAGTTAGTCGACTGATAATATCATCAGTAGACTGAAAAACCTTTTAGTCGACTGCTGCTAAAAACTTCTGAAAAACAAACATTCTGTTCGGTCGACTGATAAAAAGCATTAGTCGACTGCTGCTAAATTTTTTCAGAAAACATATGTTCTGTTCAATCGACTGAAAAACCATTAGTCGATTGCTGCTAATTTTTCAGAAAACAGACATTCTGTCCAGTCGACTGATAAAACCTTCGGTCGACTAATTTGACAAGAATGACTTTTTAGAAAATATGGCGCGAAAGGATTAGTCGACTGATAAGTCTATTGGTCGACTAATAAACATGAAAATTTAAGAAAAGAGTTTTCTAAAAAGAGTTTCAAAAGAGTTTCTTTTAGAAAAGTTTTTCTAAAGACTTTTAAGGTGAAATGCAACCTAAATATGCACTCTAAGTAAGGCTCTTACAAGAATCTAAGACTTTTATTGAATTAAACATTTGCACACTAGTCTTCAAGGATTCTTCACTGAATTCTTCAATTTCTTCATAGCCTTAGCTGAAATGCAGTTGATTCCACTTGCTCATCATCAAAACCTTGTACTTGAAATATCATGTATGGCTTCATTGTCGTAACAGCTGAGACTAAATCAGTTTTTGAATTTAATGACCTCTCGCAGGAAGTACAGGTTTTGACCCTTAACCTGAGTGGGAACAACCATATGGATTTCTTGAAACCGTGATGGGACAGGAGAGATACTTCAACTTAATGGGGTAACTCTTCTGAACAACGCTAGGTTGCATCAAAAATGGATATTGACTACTTATTTCATTCTTAGAATATCTAGAAAATTTTGCCAATAAGATAAATTTGTAGTTGACTTCAACGCTTGAAAATGTGTACATGTATGCAAAGATATTCCCTCTTTTACCTAGAGTACTTCCTCCAACGAGGTTAACTCCTCGGTTTTAAGAGTCAAATTCAAAATTTTAGCGCTGATGATTTTCTTTAAGGAAGCTATCCATTTCCTTGATATGAGAAGAGAAGAAATATTCTCAATTTCATAAAAGCAAGTAGTGAAAAGACATTGATAAAAGATATTTTGCATAAGAAAAGATGATTTCTGGCAATTTAGGCAGTTTGATATCTGAGTGTTTTCTCATGATGATCTTTTTGCATTCCTTTTGAGTCATTGAACTTTTTCGGGCTTTTTACATCATCCTTCATTTGGATGTGCCTGACTTTTCTCTCTTTTTCAGGGAAGGGTACGTCACAAACTCCTTCATCTTGGAGATGCTCCGATCCTTCTTTTTCTCAGGGATTATATATGATATTGGCTCAAAAGGTCTTTAGATGATAGCTGAAATCAAATATCATTTAGGGTTTTGATGATGCATGAAATGCACATCATGTAAACAAGTTTTTCATGCGTTTTGTATCAAGTTTAAGGTTTTAAACCCATGTTTAGATGTGTTTTGATAGTAAGGGGCTATGGTTCGAATTTCAGAAAAATCGGAGTTAAAATGAGAGAGTTATGGCTATTTCAGTGTTTGGGCACGGATTTCGAGGTGGATCGGATCCATATCCGACCCAATTAGGTCAATTGGACCTTGGATCAACTTTTAGAAAGCCCAAAACCCAACCCACACACCTATCCATACCCATTTCAAAAAGTTTTTCTAAAAACCTCCCAGAAAGTGGCGCCTAGCAATATTTTATTTTTTAACACTCTTTCTGAAAAATGTCAAAACTATAAATAGTTTTTTTTCAAGAACCCTAGGCGTCTTTGGCTGTGTTTGGACGCCCCCTACAGTGACTCTACAGCAGCAGCTCCTTCCTCTCCATCTTCCCCAAGTGTTGGCCATTGAAGATCGACCTATGCTTGATTTTCAAGCATATTTTCAAGCTTTCTTTGGTTTCTTTTCATTTCTTTCTTATTCCTTGCTGTCTTTTCACCATTTTTTTGTACTTTTGCAGGTGTAGCAGAGGTGGAGACCATTAACCTTGGGCGGGAGTGCGCAACACACCACCAAGGTGAGCCGGCCCTACCTCCATCCGGCTTTCTACACCCTCCGATCGCGAATCGGCTCACATTCCATCACCGGTGGATCTCCAACGTGTAGCAGCTGCAATAGGTGCCGTTTTTGGTGAAGTACAGCATCCTTGAACTGTAGAAGACGTCTACCTCCAGCCACGGTCCGCTCTTCTTCATCCCCCCGGTCGTCGGATCTTCCAAAAGGTAGGTCTTCTTCTTCCTTCTCTTCTAGATAAAACCGATTTGTGTGTGTGGTTTTTGTTTTGTTATTTTCTGTATGTTTCTTGTTTTTCTTTTTATTTCAACCTTAGAATAGCATTCGTGCATAGGCCAGCACGTTAGCTTAGGTTTATTTATTTGATTGATTCATTGGAATCGAGTTTTTATTGATTTTTCATCTTTTTTTATAAAAATCGGCTAGATCTTCATCTAGCCGATTCTTCAAGTTTGTCATAAGTGTTCTTGATATTGTTTTACAGAAAATCCAATAAAAAAAAGTGTTCATTTTGATTTACTTTATTCGGTTTTTGTGTGGGTTGTATTTGGTTTTAATTAAAAAGAAAAAAAAAATCCAAAATCGGCTAGACTTATTCTAGCCGATTCTTGATTTTTACAAAAATATTTTTCTGTTTTGATATTTTTGTTTTGTCCAGCATGTGTATTGTGTTGTTTTGCTGAAAATCCTATTCCAAAAAGTTTATTTTAATTCATTTTGATTGTGGGTGCTGCTTGTCTTGTTTTGATTGTATTTTTGAAAAAGAAAAAAAAAAATTCGGCTAGAGATATTCTAGCCGATCTTTGTATTTTTGTTAAATGTTTGTGTTGATGTTGGTGAACCGTGTAGTTGCTGTGTGTTTTAGGTGTTAACAGCAGTATATAGTTGTGTTAGTCATTTCATTGTTTTAGGATTGATTTAATTAGTTGTTTTAATCAATTTTTCGTTTTTGTGTTTTGAGTCTATTGTTGAAAATTATAAAAATCAAGTTTTCTTTTTTTCTTTTTTTTTTTCATGTTTTTAATTCCAGCATAGTGCTGTTCTTGTTAGCATTGGTGTAATTAGGAGTCCTTTGTAGTATTCTCTAATTTAGTTTTATCAAATTAGTGGTTATTTAGTTTTATTGCTTTTTGTTAATTTATAATTTTATTTTTTATTTTCGTGTGGTTCTTCTTCTTCCCCAAGGTGGGGCGGCAGCCATTAGAGCTCCCCTGGAGCTCTTGGTCGATTTTTTTTAGCAAGTCTTAATTGTCATTAATTGAGTTAGGAAGGTGTCTAGGTTCAATGTATTAGGGTTTTCTTTCCTAGCCGTTTTTAGGGGTTAATTAAGTATGTTTTGGGAATTAGGTTAGCATTAACTCCTAGGAAATCGTTTTCTTCATTTAATTCTTTTTATTCCCTAGGTAGATTTAATTCTTTTAGTTTAGAAAGTAGCCCCTATTGAAGTTGGCGATTTTGGAAAAAGGAGGCTCTTCAAAAGTCGTGTGAAGCATTTAAGGAAAATTTGGAATTTTGAATGGGCATTAAAGAAGGAGTTATTTCTTAACTTTGGAAAGTGTTTTTGGCATTAAACAAAAATTCCAATCTAGGCTCCACGATTTCCATAAAGCATTAAAAGCACTTTAATTCCATCTTGAAAAGCAAAAATCGTGGATTTCTAGATTGGCCTTTTCATTTTTCCAAAAGGAGCTTTAAAAGCAATTAAGGAGTGTAACCCCCTCTTCGAATGGGGCGATTTTTGAGAATCCAAAGCATTTCAAAGTTTGAACATTGATAATTATTCCATTCCTTTTTCCAACCTCCTCCATTAAAATCGTGAACTTTGGTTACTACTTTAGTCTAGACCTAACCTAGTCAAACCGAGCCTAGGTCGAGTCAACCCCTAGTCTACACCCCCTTTGAGTCTAGTCAAAACCTAGCCAAGCCCAAGTCAAAGCCTAAACCGCACTTAGGTCAAGTCTAAGACCAAAGCCCAACCTTAGTCAAGTTTAGTGGAGTCAACCTTAACCTAAGTTAGGTCAACCTAGTCTACCTAACTTATCTAAGTCAACCCTAGTTGAGTCAAACTTAGTTCAAGCCTACTTAAACCGAGTTCACCCTAGTCTTGCTAAACCTACATCCAAAACCCAACCTTGGTCAAACCTAGTCAAAGACCTAACTCGGGTCAAAACTTAGTCTAAACCTAGTGAGTCAACCGAGCTTACCTTAGCCCATTCGAGCCTAGTCAAACCCTAAGCTGGGTCCAACTTAGTTGAGCCTAAGTCAATTCGAACCTAGTTGACTAAGGTAACTCAAAACCGAATCCAATTAGTGAGTCAACCTTAGCTCGAACCTATCTCTTTCAACCTAGTCAAATCGAGCCTACTTAATCCCATCCGAGTGCATCCAAACCCAAACTGAACCTACTCAAGTCGAAACCGATCCTAGTCGAGTCAACCAAGTGAAACCTAACCTTAGCCTTCGTTCTTTAGTTAAGTAAGTCATTTTTTATTATTTCCTTTGATTTCTATATTAATTAGTTTATTTATCTAATTTAGTTTTAGTGTAGAAGTGTGTGTACGTATAACGTATTTATTCAGTATGTATGAAATGTGTTTTGTTGTATTTTGAATGATAGTTAGATATTAGTTAACTTAGTGGTTAGATTGCATTTTATTATTTAGCATAGTTGCATTTCCATTGTGAGTTAACTTAGTTCTAGTCATAAATTGCTTGTAGGTTTTGTGCGTCGTGCATTTAGTATTTTCCTAATTATCATCTGCATATACACTGTTATACAGTGTCATTTAGATTGCATTAGGTGTAGATTGCATTTGATAGTGTTTCCATAGGTTCATAAAGTGAATAGTGCACTCAAATAAAAACCAGATTTTTGCCCTGTCGAAACAGAATTATTTTCTGATAAAAAACTCTGTGTTTTCCAAATTTATTTTTTCTATTCACTGTATTGACGTGTTATTTAACTGCAGACCAAATTTCAGCTCATTCGGAGTTGATTTGGTCTGATTTTTAAGCGTTTTGTGAAAACCGCTTTTTCTGGATTTTAAATTACAGGACTGGCGATATCCTGATTTTTCCCAGATTTGAAACGCTTATATCTGGAGTTCCAGATACTGTTTTTTAATTCTGTAAAAACTGTCATTTTGTTTAATCTGTCAGTTGCAGAACAGAACAAATTTCGGGAAAATCGGACCTCATTTTCCCTATCAAACAGTGGTTTTCCGATAACCTGTCAGATTGCTAGTTTACACTAGTTAGGGGCAGTTTCGTAATTTTCTTAGTTTCGGCATTTTAGACTTGTTTTCAGTAGTTTCTGTATTTTAGAAGTTGCATAATCATCATACAGCATTAGTAGAAGTAATTTGGTTAATTTTAGAATTAATTTAGTATTTTATTTAATTTTTGTTTGATAAATAGCATTTGTTTATTATTTTCGTAGAATTAGACATAGTTTTAATTGTTGTTTGCATCATTAAAATAGAAAACTAACTTTGTATTTTTCTGCATTTTTTAGGTTGAAAAGCATATTTAGTTTCCAGGGTTAGTATACAAGTGAAAAGATTCTCTAAGTGGCGAAAAGACAGAATTACCCTTGGCGTGGAGCAGAAGACTAAATGCTTGTTTATTGTTCTTTTAGTGCTTAATTGTAGTTGTATTCACTTTATAATTGTAGATTGTCATTTGATATTAATAAATTAAATTTTCTAGAATTGTAGTGATTAATTCCTGTTCCCTGAGGATCGACCCGTACTTACCACTTTGTGGAAAGTCGGTTTTTATATTTGTGGTTGACGATTTTCCAAAGTTTTATTGAAAATAACTGTTTTAAAAAAAGAGCATTCCAAAATATCAACCAGGTTTGTCGGTAGGTCCATCACACTCGCCTTCATCTCGACGGTGATCTGAACTTTCCTTGGAAGGATCCTTCACAAACTCCTTCATCTTGGTAGATAATCAAAATCTTCTTTGGCCCTAGGGGTCTACTCGCTTAATTCGCCTTCATCTTGACGACAATTGAGAGATCCCTTTTGCAGATATTTGATTGCAGCTCAAAAATGGATAAGGAGATATGAATTGAGTGGATTCTTTTTATCGCTCAGGATATTTCCACTGCCTGATTGCCAGATAGCCGTCTTTAAACATGTGCCATAGCCATGATCAATATCAATTCGCTTCTGGCTTTTCAACGTCATTGAATATTTATTTCGCTAATCATACCAAGGACATTTCTCACATCCTTTTGGTTGATCAATAGGAAAAGATTTTGAATTTTACCTCTTTTGCAAAAATGTTTCACCCTTTTGGAAAGAAATACTGGAGGTAATCTAAGGTAATTCTTTTGTGCAATAAGAATATTAAAATCAACAAATACTTTTAGCAAATTGGCAAATTTTTCATGACTTCTATGTGAAATATTTACTCAATATAGATTTTAATGCGACCCTTAGTTGCAATTTATGATTTTGGACATTCTGACCAGTGAACTGAGACCTCTCATTTAGCGACCAACGAAGGAGCTGGAACCTTTCATTTAACGACCAGTAAAAACTGGGAGCTTTCATTTAACGACCAGCAAAGTAGCTGGAACCTTTTATTTAACGACCAGCGAAGTAGCTGGGACATTTCATTTAACGACCAACGAAGGAGTTGGAACATTTCATTTAACGACCAACGAAGGAGTTGGAACATTTCATTTAACGACCAGCGAAGTAGCTGGGACATTTCATTTAGCGACCAGCGAAGTAGCTGGGACATTTCATTTAGCGACCAGCGAAGTAGCTGGGACATTTCATTTAACGACCAATAAAAACTGGGACCTTTCATTTAACGACCAGCAAAGTAGCTGGAACCTTTTATTTAACGACCAGCGAAGTAGTTGGGACATTTCATTTAACGACCAACGAAGGAGTTGGAACATTTCATTTAACGACCAGCGAAGTAGCTGGGACATTTCATTTAGCGACCAACGAAGTAGCTGGGACATTTCATTTAGCGACTAGCGAAGTAGCTGGGACATTTCATTTAATCATTTAACGACCAACGAAGTAGCTGGGACATTTCATTTAATCATTTAACAACCAGTGAAGTAGCTGGGACATTTCATTTAATCATTTAACGACCAGCGAAGTAGCTGGGACATTTCATTTAATCATTTAACGACCAGCGAAGTAGCTGGGACATTTCATTTAATCATTTAACGACCAACGAAGTAGCTGGGACATTTCATTTAATCATTTAACGACCAGCGAAGTAGCTGGGACATTTCATTTAATCATTTAACGACCAGCGAAGTAGCTGGGACATTTCATTTAATCATTTAACGACCAGCGAAGTAGCTGGGACATTTCATTTAATCATTTAACGACCAGCGAAGTAGCTGGGACATTTCATTTAATCAATTAACGACCAACGAAGTAGCTGGGACATTTCATTTAATCATTTAATGACCAGCAAAGTAGCTGGGACATTTTATTTAATCATTTAACGACCAGCGATGTAGCTGGAACATTTCATTTAATCATTTAACGACCAGCGAAGTAGCTGGGACATTTCATTTAATCATTTAACGACCAGCGAAGTAGCTGGGACATTTCATTTAATCATTTAACGACCAGCGAAGTAGCTGGGACATTTCATTTAATCATTTTAACGACCAACGAAGTAGCTGGGACATTTCATTTAATGACCTGATTTAAGATTGAGACTTTTGAAAGACAACCAGTACGAGGACTGAACTTGATCTTTAGATTTAAAATCTTTAGCAAAATAACCAGTGCGAGCACTAGGTTTTTCGACTGAGAGTCAGGAAGGAGATCGACCTATTTAAGATATTTAGAGATCGAAGCAAGAAGAATGGCCGGGGTTTCAAGATTATCCCTTATCATGAAGGGGAAGTGGAATAGACATTTGATGAGAAATTTAGAAAAAGAATGATTCAGGTTTATCCCTTAACCTGAAGGGGGAAAATAGAAGATTTTATGAAGAGATTACCTGAGACTTGAATTTAGGAATATGACAAGATTTAGAATTTATGATCTATGATTTAGATGGACCAGGTATGTGACGGGGAATATAAAAAGAATAAACTTTGAGAAGACAAAAGGATATAGAACTTTGAAAAAAATGTAGAACATTTGAGGAAATTGATTTATTTTTGTAAAAAGAATTCTCACAGGTAGCATGGTTGCCCCTATGAGTGATCTTCAGGATTATCCCTTATCCTGAATGGGAAAAGAATAGAATTTAAAGAGAAATTGATATAAATTTAGAAAATCAATAAAGGTTGACAAAACTTGTATTTACAAAAGAATTCTCGTAGGTAGCATTATTGCTCCTACGAGGGGTTTCAGGATTATCCCTTATCCTGAATGGGAAAAAGAATAGAATTAGAGAAAAATTTAATGCAGGGAAATTGATATAAATCTAGAAAATCAACAAAGATTGACAAAACTTGTATTTACAAAAGAATCCTCATAGGTAGCGTTATTGCTCCTACGAGGGGTTTCAGGATTTTCCCTTATCCTGAATGGGAAAACAGAGTAGGATTTTAAGAAAATTTAGCGAAGGCAAATTGATATAAATCTAGAAAATCAATAAAGATTAACAAAAATTGTATTTACAAAAGAAGCCTCATAGGTAGCGTTGTTGCTCCTACAAGGGGTCTCAGGATTATCCCTTATCCTGAATGGGAGCACCTCGGACAATGAGGGTCAGGTTTATCCCTTAACCTGAACGGGAAAAAGAATAGAATTTAAGAGAAATTTAATGAAGGCAAATCTAAAAAATCAATAAAGGTTGGCAAAACCTGTATTTACAAAAGAATCCTCATAGGTAGCATTGTTGCTCCTACGAGGGGTTTCAGGATTATCCCTTATCCTGAATGGGAACACCTCGGACAACGAGGGGTCAGGTTTATCCCTTAACCTGAGCGGGAACATCTCAGACAACAAGGGTCAGGTTTTTCCCTTAATCTGAAAGGGGACACCTCGGACAACGAGGGTCAGGTTTATCCCTTAACCTGAAAGGGTAAAAGAATAAAGGAAATACCTCATGGGAAAGAGGCATCAGGCTTATCCCTTAACCTGAAAGGGTAAAAAAAGAATAAAATTTTAATAGAATTGAGGAAATATTGATAAACTTGATAAAATTGATGTAAATTTGATAAAAAATATGAATAAAATGAATGAAACTGATGAAGATATTAAAAGATTTGAGAAAAAAGAGTTTTTCTGACCTTGCCTGCATATGGGATTTTGAAAGGAAAATGTTTATTTAAAAGATAAATGAGAAATCATTTTGGGGGAAGAAAATCCACCACAAGAAGATTGGTCAGCGCGAGATCTGATCCTTTAAATCAAACATGAGAGATCATCATGAGGGTTAATTTTTGAAGGCAATGGTTTTGAAAACCTATTTGTTGAAGAAGAAGATCAACAAATTGATAATAAGATCAATACAAGGGTTGATCTTTGAAGATAAAGTTGTAAAACCAATCTTGGAAGATAAGACCAACACAGGGGTTGATCTTGATTTAAAACTCATTTTTGGAAGATAAGACCAATGCACGGATTGATCTTTGAATATGATGATTTATAACCCATTTTGAAAGATAAGAACAACGCCAGGGTTGATCTTTGAAAAGTTTTGAGATCAATTTTGGAGGATAAGACCAACACAAGGGTTGATCTTTCAATGCAATGGTTCAAAAACCTATTTTCGAAAACATGATCAATACGAGGGTTGATTTGCCAATGCAAATGGTTCGAAAACCTATTTTTGAAGATACGATCAACACGAGGGTTGATTTTTTTGACAAAGGTTGGACCAAAGAATATTTGAACTCTTTGGTCATAACGAAGATTTTCAAAATTTCATGATTTTTGAAAATCCCTCATAGGTAATATCATTTCTCTCATGAATGATGTCAGGATTGTCCCGCATTCCGAAAAGAACAGGAAATTTAACTGCCCCAGTATGTCAGAGGGAAAAGAAGCAAAAAGATATAAAAGAAACTGACATTTCATTGATAAGCAAAAGGTTCGATAACAAGACTGAATATTTACAAGAACTTTGAAAAGAAAGGATTCAAAAAGACTGGGCTGACTTGCCCCTACAAGATGACTAATCAAAAGGGAAAATGACAGTGCAAAAAACTTTAGGCATCCTCAATTCTTTGAGTGATCTGGAAATGGCTCTGTCAGAACTGTTGGGCGCTCTTCTTCCTCATCCTCTATCAAAATACTTCTATCAATGCAGTCTTGTATCATGTGCTTGAGGACGAAGCAGTGCTCTGTGTCATGCCCCATTGCTCGATGGAACTTGCAGAATTGATCTTTGAATTTTCCCAAGATTACGGGAGGATCCGCTATCTTAGGGAGTTTGATCATCCCATGCTTTAAAAGGTAATCCAGAACTGTTTCCAAAGTTTGATCTAATGGAGTGAAGACTCGATCTTTCTCCCACTTGATGTACTTGGGCTTCTCTTGAAGATCACCCTTTTGCTGAAGGCCAATCGAAAGCGGTTTATCATTGTTTTTAAAAGATTTCTCCTTCTGCCCCTTGCCCTGATCTACTCTCGGACCACTGCCACTGTTGGTCTTATTTCCTTTGCTGCTGCTGCCAAGATTATTGCAGGAGGCATCAACTGAATGAGCAAATTGAGCCTTTTTCTTCTGGTCCTGGACATTCTTGACCAGAGGTGTGCCCTCGTAAAGCCCGCTTTCTATTCCTGCTTCGAGCCATTCAGCTCGCTCAATCAATTTGATGAAGGATTTTGCCCGGGAAGCGGCGATGAGGCTTCTTATGGGCTGAGAGAAATTGTTGAGGATCACCTGTAGTGCGTGTTCCTCTGGAATGGGTACCTTCATCTTATTACAAGTGCTTCTCCACTTGTGAATGAAATCACCTGCTCTTTCATTCTCTCCTTGCTTCAGGTTGTAAAGATGATTTAATGTAGGTGAGGCTTCAGTGTTGAATAAGAAGCGCTCGATGAACAGATTTACTACCTTATCGAACTCTCGTAGTTCGATAAGATTCACATGATCAGCATACCATCTGGCTGCTACACCCTCCAGACTGCGGGGAAAATAGATGAACAGAGCCCTGTTATCTTTTCTGAAACGGCTGCACTCTGCATAAAATGTGGCTAGGTGGTCTTTAGGGTTGCCAGTCCCGTCAAATTTGAGAAACTTGCGGGGAAGATTCTCCAGGTTATCATCCCCATATAGACCATCATAAAAATCTTAGCCGGTGTAGGTCTGCTTGCCCTTACCCTTGGCTTGAATATCCTTAATAGCTCGATTCATCTTCATCATCTGCTTGCTCATCAAGTCCTCTGCTGGAGCCCCAGACTTGGGTTTGTTGACGGATTCGGGCTCTTCTACAGCTATCTTTATAGACTGTCTTGGAGGATTCTGCTTATAGACAATCTGCTCTTCCTCTTCTGACTCTTCCTCGACTGATTCTGATTCCTCAGAAGCAGTGTCTGGCTGCACCTTTATTCTGATGATTCTGACTTGCTTTTTTACAGGCTTCTTCCTCAGCTTGCTTTTAGGAACTGCCTCTTTCAGCTTGGCCTCGGCTTGCTCTGACATCATCCTGGCCATCATCTTTTGGAACATATCATACATAGCGGGGTCGATGTCATCTTTCCTGTTCTAACCCTGTCCCCTAACTAATTTAGGAGAGCTTATCTCCTCCGCCTCACTGTCGCTGAGTTGAGGAACTGTTTCTTTTCCCGCTCTTGTCGTAACCATTTTTGGATATCAGTGATCTCTCTGTAGAGGAAATAGAAGGTTTTTAGACCAGTGAAACTTTTTTGGAGAAGTTTTGACAAGAGGGAGGATTTAGGTTGAAATCTAAACAATTGTATCCCATTACTAGGGATTGAGTCACCACAAAATTTGTGACAATTGTGTTGTTTACTCTACGAGGGAGAGTAACCAACTAAAAATATGAAAGAAAATACCATTTTGAAAAGGATATCTCTTGATGGAAAAAGATTTTTTATGAAAATATAAGAATATAAGATCAGAAGAAAATAAGAGAATAAATGAAATTTGAGGATAAATGGTAAAAATTTTAAATTTTGAAGAACTTGCAGGCAGGATCATAAGAATTTTTGAAGAAATTTTTAGAAGAAGAAGAGAAAGAAAAATACACCTGGGTTTTAAAAACAAAGGAGAAATTTTGAAAATATATACCCAGGTTTTTGGAAAATATAAGGAAGATATAAAATATCACACAATCATAGATATACAAGCAAGGATGCGCAGACAGCACTCCCTAAAGCTGACTCTATATGCAATATTTGAAATGGCTTGTAGGACCTTAATCCTAACTCTAAGATTTATATCATCTGTTTCCAATCAAGGTACGCCGATATACTCAAGCCGAAGCTCGAAGTACGTGGCATATAAGATATCTCTTCGGTTCTAAGGTAATGGCTTCCCAACATTCGTGAGCACTGTTATCATCGCAAAATTTTTCCCCTCCCTTGCGAGAGAGAAACGAATTTCGCGAGTCAAACTCGACCAAAGTTTTGAAAATGGTTTTGAAAATTACTCGCCTCCGCTTTGAAAATTTGCGGGAAAATTCTATGGAATGGAATCCGCCTGTCGGTACGAGATTCAACCGTTCCTGGCGCCTTTACCAGGGGTAATTGAACCAAGGATCAATTACGTGCTTTAACTTGACTCAAATATCTAAATTATGCTCTATTTTTCCTAGAATGCACAAAGAATCAGGCTTGTGCTATGGAATTTTGAAAAATGCAAGTTTGAGAAAATATGATGTTTGCTTTGGAAAATTGAAATGCATTTAGAAAAGGACTGGAAAATGCTTGAAAATGGAATTCCTGGGGAAATCATTGAATTTTATTGGAAATCAGAAAATTGTATTGGAAAGTGATTTTTCAGGAAAATTTGAACTTTAGAAAATCGATTTTGAAATTTTGAATTGCTTTTCTGAGAAAATGGATTTGAGAATTCTGAGAAAATCTAAGAAATTCATTGGAAAATGACTTTTGAAATGGAAAATGAATTCTCAAGAAAACCAGAAATATGAGAAAATGAATTTCTGAAAACTTGGGATTTTGAAATTTGAGAATTTGAAAACATAGGAAAATCTTGATTTGAACTTGGGAAATGCTTTGAAATGTCATTTGAAAACTTAGGATTTTGAGAAAATCAGATCCTGAGAAAGACTTGGAAATTCTTGAGAAAATTGAATTTTCTGAAATTGAAATTGGAAAATGAGTTTGAAAATAATGCAATTTGAATTATATGAATGAATGAATATGAATTTGAAAAGGGAATTTCATTGAGGGATTGAGAAATCCTTTTGAAACTTTGAGAAATGGAGTGCATTTTTGAAGTTAGCCTAAGAGTGTAGGCTGAATGTGGCTGATATAAAGATCATAAATCTTGGTTTTCTTCGTATTCTGACTATGGCCATAAATACGAATCTCACCGAGTTTATAAACTCCATAAAAGCTTGTGCACGTGCCATTCGTGTAAACCATAGTGAATTTGAAATAACTATGCATGAATCATACATCACATATTGAAATTTGCAGAAATTAAACTATATGCAATGCAGACCTATTCTAAGCAGAAAATGTAACTCTTATTCCAAATATTACATTGCTTTTTACATTGAATTGAATAAGAAAAATAAATGAAATAACTAAGTCTTCTTCTTGAATGTTCATGCAAAACTAGAAAACAAGGTTAGCACAAAAATATAGGTTTTTCTGAATTTATCCAAAAATATGGGAAATTATCGGATATTATTCAGATATAAACCCAAATTCATACCCCCTTTGATATAAACATGATAAATAATGAATAAATTTTGAAAATAAACTTGAAAATTCGAAATTGGGGTCAAAATGACCAAAATACCCCTGATGACCTTGAAATCAGGGTTTTCTAAAAGAATTATTGTAAATTTTGGAATTTTGAAAATCAAATGAAATAAATCAAACATAATATGATAAAATATGATGATATGCATGAAATTTTGGATAATTAGAAATTGAAATTTCGAAATTTAGGTCAAAATGACCAAAATACCCCCGATAACAAGACTATGGCCTTGAAACCAGGGTTTTCTGAAATAAATTTTGCAAAAATGAAAAATGTGAAATGCCAATGACATTGAAATCAACCCTAATATGATTCTACATGCTTATGTACATGATAAAACCCTAAAATGACAAAAATATCATAAAAAATCAAATTTAACCTGATTTTCGCCTGATTTTCGCTTCTGAATTTAAAGATAAACTAACACATGGAGCAAATGAACTTGAAATTAAACCAAATTTGGCATGGACACCTAAAAGAACCCTAGAAACATAATGGATCTCGAAAATCTAATTTTTTTTTGTATTTTTAAATATGAAAATTCAAATAAAAACCCTAAATTTTGTGATTTTTGCCTAAAATGTTGATTCTAAAGGGGATTTAGGATATCAAATTTCTATAAAAATTTTCCAAATTTTATGGGGTGATAAAGGACAATAAGGCAAGGATTTTTTCCTTTTACACTTTCTGGTTTTGACCTATGGTCGGAGCTATGCCACTCCGGCAAGTCGGATCGGAATCCGGCGACTCTAGGATTTAGGGGAAACAGACAGGTTTCGGTAGAAAACATGGGAAAAATAGAATACAGATGGGAAAAAAGCTGAAATTGTGGAAAAATGTCTCTGACAAATAGAGGAAGATTTTATCTTTTGACACCATTGGGATTTGGGCTATGGTTTGGAAAAGGGCACACTGTTATCAGACACCTAAATCTCTAGAATTTCAAGATATTGAAATCTGTTAGACAGAAAAATAAAATCTAGAAAAAATAATGAAACAGACTCAAAAATTCCCATATTTTGGAAAATGACAGGAAATTATGTTAGGAAGAACTTTCATGTTGAAAGTTTTTGCAGACGGGTTACATATTGGATAGACTCAGTGCATTAGAGTCTGTCTATACCCTGACGAAAGAAAATCGATATTTTCCCAGGGGTCTGAAAAATCTGATTTTTTATAGAGGTCAAAACTAATTGGAAAAACCTCAAAATTTCGAGATCACTAGTATATTTAATGATGAATCCACTATGATTTTTTGAGGGAAAATTGAATCATCCATGGAGGCAATCTTGGGTCGACAACTCTGCTAAATGGGAATCTGGAATTTCCAGAGGGTTTAAAACCTGATCTAGACTTTGGATTTATTAGATAGAGTTATTAAACTCAAATCGATCCGAATTTTTGCAGAGAAATGAATGATTAACCCATACATCTATCATAAAATTTTTGAAATTTATAGATGAACAATTAAACATGAAACGAAGGCTGGACTGACGCTTAAAATCAAAACCTATAAACTAATAAGCAAATATTAAAGAAACTAATCAAAATACCTATAAAGCATTAAAATAATCTAAATATGAGGCCTATAATACGAAATTTACATGAATTCAATGATAAAACAAAAATAATCAGGGGGTATAATCTAAACTTAATTTTGGCTATGGTGATAGGGGATCCGATCCATCCATCGGAGGGATCCCATACTCCATGTAGCCTTAAGCAAGAAAGTAAGAAAAATAAAAAAGTAAAAAGATGAAGCTCTTACCTTGGGTTTGCTGGGATTGGCTGAAGGAAAGCGGATGTGGTGGAGATGATCCAAGGTTGAGGAAGTTGGGGCGTCAAAGGCACCAAGGTGAGGATGGCTGGAAGTCAAGAAGGAGGTGCCGGCTGGAACGTGTGATGAAGGTAGTGGCTGCACTTGAAGTTGGTTGTGGCTGGTAGCAAGGGTGTGAAGGAGGCTTGCTGGAGATGGCTATGCTGCTGTGGAGGTGTCCCTGTGGTGCTGCCAAGGATGAAGGTGTGGTTGTGGCTGCAAAGAGCTCCCCTTTGGTGGCTGCTGCCTTTGAGAAGGTTGAAGATGGCTGCAATGAAGGGCTGCTATTGGAGGCCCAGCTGCTGCTGTGGAAGGTGGCTGTGATGGAGGCCCAACTGCTGCTGTGGAAGGTGGCTGTAATGGAGGCCCAGCTGATGCAAGTAGGTGAGGGAGAACAGCGTAATGGAAAACCAAGGGAGTGAGAGAGAGAGAGAGAGAGAGAGAGAGAGAGATGAGAGAGAGAGAGAGAGATGCGTGAGATGAGAGGAATAGGCTGCAACCGTTCTTTTTTTTTTTTTTACAACTTAGGTTTTAATCACATAAAACCCTAAGTTTCTAATAGTGTGCAATGGCTTTGATTATTGACTCTACGTGAATGACTTCAGCCATATCACCTTGGAGGAAATATGAAGGGAGTAAGGAAGAAAGGGGAAAGAAGGAAGGGAAGGAAAAGGAAAGAAGAAGGGAAAAAGGAAAAGAAAAAGAAGAAAGAAAGGAGGGGAAAGAGGAAGAGAGAAGGGGCTGGAAAAGAAGCTTACGTAAGTGGAGAGAGGGGAAAGAAAAAGGAGGAAAAAGAAAGAAAAAAAAAGGAAGAAGAAAGAAAGAAAAGAAAGAAAGAAGGAAAGAAAAGAAAAAAAAAAAAAAGAAAATAGAAAAAAGAAAGGAAGTGGGCTGGATTGAGGGCTAGGGTGGTTGACCCCCTTGTGGGTCCCACCTTAGGAAAAATAAAATAAGAAAATAAAATAAAAACAAAATAAAACAAACAAAAAATAAAGAAAAAGATAATTTTTTTCTTTTCTTATAAATTAAAACAATAAAATGCAAATGGATGGGCCATCTCAGAGCGGGTCCAAATTCCACTTTTGAAATTCATTTTGACGATTAAAGGGGTAAAATAGTCTTTTCAAAAAATTTCCACACGAAACGGGCTATTTTTGGCAGTTTTTGAAACGAGCTCGGATTTTGAAGTTCAATACCTCGTTGCTTAGCAAATCCAATATAGAATTTGAAAATTTGATTTTGAAAGAAATCCAGATTGTTTTTCTTGAGAAAATATTTCCAAACGAAACGAGCTATTTTTTGCAGTTTTTGAAACGAGCTCAGATTTTGAAGTTCAATACCACGTTGTGAAGCAAATCTAGTGTAGAATTTGAAAATTTGATTTTGAAAGAAATCCAGATTGTTTTTCTTGAGAAAATATTTCCAAACGAAACGAGCTATTTTTGGCAGTTTTGAAACGAGCTCAGATTTTGAAGTTCAATACCTCGTTGCGAAGCAAATCCAGTGTAGAATTTAAAAAAATGAGTTTGAAATAAATCCAGATTGTTTTTCTCAAGAAAATATTTCCAAATTTAGAATCCCGGGGGTAAAAATCTCAATTTTGGAAACCCGAGGTTTGAAATTGATTTCTGAAAACTTTTAAAACTCAATCTGGATTGAAATTTATAAAACTGGAGTTCTGGACTTCGAAAATGGAATGAAATGTGATGAAATGTTATGAAATGCTGAGAAATGATATGAAATGATGAGAAATGACATGAAATGCTATGCGAAATGCTAACCTTGAATAAAGAATTTTGGATGTCAGACCCCGATTGTCACTTGTATCAGTTCTAAAAGCATTAAAATTGATAAAATTTGCAAAATAGCTCAAGAAATGGTTTTCGGGACTCTATTGGGTCAAAATGACACTGAAAATTGGGGTTTGAGCTGGATTGAACTGAAATGAACTGGATTGAGCTGGGTTTTAGAGTTTCAGAACTCAAATGAACTCACCGGACACTGACTCAACTGACCTTTCCAACTGAATTTTCAAGAAAAGCTGCCATTTTTAGAGAAATGGTATGGAATGGTCATTGGAATGAAGTGAATTACGAACCTGAACTGGGTTTGAGCTGAAACAAAGGTCAGTAATACTGAGATGAACTAAAATCGAGGCTCAAACACTAGCTCAACTGACTGAACTTAGCTCAATTTTAGCTGAAAGAGCTGAAATGGACTAAAATGGGCTCCTGGACACTTAGAAATGGTTTTGAACTGAAACAAGAGCGCTTGAACTTCTGGTGAGCTGAAGTTAGACTCTGAGGAATATGACTGACTGTAAATGACTGACTCAGAGACAATTAGCTTGGATTTGGGTGAGAAATGAGCTCGTTTCTAAAGAAATGATCCCATTTTAGCAAGAATGGTCAGAAATGAAAATAACCTTCTCACTGTGAGCTCGGGTGAGCTTGAAATGATTGGTATTCTAACTGTTCTGAACTGACCAACAAGTTTGGTTGACTCTGACTGACTGGGGTCTGGGATGACCTAGGGGTAAAATGGTAATTTTCCTAATGAAAATGGGTAAAGTGGTAATTTTCTGAAACTGACTCAGGGTTTGACTCCTATACTGACCTAACATAATGGGCACTGCATGAGGAGGATTGTTTGAGAATGGATAAGGAAAATTTGGGGTGTTTACAAGCACCTACCGATATACCTCGGACTATGGCCCTTAGGTACGTGGTAGGGGGGCGCAAACCCAAATAAGTGGTCCAGTTGTGAGGCTCTCTCCCGAACTATGGTTCAGTGAGACAGCCCAGCAACGTGAAGACCGGGACAATATAGGTAGGGATGTTTTCAAAATATGATCAACATGCAATAAAATCAGAAGGCTCTAATGCAAGTCCAAAAGAGATAGAATTTAAATGAACAGAAGCATACACTTGCATACATTGTTTTGCATTCAATCCTTAGAATTGAGGAGAGTTGTATTTAAGACCTAAATCTAATGTGATCATGGAATAATCTCCTCAATATGGTCCTACCAAACCATACTTAGATCCTATATGCCATGATGTCAGCTTAGGACAGAGTCTAGGCTCCTAAGGTTTACATGGAAATGAAGCTGACATATGAAGAATAAAGACTTAGATTATATAAAAGTAAAGCAAAGGCATAGATCCAACCGGACGAAGACGTGTCCCATCACGGTCGCCAAAACTGTGATCATCGCAAAAATTTTCCTCTCTTGTTGGTTTCTCTCTCTTCCTTCTCTTTTCCTTTTCTAACTTCTTATTTTTCTCCTTTTTAAAGGGAGAAGAATAAAAGAAAGAAAAGAAAGAGAGAAGAGAAAAGAAAGAAAAAAAGAGAGAAAAGGAACTATTTTGCGCGGTCTTACTTGACCTTGATTTGAAAAATATTTAGAAATTTAACTCGCCTCCGTTTTGAAAATATTGCGGGAAAATGGATAGACGGGATTCGCTCATCGGTACGAGGTTCGACCGTTCCTGGCGCCTTTACCAGAGGTAATCGAACCAAGGATCGAATTTATGCCTTTTGCTTTGCCTAAATATAATCTAAGGATTTATTCTAACTCTAAATGCACAAAGAATCATGCTTGTGCAATGCAAAGATGTATGCTATTTTGAAAATCATGTTTTGAAGATTTCCAAGTATCCGGAGATGAACTTGATAATGGAGTGAAGACATGTTTGAATCTTAACTTTAGAACTTGAGATAGATCAAAGAAGTTCTAAGTTTTTGAAGTAAATCAGAGTTGGAAAAATAAATGAGAAAGAATGACTTGAAGCCCTGAAAATAAAAGGAAATGAAGTTTCGATAGTCAGAAATGGATTTTGAATTTGAACCTGAATTTAGGAAAGGAAATGAATACTTGAGATGGAATTTGAATTTAGATTTTGAAGTTGGTAAATTTAGAATAAATCTGAGAAATCCAGATGGTATTTAAAAATAGAGATGAATTTAAGAAATTCAAATGTGATCTTGTAAACACACCAAATTTTTACCTTCATCCAGTGTTTGTCCATTTCATAAGTCATCACAGATCATTGCATGTCATTGCAGGTATTCTGCATAGCATTGCATGTCATTACATCTCATCTTCGAGATCCAGCACTCCTATTTCAAAACATTCAATCCAGATTTGAATTTTAAAGCTTTATTTCAAAATCAATTTCAAAATCTGGGTTTTTATTCAATACTCTGTCATTTTCCAACCCCAGGACTTTATATTTCGAAATATTTTCTCAAGGAAACAATCTGGATTCATTTCAAATTCAAATTTTAATCGATTTCAATTCACAGATGAGACCCATTGTGGTGGTGTCGCTTCTGAATTCCTCTATTCATTAAATTTCTCAAATTTTTGAAAGTTTCAGTCCGATTAGGACTCTGTCTCAGAGTCCTAATCCAGTCAGGAGTATGTTTTTAAGTCTGTTTTACTTCCATTTTCAATCTTTTCCGTTTGCTTTCAAAATTTAGGTCATTTTACAGAGTCCAGTTAGTTCAGGACTCTATTTTAGAGTTCGGTCGAGTTGGGAGTCTAACCCTGACTGTGTTTTCTGACTTATTTCATCATTTCTTGATAAGATCTTTTGAAAATTCTTTCATTTAGCTTTTAAAATCTAAAAACTCAGAGTCCTAAGGGTTCAGGACTCTAACCCGGAGTTCCAGTTCGCTTGAGACCCTATTTTCAAAGATCTTGAATTTCAAATGTCAATTTTAACCCCTTTTCAAAGCCATTTTCAGTGTTTATTTCAAAAATGTTCAAAATTCGATGTGAGCCCACTCAGTTGGCACCATATCCAGAGGAATTCTAACTCAGTTAGGACCTTATGCCATTTCAAAAATCCTACTTTTAAGTTTACTTTTGAAAATCCTTTTGAAAACTCCTTCAATTTCAAGTTTTAAAATCGTTTTTTTTGAAAAACTCAAGTAGGGCCCACTCGAGGTGGCGCCATATTCGAGTAAGTCAGGGCTAGACTAGGGTTAGTTGATGTCTTGGTTAGTGTTAGAGGTTTAGAAGAGTCAAAACCATTTTGAAAACTCATTTTGAAAATTAGTTTTTAAAACTAGTGTTTTAAAATGTTTTTAAAGGTGTTTTAAAAACCCAAATGTGAAAGATGCCAAGTGGCATCACATTTGGGGGTTTTCTAGGTTTAGTTAGGGGCTAATTAGGGATTAATTAGAGTCCCACCTAGGTTAGAAAACCACAAAAAATCGTTGCCTTTAGTGGATTTATTAGAAAGAGTCCTAAAAAATGAAAAACCTCTTAATTAACCCTAATTAAGTGACTTTTTGAAAAACTATAAAAAGGGACCTAAGGGGGGCCAAAAGAAGGGCTCTTTTCTCTTAAATTTTTGTGGCCTCTCTCTCCTCTCCAGCACCTCCACCTTCCTCCATTGCAGCTGCAAGCACCAAGGTAATATTTTTAATATATTTTAGTTTTATTTAATACTTTTTCATGTTTTAAATCAATTTTAGCCATTGGTGTCATCACCTTCATGGATTAAACCATGGATTCAACCTCAAGAACCATCAAGAATCAGCAAGAACGATCCAAGAAGGTGATCTAACCCTGTTTTGGGTGATTTACAGAGATTTTAATCCATTAGAATTGATTTTAATATGATTCTTTGCATTAATAACCAATAAAATATATGATTTACACTTTTTAATGGGTTAAATCTATGTTTTAAAGGTGATATCAAATTCCAGCCATTGATTCCCTGTTTTTAATTTATTTTCATGGTTTATTCATGTTTGTTTTACGTTCTATAGCATACAAATCAGTTTTATTTACTGTTTTATGGTTTATTTTATTTATTTACATTAGTTAATACATGGTTTTTCAAGTTTCTTAAATTTCTGTGTGTTCTAGGTTTAGAACAGTAAAGATGATGTTATTTCGGATGGAAGCACTCATTGTTTATTTCTAATTTTTTTATATGTGATGCATGCATGAGTTATTGAGTTACTGTAGAAAAATCAGAGGTTTTGGACCTCGGGAACCCTGTCAAAAAAATCAGACATCAAATCGGGTTTTTAAAGCTTTAAAATCGTGGTTAAAATCAAGAAGGTAACTTGCTGTGATGATATTTCTCTCATCTTATATCAGATTTTAGATCTGTAAAATGCTGTAGATTCACATTGAATAGATTTGTCTTCTGTGAATTTTTCGGATTTTTTGACCACTGTTTAGTATTTTCCCAGTTTCAGAGAATCGGCTGTTAAATTTAAAACTCGTTAGGGTTTACCAAAACCCTAATCAGACTTGTGTTAGTCATAAATCCCAAACCACAGATCCGATTATAGATCTGTAAAAAGTGAGTATTATTATTTTTCTGTCTACTGTTCCCAACTAAAATTTCAGAGATGTTTGTTTAGGATTGATATTTATGTCTGTATTTTCAATCTGGAATAGCCTTTTTAATCCCTGTTAAGAGTGATATATTTTAGCCCAGATTGCCGGAAGGGTTTCTCACTAACCGGAGATGATTTTTCCGATCTGTAAATTGGGAAATCTCTGTTTTCCTTCCTAGTTAGTCTCTGTAAAATTTGATAAATTTCCATGGAGATTTGACCCCTGGTTCAGGTCTTGGACTGAGACTGGTTGGTGAATTAGGTCAAAAATAGCATATTTTTAGGGTTTAATGCAATTTTCAGATTAATTTAATGTCAAAAAAATATTTTTATAATTCCAATTCGACATTAGGGTTATAACAAGTTCAGGTACCAATTTTTATGGATTTTGGAATCCATTTGATGGCTGAATTAAGCAAATTATAAAACCGGGTTCCTGAAAGATCCAAAAACACTGCTAAAATCACAGTTTTTGTGATATTATTGGATTTTCGTGCATAAGCATATATTCTTAGGGTTTAATCATGTTCATAATCATATTAGGATGCTTTAGGTTTAATTTTGTGCTCATTTGATTTCATTTAGTGCATAAAACCTAAGTTTTTACCAAAATCTCTTTTTAAAAACCCTGATTTCAAGGCCATAGTCTTGCTATCGGGGGTAATTTGGTCATTTGACCTAAATTTCGAAATCCCTAACCCTAATTTCATATTTTTAATCATGTCATAGCATATTTGGTTTGAGTTTATTTCATTTAAACTTCAAAACTTGCATTTTATCAAAATATCTTTCTAAAAACCCTAATTTCAAGGCCATAGTCTTGTTATTAGGGGTATTTTGGTCATTTTGACACCAATTTCGAAATTCCATATCTTCTCTTTCATATTTATTCAATTTTATTTCATATTTTATCATTTTTATTTAAGGGAATCATGGCAAAGAGGCTTATATCTAGCAAAATCCAACAATTTCCTGATATTGTTGGATAAATCTAGAAAAGCCAACATATATTCATTAACCAAGTTTTCTAGTTTTGCAGGTGCATTGAAGACTTTATTTTTCATGTATTTAAATTTCAATAGTGATGTAACTTGTAATTAAACTTTGGAATAAGAATTTACATTTCCTGCTTAGCTTAGGTTGCATTGCATATAGTGTATTTCTTTTATAATGTTAATGGGTGATGGATGATGATTCATGCATATTTTTACAAATTCACCATGGTCTACACGAATGGCACATGCACTAGCTTTTATGAATTTTATAAACTTGGTGGAATTCATATTTATGGCCATAGTCAGAATATGAATGATACTCAGATTTATGATCTTCACATTAGCCACATTCAGCCTACACTCTTAGGCTAACTTCAAAATGCACTACATTTATCAAAAATACAAAAAGTATTTCTCAATTCCTCAAAATCATATTCATTCATTTCATGCATTTGCCAATTCCAATTCAAATTCCAATTAAAAAAAAAATCATTTTCTCAAAATATCCCAAGTCTTATAGCAAAATCGATTTTCCCAAAGACATTGAATTTCAAAGTATATTTCAGGTGTTTCTCAAGTTTAAAATTTGAAATTTCAAGTTATATTTTCAAGTTCAAAGTTTGAATTCAGAGAAACCAAGTCTCTCAGAATCGATTTTCACCAAATGTCAAGGATTCCTCAAAATCGATTTTTATTTGTCTCAGAAGTATATTTCAAATCCCAATTCACAATTTTCCAAGATTTACATTTTATATTTCAATCATTTAAAGCAAACATCATGTTTTCAAAATGTGCATTTTCTGAAAATTCATAGCACATGCCTGATTCTATGTGCATTTAGAAATTAGAATATGATTTAGACAAGTTGAATAGAGTAGAGCATAAGATTGATCCTTGGTTAAATTACCCCTGTTAAAGGTGGCAGGAACGGTTGAACCTCGTACCGACAGGCGAGTCCCATTCTTCGGAATTTTCCCGCATTTTAAAAAACAGAGGCGAGTTATTTTAAAAAAAAAAAACTTTTTCAAAGGTCAGTTTGATTCGCAAAAGTTAAAATTTTGCGATGATAACAGATCTGTAGATGGAATTGGATTTGAAATCTAAAATTGGAAATGGAATTAAATTCTGGATCCTAAGATAGAATGGATCTGAAGTATGAGATCCAAATGTAGAGTTGGACTCTGGATCCTAAGATGGATTTGGATCTGAAGTCTGAGATCAAATGTGCAATTGGATTCTAGATCCTAAAGGGGAATGGATCCGAAGTCTGAGATCCAAAGTGAAATTTGGATTCTGGATCCTAAAGGGGAATTGGATCTGAAATTTGAGATCCGAAGTGAAGTTGGATTCTGAATCCTAAGACGGAATTGGATCTGAAGTCTAAGATCCAAAGTGAAGTTGGATCTGGATCCTAAGATGGATTTGGATCTGAAGTCTGAGATCCAAAGTAGAGTTGGACTCTGGATCCTAAGATGGGTTTTGGATCTAAAATCTGAGATCCAAAGTAGAATTGGGTTCTGGATTCTAGAATCCTAAATGGAAATTGGATCCAAAATCTGAAATCCGAGATGCAATTTGGATCTAACTTTAGAGTTGGAGTTCCAGACTTGATTTGAGAATAAATAAATTTCAGAGTCAAATTGGACTTTGATTTTGGAGCTTTGAATTTGGAATCAAGAATCTCAAAGTTAGATTGAACTTTGAATTTTGGTTGGAGTTTTGAATGCATTTGGAATTTCAAAGTCAAATTTGAATTTTGAAATCTGATTTGAATCTGAATATAATAAAATGAATTTGAAATCTCAAAGTTAAATTAAACTTTGAGATTGAAAATGAAATAGAATTTAAAAAATGAGAGGATGAATTGGATTTGATAAGGATTGAAGATAGATTGAGGAAGATATTTACATTACTTGGAGTTTTTGAAAAAGGAATTTTGAAAATATGATGCAGTTCTATCTTAAATGATGAATGAATTTAAGTAACTTTGAAATTGGATTTTAAAAAGTTATTCCATTCTTTAAATGAATTAAGACAAGATTGAAGATATAATACATTCTTGACTATGGTCATTGAATGTATTATATAATAATCTATATTTAAATTCAGGTGAAGAATGAAACACATTTTGTGCTTTTATAGAGTTTAAAATGAGATTAACTCTCAATATACCCTGACTATGGCCATTGGTATATATATTGAATTAATTTTAAATTAAACTCTGATAAAAGATGAAATATTTGAAAATATGATGATTTTTGAAAAGGATCCAGTGTGGATCCAATGTTATTTTATAAAAGATAAAAATCCTAAGTCTTGTTTACATCCCGACTATGGCCGTTGATGTAAATCATCAACTTAGGATTAATTTACCTCTTACGAAATGGTGCACGTGTCATTCGTGTAGCCATTTGTGAGAATTTGAGAAATAAAGGCCAAAAATGCATGACAAACAAGTAATTCATGATATTTACAATGCTCATTCATTCTATCTAAAGCAGGAGATGAAAATTCTCATTCAATTCTAGCTATTGCAACATTGAAATTAAAATTAAAATTACAAAATCCCTAACTTAGGGTGGAAAGTAGCATTTTTCATGTATTTCCTGCAAAACAGGGTTAGAACATAACAAAGATGCATATGAAAGAAAATCTCATATTGCATTTAGGATGCAAATGATGAGATGTTTATGCATATGAGAAAATGAATATATATGATATATTAGGTTAATGAGAACCCCACATGTGAGAAGGTATGTTCAGTGCCTTGGGCTGAACGAAGAATCTATAGGTATTTGCCTAATATATTACATCTATGCAAATGAAGGAAACATGTATGACAATGCTCATATAATGCTTATTGCTAATGAAGAGGGGTATTGGTAATGCAGGGAGTGAGCTGGGATAAAGATGATGTAGGAAAATGGGTTGAAGGATGTGGCTGATAGCAAGTGCACAAGTATTGGTGGCAGTATAAGGGATGAGGAGATGAAGTTTATGGGGTTAATTGGAAGTATAGGAAGCAATTATGAGTGAAAAGGGTAGTTGTAGAGTATGCTGAAGTAGGGATGAATATGTGTGAACCTGCTGTAAGTACAACAGGTAGAGGAACATAGATGGTGGCTGGGCTGCAATGTGGTGAATGCAAGATAGCCACTGTGCTGTGGAAGTGGCAATACAGGTGCAGAGGGAAAGGTGTACAACAATGCTTTAATATGGTTTTGTGTCGGTAACTATATGCTGGGACCTACAGGTAGTGAATAAGTGAGTAAGTGTTGGGATTGCACCAATGAAAGGGCCTGTAACTAGGAGGTGCAAGTATGTGAGCTGAGTGAAGGTGGTACATGAGACTGTAATGTACAGCAAGTAGGTAGATGATGGTGAAATGTGTAGCTCTGATATGCAAGAGAGTAAAAGATGCAACTGAGATGTGTCAGGTGAAACTGTGGTAGCAATGTAACAGGGAGGATGAAGTGACGACAGTGGGATGGGTGTATGAATGTGCACAACAGACGAAAGCAATGAAGAAGGTGTATGAGGGTATGTGATAGCTAGAAATATATGCTATAAGTGTTGAATATGTGGGTGATAAAGGGTGATGTGCATAGGGAAATGCAAAGGAAGATGAAGGTGCTTTGACAGGTGCAATAGTGGCAGTGCATGTGCAAAGGTACAGATGGCAGGTAAGTGGGAGATGAAGGTAGTGAAGGAAGGTGGGGACATGTGTTGTTGTGAAGGCAGCACATGTGATGTCCTATTGTAGGTGAAAGTGGCAAGGATTGAAGGCGTGAAGGGTGATAGTAGGTGAGTGTAGTTATGTGGAGCAGAGATATGGCTTGGAATTGTTGTATTGCTGCCTTTTGGCAAAGACGATAGTTGTGATGATCGCCTAGTTGGAGTAACCGAGCAAGGATGCAACTTTTGCTGCTGGGTCTGGGCTGGTGATGAGAAAGGTAATAGGTGATATAGTAGGTGGCTGAACAGTGAAAGCATGACATTCCAGTGCTGAAGGAGGTTAGTTGAGTATGCTGGAAGCTGTGCAAGTGGATGTAAGTGGAGATGGAGTGTTAGCATTGGAGTTGTTGTATGGTACAATAGTGTTGGTGTACTGGGGTTGGAGAGGCATATCTCCATATTCTTTGTTCTTCCGCCTCAACAGAGATCTGGACTTCCTGTCTTTTACCTTGCTTTCAGTTTGGCTGCACTATGCCTCCACTTGAAAAGATGACCTTTGGCATGTGCCCTGAATGTACCAAGGAAGCAAACCATATGCTGCATCACAGAAATCATCTTCAGACAGATTAGTAATCAGAGAAGGTAAACCAATTGGTCGGACATCATTTTCACTAAATTGCTGACACATCGGAACAGGTGACGTTGTTCTTGCATCCTTATATTTGACATCAGAACTTATAAATCTGTCATCAGCAAAATCCTCCATTGGGTGTGATGAACAGGGAAAGTCGGTTGACTCCATATTAACCACCAACTCAGGAGCATCACGCGGAAGTGGCTAACCTGAGGATTCTGGCTCTGTAACTAGAAAGAATGGGTATCCTGATCATGATTGGCAAGTTCACCTCGTCATAGCTCCTTATGGAAGCTTCAAAAATATCAAGAACTCTACCTTCTCGTGCACATTCAAGCACATAATCAGTGCATCCAAATCAATGTCCTCAGTATTAGAAACACCAACAGGAAACTGGACAACTTTTTATCAATTTGGAAGACGTAATGAAACAAATTTGAGTTTGCGAAATGGGATAAGAGCAAGGAACAACTTATGTTCTTCTTTCATTGACAATGCCAAACTATTCGTTATGCCTCCAAAATTTTCAAGAGCTCACTGTATCTCCCTGCCTCACGTATGAGTCTATAAGAGGTATTGTTGATTGCTTTCCTTATGAAAAAAAAGTAAGTTATTTTTCTGTGAAATGCACGTAAAGGGGATAATGGTGGAAATGGAAATACAATGAATTGCAAAGGAAGAATTCAAGAATCAGACTGACATTGATGGTAAAAGAAAGGGATTAATCTATCTGACTTGTATGTTACTGGCGTCATCACAGGTAGACGCACGAACCTTACCCTAGGATTTTCGTTGTTGACAGGTTCTAGTCAGTGGACTGGTAACTGATTTTACAGTAAATCAGTTTTCAACCTGTGATAAAGCAGATTCTGTGACCTTTGATGAAGATCTTACAGCAGTGGGTCAGATAACAGAGCAGGAAAAAGAATGCACTTCAAAATGAAATAATAAAGAAAGGAAAGAAAAACACAGAACAATGACCCAAAACAGAACATAAGAGGGATGTGATGCAATTTGAATCAACAAGAACAGGATCATAATGAAAGTTGTGAAATGGGTCAGGGAGCTGTATGCCATTTTTTTTTCAGTTTTTAAACAAATTTCAGATACGAGTATTAGGAAACTAGCTACGAATGTAATCTGATATTATAGATGCTAATTACAGACGCAGCTCCTTACAAATTTAGATAAAAATGAAAATGAAGGTGTAGATTGGACAAAAATGAAAAGAAAGATCGAATGCTAATTACAGGCATTTGTGAAAATGAAGACAAAAATTCCAGTCGACTAGGAAATAAAGAGGAACAAATGCATAAAAGCCAGATAATCATGTATTTATTATAAATTATGAAAAAGAGATGTTACACTGATATGATATAAATCAAAACGAAAAAAAAAAAAATCAAATCAGATTGCAAGAGGATATCATGATGAAATGAATGCAATGCTATGCATAGAATCGATGTTGTGAATATAAATGCAAAGACTATTTATGAAGTAAAAACAGAAATGCAGATTGCAACATGAATAAGAGGATGATGAACTACCAAATGGTCGCAGAGGAAACGAAGGGATATGCTGATGATATACAAATGTTGATATGTAATGCTTTCCCTTTTTTTTTTTGTTAATTGGGTTCAGTCCCGTTGTAGGACATCAGGTCAATGAATCTGACCTGATGTGTTCCGATATACAGAAGGATGGAGAAGATGAACCATGCCAGAAAGAGATCAATACCATGTGCTCCGATATACAAAATGATGGAGAAGATGAACCATGTCAGAAAGACATCAATACCATTAAAAGGAGAAATCAAATGCAAAAGACAAAAAAAAAAGAAAGAAACAGGAAATCAAATGTTGGAATCGGAGAATTCCATTAATGTAGCAGCAGGTGGGTCGACACTGCTATATGCAGGTCGATTCCACCCTTTATGCCTTATAATGAAAATAAGAGAAAAGGGAATGAGGCAGAATGCAATCGTAACAGAGAAATCTTGTAAATAAAGGAAAGATAATGTTTACAGAAAATAAAAAGAAAGAAGCGGAAGATGATTTGCTTACCTGTAGTTGGATTTCCTTCAGTCGATGGGGGAGAAGATAAGGGAAAGAAATAGAAGTGGGAAAAGGAGAAGAAGATCAGAAGCCTGGAGGGGTCGAAGACGGATCCCCTCTCTCTCCTGCGTGCTCCCTTTTTAAAGAAGGAGAGGAGCATTCTAGAGAGAGGGGCTGTTGAAGATGAGAGGTTGAGGGTATGAGAGGGAGGAGCGTGCGGGAGAGGAGGCGATGGAGGGCGCACGGGAGGATGGCCGTTGCCATTTTCTCCGATTTGCAAAGAGGGGGCTCCTTTTCAGAAATTTCCTAAAAAATGGTTTTTTTGTTTTTCAAAAAGAGGTTTCAAGAGAGGGTTTTATCAAAAGGTTTAAAAAGAGGGTAGATTACATAGTTTCTGAAATTTTTGGATTTTTTATTTTCTCATTTTTTGGTTCTTTTCTTAAATATATATTTTTTTGTACTTTTTGAAGACAAAATTCTAGAAACTAGGGATTTTTGACTACTTTTTTTTACAAAATTTCAAAAATATTTACAAAAGCAAAACTTTTCTGAAAAGTCAGGTTTATTTTGGGGAAATTTCTTCAGAAGAAAGGGTTTGGACCCAGGTTTTGAGGGATTGTTCGAGTTTTGAGACTCGAATCGAGGAAAATAATGTGATGGATCCAAACGAATGTCGGATGGACTGTCCGAGATATTTGAAAACTATTTTTTGTATTTTATAAAAAAAAAAATGGACAATGAGACTTATATTTGGATCTGAACAATGGATCCAGATCCGAAATCAATTTAAACATATAAAATGAATCTAATTTCAATAAAGCTTGAGAAATGAACTGAAATTTAGATTTAAAAATGACTCATTTGCTCAAAAAATGAATTTAGGGGCAATAAGGGAATATTTAAAAGATTTTGAAAATTTTGGGGTGTTTACATGCACCAACTCTTAGAGAGTTGATGAACTCGGTGGAGTTCATATTTACGGCCCTAGTCGGAATATGGACGAGACCCAGATCCATCATCTCTCTACCAGTCACATTTAGCCTACACTCTTAGGCTATCTTGAAAATGCACCTCATATTTCCAATGTTTTCAAAATATTGTGAATTAACTCAGATAAACCCTGAATATATTCATGGCCACAGTCAGAATATGTGAAGGATTTACTTTGGCTTAATCCACATTTTTTCAACAAATTTTTCAGAAAGTTTTTCAAAGTGCATTCATTCATTCAAATCATCTGCATCATTCGTTTTTCTTATGATTTTCTCAAAAGATTTTCATTTCATGGAGTCGATTTCTCAAGAAACTATGATGATATTCGAAGTTGGATTTTCCAAATCAAAGTTTTCCTGTGATTTTCCTTAAAAAGTTATTTGCTTAAGATCCATTTTCAAAAGGAATTTTCATCTTTCTCAAGAATAAAAAGCTGATTTTCAGACATTTCAAAGACAAGATTCTCAGAAATTTAATTTTCTAAGTTCTAAATTTCCTTCTCCGATGAATTTTCTTATAAATTTTCTATCATTTTCTTAAGAAAATTCTCAAAGTCCGAGTTTTCCTAACAAGTGCTTTCTTTTTCAAATGTTCATTTTTTCTCAAGAATTCCTTCCATTTTCCCGAGATTCTCATTTCTTCATGATTTTCCAAGTCTTTCTAAACTTTCTTAAAATTTTCCTGAGATTCTTATTTCCTCATGATTTTCCAAGTCTTTCTAAGCTTTTCTCAAAATTGTCTTGAGATTCTCATTTTTCTAAGTCTTTATAAACTTTCTCAAGATTTTCCCGAGATTCTCATTTAAACTTTCTCAAAATTTTTCTCGAGATTCTCACTTCTTCAAGATTTTCCAACTCTTTATAAACTTTCTCGAGATTTCAAACCTTCTTCGTCTGAGTTTTCCTGAGAGATTGATTTCCATCTTTTCCTGAGAAACGCTTTTCAACTCCAAATATTTTTTAATCATACATCATATTTTCCAATTTACATTTTCCAAAATTCTCATAGCACATGCCTGAATTCTCTGTGCATTTAGGATAGAACACAATTTCAATGATTTTACTAAGTTAAGCACAATTTTGGTTCTTGGTTCGATTACCCCTGTTAAAGGCGGTAGGAACGGTCGAACCTCGTACTGACAGGTCGAGCCCCATCCTATGGATTTTCCCGCAATTTTCAAAACGGAGGCGAGTATTTCAAAACAATTTCCAAAATCCGGTCAAGTTTGACTCGCGAAAGCATTTTCCTCTCTCTTCCGCAAAGAAGGGAAGACAGGAAAAATTTTGCAACGATAACACCATCTCTCATTTCTGATTTTGGATTCCTTTTGTTCTGGCCCCATCGGAGCACTACCGTGATATCAATTTTGTATATAACAAACATTTATTCATGCATATTGTGCAACATCAAGAGGAATCTTCGGATTCCAACATCTCCTTCCTGTAGTTGCAGGTTTTTCTTTTTTTCTTTTTTTGTTTTGTTAAATTTTCCTTTCATTTTGGTCTTCTGTCGGATTTTGGATTTCTCATATGGCCTACTATATTATGTAAGTATTTCTCACCCATTTCATTTGCACTCCACCATCGGATTTCATTCATGGACATTTATTGCATTTTATTTAAACCGTGTTTTACTCTATCATAATCGATCATCCCCTGCATCTCATTTGATGTCTTATTTCATTCTAATCATCCTATTTCATTTTTTTTCTCTTCTTTCTCATTTTCCCATTTGTGTATTGATCTTAATTTCATGTTTGTATCGTGATTTCTCTCCTTAATAGTTGTTTTCTTGCTCTCATTTTAAATTGCCCATTATATTTTCAGCCTTTATTCGCATTTTTTTCTTCTTTTCTTTTCATCTTTAGTTCTGATTAATGTTCAATTTTCTGGTTCATATCAGTCATTGCATCGCTTTTACTTAATCAGCTTCCACATCCAATTGTCGTGAAATCCCTGTTTTACTTGTTGCGATTTTACTGTAAAAGCCTTCTTGCCGTTAGGATACCCTTATGGGTCTGCTTGCATACAGTGGCCTTAAGATTTAGTCCCATGAAGTTTCAACTCATGCATCGTTGGGTGGGTATCAAGTGGTGTCCTGGAGTTGGGATCAAAAGGTTTGTTAAAGATCTGTTGAGGTTCACGCATGAAAGGTGCGTTACGGGAAAGATGATGGATCTGAAGAGAAATTGATAGTTTCAGTCATGACCCCTTAGTTGGCTCTCGGTTCTTAGCTTCTAGAAGAATTAGGCTTGGATCTCAATGATGTTTTGAATCAAAAGTTACGAAAAGCACAGGGCATGTTTTGTATGTTATCACGTATAGAACATATAACAAATCCTGGGAGTTTCTGCTCCAAAAACAAGCATGTACCTATATGTCTGTGTTCCATGGAAAAGGGTCCTGTAAGCAATCGTGTGAGATTACAAGCGATGAGCCAACTTATTCACCCCAGGTAGCATCACCTCTCTCTCTCTCTCTTGCTAAACTTCATGAATATGTGCTGCTTACAAACAACTTATCATTACAGATTTTTTGTTTGTTGTTAAATATGTCTATTCCTGTCTCTTGATGGAATTTTACAGGTACTATGCAATAACACTTCTTGGTCGAGTACTGTATTTATTTATTTTTTTTTTGTCACTAATCACCTATTGATCTGACTTATGTCCATTGATATGCTTGAAACACTCCATCATTCTTGTATATAGATTCTGATGCCACAATCCCCACATTGATTTGCTACTAAGTGTTGATCACATTGGAGGAAGGTGACCTCCTGTTTACAGTGTCAAGTGTTGATTAGTAGTTAATAATGAGAGTTTCGTATGTTGTGATTTCATCTATTGATTCCCTGCATATTTATGGTAAGGAAATTCTGCTAATTGTTGAGATATTCAATGCCAACCAGACATCCAACAAGTTGCCAAGATTGAATGACAGTGATGGCCTGTGTTGCATGGCCTTACAGCACATAAAAAAAAATGTGGATGAAACTGCAGTAGGGACAATACCTCAAGTTGTCCGACTCCAGATGTCGATACTACAGAGGTCTTTGCTTCTAATTGTGGAGTAAGGCTGCCAATTGTGAATATCATAACTGGTTGCCTTGTTGGATGTCACTAGAATTATCTCAAACCGATGGAAGTATGTTTTAGCATTCTAGTTCCAGACAACAAAACACTTTCTGTTTTATACAGTACGAATCATACTGAAGTTGGTGTGAGACTTGATCTTTTGATATTAAAGAAGTGGTTAAACAGAAGCACAGGTGCTTTAGCAAGATTGATATTCCCTGCAATTTTATTTTGAAGTGTTGTTCCTACTGCAACTTTTGAGAAATTGGAGTGAAACTGATAAGGGTGTTTTATTTTTTTTTTGCATTTATTTTCCTTCGAAATAGTTGACTGTCTCTTGATTCTTCTGCATGCTCCCTCTTAGTTCTTTAAATTTTCAAAATTTTTGAACCTCTGCTTCTGTGACACCCTGTTTTATTTTTATCTACAGATTTGAATATCCAAAACTATATTCCACAACGATAAATGAGCACGCAATGTCTCATCTGCACCTGCTGAGGTGATGGTTGTTCCATCTGGGATTTGTAATAGGCAGAAAACTCTAGCAATGTGGCCTTTTAGTTCCCCAATTTGGTTATCGATGGGTGTCTCCATAGGCAGAGTTGGTCCTGGGCTGTATCCATGACTGCTTATAATCTCCTTCTGGTGACTGTCCTATTCCAGTGCACACACCACTTCACACAACACCTACTTGCTGAAACACAACAGCACCTACTGGCTGTAGCTCATAGCACCCATCCTTCATATACCACTGTGTTTTGCCACAGTATAAAGGTGGATGTTATATCAACTCAGCACCTCTTCCACCTACCATCCATGGCAATCACTTGCTTTTAGCCCAGCTGCAACACTACAGCACCAGTGGGCTGCTTTCCCACCTGCGTATCTTAACATATTAATGTTCATGATAAGGATTACCTCTGGAATTCATATATAGAAATTGATGGATAAATACATCTATTATGTTGTACTTCTCATAAGCTATTGATATATATACATCTACCTATACATACACCCATATGTATATATATGTGTACGTATGTATTTACATATATGTGCCATCTTTCCATCCATTTCATCATATCTTTTCACTATTTGATTTCCATACATATGTGATTTTCCTTCTCTTTTCATTACTAACCTGGTTGTTTTGTAGGAAACATATGGAAAAGGCTATTATTTGAAATTGTAAATTTGATTTTATGAGTTGTAATAGCTAGATCTAAATAAGAATTTACGTTTCCTGCTTTAGGTAGAATGAATGAGCATTTGTAAACATCATGAATTGCTCATTTTCATGCATTCTTTTCCTTTATTTCTCAAATTCTCACAATGGTGAAACACGAATGGCACGTTGTTATCGTCGCGAAATTTTTCCCCGCCTTCCCTTCCTTGCGGAAGAGAGAGAGGGAAATGCTTTCGCGCTTCAAACTTGACCGGACTTTGGAAATTGTTTTGAAATACTCGCCTCCGTTTTGAAAATTGCGGGAAAATCCATGGGATGGGGCTCGACCTGTCGGTATGAGGTTCGACCGTTCCTGCCGCCTTTAATAGGGGTAATCGAACCAAGGACCAAAATTGTGCTTGACTTAGCTAAATCATCGAAATTATGTTCTATCCTAAATGCACGGAGAATTCAGGCATGTGCTATGAGATTTTGGAAAATGCAACTTGGGAAAACATGATGTATGTTTAGAAAATATTTGAAGTTGAAAAGAATCTCTCAGGAAAAAGATGAAAGTCAATTTCTCAGGAAATTAAGAAGAAAAGGGTTTTTGAAATCACGGGAAAGTTCATAAAGATGTAGGAAAATCATGAATAGTTGAAAATCCTGGGAAAATAGAGGTGATTCTTGAGAAAAGGGTGAACCTTTGAAAAGGGAAACACTTCTTAGGAAGACTTGGACTTTGAGAGTTTTCTTTGGAAAATGATGGAAAATTTATAGGAAAACTCTTTGGAAAAGGAAAATTGAAACTGGGGAAGTTGAAAACCTGGGAATCTTAACCTTGAAATACTTGGAAATCGATTTTGACTTTGAGAAAGGTGAGAGACTTCTCTTGAAAATCTTGGGAAAATGACCTTTTCCCATGGAAAACTGTGGAAAAACTTGACTTGAGAAACCCGATTTTGAAAGATTCTTAGAGTTTCTTGAGAACTCGATTTCTTGAGAATGAAATTTTCTTAAGAAAATCATAAGAAAACCAATGATTTCATGATGCAAATGATATGAATGAAAGAATGCACTTTGAAAGGTTTTCTAAGAAATTTGTTGGAAAATGCGCATTAAGTCAAAATAAATCCTTCACATATCCTGACTGTGGCCATGAATATGTTCAGAGTTTAATTGATTTAATACACAAGATTTTGAAAAATTTAGAAATATGATGTGCATTTTCAAGATAGCCTAAGAGTGTAGGCTTAATGTGACTGGTAGAAAGATGATGGATCTGGGTCTCATCCATATTCCGACTAGGGCCGTAAGTATGGATTCCACCGAGTTCATCAACTCCCTAAGAGTTGGTGCACGTGCCATTCGTGATCATCTATAGTGCTTTTGAAATAAAATGCATGAATCACATAATAAGATATTGCATGAATTTAAACTATATGATATGCATCCTAATCTAAGCAGTAAGAGTAAATATTATTCCAAATTGAATTATTACATCTCTGACATAAAGTAAAATGACTAAAAGAAGCATAAAATTAAAATAGTCAGCATCCTCCAGATTTTCCTGCAAATGAGACTTAAAACAAGAAATGCAATATACAGAACGAAGATTGAAAGTCCGATGTAGATGACAAGACACAGGTGATTTGACATACATTATAGTGGAAAGCTAAAGAAAAGTTTATAATCATGAGTGGAAAGGAAAGTATCCAGAAGTCATGCTAAAACTAAAGGGAGGTTATACATGTGTGGGCCTAAATAACTAAAATTGCACTAAAGGAAATCTATATATGAAAATATCTTCATTGAACTAAACATGGAAATTACATCTACATAAATGCCTAAAATGATATCCACATGAGAAACAATGCACAGAAAATGCACCTATATATCCTGATAATTGAGAACAGGAGAAGTGATCACACCTGTATATATAACATATAGATGTCTTGCCTAATGATAGACTAGAATGTAATCATGTGAATATACTAAGGATAAACTTCAATGATTTTTCATATGTGCTACCTAAATGCCATCAGTTCAAGTGATACTGGGGGATTAGAGCAGCAGTCACTTCACTTATGAATAATTATATCATGATACAACAAATTTCATCCATGCGGTGAATATAGTAACAAGCAAAAGGCACAACCCATGACATTCAGGACAATAATAGGAAAATGACAGCTGATAAACCCCTCAACATCCCCTTTTGCTAAGCACCAATAATGTGAATGATAGCAGCTACGATCTTTTCCAATAAAGTATAGAGAAGTTCAACACTACAGCATAGACAACACAAGAAGAGAAAAAAAAAATTTAAGAGTTGAGCTGAGCTTCTGAAACTCCCCTTTTCGGCTTCTCCACATAGCCCCAAAGCACTGAAAAGAGTAGGAAACCCCCATCTGGTGTACTTCAGTCACCAGTGTCATATACAATGGCTATTGAGAACATGGTTAATGGCTTACAGGTTTTGAATATCGGCAGGGAGGCTGTTGAACAGTACCATCAAACCACAGATTTGAGGCTGAGGAAGCATAGAGAGGAATCATACAGGTCAGGTACATTTCTAACATCACCTTGACAGGGTTAATGATATTGGGAATATGAATGAGCATGCAGGCAACGAACCAGAGGGCCCATGCCAATCAATTTAAACATTACAAGAATTTGAAAATTGAAACCTTGTGGGGGATAGAGTCTATCAGGTCTGAATCATTCAAAGACAGCAATGAATATCTGTCCTTATCTAATCGACATCAGGTATAACAAGCACTTGTTAATACAATATGTCTTCAATATATTTACTGGGTGCTAATATCCTGATGACAGAATTTTCTACCGAGCAAAAAGGGATCGGATGCCACAACAAAGGCTGTGAACATTGCCCAAGAATGATGCAGCGCCATTACAAAATTGCTAAGCTTTGGATGTAACCTGAGCTATTCTTACATGGGATAGCATGACAGTTGATATGATCCTATGAGAAAAGAAAAAAAAAAAAACTGAAGTAGCATGTGATGAAAAAAAACAAAAAAAATGACTAACTAAGGTGTAACACACACAAAAAAAAAAAACTGAACTTAGATGATTCTACCAGTAAATCACCCCAGCCAAATATTCCCTTCACATAAATTATTATAAGCTTGGGCCGACTACCAATGGAAAGTGATACCGTTGGTAATAATCAGCAGAGGAAAGAGGTATGAGTCGACCTCTGTTTCTCCGATCAGAGAGCACAGCCAGATAACGAACCAGGTAAACAAGTGTATGTCAAAACCACAGCTAAACGCAGACAGACTATCAAGTGTTAGAGTGTGATCACTCTTATGCTATAGCTTCTGTAAATCAGAGCTGCTATACCAGCAGTTTGATATTACAGAGGGAGCTTTCACCGAAATCGACAAGAACCAGAGAAGGGAAGATGGGGAAGACAGGGAAGGAAGTAAGAAAAGGAAAACAACGAAGGAAAGGAGAGGAATAACTTACCGTTAGTTGACTGTTGGAAATACCCCTTTCAATGATGGATCAAATCTACAGGGAAGAGGAGGATCACGTTCTTCCTGACTGTCTTTGATCGATCCGTTGCAGGATGAGGCTTGGGAAGGAAGAGAGGTAAGAAAAGCTGGACTCGTGGGTCCTTCTGCTGTTGGAGATAATGAAAGCAGGTTCAAAATGGGCACCAACCGATAGAGGGGAGATAGAACTGTCGGTGATGCTCCTACTAGAAGGAAGGAGATGAGGGGTATCTTCACATCGGAGGCCTCTTGAAGGTTCAACCGGGCGCAGGAGGAAGAACGAAGTCTCCTTTTCTCTGGTGGGAATAGAGGAAAGTGGATGCTAAGTGGAGGAGGAGAGCCAGAATCGCAGGTTGGAGGCGCTGAAGAGTTTGGGGAAAATCCAAGACCCCTCTTTCGGGTGGCCTAAGCCTCACTTTTAAAAGAATTGTCCGCCTTTTCAGCCCAAAGCTCAGTTTCCTTCGTGATAAGTTTTAAAAACTGATTTTTGAAACATTTCAAAAATTGTCGCCATTTGGGAGGGGCGGCTCCTTTTCTCCAGCAGATTTTTGAAACTTAAGTAAAATTGGGGTCTTGGGTAGGGTTTCACGGTGGCTCTATCTTGGGGCTAAAAAGTAATAAAGATAAAGTAGAAAAATAAAATAAAAGAAAATGAGTAAAAATAAAAAAATGGATTTTGTTTTGGTGATGCCTCCTAAAAAAAAAATTCTTTCTTTTGGCAAAGAGTCTTTAGTGGGGTGCCACCTACGTGGGCCCACTAAATATTTTATTAAAATTTAAATCAAAATAAAAGAATTTTATAAATCGGTGCCACTTCTGGGTGGGCACTGTTTTGAAAATAAGAGAAATTTTTGAGAATTTGAGTGTGACCCCACCTCGAGGCGGGTCCCACATCATTTATTTGAAATCCGAGCCCAGTGAGATATATTTTGGAATTTTCATAATAGTAGGTTGGTTTTTGGAAAACATGAAGCAAAATTTGGCTTGATTTCAAAACTTGGAAGAAAATGGTTCTCCAAGGCAAAATTTTGAAAGAAGTAGAGAAATTCGGAGCTCTTTTGTGAAAGTTTGAAATAAGATTTTATGAATTTTGAATTGTATCCCCCCCTCTCTTCAACTGGCAAAATTTCGAAATATTAAAACCATCCAGATTGTTTTCTTGAGAAAACTTTTCATAATTCGGGGTCCTGGGGGTAAAATGGGAAAGATTGATATTTTTGAAACCCCAGGGTTTTAAAGATCGATTTGAAAAAGTTTAAATCAAATCTGGATTGACAATTTTGAAAATCAGGAGTTCTGGATCTCAAAATGACATGCTGTGCAGTGAAATGATGCAAAGTGTTCATGCAATGCTATGCAGAGACCCGTTTCAAGAAATGCTACTCTGAGCCAGGACTTGGAAATTCTATCTTTTTGCCCAGAAAAGGATTTTAAAATTTTGCAATTTGAAGATGTCTCTGAACCTAAATATAGAAATTTTGAGGCTCAAGAGTGAAATTTAGGACTTTCTGCCAGGTTCAATCTTTAAAAATGTCTATTTTGCCCTTCATTGCTTCTGGAGAACTGAAATGTGCCGATTAAAGGCAATGTCAAGAAGGTGAGTGAAAATTTGGGGTGTTTACAAATGCCCCTCTTTGCTACTAAGCCGGCTCGTGGCCGAGCTTAGTGGCAAAGAAAACACACCAAATTTGGGCTATATATATATAAAAAAAATGCCCCAGTTAGAAGGATCTGACTGGGTGTGGAGAAATTAGCCCGAGGAAGGTGGTAGATGTGGAACGAAGAATGAAGAGGAAAGACTCACTCTGTGAGAGTGAAATTCAGGTTTATGCCCTTAACCTGGATGGGACAAAAATACCTCGTATGGAACGAAGCTCAGGTTTGACCCTTGACCTGATTGGGGATTGAAATATCTCATAGAAATGAGAGTCAGGTTTGTACCCTTGACCTGATCGGGCGAAAAAATGGAATACCTCTTTGAATGAGGCTCAGGTTTGTACCCTTATCCTGATCGGGTGGAAAATGGAGTACCTCTTTGAATGAGGCTCAGGTTTATACCCTTATCCTGATCGGGCAGAAAATGGATGGAATCCTCGAAGGAAGAGACCATGATGGAACCTTCGGATTTTGCACAATAAATCCGATAGGGTTTTTGCAAAAGGAAGGAAAATGGGGTCCCTAAAGCTTGAAAAGGGATTGATTTTGGCCGCCTCATTGCTGAGACTAAAATCAGCTTTTGAAATTGCCTCTTGCGAGAAAATGATTGGTGGTTCAACCTCGAACCGAAATGGGACTGTCTATGGTTGGATAGTGGGGACACAGGGAAGTGTGCAAATCTGAGAGTTCATGTTCTCAAAGAAGAGAAGGAATCAAGTCCTTAGGAGGGATTTAAAATTGGTGTCAGGACGCATCGAAAGCGGACATCAAGCTCTCACTTCACGTCAGGATAGCTAGAAAATATTGTCAAAATATTGAGAATTCTGTTGTTGATTCAAAATTTTTGAAAATGTTGCATATTGTTGCAAAGATATTCTTCCTTTTCAACCTGAAGCATTACCTCCAAATAAGATTCACTTCGTAGAATCGGAATTGGAAACCCAAATTGCTTGCAGTTGACCTTCTTCAAGGAAGCTATCAATTTCCTTGATATGAACAAGAAAGAGAATTTGATATTATGAAAGCAATTGATGTAAGAGTATTGATAATAGAATTTCACAAATTTAAAGAAGATTCTTGATAGATCTGGCAGTTTGATATCCTGGGAGCTTCTCTCATGATAATTTTTCTGCACTCTTTTGGCTCTCTTGGGTTTTTTTTGCTACATTCTCCTTCATTTTGGAGATGTTCTTACTTTTTCTCTCTTTCTTTTTCCTCTCTTTCTCTCTTTTGGGAGGGTACGTCACAAGCTCCTTCATCTTGGAGATGTTTCGATCCTTCTTGGGCCATATTGACTCATGGGCTAGAGATCTTTGGATGATAGCTGAAATTAAATATCTTTTGGGGGTTGTCGAGAGGTTCATCGCATCTGCCTTCATCTTGACAGTGCTTTGGACTTTCCTTGGAAGGATCCGTCACAAATTTCGTCATCTTGGAGATGTTTCAAATCTTCTTTGGCCCCGGGGGTCTACTCGCCTAATTCGCCTTCATCTTGACGACAGGTGAGAAATCCCTTTTGCGGATATTTAACTACAACTTAGGTTATTTTTGAGGAGACAGGGTTTTGCTGAATGCTCTCTTTTTCTAGCGCTCAGGATATTTTCACTGCCTCGTCTTTACAAGAATAGCCTTTAAAGATATGCCATAACTGCGGTCAATATCGATCATCTACGGCTTTTCAATAACATTGAATCTTCTTTTCTGGCCATATCGAGGACTTATCCTTCATCCTTTTGGTTGGCCAATAGAAAGAATTTGAATTTTGAATCTCTTCTCGCAAAAGCTTTATTCTTTTGGAAGTAATGCTGAAGGTAAATAGAGATTTTTGCAATGAAAATTCTGAAATCAACAAATAATTGATTTGACAAATTGACAAAATTTTCTTGAAATCTTTGGTGAAAATGAGTATTTGAAATCCTGCTCAATACATCCATGACGAAAATTCTCCTCTCTTTTTCCCCCAAAAGAGAGACTCAGGCTTAGCCCTTACCTGAATGGGAAATGGGAAATACTCCTCTCTTCCCTGAAGAGGAGGTGTTTGCAAAACGGACTTTCAAAGAGAGATTGAGCTTTCGTCAAAGCTCCCTAATATTAGGCTTCTCTTATAGAAAGGGGGCCGGTAATGGTGAGGTCGGTGAATTGGTCATGAAAGAACGAGTCCATCACACTCTCCCTGCAAGGAGGGTCCTTCATGACGAAAAATGGCCTAGTATGAAATTGGGGGGTCACAAGAAAAGCGAGTCTCCGTCGAGCCTCTCCCTTAAAAAGGGTTCCTCGCATGAAATTGGAAATTGTTTTGCAAACGGTTCACAAAGACGCGAGTCCCTTCAAACTCTCCCTGAAAAGGGGCTAAGTGAACGAATTGGATAGCATGCGAAAAGAACGAGCTCCCTCGAACTCTCCCTAAAAAGGGTCTCTCACAAGAGAAAATGATTGAAATTGGATATTGAGATTGATTGACGCAAAGGTCGAAATTGGACATTGGAAAATTGCTTGTTTGGAAATTGGATGACCCGGAGGTCGAAATTGGATAATTGAATGACCTAACGGTCGAAATTGGAAATTGATAGACCAAAAGGTCGAAATTGTGTGACCCAAAGGTCGAAATTGAGAATTGAGTGACCTAAAGGTCGAAATTTGGAAATTGAGTGACCTGAAGGTCGAAATTTGGTAATCGAAATCGAGAATTGGAAATTGGGTGACCCAAAGGTCGAAATTGGAGAATTGCCTGATTTGAAGATTTAAATTGGAATCTGGAGGGCAAAATGTCAAATCCGAGCACTTGACAGACCTTGATGATTGAAATGACTTGGATCAATCAAAGGAGAATGATGAGTTCGAGTCAGAGCTCGAATAAAATATAGAGATCACGAGTCAGAACCCGGAACAACAAAAGAAAATGAAGGGCTCGAACCAGAGCTCAAATGATGTAATGAGATCACGGGTCGGAACCTGGATCAACAAAAGAAAATGAAGAGCTCGAGTCAAGGCTCGCGTAAGGTAATGAGATCACGAGTCAGAACCCGGATCAACAGAAGAAAATGAGAGGCTCGAATCAGAGCTCAATTAAGATAATGAGAACACGAGTCGGAACTCGGACCAACAAAAGAAAATGAAGAGCTCAAATCAGAGCTTAAATAAGATAATGAGATCACGAGTCGGAACTCGGACCAACAAGGGAAAATGAAGTGCTTGAATTAGAGCTTGGATAAGATAAAGAGATCTCGAGTCGGAACCCGGATCAACAGAGAAAAATGGAGAGCTCGAATCTGAGCTAGAATGGATAAAGAGATCTCGAGTCGGAACCCGGATCAACAAATGAAAATAAAGAGCTCGAATCTGAGCTCGAATGAATAAAGAGATCTCGAGTCGGAACCCGGATCAACAAATGAAAATAAAGAACTCGAATCTGAGCTCGAATGAAGAGATCTCGAGTCAGAACCCGGATCAACAGAAGAAAATGATTTGAATAAAAACCCGAATCGGAACTCGGTTTTCCGAAAAGTTGGGATTTTGAAAATGTACCAGTTTGAATACTGGATTTTGAAATAATACCAGTTCGAGCACAGGGTTTTGGTTCAGTATTGGTGATTACCTTTCAATTTTGAATCATTTAGGAATTGTGATGGGACTCTTTATTGAAATCCCAATACTGATCAGACTGTTGTTAATGCAGTTGAATGCAAATGAATGCGAATTGATGCGTATGAATGCATAAGTGCGTGAAATGAGGAATTTGTTTATCCTGCCTGCAAACAGAACAAAATTTTAAAAATGCCCCAGTGTAACTGGGAAAGAAAGTTGAATCATTATTTGAGGAAACGGGAAGATTACAAGAGGAGACTAAATTTTTCAAGTATAGAACTTTTTCAAGTGTCGAGCATTAATGGGATCTGGCAATTCTACCCCATCGGCGTTAATGAGCCAATATGAGTTGCGGGGTAATGCTTCTTTGACGACATAGGGGCCTTCCCAATTTGGCGACCATTTGCCGCCTGGACGATGCTTGAGATAAGCTGTGGATCGAAGTACTAAATCATTGACTTTGAATCTTCTTTCGATGATAGACTTCGCATATTGTCTGGCTACTCTCTGGCGATAGGATTGAGCGTGTTCTGCTGCTTTCAGCCTTCTCTCATCGAGCAAGTCTAACTGTGATCATCGCAAATTTTTTCCTCTCTTTATGGTTTCTCTCTCTTCCTTCTCTTTTCCTTTTCTAACCTCTATTCTCCTCCTTTTTGAAGGGAGAAGGATAAAAGAAAGAAAAGAAAGAGAGACGAGAAAAAGAAAGAAAGAGAGAGAAGAGGAACTATTTTGCGGGTTTTCACTTGACCTTTATTTGAAAAATATTTAGAAAATAACTCGCCTCCGTTTTGAAAATTTGCGGGAAAAATGGAGAGACGGGATTCGCTCGTCGGTACGAGGTTCGACCGTTCCTGGCGCCTTTACCAGGGGTAATCGAACCAAGGATCGAATCTATGCCTTTTGCTTTGCCTAAATATAATCTAAGAATTTATTCTAACTTTAAATGCACAAAGAATCATGCTTGTGCAATGCAAGGATGTATGCTCTTTTTGAAAGACATTTTGAAAATTTCCAAGTATTCTGAGATGAACTTGGTAAAGGAGTGAAGAAATGATTGAATCTAACTTAGAACTTGAGATAGATCAGAGAAGTTCTAAGTCTTTGAAATAAATCAGAGTTGGGAAAATAAATGAGAAGGAATGACTAGAAGCTTTTTTTTTAAAATGAAAGGAGATAAAGTTTCAAAGTCAGAAATGGACTTTGAATTTAATCATGGATTTAGGAGAAGAAGATGAAATTTGAAAATGTAATCTTGAGATTTGAAATCAGGACAGGCTTGAGAGATTCAAATGATATAGAAAGTAGAAATGGATTCAGACGAGATCTGAAAATGGAATTGGATTTGAAATCTAGAATTTAGGAATGGAATTGGATCTTAGAATGGATTTAAAATTTGAATTCTGAGATCCGATGTAAATTTGGGTTCTGGATCTTAAGATGGATTTGGATCTGAAGCCTGAGATCCAATGTAGAGTTGGACTTTGGATCCTAAGATGGATTTGGATCTTAAGTTTAAGATCCAAAGTAGAGTTGGATTTTGGATCTTAGGATGGATTTTGGATTTGTAATTTGGGATCTAAGGTGAAGTTGGATTCTGGATCCTAACATGGATTTGGATCTGTATTCTGAGATCCAATGTGGAGTCGAATTCTGGATCCTAAAAACGGGATTGGATCTGAAGTCTAAGACCCAAAGTGAAATTGGAGTCTGGATCCTATAAGGAAATTGGATCTGAAGTCTGAGATCCAATATGAGTGTTGAATCCTGGATCCTAAAATGGATTTGGAGTTAAATTCAGGAGATGAATCAAGAACTTCCAAGTTTAATTTAAACTTGGAAAATGAATTTTAGAAATTGAATCTTGAATATACAAATGAATTTCAAAGTTAAATTGGATTTTTAAATTTAAGATAGAATTTGGAATTTGAAATACAAGATGATTCTGAAGTTTCAAAGTCAAATGGGACTTTGAAATTGAATTCTTGAATCCTTTTGAGAAATAGAATTGAATTTGAATTTATAAACAGGATTTGATCTCAGAAATGAAGGAAAGAATTACTTGGATTTTATGAAAAAGAAAATTTAAAAATATGATGCAATTCTATCCTAAATGATGAATGAATTTAAATTTTTGAATTTGGATTTTGAAAAGCTATTCCATTCTTTAAATGAATTAAAATAAGATTGAAGATATAATGCATCCTTGACTATGGTCATTGAATGTATTATAGAATAATCTATATTTAAATTCAAGTGAAGAATGAAACACATTTGGTGCTTTTATAGAATTTAAAATGAAATTAACTCTCAATATACCCTGACTATGGCCATTGGTATATATTTTGAATTAATTTTAAGTTAAATTCTGATAAAAGAAGAAAATATTTAAGGAAAATATGATGAATTTTGAAAACGGATCTGTTATCGTCGCGAAATTTTCCCCCCGTCTTCCCTTCCTTGTGGAAGAGAGAAAGAGGAAACACTTTCGCGCTTCAAACTTGACCGGATTTTTGGAAAATGTTTTTGAAATACTTGCCTCCGTTTTGAAAATTGCGGGAAAATCCATGGGATGGGGCTCGACCTGTCGGTACGAGGTTCGACCGTTCCTGCCGCCTTTAACAGGGGTAATCAAACCAAGGACCAAAATTGTGCTTGACTTAGTTAAATCATCGAAATTATGTTCTATCCTAAATGCACAGAGAATTCAGGCATGTGCTATGAGATTTTGGAAAATGGGAGTAGGAAAAACATGATGTATGCTTGGAAAATATTTGGAGTTGAAAAGATTCTCTCAGAAAAAAGCTGAAAGTCACTTTCTCAGGAAAACTCGGATGAAAAAGATTTGAAATCTCAGGAAAGTTCATAAAGACTTGGGAAAATCATGAATGGTTGAAAATCCTGGGAAAATGGAAGTGATTCTTGAGAAAAGATGAACCTTTTGAAAAGGGAAACACTTCTTAGGAAAACTTGGACTTTGAGAGTTTTCTTAGGAAAATAATGGAAAATTTATAGGAAAACTCATTGGGGAAGGAAATTCAAAACCTGGGAAGTTGAAATCCTGGGAATTTTATCCTTTTGAAATACTTGGAAATCGATTTTGGATCTTGGAGAAAGATTGGAAAACTCTTTTGAATCTCTTAAGAAAATATCGTTTTCCAAGGAAAACTGTAAAAAACTTTGTCTTTGGAAAACCGATTTTGAAACATCCTTTGAGTTTCTTGAGAAATCGATTTCTTTAGAATGAAGTTTTCTTGAGAAAATCTTGAGGAAATCAATGATTTCATGATGCAAATGACATGAGTAAATGAATGCCCTTTGAAAAGATTTTCTGAGGAATTGGTTGGAAAATGTGCATTAAGTCCAAATAAATCCTTCACATATTCTGACTGTGGCCATGAATATGTTCAGAACTTAGTTGATTTGATGCACATGATTTTGAAAACTTTGGAAATATGATGTGCATTTTAAGATAGCCAAAGAGTGTAGGCTCAATGTGACTAGTAGAAAGATGACGGATCTGGGTCTCGTCCATATTCCGACTAGGGCCGTAAATATGGATTCCACCGAGTCCATCAACTCCCTAAGAGTTGGTGCACGTGCCATTCGTGAACATCCATAGTGCTTTTGAAATAAAATGCATGAATCATAGAAACAGGATATTGCATAAATTCAAACTATATGATATGCATCCTAGTCTAAGCGGGAAATTAACTCTTTTATTCCAAAATTTACATTATTACATCACTAAATAAAGGAAATAAAAGAAATTTGCAGACTTCAGCTCCTTCTTTGGAATGTCCCTGCCAAGCTTGAAATAAAGTTAGCTCAAATATGTGGGTTTTTCCAAGATTTTCCAATAATATTATGAAATTATTGGATTTAATTGGATATAAACCCTATTCTCATGCTTCCTTGATATTTTGAAATGATGAAAATGCTAGAAATTCAGTAGAAAACAATTTGAAATTCGGAATTGAGGTTAAAATGACCAAAATACCCCTAAAATTAAAGTTACATCTTTAAAATCAGGGTTTTTTGAAGGAAAACTAGGTAAAATTGAGATTTCGAAATTCAAATTGAATCAAATGATGATGAAATGCAGTATGACATGCTTCTAAACACATTAGGACTGTAAAATCAGAATTTGACATTTTGCAATTTATCCAAAATAACGAATTTCGCTTGTTTTTCACTTGGATCCGGGTCCTGCGGGACCCTGTTTTGGTATTATGACTAATCCGAACCTCAAATGGATTTCAAATTGCACCAAATTCGGTATGAAGCATCTACTTACTTTGATAAACAGCCTAGGATGCTAAAAATCATGAAATGATATGATTTAAATGCTAAAATTTAAAGAAAGTCCTAAAATGGTGGATTTTGCCTATGGATCCGAACCAAATGCAATGACCAATATGATAATGCAATATTTATACCATGGAAACTTATGATATTTTGCAGACTGCTAAAAGACCCGAAATGGAACATTTTTGGTTTTTACAGCCTCAAGATTTGAGCCATGGAGAGTTCAGTAACAGGGATTTAGTTATGATAGAGGTAAAACTCACCCTAATCTGATGTAAAATGCTAAACAAATATAAAACAGCCATGGAAATTTATGAAATTAATCAGAGCTATGAAAGACACCTACGTGAACAACTTTCATGTTTATGACTTCGGCATTTGATCAACAGAAACATAGATAAAAATATAACTATTCCTGCCTAAACTAACAGAACAGACAAATGTAGCAAAACAGGGGACTGACAAGAAAAATTCGAAGCAGGGGTCAACACTATTCTAAAAATTACAGGCTTTCAGATGCAAACAGAGGACATCTCGGACACAACTTTCACTTTTTACAGTTTTGGATTTAGAGCAACACACAAAGAGAAACCATAGCCCTAAGTCGATCCAATATCTCAGAGGCCCAAATTAGGCTCTGACACGTGTCCCGAACTCTCGGATTTTTGTCAGATATAAAAAAAATCAGAAAAATCTGAAAAAATCATATTAAAAACTAGACATTCTCCCGAGTTCATAACATTTTTTGGATCGAAAATGGGATCTCCCATGAGGGATATCTCGATTTTACAATTCGGCAAATGATTTTCAAAATGCATCCCGGGTAACAAAACCCGACTTGCCATTTTGAATGTTTATCGCAGTAAACAAATTCAAATGCCTCCGAATTTTTGGAAAAATTTCAGGGACACCTAAAGGCGCATTCCGTGATTTTGTTGGGGTTTGTAATAAAAAACAAATGCATGAAATGACGTGTGGACTGACTGATAAAATAGAGACCTACTGAAAATAAGCAGAATTGAAATAAATGCTAAATTAATTCTAATTAATTCATGAAATGTGCTAAATTAATGAAATAAAATGCAAATTAAACCTAGCTAACTACATGAATGTTAAAAATCATCAAGGAAGCATAATGAAACAATTGATATATGTCGTTTTATGAGAATAGCTCAATCCATCCCTCGGATGAGCTCTTTCTTCAAACGACTCCCGATTCGAATTATAGAATCAAATCAATGGGAAAAGAAGTGCACCTTGTTTCGTTACGCAGCGTAGGAGCTCTTGAAAGGGGTGGCTATCATGAGCTTCCTTCGTCCTTTGCTCCGGGCTTCGGATGGTTCACCAAAATCGACCTATGCTTGAATCGAATCGGCCACTGCACGAGCTCTACTCCACCTTCTTCAATGCGCCAAAGGGGGCACGATTTCCACAGTTCAAAATCTGATTCTAGGAAGGCTAGGTCGGATTTTCCAAGTTCACTAGAGCTAAAAAAAAATGATCTCCTAGTCTAGGCGTGAACCCTTGTTTTTATAAATTTTCTGAAAAATTTTGAAATTCAAACAGGCTCTATCTGAGCCCTCCATGTGGCGCCATCTCAGGAGGTGCCATCTGAGGGGTTTGAAATTCGAATTTGTCTTTTGCAGGGAGCCCTCAGGTGGCGCCACCTCAAAAGGTGTTTTAATTTTTGAGAAAAATAAAAAAAAATGGAAATTTTGTGGGTGAGACACCTCAGCAGGGGGAATTTGGAATTTTTCAAAAGTTTGCTTGATTCTCTCTGCAGGGAACTCCCAGAAGGCGCCACCTCAGAGGGTGCTCTCTTGGAGTTTGAATTTCAAATTCACTTTTTGTAGGGAGTCCTCAGGTGGCGCTACCTCATGGTGGGCTACCTTTATTAAAAATAAAATAAAAAATAAAAATAGAGCCAAGTGGAGTCCTGGAATGGCGCCACCTCAAAACGTGTTTGACACATGTCAGGAGGACAGAGCAGTGGGCTCAGAAGGCGCCACCTCAAAGGAATTTGAATTTTGCTTTTTCTGGTGAAAGGAGATCTGGACATGTGGCAGTCCAGGATGGTTCCAAGTGTCAGCCTGCTGGAGGAGGTTCTTCAGATGGCGCCACCTCAGAGGAGAATTCGAATTTCAAATGGAGGTTGGCCCTGGAGGAATGGAGGATGGACATGTGGCGCCACCTCAGGGTGGCTCCTACAATGCCATGTGGCAAGAGGGAGGAAAAAGAGGGCAGTGACATGTGTCTCCTACTTTTCTGAAAAAAGTAGGGAGAGGACATGTGTCCTCTACTTTTTCTGAAGGAGTGAGAAGGAGACATGTGTCACCTTCTTTTTCTGAAAGAAGCAGAAGATGACACGTGGCAGAGGGATGAGAAGGAGGGAAGGGACATGTGGCGCTCTCATAGGCCATCTGGGAAATCAGAGCTCCGGATTTTCGCCACCTAGTGCCTTGTTTGAATTTTAAATGGTTTGCTTTTTCTGAAGAAGGCCAGGAGTGACATGTGTCTCCTACTTTTCTGAAAGAGGTAGGGAGAAGACATGTGTCCCCTACTTTTTCTGAAAGCAGCAGAGAATGACACGTGACAGAGGGGAGAGAAGGTGGGCCAAGCCATGTGGCGCCATCTCAGACAAGATGAAAAAGGTAGAAGTTCAGGATTTGCGCCACCTATGAGGAGTTTTGAACTTTTGAATTCTAGTTTTTCTGAAGAAAGCAGGAAATGACACATGGCACTTGCTTTTTCCGAGGAAATGAGAGCTTGCCACGTGTCCTCTGCAGGAGACACACTCCAGATGGCGCCACCTTAGAGGAGACAAGCTTACTTTTTCTGGATGAGTCTAGGAGTGACATGTGTCTCCTACTTTTCTGAGAAAAGTAGGGAGAAACATGTGTCAGGCTACTTTTCTAGAAGGATGGAGAGGTTGACACGTGTCCCCTGCAGGAGACACACTTCAAGTGGCGCCACCTCAGAGGAGACAGGCTCCACTTTTTCTAGACAGAACAACCTATGACACTTGTCATCTCCTGGTAGTCTTGGAATGACACATGGCACAGGATGGATGACACGTGGCGGCTTCTGAAGGTAGCCCCACACTGACACGTGGCAGAAGGGGGGGAAGGTGACATGTGGCACCAACTCTAGGTGAACCCTATGCTGACACATGGCATGTAAATGGGAGGAGAGAGAAAGGACAAGTGGCACCAATCTAGGGGACAAGGCTCCTATATTTTTGGGTTTTTTCAAAATTCAAATTTTTCAAAAGAAAAGCTTGTGTGACACCACCTCAGTGTGGGTCCCACATTGCTTCTTTATTGAAATAAGGATAAAACCACAACTTCTTTTTGGAATTTTCATAAAATCTGGACTAATGGGCAAAACAGGAATTTTGGAAAGAGTTGGCCCTTGTAGGGCGATTTTGTAAAAGAAAGATATTTGAAATTGTCAAAAAGGGCAAAATCTGAGGTGAAGTGACTGAAATCCACATTAAAAACTATCCAGATCGTTTTCCTGAGAAAATATTTTGAAATTCAGAGCCCTGGGGGTAAAATGGGAAGAATTGATAATTTTGAAGACCCAGGGTTTTAAAATCAATTTTGAAAAGAGTTGAAATTCTAATCTGGATTGAAAATTTTAAAATCAAGAGTTCTGGACCTCGAAAGGACATGCTGTGCAGTGCAGTGATATGAAATGCTCATGCAATGCTATACAATGACATGTCTTATGCAATATAATCTTGAACCAAGACTTGGAGATGCCTGTCTCCTGTCAGGAATAAAATTTTGAACATCTGAGCTAAAATAGGGAGACTTTAAGAGTACCAGATGAAATTTGGACTTTTACAAGGTTCGAACTCAGAAAATGACCATTTTGCCCTCCGGCGATTTCAAAGGCTGAATGATGATGTTTGGTGAAAATGTCGGGGATGTGAGTGAAAATTTGGGGTGTTTACAGATGCCCCTCTTTGCTGCTAAGCCGGCTCATGGCCGAGCTTAGTGGCAAAGAAAAACACACCAAATTTGGGCTATACATAAAAAAAATGCCCCAGTTAGAAGGATCTGACTACGTGTGAAGAAATTAGCCCGAGGAAGATGGTAGATATGAAGCGAAGAATAAAGAGGAAAGATTTGCTCTATGAGCGCGAAGTTCAGGTTTATGCCCTTGACTTGGATGGGACAAAAATACCTCGCATGGAACGAAGCTCAGGTTTTAACCCTTGACCTGATTGGGGAATGAAATATCTCATCGAAATGAGACTCAGGTTTGTACCCTTAACCTGATTGGGCGGAAGATGAAATACCTCTTTGATTGAGGCTCAGGTTTATACCCTTATCTTGATCGGGCGGAAAATGAAATACCTCTTTGATTGAGGCTCAGGTTTGTACCCTTATCCTGATCGGGCGGAAAATGAAATACCTCTTTGATTGAGGCTCAGGTTTGTACCCTTATCCTGATCGAGCGGAAAATGAAATACCTCTTTGGTTGAGGTTCAGGTTTGTACCCTTATCCTGATCGGGTGGAAAATGAAATACCTCATCGAAGGAGGCTCAGGTTTATACCCTTATCCTGATCGGGCGGAAAATGAAATACCTCTTTGGTTGAGGCTCAGGTTTGTACCCTTATCCTGATCGGGTGGAAAATGAAATACCTCATCGAAGGAGGCTCAGGTTTATACCCTTATCTTGATCGGGCGGAAAATGAAATACCTCTTTGGTTGAGGCTCAGGTTTGTACCCTTATCCTGATCGGGTGGAAAATGAATGGAATCCTCGAAGGAAGAGACCATGATGGAACCTTCGGATTTTGCACAATAAATCCAATAGGGTTTTTGCAAAAGGAAGGAAAATGGGGTCCCTGAAGCTTGAAAAGGGATTGATTTTGTGCGTCTCATTGCTGAGACTAAAATCAGCTTTTGAAATTGCCTTTTGCGGGAAAATGATTGGTGGTTCGACCTCGAACCGAAATGGGACTGTCTATGGTGGGGCAGTGGGGACACAGGGAAGTGTGCAATCTGAGAGTTCATGCTCTCAAAGAAGGGAAGGAATCAAGTCCTTAAGAGGGATTTAAAATGGGTGTCAGGATGTATCAAAAGGGGACATCAAGCTCTCACTTCATGTCAGGATAGCTAGAAAATATTGTCAAAATGTTGGAAATTCTGCTGTTGATTCAAAATTTTTGAAAATGTTGCACATTGTTGCAAAGACATTCCTTCTTTTCTGCCTAAAGCATTACCTCCAAACAAGGTTCACTTCGTAGAATCGAGACTTGAAATCCAAATTGCTTGCAATTGACCTTCTTCAAGGAAGTTATCAATTTCCTTGATATGAGCAGGAAAGAGAATTTGATATTATGAAAGCAATTAATGAAAGAATATTGATAATAGAATTTCACAAGATTAAAGAGGATTCTTGATAGATCTGGCAGTTTGATATCCTGAGAGTTTCTCTCTTGATAATCTTTCTGCACTCTTTTGGCTCTTTGGTGTTTTGGCTATATTCTCCTTCATTTTGGAGATGTTCTGACTTTTTCTCTCTTTCTTTTTCCTCTCTTTCTCTCTTTTGGGAAAAGGGTACGTCACAAACTCCTTCAACTTGGAGATGTTTCGATCCTCCTTTGATGATATTGGTTTATGGGTTATTTTGATGATATTGGCTCATTGGCTGGAAGATTTTTAGCTGAAATTAAATACCTTTTTGGGATTGTCGAGGGGTTCAACGCATCTGCCTTCATCTCGACAGTGCTTTGGACCTTCCCTGGAAGGATCCGTCACAAACTCCGTCATCTTGGAGATGTTTCGAATCTTCTTTGGCCCGGGGGTCTACTCGCCTAATTCGCCTTCATCTTGACGACAGGTGAGAGATCCCTTTTGCGGATACTCAATTGCAGCTTAGGTGATTTTGAGGAGACAGGGTTTGGGTGAATTCTCTCTTTTCTAGCACTCAGGATATTTCCACTGCCTCATCTTTACAAGAATAGCCTTTAAAGATGTGCCATCGACTGCGATCAATATCGATCATCTACGACTTTTCAATAACATTGAATCTTCTTTTCTGGCCATATTGAGGATTTATCCTTCATCCTTTTGGTTGGCCAATAGAAAGGATTTTTGAATCCCTTTTCGCAAAAGCTTCACTCTTTTGGAAGTGATGCTGAAGGTAAATTGAGATAGAGATTAGTGCAATAAAAGATTCTGAAATCAACAATTGATTGACAAATTTGACAAAATTTTCTTGAAATCCTTGGTGAAAGTGAGTATTTGAAATCCGGCTCAATACATCTGTGACGAAAATTCTCCTCTCTTTTTTTCCAAAAAGAGAGACTCAGGCTTAGCCCTTACCTGAATGGGAATTGGAAAATACTCCTCTCTTCCCTGAAGAGGAGGTGTTTGCAAAACGAACTTTCGAAGAGAAATTGAGCTTTCGTCAAAGCTCCCTAATATTAGGCTTCTCTTATGGAAAGGGGGCCGATAATAGTGAGGTCTGAAAATTGGGTCATGAAAGGAACGAGTCCATCACACTCTCCCTGCAAAGAGGGTCTTTTATGACGAAAAATGGCCTAGTATGAAATTGGGGGGGGGGGTCACAAGAAAAGCGAGTCTCTGTCGAGCCTCTCCCTTAAAAGGGTTCCTCGTGTGAAATTGGAAATTGTTTTGCAAACGATTCACAAAGACGCGAGTCCCTTCAAACTCTCCCTAAAAAGGGGCTAAGTGAACGAATTGGATAGCATGCGAAAAGAACGAGCTCCCTCGTGCTCTCCCTAAAAAGGGTCTCTCGCAAGAGAAAATGATTGAAATTGGATATTGAGATTGATTGACCCAAAGGTCGAAATTGAAAATTGGAAAATTGGAAAATTGGTTGCTGGAAATTGAATGACCCGAAGGTCGAAATTGGATGACCTGATGGTCGAAATTGAGAATTGATTTGACCAAAAAGGTCGAAATTGTGTGACTCGAAAGTCGAAATTGAGAATTGAGTGACCTAAAGGTCGAAATTGAGAAATGAAGGTCAAAGATTGGAAATTGATTGACCCGAAGGTCAAAATTTGGAAATTGATTGACCCGAAGGTCGAAAATTGGAAATTGATTGACCCGAAGGTCGAAAATTGGAAATTGGTTGACCCGAAGGTCGATAATTGGAAATTGATAGACCCGAAGGTCGAGAATTGGAAATTGATAGACCCGAAGGTCGAGAATTGGAAATTGATTGACCCGAAGGTCGAAATTGAGATTAGTAATTGAAATTGAGAATTGAAAATTGGGTGACCCAGAGGTCAAAATTGGAGAATTGCTTGATTTGAAGATTTAAATTGAAATTTGGAAGGCAAAATATCAAATTTGAGCAATCGACAGACCCTGATGATCGAAATGACTTGGATCAATAAAGGAGAATGATGAGTTCGAGTCAGAGCTCGAATGATGTAGAGAGATCACGAGTCGGAACCCGGATCAACAAATGAAAATGATTTGAAATAAAACCCGAGTCGGAACTCGGTTTTCTGAAAAATTGGAATTTTGAAAATGTGTCAGTTTGAGTACTGGATTTTAGAATAATACCAGTACGAGCGCTGGGTTTTGGTTCAGTATTGGTGATGACCTTTTGATTTTGAATCATTAGGAATTGTGATGAGACTGTTTATTGAAATCCCAATACTGACCAGATTGTTGTTAATGCAATTGAATGCAAATGAATATGAATTGATGCATATGAATGCACATGTGCATGAAATGAGAAATTTGTTTATCCTGCCTGCATATAGAACAAAATTTTAAAATGCCCCAGTGTAACTGGGAAAGAAAGTTGGATCATTATTTGAAAGAAACAGGAAGGATTACAAGAGAAGGATAAATGTTTCAAGTATAAAACTTTTTCAAGTGTCGAGCATTAATAGGATCTGGCAATTCTACCCCATCGGCATTGATGAGCCGATATGAGTTGCGGGGTAATGCTTCTTTGACAACATAGGGACCTTCCCAATTTGGCGACCATTTGCCGCCGGGACGATGCTTGAGATAAGCTGTGGACCGAAGTACTAAATCATTGACTTTGAATCTTCTTTCGATGATAGATTTCGCGTATTGCCTGGCTACTCTCTGGCGATAGGATTGAGCATGCTCTGCTGCTTTTAGCCTTCTCTCGTCGAGTAAGTCTAGCTGCACTAGTCGTTGCTGCTGGTATTGATCAAGAGGTAATTGCAGAAGTGAAGCAAATTTCAAAGCGGGCTTCTGAACATGTAGCGGCAATACTACTTCTGTTCCATAGACCAGTTCTGATGGGGTAGCATTCGTTGGTGTACGAATGGTGGTCCGATAGGCCCACAGTGCATCGTGGATCTTCTCATGCCAGTCACGGCCTGTTTCCACAGTTCGCTCCAAAATACGAATTAAAATCTTGTTGGTGGCCTCTACCTGACCATTCCCTTGAGGATAATATGGAGCAGAAAAATGGTGATAAATCTTGAATTTTGAGCAGAATGTCTTCATCTTTTCATTCTTGAAATGACTGCCATTGTCTGACACAATGTCATGTGGGATGCCGAAACGGCAAAGGATGTTCTTGTGAATAAAAGAGACCACATGTCGGCCTTCTACTGTGCGGAGAGTGATAGCTTCTACCCACTTGGTGAAATATTCTGTTGCGGCAAGGAAATATTTATGGCCATTTGAAGCTGAAGGAGTGATGGGACCTACGACATCGAAGGCCCACATGGAGAACGGCCATGGAGAAACAACGGATTGTAGATATGTTGCCGGAGCATGAATAAAAGGTGCATGTATTTGGCATTGCACACACTTCTTCACATAATGATAACAGTCTTGTTGCATAGTCTTCCAATAGTAACTTGCTCTGATGATCTGCTTGACAAGGGTTTGGTAGCCGACGTGGCCACCACAAATGCCTTCGTGTGCTTCTTGCACGACTTCTTTGGCTTCGTCTTCATCTAAACATCTGGAATACTCTGAACTGAATCCACGGCGATAGAGGACATTGGCCAAAATGAAGTATCGAGTAGACATACGCTGGATTGCTCGTTGCTCTTTCTTTGAGAGTTTTAGAGAAAATTCGCCAGTTTCTATGAAGGTTTTGATGTTGTAATACCAAGGCTTCTTTTTTTGCTCAGCCTGGTTTACCTGTTCCGCTGGAATGAAAGCAGGTTGGTCAAGTCTGCCAATTTTAAAAGAGCGACAAGATTCTCCATTCTTGAATGCCATAATGGAGCCTAAACTGGCTAGGCTATCGGCCACTTGGTTAAAATCTCTCTTGATGTGAAATAACTGAAATTCTTCGAACTTGCTAACAAGAGCTGAAACAATTTTCTGATAGGGAAATAACTTCTGATCTTTGACTTGCCATTCGGCTCGAACTTGATTGACAACAAGTAGTGAGTCACCGTAGGCATGTACTCTCTTGACATTGAAGTATAATAGAATCTTTAGACCTTGAATCAGGGCTTCATATTCAGCCATGTTGTGAGTGCATTGAAAGTCTAGCTTGAGAGAAAATGGAATCATCTCCTTTTCTGGAGTGATTAATAGGATTCCGATGCCTATTCCAGCCATGTTCTTAGAACCATCGAAGAATAAATTCCAGACTGGGAATTTCTGGATATTGCAAATTTGCTCATCAGGGAAGTCATCTTCGGCTTTCACTTTTTCGGCCAGAGGAAAATCCGCCAATTGATCTGCAATTGCTTGGCCTTTGATTGATTGCTGCGAGACATATTCTAAGTCATACTGCATCAGTAAGACTTGCCATTTGGCGACTCGTCCGCTTAGGAAAGGTTGCTCTAAAATGTATTTGAGGGGATTGAGTTTAGACAGGATTTTGACCTCTGATGCCAACAGGTAGTGTCTTAGCTTCTGACACATCCATACCAGAGCTAGGCAGGTCTTCTCTATTTGAGAGTATCTCTTTTCATAATCTATTAAAGTCTTACTCACGTAATAAATGGCATGCTCTATCAAGCTGCCTTCTTTGTATTGCGCCAAGAATCCACCGCATGCGACTTGATTAACTGAGATGTATAATAAAAGAGGTTTTCCCAATTCTGGCGGCTTCAAAATGGGAGGATTGAGAAGATACTTCTTGATTCTATCGAACGATTGCTGGCATTCTGGTCCCCATTCGAACTTAACTCCTTTTCTGAGTAAGTGGTTGAAGGGCTCACATCTCATCACCAAATTGGAAATGAATCGCCGGATTGACTGCATACGTCCTTGAAGGCTACGCAGTTCTTCGAGATTCTTCGGGGGAGGCATATCAATGATAGCCTTTGCTTTGGCTGGGTCAACTTCAATTCCCTTTTTGCTTACCAGAAAACCCAACAGTTTGCCTGATTTGACTCCAAAGACACACTTTTGCGGGTTAAGCCTTAACTTATAAAGAATAAGTCTTTTAAAGACTTGATCAAGTGCTTCGAGGTGATCTTCTCCCTCCTTAGATTTCACGAGGATATCATCAACATACGCATCCATGATTTTGCGCATCTGATCATGAAAGATAACGGCCATTGCTCGTTGATACGTTGCTCCAGCATTCTTGAGCCCAAAAGGCATAACTGTATAGCAGAAAGTGCCCCAAGGCGTAGTAAAGGAAGTTTTTGATTGATCGCGGGCGGCCAACTTAATCTGATTGTAGCCGGAATATCCGTCCATGAAAGAGAACATGGCATGTCCTGCCGTGCTATCGACTAGAAGATCGATGCTTGGAAGTGGATAGTCATCCTTCGGAGTTGCCTTATTGAGGTGTCTGAAGTCTATGCAAATCCTCACTTTGCCACTTTTCTTTGGGACAACGACGATATTGGCTAACCAATCCGGGTAGTCAATAGCTCGGATAAATCCTGCTTTGAGCAGATCTTCAAGTCCTTCCTTGACTTGTTGTTCTATTCTGGGATCCATTTTTCTCATCTTCTGCTTGACTGGCTTAGCATCCGGCTTTAAGATGAGTCAGTGTTCGACTAATTTGGGGTCTAAGCCCGGCATGTCTTCATATGTCCATGCGAACACTTCTTCATGCCGCTTGAGAAAATCTGTAAGCCTTTTCTTTTCTTCCGGACTCAGACTGGTTCCGATCTGGAGAATTTTGGGATCTTCCTCTGAACCGATATTGACACCTTCAGTTGGATCTTGTACTATAGGAGATGGTTCATCTTGCTTCTGAACAACGGCGAACTCTGGTAATTCCTGAAGAGACTGATCGTATTCAGCACAATCATCTGACTGCTTTGCAATCTTATCATTTCCGGTGCTTGCTTTGATTCTGTGAATTGCTGTCGACTTCTGAAAGGCCTTGGGATTGAGAACGAGATTCTTGATTGTCCGAGAAGTCATTCTGAAATTTTGGAGAAGAAATCTGGTTCAGACAAATCGGCCTATAGTAATACAAGCAATCATTTGAAGAGAACCATGCATAAAATGGCATTGAATTATAAAATGAAGAGATAGACAAAAAGGGAGTAGATGGCATCCGGATAGACAAAGAAACTTGGAATTTTATTGATTGAATTGATCAATGACATTGGTAAAATGAGACACTTATTTGGAAAAGAATAGAAAGAAAATAACAAATGGTCTTCATTGTGCCCCTTTGACAAAAACAGTCTTCCTTGATGAGCTTCCTCCGGAGAACCCTAGTCCTGCTCTGTGGGGACGATGTTTCTGGATCATTGGCTCGATGCGGCCATCTTCATTCTTGCCGAGTCCCTTGAAGGGTTGATAGCCATGCTTCAGGAGTAAATCAAATCCCTTTTTTGACTTCATGAATTGAGGAAACAATGGGTGATCCTTAATAGTGCTGTAGTCGATTCGTCCTCCAACCTTGAAGAATCGAGGACCTTTCCATCGTGTCGTGGCTACTGTGTGCAGAGATGGCTTTGATGGTGCCTGAAGTATTTCTCGATTTTCTCCAAGATTGATCTCCACTTTCCCTGATGCTGGGAATATCTGCATTGAATGATGGCCGAGGAATCATGGGCTGCGGGAGCCTTTCTTCTGGGTCTTCTCCCAGTATTGTGGTAATCATTCCACCTTTTGACCACTTCACACATTGATGGAGGGTAGAAGGCACTGCATTAGCGTTGTGAATCCATGTCCTTCCGAGCAGCAAGTTGTAGGTTGGTGGTACGTTGACCACATGGAAAAGCACTGAATGCACTGAATAATTAATGAACACCTCCAGGAATATCTTTCCCTTGGCCGTTTGACCATGATTGTCAAACCCATAGATAGTGATGGGATCCGGAATATATTCTTCATCCTTGATCCCTAATGCTTTTGCGGTCATTTCGGGACATATGTTGAGGCTACTACCTCCATCGACCAGTACATGGGGAACCGTCATTCCTCTGACTCGAACGATAATGTACAAGGCATTATTATGAAAGGAATGAGGCTTTGGAAGGTCCTCATCTGAGAAGGTGATTGGTGCATTGGTCATGGCAGAGTTCACAATCTGTGTCATGTCTTCAGGAGTGGTACTGGGCTTAACTTTGATTTTCCTGAGTAAATCATCCAGTACTTGCTGGTGCTTGCTAGAATTCTTGGCCAAGTCAAGGATGGAGACATTGGATAGAGCGGTCAGAGGCTTCTGACTTGAATTCTCCAGCCTGGGTCTAACAATTTGCTTGAAGAAGTCAGGAGTTCTTTTTTATTTAGGAACTGACTTCATAGGTGCTTCCGCAACTTTCATTTTACCGAATGCTGAAATTAAGTCCATCTTCTTAGAATCTGGAGTTGCTTATCGTAGCACCGTCACCTGATGCTGAACTTGGAGATCTTGCGCAGAACATGGCTTGATATGTTCATGCGGTAGAAAGGGTTGTGCAGACACTACTGCTGTGGTGTGTGAAGGGAAGGGGTGGTTGAGAATGTCCATCTTCTCTTCTTCTTCTCCTTCTACCAATAGATTCTTTTCAAGGAGATCTTGCACGATGTTTTTGAGAACAAAGCAGTTCTCGGTGTTGTGTCCCACTGTCCTGTGGAACTTGCAGAACTGATCTTTCCATTTCCCCATGGGCACAGGGGGATCGGCCAATCTGGGCAATTTGACCATCTCTTTCGATAGCATGTACTCGAGCACAACCTCGAGTGATTGGTCAAGAGGAGTAAATTTTCTGTCGTAGCTCCATCCTTCATGTTTAGCTTTCTCGCGCAGCTTCGGTCCTTGATCCTGCTAAGGAGGCTTGCTGTACTGAGGAGCAGGCTTTGCTTTCTGATCCTTGTTGTTCAAACTGCCTGTGCCGTAGCAGTAATCTTTCTTCTGCCCTTTGTATCGATTTTGGCCTTTGTTGTTGTTGCTGGCAGAATAAGTGAAGTGAGCTTTCTTCTTCTGCTCACCATGGGAGTTGTTCTTGGAAAAGGTGAAGCCTTCATAGACTCCGTTTTCCACACTCAATTCGAGCCATTCGGCTCGCTCAGTCAGCTCAATAAAGGTCCTGGACGGCGTTGTGGAGATTAATCCTCTTAACAGCTGCGAGAAATTGTTGAGGATTAAGGACAATGCATGCCTTTCCGAGATAGGATCTCTCATCTTATTACAGGCTGATCTCCATCTGTGAATGAAGTCCCGTGCTTTTTCATTCTCATTCTGCCTTAAATTGCAGAGATGACTCAGTGTAGGTAGCGCTTCTGTGTTGAACAAGAAGCGTTCAATAAAGAGATTCACAACTTTGTCGAACTCCTTGAGCTCGATGGGGTTGATATGCTCAGCATACCACTTGGCTGCAACTCCTTCCAAGCTGCGGGGGAAGCATAGAAACAATGCTCAGTTATCCCTCTTAAACCGAGAGCATTCAGCAAAGAAAGTGGCAAGGTGCGCTTTTGGGTCGCCAGAACCATCGAACTTGATGAATTTACGGGGGAGATTCTCTAGATCATCATCCCCTTCTAAGCCGTCATAGAAGTCCTCACTGGTGAAGACTTTTTTGCCCTTGTCGCGGGCTTGCAGATCCTTGACAACTCGGGCCATTTCTTTAAACTGCGCTTGTAAAGGCTCTTCTTTATCTCTGCTCTTTGATCTGCGGCTTTTACTTTGGCCACGCTTCTGAAATGCCGGAGGCACCTCATATTCTTCATCTGTGTTTTCAGTTGAGTCTGATTCATCTGAAATCTCTTCTGGCTGGATCTGCTTCTTGGGAGCCTTCTTACTCCTACGACCATGAAACTTTTCTCTGAATGGATTCCTTTCTGAGCTGGTCCCGGGCTGCTCATTCATCATTTTGTTCATCATTTTTCTGAACATGGCATACATTTGAGGGTCTATGCCGTCATCTTCTTGCTGTTGTTCCTGACTCTTCTCGGATCGAGGGGAACCCATCTCTTCTTCCGAGGCTGACGAGTACTGGGATGCCGTGGTTCTTTTGCCTGATCTTGTCTCAACCATCAAATGGTACGGATGCTCTCTGCAGGGCAAAGACCTGATTAGATTTTGTAGGAATTGAGTTTTTGGAAGAAAAATTTGCTGAAAATATGGTAGACAATTTGGAAAAGATGTCCCATTACTAGGGACTGAGTCGTCGTGGGAATCACGACAATTGTGTTGTCATTCCTTCTGCAAAAGAAATAAACAACGAAAATATGCCTTGTTACCTAGGCGAGGTCGTCAAACCACAATGGAAAGAGCAAGAAAATTTTATTGAAATGGGGAAAATATGATCTTATTGATCTTGACAAAGGGATGGAGGACAGACGATTTGCCACCATTCATGATAGTCGGTAGACACTCTAGGGCCTGGAAAGATTTTAAGAGAGACAAAGGAATCCCAGCCGTAGCGGGCAGAATGATATGCCCCGGACCATTGTGCGGAAGTGAGATCAAACTCTGCCATAACTCCTGATAACAGTCGGGCTTCGACATACTGCTGCCTCTGGGAGAACTGCCGAACACATCTCTCTGGTTGGTAGTAAGTGCAAAAGAATGGTCCCAGCAACTTGAACCGCTTGCCATAAGCGTAGGTATATCTGGGAGGAGACAGTTGCCGATCAAAATAGTCCCAGACTACGTCATCCTCTTGAATGTTGTTGATCATGGACCGGTACTGCGCCACTGGAAAGAGTTCTTGTCCATTGTATCTGAAAGAGCTTGCTCGGGCTGGAACATGCTGGAAAAACCAGGACTGAAGTGCGTAGATGCATCCTTCAACTAAAATGGACTCTCCAAGTGAGAATCGAGTCAGACCTCGATAAAGGAAGGCGAGCGCTGCCATGGCTATAGAGAGGCGATTGGTTTGCCGACTTCCCCATCTTCTCATAAGTTCGATTATCTTGATGTCCATGTAGTTCTGTCCATCTGGGAAAAGGGACAGTCCTACAGTGCATAGAACCATTGCATTCTGAATCCTTTCTTTGGCTGTTCTTGAAAGCGAGCTGACTTCGACGAAGGTCCCGTACTGGCGGTACAACTCAAGTAGGTCAACATATTCATTTCCTTCTAACTGGATCAGGGGCCAGGATCGGCGGCCTGTCATACGAGATAAGGAGTCTCGGGGGTCTAAACCCTTGACATTGATAAGGAATTGATGCTCTAATGGGTCGCTTGGTCGACCAGCTGGTTCTGGCAACCCCATGATTTCTGAAAATTCATCCATTAAAACAGTCATCTCTCCCCACGGGAACCAGAAGGTACACGTCCGAGGATTCCATCGCTCCGCCATTGCGTGGATCAGGTTGCCATTGATGGTCTGCATTTCGACTGCTGATGCCAGCTCTAATCCGCACTCACTCAAATGGTCCGGGAACATTCGGGAAAAGCTCTTTAGCCAGGAATAATACCACCGGGAAATGAAAGTTCCGGTGCTAAGGGCTCGATGTTCAGGACGACCTTGTCGCACCTCGAAGAAGATGTGACCTTCAGGAAAGATAGGATCGACTTGACTGGATGCCATCGAACTGAAAGCAGAGAAAGACTCAGAATGAGACTTAGGAAAATGTGAAAAATTTTGAAAAAATTTTGCAGGCAGGATAAAAATGCAGCTAGAAATTCGAGATCCAGTAGAAAAGGTAGAATAGAAAATCGCCTGGAGTTTTGGAAGAAATGGGATATTTGGAAAAATCATCCAGGGTTTGAGAAAAAGACTTGTGGAAAATAAGGATATTTGGAAAAAGACCTAATGAGTTGAAAAACATTGAGAATCATAAAGAATTGAGAAAATCATACATACAATCACATCCTGCACAAACATTTATGCACATTCAGCACTCCCTAAAAGGCTGACTCTAGATGCATCAATTTGAAAACAGTTGTAGGACCCTAATCCTAACTCTAGGTTCAGATCATCTTTGTCCACTCCAGTTATGCCGATATACCTGAATCGAAATCCGAGGTACGTGGCATAGAGTTTCAACTCCGGTTCTAAGGTAAGGTTTTCCAACATCCTTGAGCGCCTACCGATATACTTCGGACTGTGGCCCGCGGTACGTGGTAGGGGGGTGTTAACCCAAATAGTTGGCCCAGTTGTGAGGCTCTGTCCCGAACTATGGTTCTGGAAGAGAGCCCAGCAACGTGAAGACCGGGTAATGGTAGGTAATGGAGATTTTGAAAAATGATCACATGCAAGAAATAAAGGGCTCTAAATCCTAGAGAGATAGATTTTGAAAACTTTGAAGAAGCATACATTGTTTGCATTCAGATCCTAAATTGAGGAGAGTTGTGTTTAGACCTAAGTCTATGTGAGCATGAAAATATCTCCTCAATCTGGTCCTACCAAACCATGCCTAAGCTATATGCAGTCAATGTCAGCTAGGTCATAATCTAGGCTCCTAGGTTCGCATGATATCAAAAGTAAAGAGCTGACATGTTGTGAACACAATTTCGATAATTGAACTAAGCCAAACATTACTTTGACCAGACGAGGACAGGTCCCATCACGGTCGCCAAACCTGTTATCGTCGCGAAATTTTTCCCCCGTCTTCCCTTCCTTGCGGAAGAGAGAAAGAGGAAACGCTTTCGCGCTTCAAACTTGACCGGATTTTGGAAAATGTTTTTGAAATACTCGCCTCCGTTTTGAAAATTGCGGGAAAATCCATGGGATGGGGCTCGACCTGTCGGTACGAGGTTCGACCGTTCCTGCCGCCTTTAACAGGGGTAATCAAACCAAGGACCAAAATTGTGCTTGACTTAGTTAAATCATCGAAATTATGTTCTATCCTAAATGCACAGAGAATTCAGGCATGTGCTATGAGATTTTGGAAAATGGGAGTAGGAAAAACATGATGTATGCTTGGAAAATATTTGGAGTTGAAAAGATTCTCTCAGAAAAAAGCTGAAAGTCACTTTCTCAGGAAAACTCGGATGAAAAAGATTTGAAATCTCAGGAAAGTTCATAAAGACTTGGGAAAATCATGAATGGTTGAAAATCCTGGGAAAATGGAAGTGATTCTTGAGAAAAGATGAACCTTTTGAAAAGGGAAACACTTCTTAGGAAAACTTGGACTTTGAGAGTTTTCTTAGGAAAATAATGGAAAATTTATAGGAAAACTCATTGGGGAAGGAAATTCAAAACCTGGGAAGTTGAAATCCTGGGAATTTTATCCTTTTGAAATACTTGGAAATCGATTTTGGATCTTGGAGAAAGATTGGAAAACTCTTTTGAATCTCTTAAGAAAATATCGTTTTCCAAGGAAAACTGTAAAAAACTTTGTCTTTGGAAAACCGATTTTGAAACATCCTTTGAGTTTCTTGAGAAATCGATTTCTTTAGAATGAAGTTTTCTTGAGAAAATCTTGAGGAAATCAATGATTTCATGATGCAAATGACATGAGTAAATGAATGCCCTTTGAAAAGATTTTCTGAGGAATTGGTTGGAAAATGTTCATTAAGTCCAAATAAATCCTTCACATATTCTGACTGTGGCCATGAATATGTTCAGAACTTAGTTGATTTGATGCACATGATTTTGAAAACTTTGGAAATATGATGTGCATTTTAAGATAGCCAAAGAGTGTAGGCTCAATGTGACTAGTAGAAAGATGACGGATCTGGGTCTCGTCCATATTCCGACTAGGGCCGTAAATATGGATTCCACCGAGTCCATCAACTCCCTAAGAGTTGGTGCACGTGTCATTCGTGAACATCCATAGTGCTTTTGAAATAAAATGCATGAATCATAGAAACAGGATATTGCATAAATTCAAACTATATGATATGCATCCTAGTCTAAGCGGGAAATTAACTCTTTTATTCCAAAATTTACATTATTACATCACTAAATAAAGGAAATAAAAGAAATTTGCAGACTTCAGCTCCTTCTTTGGAATGTCCCTGCCAAGCTTGAAATAAAGTTAGCTCAAATATGTGGGTTTTTCCAAGATTTTCCAATAATATTATGAAATTATTGGATTTAATTGGATATAAACCCTATTCTCATGCTTCCTTGATATTTTGAAATGATGAAAATGCTAGAAATTCAGTAGAAAACAATTTGAAATTCGGAATTGAGGTTAAAATGACCAAAATACCCCTAAAATTAAAGTTACATCTTTAAAATCAGGGTTTTTTGAAGGAAAACTAGGTAAAATTGAGATTTCGAAATTCAAATTGAATCAAATGATGATGAAATGCAGTATGACATGCTTCTAAACACATTAGGACTGTAAAATCAGAATTTGACATTTTGCAATTTATCCAAAATAACGAATTTCGCTTGTTTTTCACTTGGATCCGGGTCTTGCGGGACCCTGTTTTGGTATTATGACTAATCCGAACCTCAAATGGATTCTAAATTGCACCAAATTCGGTATGAAGCATCTACTTACTCTGATAAACAGCCTAGGATGCTAAAAATCATGAAATGATATGATTTAAATGCTAAAATTTAAAGAAAGTCCTAAAATGGTGGATTTTGCCTATGGATCCGAACCAAATGCAATGACCAATATGATAATGCAAGATTTATACCATGGAAACTTATGATATTTTGCAGACTGCTAAAAGACCAGAAATGGAACATTTTTGGTTTTTACAGCCTCGGTATTTGAGCCATGGAGAGTTCAGTAACATGGATTTAGTTTTGATAGAGGTAAAAATCACCCTAATCTGATGTAAAATGCTAAACAAATATAAAACAGCCATGGAAATTTATGAAATTAATCAGATCTATGAACAACACCTATGTGAACAACTTTCATGTTTATGACTTTGGCATTTGATCAATAGAAACACAGAGAAAAATATAACTATTCCTGCCTAAACTAACAGAACAGATAAATGTAGCAAAACAGGGGACTGACAAGAAAAATTCGAAGCAGGGGTCAACACTGTTCTAAAAATTACAGGCTTTCAGATGCAAACAGAGGACATCTCGGACACAACTTTCACTTTTTACAGTTTTGGATTTGGAGCAACACACAAAGAGAAACCATAGCCCTAAGTCGATCCAATATCTCAGAGGCCCAAATTAGGCTCTGACACGTGTCCCGAACTCTCGGATTTTTGTCAGATATAAAAAAAATCATAAAAATCTGAAAACATCATATTAAAAACTAGACATTCTCTTGAGTTCATAACATTTTTTGAATCGAAAATCGGATCTCCCATGAGGGATATCTCGATTTTACAAGTCGGCAAATGATTTTCAAAACGCATCCCGGGTAACAAAACCCGACTTGCCATTTTGAATGTTTACCGCAGTAAACAAATTCAAATGCCTCCGAATTTTTGGCAAAATTTCAGGGACATCTAAAGGCGCATTCCGTGATTTTGTTGGGATTTGTAATAAAAAACAAATGCATGAAATGACGTGTGGACTGACTGACAAAACAGAGACCTACTGAAAATAAGCAGAATTGAAATAAATGCTAAATTAATTCTAATTAATTCATGAAATGTGCTAAATTAATGAAATAAAATGCAAATTAAACCTAGCTAACTACATGAATGTTAAAAATCATCAAGGAAGCATAATGAAACAATTGATATATGTCGTTTTATGAGAATAGCTCAATCCATCCCTCGGATGAGCTCTTTCTTCAAACGACTCCCGATTCGAATTATAGAATCAAATCAATGGGAAAAGAAGTGCACCTTGTTTCGTTACGCAGCGTAGGAGCTATTGAAAGGGGCAGCTATCACGAGCTTCCTTCGTCCTTTGCTCCGGGCTTCGGATGGTTCACCAAAATCGACCTATGCTTGAATCGAATCGGCCACTGCACGAGCTCTACTCCACCTTCTTCAATGCGCCAAAGGGGGCACAATTTCCACAGTTCAAAATCTGATTCTAGGAAGGCTAGGTCGGATTTTCCAAGTTCACCAGAGCTAAAAAAAAATGATCTCCTAGGCTGGGCGTGAACCCTTGTTTTTATAAATTTTCTGAAAAATTTTGAAATTCAAACAGGCTCGATCTGAGCCCTCCATATGGCGCCATCTCAAGAGGTGCCATCTGAGGGGTTTGAAATTCGAATTTGTCTTTTGCAGGGAGCCCTCAGGTGGCGCCACCTCAAAAGGTGTTTTAATTTTTGAGAAAAATAAAAAAAAATGGAAATTTTGTGGGTGAGACACCTCAGCAGGGGGAATTTGGAATTTTTCAAAAGTTTGCTTGATTCTCTCTGCAGGGAACTCCCAAAAGGCGCCACCTCAGAGGGTGCTCTCTTGGAGTTTGAATTTCAAATTCACTTTTTGTAGGGAGTCCTCAGGTGGCGCCACCTCATGGTGGGCTACCTTTATTAAAAATAAAATAAAAAATAAAAATAGAGCCAAGTGGAGTCCTGGAATGGCGCCACCTCAAAAGGTGTTTGACACATGTCAGGAGGACAGAGCAGTGGGCTCAGAAGGCGCCACCTCAGAGGAATTTGAATTTTGCTTTTTCTGGTGAAAGGAGATCTGGACATGTGGCAGTCCAGGATGGTTCCAAGTGTCAGCCTGCTGGAGGAGGTTCTTCAGATGGTGCCACCTCAGAGGAGAATTCGAATTTCAAATGGAGGTTGGCCCTGGAGGAATGGAGGATGGACATGTGGCGCCACCTCAGGGTGGCTCCTACAATGCCATGTGGCAAGAGGGAGGAAAAAGAGGGCAGTGACATGTGTCTCCTACTTTTCTGAAAAAAGTAGGGAGAGGACATGTGTCCTCTACTTTTTCTGAAGGAGTGAGAAGGAGACATGTGTCACCTTCTTTTTCTGAAAGAAGCAGAAGATGACACGTGGCAGAGGGATGAGAAGGAGGGAAGGGACATGTGACGCTCTCATAGGCCATCTGGGAAATCAGAGCTCCGGATTTTCGCCACCTAGTGCCTTGTTTGAATTTTAAATGGTTTGCTTTTTCTGAAGAAGGCCAGGAGTGACATGTGTCTCCTACTTTTCTGAAAGAGGTAGGGAGAAGACATGTGTCCTCTACTTTTTCTGAAAGCAGCAGAGAATGACACGTGGCAGAGGGGAGAGAAGGTGGGCCAAGCCATGTGGCGCCATCTCAGACAAGATGAAAAAGGTAGAAGTTCAGGATTTGCGCCACCTATGAGGAGTTTTGAACTTTTGAATTCTAGTTTTTCTGAAGAAAGCAGGAAATGACACATGGCACTTGCTTTTTCTGAGGAAATGAGAGCTTGCCACGTGTCCTCTGCAGGAGACACACTCCAAATGGCGCCACCTCAGAGGAGACAAGCTTACTTTTTTTGGATGAGTCTAGGAGTGACATGTGTCTCCTACTTTTCTGAGAAAAGTAGGGAGAGACATGTGTCGGGCTACTTTTCTAGAAGGAGGGAGAGGTTGACACGTGTCCCCTGCAGGAGACACACTTCAAGTGGCGCCACCTCAGAGGAGACAGGCTCCACTTTTTCTAGACAGGACAACCTATGACACTTGGCATCTCCTGGTAGTCTTGGAATGACACATGGCACAGGATGGATGACACGTGGCGGCTTCTGAAGGTAGCCCCACACTGACACGTGGCAGAAGGGGGGAAGGTGACATGTGGCACCAACTCTAGGTGAACCCTATGCTGACACATGGCATGTAAATGGGAGGAGAGAGAAAGGACAAGTGGCACCAATCCAGGGGACAAGGCTCCTATATTTTTGGGTTTTTTCAAAATTCAAATTTTTCAAAAGAAAAGCTTGTGTGACACCACCTCAGTGTGGGTCCCACATTGCTTCTTTATTGAAATAAGGATAAAACCACAACTTCTTTTTGGAATTTTCATAAAATCTGGACTAATGGGCAAAACAGGAATTTTGGAAAGAGTTGGCCCTTGTAGGGCGATTTTGTAAAAGAAAGATATTTGAAATTGTCAAAAAGGGCAAAATCTGAGGTGAAGTGACTGAAATCCACATTAAAAACTATCCAGATCGTTTTCCTGAGAAAATATTTTGAAATTCAGAGCCCTGGGGGTAAAATGGGAAGAATTGATAATTTTGAAGACCCAGGGTTTTGAAATCAATTTTGAAAAGAGTTGAAATTCTAATATGGATTGAAAATTTTAAAATCAAGAGTTCTGGACCTCGAAAGGACATGCTGTGCAGTGCAGTGATATGAAATGCTCATGCAATGCTATACAATGACATGTCTTATGCATTATAATCTTGAACCAAGACTTGGAGATGCCTGTCTCCTGTCAGGAATAAAATTTTGAACATCTGAGCTAAAATAGGGAGACTTTGAGAGTTCCAGATGAAATTTGGACTTTTACAAGGTTCGAACTCAGAAAATAACCATTTTGCCCTCCGGCGATTTCAAAGGCTGAATGATGATGTTTGGTGAAAATGTCAGGGAGGTGAGTGAAAATTTGGGGTGTTTACAGGATCCAGTGTGGATCCAGTGTTATTTCGTAAAAGATAAAAATCCTAAGTTTTGTCCACACCCTGACTATGGCCATTGATGTAAATCATCAACTTAGGATTAATTTACCTCTTACGAAATGGTGCACATGCCATTCGTGTAGCCATTTGTGAGAATTTGAGAAATAAAAGTAAAAATGATATCAAACAAGTAAGTTTATGCTTATATATTCTATTCTAATGCAGAACAAGATGACAATTCTCATTAAGATCTATCTATTACATCGAATTGCATTGCAAATACAAAATTTCTAATCTCACAAAATGGATAACATTGCATATTTCCTAAAAAAAAAAAAAAGGGTTAGTACAAGATGAAAGATATACATAAGAAGTAGTTTACATCATTCTGAATCTAAAACATAACTACTCAAACACCCACGTGTGCACTTTATACTGATGAAGATGCCATACCAACATATACCTTAGAATACTAATTTACAAAAGGGGAATTTACAAGTATACAGCTAGTGAAATACATATACGCATGATGGTATTGGTGAGGTAAACATGAAGAAGGCAAGTGCTAATGTCAAACAAATGGGGACATGAGAAGCTAGGCAAATGGAAGGGGTTGAAGGTGCAGTAGCAAATGAAGGGTTGTAGGATGTGAATGTTATGTTCTGGTGAAATGAGTGGTGTAAATGCCCAAATGATATGACAAATGAAGCTGTGAATGGAGAAGAGGTACTACAGATGGTATGAGAGGTGATTGGTGAAGTGCTGCGATATAGTGGATATAGATCCAAGGGGAAGATGGTGTTGTGGCTGTGGCGACAACCAGTATAATCAAGGTGTGGAGCTGGTATACAGGGGACAGCAGTGTGGGTACAGCAAGTGAGAACTTTGCTGTAATGGGAGATGATGCCATATCAAATCAGCATAAAAAAAAAAAAATCTAATGGGTGGAATGGTGCTTAGGTGGTAAGTGAAATATGCTGCTGTAGGGGGAAGATATATTGCTGAAAGGGATTGGAGATAGGTAAACGTGGATAGCTAAAAAAAAAAAGTGTAGCAGCGGATGGTGTTATAGCACAAATACAAGGCATGTTGTAGTGGCTATAGGTGCAACTATAGGTAAACATGAATATTATGAATGGATGTTGGGGTAGTGAGAATGTGAGGTGAGAAAGGGGCAGTTTAGACAAGTTTATGACTGTAAAAAAAAAACTTTCAACAACTCTTAACACTTGCTGTAAGGAACACTTTTTACAGCAAGTGATGAGCATTGCTGTAAACATATGTGAAGGAGACATGTGTTAGGAAATGGGAAACTGGAAGCTGGAAAGGCAATGGATAAGAAATGCTGCTGTAAGCAGTGTATGACAGCAGTGATGATTGGGTTTCTGCAGGTAGGAATGGAGGCTATGCACAGGGTAATGGTGTTTGAGAATGAAGTAGAGTGACACCAATGATTAGGTGAAGTGCTAATGGATGAAATGGAGGGTTATGTTGTTGTAGCAATGCACAGGGGATTGATTTGCAGATAAAAGTGGGTATTGAGTGGGTAAACGCAATGTTGTTGCAAAGGGGTTAATGAAAATATGTAATGGAGATAGGGGTATTGATGGAACGTAACAAGAAGCTGCTGCAAGTGCAGCTGACAGGCACAAGGTAGAGTGGATGTGGTAGGTATGTTGCTGTGCGTTGGGTGATAAAAAAAAATGGAATGGATTACAGGATAACAGAGTGGTGTGTGATGCAAATGGGAGGGCATTACAAGGGGTGTGAAGAGTGACAAATGCTGGGTTAACAAATAAGTGAGTGGATGGGATTTAAATTTTTTGGAAATGGGTGATGGCGGGAGACAAGTGCGGCAATGGTGACAGGTAATAGCTAGGCAGGAGAAATATCTACAGAGGATGGACAGTTAGATGATGAACAGGGAAAGTGGCTGCTGATGATAAAAGTATTGAAAGAAGCAACAGAGGGTGATTGTGGATATGTACAGAGGAATGCTGAGTATAGAGGGGAATATATGTGAACATGCATTGAGTGTGTGTGTAAAGTGTTTGGATGATGAGTGAAGACAAATTAGCATAGTTTGCCAATGGATGAAAGTGATGAAGGGGGGGGATAACAGATGCAAAACCATTTGGGTTATGCTGTTTATAAATGAACAGACAATGCTTCTCATGATTGATGTTTTTAACGTGATGCAAATGAATGAACTATGCTTCTGTATTATCAAAGACCTAAAGTTGATCTCTCCACGCTGGTCTGATGTTTTTATTCACTCCCGCAATCAGATGGTTCTGCTTTATTGTCCTCAGCACCGTCAAAAATCTTTTTAATGTAACCATGTTTCTATATTCTCAAGGGAATTTTTTAGTAAATTTTGATCAAGACCTGTTTCTTTTCTCTCCTTTCAGCATTATACAGGCTCTTTAGAGAGTCAAAACACTGAATTCCTGATGCTCAGTTTTACAAACCTGTATGATGAACTTTCCAGATGGGAGGGGTTTGAGTAGATCTTACTATGAATGCCAGTAAACCCAGCACTTTCTCAACCATCTCTTGGTTGATTTCATGGTAAACAAAGCATTGTACTAAAACTGAGCATCAAATGTATGTTGGGATTAAAACATAAATTGAACGTGTAAAACAGAAAGATTAAGAACTTACCAGATAGCAGGTTATACCAGATGAAGTTATAGGTGAAAAAGAAAGGAAGGAAAAAAAAAAAAAGATGAACTATGGCAGGGAAAGAAAGTGATTCACGCTCCAGCAATGCTGCACAAACACAGATTTAACAATGGGCAACTCAAAGTTATGAGGAGGCCATTGATAGTCGATCAAAGTAAAAACAGAAATGATGGAAAAAGCAAGAAATAAAAAAAAATATATACTTACAACAACCGATGTTTTATGATGGGAGCTTCTTTGATGGGAACAAACAATAGAGCCAAAGAGAAAAAAAAATAATAAAGCAAAAAGAAAATTAAAATTATGGGAACCTAGGGAGAATTCAATGACATTGGCTCAATGAGCTTTTGCTTTATTGCTCGAGAGCACTCGTGATTCTCTGCAAATCCAATTGAGAACTTGGGATCCATATTTGAAGTCATTTGAGGCTCTTGCTCCTGACTGAAGTTGAGAGCGTCTGATGGAAGTTAGCCATACCTTTAAGATGGATGCAGATGTGAATTTAACATGAAAGACTGCACCGTGAGACATTATTCCATCCTGGGATCAATTTTAAGGCTGATTTATGATGACTTTAGCCTTCAGCATGTCCTAACAGGAGCAACTGACTCCATAAATACTATATTCGAGACCAATCGGGTGGCTTCTAAACTTGAGATTCCAATTATTCCTTAGTGATAGGGCTCTACAGGTAGCGAACAGAGAGAGGGCATGATTCAAAGCGAAAATTTATACAGAAGTTTAAACATAGTAAGGCAGATTACAAAATATTGAAAATGTAACTCAAAATAAAACCACAAATCAAAACAAAGAAGGAAAGAAAAAAAAATGTTGGAATCGCTTGATTCCTATGGTTGTAGCACTTGGTGGGTCGGTATTGCGATAAGCAAACCGACACCATCAATGATGCGTCAATGGTAGATCCGCAAAATAAAGGGAAAAATCAGAAAAAGGGGAGGAAAACTTACCTAATTTGCAGAGGTTCTGAAGAAAGGAGGAAGGAGATGCTGATGAAAACTTGATTATACCGTGGCCTTGCTCTGTGGAGAATGCTTCTTTCAACCGATCCAGAGGAAACCCAAAAGAGGAAAACAGAAGAAGGGAAGAAAAACGAAGAAGAGGATGCCGGATGGAGAGGTGAATCATGGATCCTTAGGGTTTTCGTTGTATGGCTCCTTTATAGGGGAGAAGGAAGAGGTTCGGTTGAAGATGGGAGGCTGAGAAAGGGGTTGTTGCGGATGGGTGGAGGAGGTTAGCCATCGGTGGTCGGCCATGGAGGTGCTCAATGGGAGGAAGAATGCCGGAAGCTTCGCGAAGGGTGGCCGTTGCAGATTTTTCCCTTTTTCAAAAGAAGGGCCACTTTTAAGAAAAATTTTCATAAAAATGGTTTAAAACGAGGTTTTTGGCAAAATTCATCTCCTTCAAGCTTTAAAACCATTTGCTTTTCCTTATATTTTTCCATTTTTTTGATTTTTGTGTTATTTTTATTTTTTTATTTTTTTTGTATTTTTGGAGTAGAAAAACTAAAATTTTAAACAAAACAAAGTTTAAACACTAAATTTTTGTATTTTTCTGAGAAATACTTACAAATAGTATTTTTCTGAGAATTTCAGACCATTTCGGAGAAATTTCTTCAGAAGAATGGGTTTGGACCCAGGTTTTGAGAAAATGTTCGAGTTTTGACACTCGAATCGAGGAATACAATGTGATGGATCCAAACGGATGTCGAATGGACTGTCCGAGCTATTTAAAAACTATTTTTGGTATTTTCTATAATTTTAATTTAAAATTTGAACAAGGAGACTTAGATTTGGATCTGGACGATGGATCCAGATCCGAAATCAATTTAAACATATGAGATAAATTTAATTTCAATAAAACTTGAGAAATGAACTGGAATTTAGATTTGAAATGACTCATTTGCTCAAAAAATGAATTTAGGGGCAAAAAGGGAATATTTGAAAGATTTTGAAAAATTTGGGGTGTTTACAGATGCCCCTCTTTGTTACTAAGCCGGTTGAAAGCCGAGCTTAGTGGCAAAGATAACACTCCAAATTTTGAAAATGCCCCAGTCAGCAGATCTGAACTGGGTGTGGAAGAATTATGGCTTTTCAGGTTTAGAGCCCTGTCCTGAATGATTTTTGGAAGACGAAATCCTCGAAAGTGATATGACTGAATGATAGAGATGGGGAAATCGTGATGGGACTTTGGGTGAATATCCCAAAATCATGAAATGGTTTTGATCAAGTCTCATAAATGAGGCGAGATCAGCTTTTTGGAATGACTCAGGTTTAGCCCTTAACCTGGATGGGACAGAGATATATCTCAACATAACCTGAATGGGGAAAGGAATAAGTGAGGACCTTGATGGGACATTTTTGGAAAATGCCTTATGAGATGAAGCTCAAGTAGGATTTTATTCTTGATGGATATACAAAGCATGGATTCCTCGATGGGGAGAACCATGATGGGGCTTGGAAGAAAACACCTCGTCAAAACGAGAAACCTTGTTAAAACGAGACTCAGGTTTAACCCAAACCTGAAAAAGGAAGATACCTCGATGCACGAGGTTCAGGTTTAACCCTTAACCTGAAGGGGACGACCATACGGAATCCTCGAGTGAAGAAACCATGATGGGACCTTCGGAGTTTGGACGAACAAATCCGAAAGGGGTTTGCGAAAGGTGGAAGGAAATGGGGTTCCCTAAAGCTTCGAAAAAGGGATGAACTTGGACGTCTCATTGCTGGGACTAAATCAGCTTTTGAATTTAGTGACCTCTCGCAGGAAGTACAGGTTTTGACCCTTAACCTGAGTGGGAACAACCATACGGATTTCTTGAAACCGTGATGGGACAGGAGAGATACTTTAACTGAATGGGGTAACTCTTCCGGAAAATGTGAGAAATGGAAAGTAAGGAGATGTGAGACAAAAATGGACGATGAATAAGGTAACAGGAGGCGAATCTTTTGACAAAGTGAAGGATGAAGGAGGGCAAATCCTTTTGACAGGAGAAGGCAAACGTGAGACATGAAGAAGGCAATCCTTTTAACAAGGAGAATGTAAAATGTAAGATATGAAGAAGGCAATCCTTTAGGTAAGAAGAATGTAAGATGTGAACTATGAAGAAGGCAATCCTTTTAACGAGGAGAATGTAAAACGTGAAATATGAAGAAGGCAATCCTTTTAACAAGGAGAATGTAAGATGTGAAATATGAAGAAGGCTATCCTTTTAACAAGGAGAAGGCAAGTCTCTCGATAAAGCGAAAGACGAGGAAGGCAATTCTTTTATCAAGGAGAAGGCGAGTCTTTCGACAAAGCGAAAGACGGAGAAGGCAATCCTTTTATCAAGGAGAAGGCAAGTCTCTCGACAAAGTGAAAGACGGGGAAGGCAATCCTTTTATCAAGGAGAAGGCAAGTCTCTCGACAAAGCGAAAGACGGGGAAAGCAATCCTTTTATCAAGGAGAAGGCAAGTCTCTCGACAAAGCGAAAGACGGGGAAGGCGATCCTTTTATCAAGGAGAAGGCAAGTCTCTCAACAAAGTGAAAGACGAGGAAGACAATCCTTTTATCAAGGAGAAAGTGAGTCTCTCGACAAAGCGAAAGACGGAGAAGGCAATCCTTTTATCAAGGAGAAGGTGAGTCTCTCGACAAAGCGAAAGAGGGAGAAGGCAATCCTTTTTAGAAAAAAAGGAGAAGGTGAGTCTCTCGACAAAGCGAAAGACGGCGAAGGCAACACCAAGATGTATCAAAACAGATGTCAAGTTCTTATTTCCTTATCAGGAAAGCTGGAAAATTTTGCCAAAATGATAAAATTTTCAGTTGCTTCAAGGTAATTTTAAGGTAAGCACTTTTTGGAAGATGTTCCCTTTTCCACCTAGAGTATTACCCCCAACTAGGTTAACTCTATAGAATCCAGGATCAAAGTCAAATTTAGTTGTTGGTCTTCTTCAAGGATGCTATCAATTTCCTTGATATGAAAGGAGAGGAAATATTCTTAGCTTCATAAAAGTAATTAAATGAGAAGATATTGATAGAAGAATTTCACATAGATGAAGAAGATTCTTTGCAGTTTGGGCAGTTTGATATCCTGGGCATTTTTCCACGATGATCTTTTTGCACTCTTTTGAGTCATGGGGCTTTCTTGGGCTTTTACATCATCCTTCATTTTGGAGATGTCCTGACTTTTCTCTCTTTTTCAGGGAAGGGTACGTCACAAACTCCTTCATCTCGGAGATGTTCCGATCCTTCATTTATCTCAGGGATTATATATGATGGTATTGGCTCAAAGGTATTTAGATGATAGCTGAAATCAAATATCTTTTAGGGTTTGTCGGTAGGTCCATCACATCCGCCTTCATCTCGACGGTGATCCGAACTTTCCCTGGAAGGATCCGTCATCTTGGAGATGTTTCAAATCTTCTTTAGCTCTGGGGGTCTACTCGCTTAATTCGCCTTCATCTTGACGACAATTGAGAGATCCCCTTTGCAGATATTTGATTTGCAGCTTAGCTGACTTGAGGAGACATGAATTGAGTAGGTTCTTTTCTTGACTGCTCAGGATATTTCCAGTCTTAATGCCAAAGAATAATCTTTAAGAATGTGCCATAGCCATGATCAATATCAGCTCATTTATGGCTCTTCAGCATCATTGAATATTTCCTTTACCGGTCATGTCGAAGATTTTTTTCTTCATCCTCTTGGTTGACCAACATAAAATTTGGAGTTTGAGCCTTTCTTCACAGAAGCTTCACCCTTTTGGAAGGAATACTTAAGGAGATTTGAGAAAATTCTTTATGTAATTTTGAGATCAACAACTATTTTATGGCAATTTGGCAAGATATTCCTGAAATCCTTGATGACGAAATCTTTGCTTAACATCGAATTTTGATAATATCAGTGGGATTCTGGGGAAGAATCCAACATGAGGTTGAATTCTGAAGGTAAATGTGAATTTAAAGTTCTGAAGGTAAGCTTGATATAAAACTGGATTTTGAAGGTAAGCCTTTGAAAAAGTATCTGAATCAGGACTCGGACTCTACAAGGAAAACAGGGAAATTCGAGTAAAACTCGAATTTTCAAGGGAAAACTGGGAGGTTCGAGTCGGGGCTCGAATCTCAAAGGAAAACTTGAAAGTTCATTTATCGAAGGCAAGAAAACTCGAGATAAAACTCAAATTTTCGAAGGACAGCAGGAAGGTTCGAGTCAGGGCTCAAATCTCAAAGGAAAACTTGAAAGTTCATTTATTGAAGGCAAGAAAACTTAAGACAAAATTCAAATTTTCGAAAGGAAGCAGGAAGGTTCGAGTCAGGGCTCGAATCAAAATTTTGAAGGTTTATTTACTGAAGGCAAGAAAATTTAAAACTCAAACTTTTGAAGGAAAGTTGGAAAGTTCGGGCCAGGGCCCGAATTTCAAGGGAAAACTGGAAAGATTCAGATTTGTGAAGGAACAAAAGACTTGAGTAAAAAACCCAAACCTTCGAAGGAGAACTGAAAAATTCGAGTCAAGGCTCGAATCTCAAAGGAAAGAGTTGGAAGTTCGAGTCAAAAACTCGAATCTTCAAAGGAGAGTTGATGAGAATGGATAGAAGAAGACTGGCAGAATTTAAAGAAAATCGAGGAAAGATTGTAACATGAAGGCTTGAATTTGAGACTTGAATGACCCGAAGATCGACATTGGATTTAGAGCTCTGATTTTTGATGAAGGGTCAGTGCAAAAGACTGATCCTGAGAGGCTAACTGATCGGTCAGCCAGGCACTAGCATGAGTGCTAGGCTTACCTGTATGAGTACTGAATTCTTCAAAAATGCCCCAGTGTAAGTACTGGGTTTTCTGATGGAGATTTGAGGAAAAAGGGGACACCGACATTCTTTAAGATACTTGAGATTTGAGCAAGAATGATTGTCGGCGTTTTCAGGATTTTCCCTTATCCTGAAGGGGAAATGGAATAGACATTTGATGAGAATTTAGAAAGGAATGATTCAGGTTTACTCCTTAACCTGAAAGGGGAGAAAAATAAAATTTAAAAAAATGGAGAAGAAGAAAGGAAAGAAATTTTGAAAATTTATTTTGGAAAGGAATTCTCACAGGTAGCATTGTTGCTCCTATGAGGGGTTTCAGGATTATCCTTTTATCCTGATTTTAAGAAAAGTAAAATGAAGGAAAATTGATATAAATCTAGAGAATCAATAAAGATTGACAAAACTTGTATTTACGAAAGAATCCTCATAGGTAGCATTGTGGCTCCTACGAGGGGTTTCAGGATTGTCCCTTATCCTGAATGGGAAAACCTCGGACAACAAGGGTTAGGTTTATCCCTTAACCTGAGCGGGAAAAATAAGAATAAAGGAAATACCTCATGGGAAAGAGGCATCAGGTTTATCCCTTAACCTGAAAGGGTAGAAAGATTGATAAAATTTAATGGAATTGAGGAAATATTGATAAACTTGATAAAAACTTGATAAAATTGATATAAACTTGAATAAAATGAATGAAACCGATAAAAATATCAAATTTAACTGAAAATTCATAAAATTCAAGAAAAAAGAGCTTTTCTGATCCTGCCTGCATATGGGGTCTTGAAAGGAAAATGTTCATTTAAGGGATAAATAAGAAATCATTTTAGGGGAAGAAAATCCACCACAAGAAGAATGATCAGCGCAAGATCTGATCCTTTAAATCAAACATGAGAGATCATCATGAGGGTTAATTTTCGAAGGCAACGGTTTTGAAATCTAATTTTGAAGCAGAAGATCAACAATAGATCTGATTTCTAAAAATGACAGTTCGAAATTGATAATAGTAAGATCAATACAAGGGTTGATCTTTTGAAGATAATGTTAAAAATCAACCTTGGAAGATAAGATCAATCACAGGGGTTGATCTTTGATTTAAAACCCAATCCTGGAAGATAAGACCAACACAGGGGTTGATCTTTGAATATAATGATTTAAAACCCATTTTTGGAAGATAAGACCAACACAGGGGTTGATCTTTAAATATAATGATTTAAAACCCATTTTTGGAAGATAAGACCAATGCAATGATTGATCTTTGAATATGATGATTTAAAACCCATTTTTGGAAGATAAGACCAACGAAGGGGTTGATCTTTGACTATAATGATTTAAAATCAATTTTTGGGAGATGAGGCCAATGCCAGGATTGATCTCTGAATATAACGTTTTGGAAAACCACTTTTTTGGAAAATATGATCAACACAAGATTTGAGACCTATTTTGGGAGATAAGACCAACATAAGGGTTGATCCTTCAATGCAATGGTTCAGAAAAATCTATTTTGGAAAACATGACCAACACGAGGGTTGATAAAGGTTGGACCAAAGAATATTTGAACTCTTTCGTCATAACAAAGACTTTTTGAAATTTCATGATTTTTGAAAAGCCCTCATAGGTAATATCATTTCTCTCATGAATGATGTCAGGATTGGTCCCGCATTCTGAAAAGAACAGGAATTTAAATGTGATTTTAACAGAAGCTGATAAAGAGATTTTTGAAATATAGATTTTCAAAAGCAAATGCCTCTATGTGGCAGAGGAAGAAAGTATTGGGATATTTAGAGATATAAAGGAAAATTGACATTTCATTGACGAGCAAAACTGATAACAAAGAACTGAAATATTTACAAACACTTTGACCAAAAGGTCACAAAAGGACTGGGCTGACTGGCCCCCAACAAGATGACTTGGCAAAAAGGGAAAATGTAGGAGAATTCTGACATCTTCAGTCTTTTGAGTAGCCGGGGAGAGACTTGGTCATGACGGCTAGGTCATCTTCCTCTTCGTCTTCAGCAAAGAGATTCTTGTCGACGCAATCCTGAACAATATTTTTGAAGACGAAGCAGTGATCGGTGTCATGCCCCACTGCTCGATGAAACTTGCAGAACTGATTTGTGAACCTTCCCATGACCGTAGGAGGATCCACGACTTTTGGGAGTTTAACCAATCCTTTGGCCAGCATGAATTCAAGGGCTTCTTCGAGCGTTTGCTTCAGAGGAGTGAACTCACGGTCATTACTCCAACCTTCGCGCTTTATCTTCTCCTTTTGCGGAAAGTTAGACTGAGACGGCTTGTTATTCTGCTTGGAAGACTTCTCCCTTTGAGCTGTGTCGTGGTTCTGGCCATTCTTGCTGTCATTTCTGTTTCTTCTGCTACTGTCATGATCATTGCCAGAGGTATCAGCTGCATGAGTGAACTGTGCTTTCTTTTTCTGATCTTGGATATTTTTGGCAAGAGGCATGCCCTCGTAAAGCCCACTTTCTATCCCTGCCTCGAGCCATTCGGCTCGTTCAATCAACTTGATAAAGGATTTTGCTGGAGAAGTGGCAATGAGGCTTCTCAGGGGCTGAGAGAAATTGCTGAGGATTATTTGCAATGCATGCTCCTCTGGAATGGGAACTTTCATCTTGTTGCAGGTACTTCTCCACCTGTGGATGAACTCTCCTGCTCTTTCAGTCTCATTCTGCTTTAGGTTGTAAAGGTGATTGAGCGTAGGGGAAACCTCAGTGTTGAATAGAAAGCGCTCAATGAACATATTTACTACCTTATCGAACTCTCGTAGTTCGATAGGATTCACATGATCAGCATACCATCTGGCTGCTACACCCTCCAGACTGCGGGGAAAACAGATGAACAGAGCCCTGTTATCTTTCCTGAAACGACTGCACTCTGCATAAAATGTAGCCAAGTGGGCTTTAGGATTGCCAGTTCCGTCAAATTTGAGAAACTTGCGAGGAAGATTCTCCAGGTTATCATCCCCATATAGACCATCATAAAAATCTTCGCCGGTGTAGGTCTGCTTGCCCTTACCCTTGGCTTGAATGTCCTTAATCGCTCGATTCATCTCCTTCATCTGTTTACTCATCAGGTCCTCTGCTGGAGCCCCAGACTTGGGCTTGTTGACAGATTCGGGCTCTTCCGCAACTATCTTTACAGACTGTCTCGGAGGATTCTGCTTGTAGACAATCTGCTCTTCCTCTTCCGATTCTTCCTCGACTGACTCTGATTCCTCAGAAGTAGTATCTGGCTGCACCTTCTTTCTGATGATTCTGACTTGCTTCTTTACAGGCTTCTTCCTCAGCTTGCTTTTAGGAACTGCCTCTTTCAGCTTGGCCTCGGCTTGCTCTGACATCATCCTCGCCATCATCTTTTGGAACATGTCATACATAGCGGGGTCGATGTCATCTTTCTTGTTCTGACCCTATCCCCTGACTGATTTAGGAGAACTTATCTCTTCCGCCTCACTGTCGCTGAGTTGAGGAACTGTTTCTTTCCCCCCCTCTTGTAGTGACCATTTTCGAAATATCAGAACTCTCTATGGAGGAAAAGTGGAGGTTTTTAGACCAAAGATACTTTTTGGAGATATTTTGACAAAGAGGAAGGATTTAGGTTAAAAATTTAATTGTATCCACTTACTAGGGATTGAGTCGCCACCAAATTTGTGACAATTGCGTTGTTTACTCTACGAGGGAGAGTAACCAACTGAAAATATGAAAAGAAAATATTATTTTTGAAAAGGATATCTCTTGAGGGAAAGAGATTTTTATGAAAATATAAACAAGAAATATAAAAATAGAAGAAAAATAAAAGGAAAAATGGAATTTTGAGAATAAATGGTAAGGATTTAAAATTTTGAAGAACTTGCAGGCAGGATCAGAAGAATTTGGAAGAATTTTTAGAGGAAGAAGAAGAAGAGAAAGAATAATACACCTGGGTTTTAAAACAAAGAGGAAAATATGTACCCAGGGTTTTAAAACAAAGAGAAAGAATAATACACCCTTCGCGAAGCTTCCGGCATTCTTCCCCCCATTGAGCCCCTCCATGGCCGACCACCGATGGCTAACCTCCTCCACCCATCCGCAACAACCCCTTTCTCAGCCTCCCATCTTCAACCGAACCTCTTCCTTCTCCCCTATAAAGGAGCCATACAACGAAAACCCTAAGGATCCATGATTCACCTCTCCATCCGGCATCCTCTTCTTCGTTTTTCTTCCCTTCTTCTGTTTTCCTCTTTTGGGTTTCCTCTGGATCGGTTGAAGGAAGCATTCTCCATAGAGCAAGGCCACGGTATAATCAAGTTTTCATCAGCATCTCCTTCCTCCTTTCTACAGAACCTCTGCAAATTAGGTAAGTTTTCCTCCCCTTTTTCTGATTTTCCCTTTATTTTGCGGATCTACCATTGACGCATCATTGATGGTGTCGGTTTGCTTATCGCAATACCGACCCACCAAGTGATACAGCCATAGGAATCAAGCGATTCCAACATTTTTTTTTCTTTCCTTCTTTGTTTTGATTTGTGGTTTTATTTTGAGTTACATTTTCAATATTTTGTGTTCTGCCTTACTATGTTTAAACTTCTGTATAAATTTTCGCTTTGAATCATGCCCTCTCTCTGTTCGCTACCTGTAGAGCCTTATCACTAAGGAATAATTGGAATCTCAAGTTTAGAAGCCACCCGATTGGTCTCGAATATAGTATTTATGGAATCAGCTGCTCCTGTTAGGACATGCTGAAGGCTAAAGTCATCATAAATCAGCCTTAAAATTGATCCCAGGATGGAATAATGTCTCACGGTGCAGTCTTTCATGTTAAATTCACATCTGCATCCATCTTAAAGGTATGGCTAACTTCCATCAGATGCTCTCAACTTCAGTCAGGAGCAAGAGCCTCAAATGACTTCAGATATGGATCCCAAGTTCTCAATTGGATTTGTAGAGAATCACGAGTGCTCTCGAGCAATAAAGCAAAAGCTCATTGAGCCAATGTCATTGAATTCTCCCTAGGTTCCCATAATTTTAATTTTCTTTTTGCTTTATTATTTTTTTTTTCTCTTTGGCTCTATTGTTTGTTCCCATCAAAGAAGCTCCCATCATAAAACATCGGCTGTTGTAAGTATATATATTTTTATTTCTTGCTTTTTCCATCATTTCTGTTTTTACTTTGATCGACTATCAATGGCCTCCTCATAACTTTGAGTTGCCCATTGTTAAATCTGTGTTTGTGCAGCATTGCTGGAGCGTGAATCACTTTCTTTCCCTGCCATAGTTCATCTTTTTTTTTTTTTTCCTTCCTTTCTTTTTCACCTATAACTTCATCTGGTATAACCTGCTATCTGGTAAGTTCTTAATCTTTCTGTTTTACACGTTCAATTTATGTTTTAAATCCCAACATACATTTGATGCTCAGTTTTAGTACAATGCTTTGTTTACCATGAAATCAACCAAGAGATGGTTGAGAAAGTGCTGGGTTTACTGGCATTCATAGTAAGATCTACTCAAACCCCTCCCATCTGGAAAGTTCATCATACAGGTTTGTAAAACTGAGCATCAGGAATTCAGTGTTTTGACTCTCTAAAGAGCCTGTACAATGCTGAAAGGAGAGAAAAGAAATAGGTCTTGATCAAAATTTACTAAAAAATTCCCTTGAGAATATAGAAACATGGTTACATTAAAAAGATTTTTGACAGTGCTGAGGACAATAAAGCAGAACCATCTGATTGCGGGAGTGAATAAAAACATCAGACCAGCGTGGAGAGATCAACTTTAGGTCTTTGATAATACAGAAGCATAGTTCATTCATTTGCATCACGTTAAAAACATCAATCATGGGAAGCATTGTCTGTTCATTTATAAACAGCATAACCCAAATGGTTTTGCATCTGTTATCCCCCCCTTCATCACTTTCATCCATTGGCAAACTATGCTAATTTGTCTTCACTCATCATCCAAACACTTTACACACACACTCAATGCATGTTCACATATATTCCCCTCTATACTCAGCATTCCTCTGTACATATCCACAATCACCCTCTGTTGCTTCTTTCAATACTTTTATCATCAGCAGCCACTTTCCCTGTTCATCATCTAACTGTCCATCCTCTGTAGATATTTCTCCTGCCTAGCTATTACCTGTCACCATTGCCGCACTTGTCTCCAGCCATCACCCATTTCCACAAAATTGAAATCCCATCCACTCACTTATTTGTTAACCCAGCATTTGTCACTCTTCACACCCCTTGTAATGCCCTCCCATTTGCATCACACACCACTCTGTTATCCTGTAATCCATTCCATTTTTTTTATCACCCAACGTACAGCAACATACCTGCCACATCCACTCTACCTTGTGCCTGTCAGCTGCACTTGCAGCAGCTTCTTGTTACGTTCCATCAATACCCCTATCTCCATTACATATTTTCATTAACCCCTTTGCAACAACATTGCGTTTACCCACTCAATACCCACTTTTATCTGCAAATCAATCCCCTGTGCATTGCTACAACAATATAACCCTCCATTTCATCCATTAGCACTTCACCTAATCATTGGTGTCACTCTACTTCATTCTCAAACACCATTACCCTGTGCATAGCCTCCATTCCTACCTGCAGAAACCCAATCATCACTGCTGTCATACACTGCTTACAGCAGCATTTCTTATCCATTGCCTTTCCAGCTTCCAGTTTCCCATTTCCTAACACATGTCTCCTTCACATATGTTTACAGCAATGCTCATCACTTGCTGTAAAAAGTGTTCCTTACAGCAAGTGTTAAGAGTTGTTGAAAGTTTTTTTTTTACAGTCATAAACTTGTCTAAACTGCCCCTTTCTCACCTCACATTCTCACTACCCCAACGTCCATTCATAATTGTAATGCCCCGGATTTCCAAAACAAAGCTAAGTTAAAATTTTCATGAATTTCTTTTTTTTCTTTGCAGCGGAATTTAGAAAAGCTTTTAGCAGCGGAATCAGACGATAATGAGTCGTCAGTTTTAGAAAACTCCAAGCACGTTGCAGGTATGTGGCCAAGCAACTCATTGACCACCAAAGTGTTCCATTTTATCGAAAACATATGTTTATTACAACACTACTACTTAGGAAAGCAGTGTAGGTTCAATAAAAAGGAAGCAGTACAACTCTGTCTAGAGAAACCCTGGAACTCGATGCCGCCTTGCTCCACATATCGTCACGCAGGTCCAACACCTGAAATCCCTATTAAACGGGGTCAGAACCACTGATGGTCTGGTAAGCATGCAGTCATACATCCATTCAACTCAAGTACGATAATGACCACTCAGGGTCGAAATACGCAATAACGACGCTCAAGCCTCCAAGACTTAGCGTATATCGCAAGAGCCTCAGCAGGGCTATGAGTTGAACATCCGCTCGAGTCCTCATGACTTAGAGCAAGCCTTTTCAGGGCTGTGATTTGAATAGCCGCATAAGTCTCCACAACTTAGCCATGACCTCTTCCGTGTCTCAAAGTGATGTCTAGCTCAAGTCTTCATACTTGGCACATCCGTATCCCACGCATCTAAGGACAACTCCTCGCGCTTCGCTTAGTCGTGCGGATACAACACGGGTCTTTGCCCAGTCGGTCCAGTAGTATACCGAACATGACACCTTCACAAAGGTTATGCAGGACTGACTCAACACGTCATCCACTCATACATTCAAAGCATCGTTGTACCTAGAACTAATGCATTGTTTGATAATTAACCGCTCCCGCCTTTGGTACGCAGGTAGAGCTATTGTCCGGGCATCAACGCGACGTTCTGAGGGTTGATTATTCTATGTATTTTAGATACCCCAGAGGCCTGTTGACCCTATCCATAGTAGGGCAGTGTGTTTCAACTGGGAGAATCCTACTAGGCCCATATTCGGATGCATCCTCTACTTGCAGTAGTTGGGTTCAATCCTTAGATCTTAAGGATAACCACGACCCCAAAACCCATGAGTGACTGAGGCCATCGTGGACTCTATCAATTCCAAAGTAAAATACATGTCACTCAAGGCTGTACCATCACTGTCATTCCACAGTGAGCATAATTCCTGAAGGGGTCTGCCAGTCTTACAATTACTTGGACAGAATCTGCATGCCATTTAGGCAGCCCGTGCTTTCAGCACTACGGGAGTATGTACCCGACCTCATTCAGTCTGCCCCAACACAGTCATTACTGAGGGGGTACCCCTAACACGATTTTCAACCGCGGGGTATGTGAGACCTTAACTCTTATTCATATGCATGCAGAACACCGCTCTTGGCACTTCGACCACCACGAGCATCACACCTCTTTGGGTGGAAACAACACACTCTGGCTCATCAGCCCTTACGAGTTTGGTTGTGTAACCGTTCTCAATGAGCATGCATATGACTCGATCTAAATAGATCGGCTACTCGGCGTATTTTTACGCAACGAGTCCAAACCTAGCCAAGGCGCAGCCTCTACTCCGGCTCAGCGGCCCTTACGAGCAAGGTGCCCTTGCAGGCACAAGGATACGAGCCGATCTGGCATCGTTCCATCAATGGACATCATTATGCCGTTCCATTGGTTCCGGCAGCTCTTCTGCCAACCATTTCGTCAGCACCTCCCCTGCTCTACTGGCAGTGGTGCGACGAACCCTTCTACGTTGTAGAGGGCAAACCATGAACTAGGTAGCACTCTGTTATATGTCAGAGTATCCTGCTACGTTCTTTCTGAGCTATTCTTAGCTTCTTCAGAAATTTCAGCAGCACTTCCTCTCTTTTACGGAGAAAGCGTGCGTTTCTTTTATCCATTTCAGCGGCATCTCTCCTCTTTGGTAGGAAATCGCCACGCTTAATTCGGGAAATGGATGTGCACCGTTGTGCGTACTTTGCATCCATCAAGGTTGCAGGAACCCTTGGCCATACCCAGGCCATACGTAATTGACTTAGTCTTTACGTAAAGAGCATTTTGCCAAAAAGCGAAGCCTTTCTAATAGGGGCTTCATTCGTCAAGCAGAATCTTGAACGAGGAGCGGTCAGGGAATCGCATTGGCGATTTGGAGTTTGATCTACATTTGAACGCTCATTTATGCGCTATATATGTAGTATAAGCAGAAGCCTGTGCTTTATACAGCAGCGGCGTAAAGAAATGATATACTATTGTTCAGGGTGTGTAACTGAACGAAATATTCTACATATATAACAAAGCAGAAGCCTTGGCATCGTTCGACGCGACGGTGTAAGTAAATACATTGCAGAAAGCAGGAGCCTTGGCATCGTTCGACGCGACGGCGTAAGTAAATGCATAATCGGAAGTGCAGTAATCGGAAGTGCAGAAAACAGGGAGCCTTGGCATCATACGACGCGACGGCAAAGGTAAATTACATAGCCTGTGCGATATAAGACGCGTCGGCAGGATCAGCAGATATACACCTAGATCTGTATCCAACGATAGTTACGAGGCGAGCGAGTGAACACCGAAGTGTCCTAGAGGGCTCAACCAAGAACTAGGGTGAGATACTATTTTTGAAGAACGCATATACTGCGCATTCGAACATATATATCCGACGATAGTTACGAGGCGAGCGCGTGAACACCGAAGCGTCCTAGAGGGTTCAATCAAGAACTAAAGCAAGATACTACTTCAGAAAGTATATTCTATATACAACAATCAAATACTTGAGAGAGATGGATCAATGAAGCGAACTTACTTCAAATCGTGGAAGAAACGGCTCCGGGTTGCTTCTTTAGCTTCGAGCCTTCCTTCGAGAGGTCAGACTAAGTCAGATGAAGCTGACTTAGTTGAGAAAGAGGTAGAGTAGGTCAAGCTACTCAACCTAAGTGGTTTGAACCAAACAGGGTTCGATCCAAGTCAACTGGGTTCAGCAGGATCGAACTCAGCTCAAGTAGGCTAGGTCTGGGTTCAGAAATCAAAACCAGAATCTAGACCAAAAAGGACTTTGACTTTGACTTTAAACCCAACTAGGTTCATGTCAAGTCAACTGGGTTTGGACCAGGTCAAGTGGGTTCAGACCCAGGTCAGGTGGGTTAGGACCAGGTCAGGCAGGCTCAGGCTAAGTCAGGCAGGCTCAGACCAGGTCAGGTGGGCTAGGCTAGGTAGGGGAGGTTTAGGAGAGAGAGAGAAGGCAAGGGAGAGAGGGGGAGTCGATTTTTATGAGAAGAGAGAGAGTGGGGAGGGCTATTTATAGCCCAAGCCCACCTCCTCTTGGGTTTTTCCATGCCCCTTCTACCCCCTTGGCTTCTTTTTAATTCCAAGAGGTTCCTTGGTGTGGGTCCCACCTAGATATTTTCATGGGATATTTTGTGGGTCCCACCAGATATTTTCTGAGGAATATTTCTGTGGGTCCCACCAATATTTCCGTGGGTCCCGCAAGAATTTCGGGTTTCCGGCGATTTTTTCTGAAAAATTCTGAGTACGCCATTCCCTTCGTATTGACGTAACTAAGAAAGTTGGCTCGCAGGAATCCTTTGATTTCGTTCAGGTAGGAAGTTATGGCTTCCAGAGTGTTTGAGCATATATTCGCGATTCGACGAATATCCTAAGTATAACTGGCTCGCAGGAATTGATTCGTTTCACATTCTGAGAAGAAATGCTATTTTTACCGGTAAATGCCTCATGAATTTTATTCAGATATTTTCTGAAAAATTGCGGGTCTTACATCATTACCCCCTTAAAGGAATTTCGTCCGCGAAATTCAGCTAAGAGTACAAGGTGAAGAGTTCAGGATATTTATCCCGCATATCCGATTCGGGCTCCCAAGTGCAATCATCGATTCCATGATGCTGCCACCTCACTTTAACAAGTGGAATGACCTTCGTTCTTAGCACTTGCTCCCGTCGGTCCATGATCTCCACTGACCTTTCTTCTACCGTCATATCTTCTCGGATGTCAATGTCTTCATGTTGAATGACGTGAGAAGGATCATGAACGTACTTACGAAGCATTGATACGTGAAATACATCATGTATTTGCGCGTATTGTGGTGGCAATGCTACTCGGTAGGCAGTCTCTCCGATTCGGCTCAAAACTTCGAAGGGACCCACGAATCTGGGGTTGAGCTTCCCCTTCTTTCCAAAACGAAACACATTCTTGGTTGGAGAGACCTTGATAAAAACCTTATCTCCAACCGCAAAAGTGAGTTCCCTACGCCGCTGATCGGCGTAGCTCTTCTGTCGACTCTGAGCAGTCAGTAGCTTCTTTCTGATCATGTGGACTTGCTCAGTATAATGCTGCAACACAATGGGCGAGTCCAAGGTTCGCTCACCCACTTCACCCCAATGGATTGGTGATCTACAGGGTCGTCCATACAAGGCTTCATACGGCACCATCCCAATGCTAGCGTGGTGGCTATTACTATAAGCAAATTCAGCCAACGCTAGGTGGGAATCCCAATCACCTTTCCATTCCAGCATACAGGCTCTTAGCATATCTTCAAGAGTCTGTATGGTTCGTTCTGATTGCCCATCTGTTTGGGGATGGAATGCTGTACTGAACTTGAGTTTCGTCCCCAGGGCTTTCTGAAGCTGCTCCCAAAAGTGAGAGGTGAACTTCGGGTCACGATCGGATATGATCGAAATCGGCACTCCATGGAGTCTAACGATTTCCCGAATGTAGATCTCTGCCAATCGTTCAGTTGAGTATCGAGTGTTGATTGGCAGGAAGTGAGCAGACTTGGTGAGTCTGTCCACGATCACCCATATTGAGTCATGTTGTCTCTTGGATCGAGGCAATCCAATGATGAAATCCATCGTAATGCCTTCCCATTTCCATTCTGGAATCTTGATCCGCTGCATCTTTCCACCAGGTCGCTGATGTTCGATCTTAACTTGCTGACAGATCAAACACTTCGAGACAAACGTAGCCACATCACGCTTCATACCCTTCCACCAGTACTTCCTCTGCAAATCTCGGAACATCTTCGTACCTCCAGGGTGAATGGTGTACTTGCTATTATGAGCGTCCTGGAGTACTTCCTGTCTTAGCTCAGGGTTATTTGGAACCCAAATCCTTTCTTCCATCCATATTCCTCCATCTTCTTTCAAATGGAAGAAAGTGTCATCTTTTTCAGCACGAGCTTTCAATTCCAAGTACTGGGGATCCTTGAACTGTTCGGCTACGATGCGATCGAGGAACTCAATGTGGATCGTCAAACATGACATTTGGATTCGGCCAGAATCAGCCAAAAATGGCTTCCAGTTGACGAAATCCTCCATCAACTTCCATTGTCCGGTTAGGCTGGCCAGAGTGCCAACAGTCTTGCGACTAAGGGCATCTGCTACAACATTCGCCTTTCCAGGGTGATAGGAAAGCGTGAATTCATAGTCTTTGAGGAATTCCAGCCATCGCCGTTGCCGCATATTGAGTTCTTTTTGAGAAAAGAGGTATTTTAGGCTTTTATGGTCCGACATGACCTCAAATTTCTCTCCATAAAGGTAGTGTCGCCAGATTTTAAGTGCGAACACTACCGCGGCAAACTCCAAGTCGTGGGTTGGATAGTTTTTCTCATGGACTCTCAACTGTCGTGATGCATAGGCGATTACTTTGCCATGCTGCATCAACACACAACCCAGACCTGTTCCCGAGGCATCGGTATAAGCAACGAAGCCTCCCTGACCAGAAGGTAAGGTAAGGACAGGGGCAGTGGTAAGCCTCTGTTTGAGAACCTCAAAGCACTCCTTACACTGGTCAGTCCATTCAAACTTGACTCCCTTTTTTAGTAATTTCGTCATCGGTACTGCGATTCGGGAGAAGTTTTGTATGAACTTCCGATAATATCCGGCAAGTCCAAGGAAGCTACGGACCTCAGTAATATTTTCTGGCTCTTTCCAGTCCATCACAGCTTCCACCTTCGCAGGATCTACTGCGATTCCATCTTTCGAGATCACATGACCAAGGAACATCACTTTGTCTAGCCAGAATTCACATTTTGAAAACTTAGCATAGAGTTGGTTATCTTGAAGGGTTTTCAAGACGATTTTCAAGTGCTCCACGTGTTGTTCCTTGTTCTCAGAATATACAAGAATGTCATCAATAAAGACGATGACAAAGCTATCCAAATATGGTCTGAATATCCGGTTCATTAGATCCATAAAGGCAGCAGGCGCATTGGTGAGTCCGAAGGGCATTACTACGAACTCATAATGGCCGTATCTCGTTCTGAAAGCAGTCTTAGGTATATCCTCTTCCTTTACTCTGAGTTGATGGTATCCTGACCTGAGGTCGATCTTGGAGAACACCCTCGCTGTTCTTAGTTGATCGAATAAGTCCTCAATCCGAGGCAACAGGTACTTATTTTTAACAGTTGCCTGGTTAAGCATCCGATAATCGATGCATAACCGAAGGGATCCATCCTTCTTCTTTACAAACAGTACCGGGGCTCCCCACGGTGACACACTTGGTCGGATGAACCCTTGTTCCATCAGTTCTTCCAACTGACACTTCAACTCACTGAGTTCAGCTGGCGCCATTCGATACGGGGCTTTGGATATCGGCGCTGTTCCAGGTAAGGATTGAATTCCAAATTCAACCTCACGAAGTGGCGGAAGTCCTGGCAATTCCTCAGGAAATACATTGGGAAACTCCCGTACCACTTCCAAACTCTCAAGGGGTTGGTCGTTGGATTTTTCCACCGAGAGACTCAACAGGAAGGCCACACAACCCTTCCTAAGGTATTTTTGTACCTTAAGTGCTGATATGAGCCTTTTCTGTGGAACAGGTTTGGATAACCGGTATTCCATCTTAGGCAATCCGGGTCGAGATAGAATTACTCTGCCCTCGCGGCACAGAATCTTGGCATTATTCTGAGCCAACCAATTCATTCCCAGAATGACATCGTACTGTATCATATCGATCAGGATGGCGTCAGTAGGCAAGTGTTGCCCTGCTATCTCAATATCCAAATTTTTCACACACCGGATACATTTGGTGCGTGAACCCAACGGGTTATACACTTTGATCATTTTATCAATCAGTTGCACCAAAGCGTGGAGTTGTTCGGTGAAATCGTCAGAGATAAACGTATGAGTAGCACCACAATCAAACAAGACGTAAGCTGCATGTCCATTAACAGGTACGGTGCCTTCAATCAGGTCACCATTTTCGACTTGGTCAGTCGTTACAGCATATACACGACCTGCAGCAGGCCTTTATTCTACTCTAGGTGGAGGTCGTTGAAACTGAGAACGTTGTGGTGCTGGTCGAGATGGTCCGGCAGATCCGACATTACTCCTCTGTTCATCTGCAGCCTTCTTGGCGCAATCCCTTATAAAGTGGCCCATCTTGCCACAATAGAAGCACCCACCAATGTCACGAGGACATGGCTTTCCAGGGTGGTTCATACGACACCTTGGGCAGCTGAAGTTGGACTGCTGACCATTCGGAGTTGGGTTCTGTCTTGGCCTTACGACTTGCTGAGTGTTGTTCCCTCCTTGGAACTTCTTCTTTTGAAAGGGTTGTCGTGAACCCTGGCCACTTGGGAACGTCCTTTTACGATTCCCACCATTCACTATGGGCTTCTTTGCTACGATCACTTTAGATCGTGCCCAGTCCTCTTGCATTTTTGAAGTTGCTGCTACCGCAGCCTGAAAAGTCGAAGGCATGCTTGTTATCACTCGAGATCGCAGCCCTTCGCGCAGACCATTCACATATTTGTCGGCCCTTTCTTGGTCTGTTTCGAACAATCGAGAGCAGTAGCGCTCTAGATTCTGAAATTTGGTGTTATAGTCCATTAGACTCATACCGCCCTGTTCCAACTCCAGAAACTCCATCTTTTTCTTGTTTCTGAAATGCAATGGGAAGTAGTTATCCATAAAAGTCCTCCGAAAGTCAGTCCAAGGAATGACTTCGACTTGTGAGAACTGGATAAGTTTAGTGGTATCCCACCACTTCCGTGCATTGTCTTTCAACCGATACGTGCCAAAATTGGTCTTCCTTTCCTCTGGTACTTCTAGTACTAAGAAGGCACGTTCCGTCTCTTCGATCCAACTCTCCGCGAGCTCAGGATCGGCTCTGCCAATGAAAACTGGCGGGTCAAGCTTGAGGAACTTCTCATAAGTCACTCCTCCCAGATGCTCGTTTCGTGGTGCGACTGGTTCTGGCCTCATTTCACGGATGGCTGTAACCAGGTTGTTGAGTGTCTCCAACAGGAATCCCTGCGTATGGGACTCCTCGCTTGGTATGGTTCTCCTCGTCGTAGGAACCATTTATCTATGCACATACAAGCACTTGTTTTTAGTTTCTCAATGTATATATGGAAGTAAAAGCTTTATTTACTTAATATACATCATATTTACACAAACATCGCCTTAAACAAAATGTCATGCCGCACTGGCAGACTTTAGGCATTGAGAAACTATATACATGAGTCTACTGACTCCAAAACATCACCAGTCTCTTTAAGACTTGGATTTCTTTGATGAAGACGAACTCCAAAAGGTCCATCTATTGCCACATGGCCTTGGTGCAGGCACTACTAGCTTTGGCTTGGGCGACACTTCCGCACTAGCAAGCGAATATTGGGGATATATGAGGGACTCCAGTCCACTTTCCCAGTCAGCAAGATCAAGACTCTGGGAGTCTGGAATAATGATTGGCGAACAGAAAGAATCCTCTCTTTTGTTCCTGCCATTTAAGCTCGGCATATGTGATGCCGGATGGTAGCTTGGCGAGTGATAGACCTCCGCAGGGAAGTTCAAATCAAAATCCCTCAGCCTTGGTAATTCATCAAAAGATGTTGGGGTATGGTTGCTCCCAACACTAGAGTGATGCGGTCCACTGACACGCGAAGTCTCATCCCTGAGACCCTTTGAAGCCCGCCGACCCATATCGGTGGTATATTTCCTTTGGCATTCGTTGGTGGAATGCCCATCTTCGCCACAGTATTGGCAGTCTTGGACTTCATACGGGCATATCCACTCATCGTGCATGACCTTGCAGCGATAGCAGTATCCACGCGAGTCATGAGTTGCCATCTATACAAAGATGCACCCAGATCAGAACAAAAAGTATAAAAACATACACTTACAGTGCGATATCGGGACCATGACGGATCTTGAACCAGGTTTCTCAGACTCATGCTCTGATACCAATTCTGTAACGCCCCGGATTTCCAAAACAAAGCTAAGTTAAAATTTTCATGAATTTCTTTTTTTTTTCTTTGCAGCGGAATTTAGAAAAGCTTTTAGCAGCGGAATCAGACGATAATGAGTCGTCAGTTTTAGAAAACTCCGAGCACGTTGCAGGTATGTGGCCAAGCAACTCATTGACCACCAAAGTGTTCCATTTTATCGAAAACATATGTTTATTACAACACTACTGCTTAGGAAAGTAGTGTAGGTTCAATAAAAAGGAAGCAGTACAACTCTGTCTAGAGAAACCCTGGAACTCGATGCCGCCTTCCTCCGCATATCATCACGCAGGTCCAACACCTGAAATCTCCATTAAACGGGGTCAGAACCACTGATGGTCTGGTAAGCATGCAGTCATACATCCATTCAACTCAAGTACGATAATGACCACTCAGTGTCGCAATACGCAATAACGACGCTCAAGCCTCCAAGACTTAGCGTATATCGCAAGAGCCTCAGCAGGGCTATGAGTTGAACATCCGCTCGAGTCCTCATGACTTAGAGCAAGCCTTTTCAGGGTTGTGATTTGAATAGCCGCATAAGTCTCCACGACTTAGCCATGACCTCTTCCGGGTTTCAAAGTGATGTCTAGCTCAAGTCTTCATACTTGGCACATCCGTATCCCACGCATCTAAGGACAACTCCTCGCGCTTCGCTTAGTCGTGCGGATACAACACGGGTCTTTGCCCAGTCGGTCCAGTAGTATACCGAACATGACACCTTCACAAAGGTTATGCAGGACTGACTCAACACGTCATCCACTCATACATTCAAAGCATCGCTGTACCTAGAACTAATGCATTGTTTGATAATTAACCGCTCCCGCCTTTGGTACGCAGGTAGAGCTATTGTCCGGGCATCAACGCGACGTTCTGGGGGTTGATTATTCTATGTATTTTAGATACCCCAGAGGCCTGTTGACCCTATCCATAGTAGGGCAGTGTGTTTCAACTGGGAGAATCCTACTAGGCCCATATTCGGATGCATCATCTACTTGCAGTAGTTGGGTTCAATCCTTAGATCTTAAGGATAACCATGACCCCAAAACCCATGAGTGACTGAGGCCATCGTGGACTCTATCAGGTCCAAAGTAAAATACATGTCACTCAAGGCTGTACCATCACTGTCATTCCACAGTGAGCATAATTCCTGAAGGGGTCTGCCAGTCTTACAATTACTTGGACAGAATCTGCATGCCATTTAGGCAGCCCGTGCTTTCAGCACTACGGGAGTATGTACCCGACCCCATTCAGTCTGCCCCAACACAGTCATTACTGAGGGGGTACCCCTAACACGATTTTCAACCGCGGGGTATGTGAGACCTTAAGTCTTATTCATATGCATGCAGAACACCGCTCTTGGCACTTCGGCCACCACGAGCATCACACCTCTTTGGGTGGAAACAACACACTCTGGCTCATCAGCCCTTACGAGTCTGGTTGTGTAACCGTTCTCAATGAGCATGCATATGATTCGATCTAAATAGATCGGCTACTCGGCGTATTTTTACGCAACGAGTCCAAACCTAGCCAAGGTGCAGCCTCTACTCCGGCTCAGCGGCCCTTACGAGCAAGGTGCCCTTGCAGGCACAAGGATACGAGCCGATCTGGCATCGTTCCATCAACGGACATCATTATGTCGTTACATTGGTTCCGGCAGCTCTTCTGCCAACCATTTCGTCAGCACCTCCCCTGCTCTACCGGCAGTGGTGCGACGAACCCTTCTACGTTGTAGAGGGCAAACCATGAACTGGGTAGCACTCTGTTATATGTCAGAGTATCCTGCTACGTTCTTTCTGAGCTATTCTTAGCTTCTTCAGAAATTTCAGCAGCACTTCCTCTCTTTTACGGAGAAAGCGTGCGTTTTTTTTATCCATTTCAGCGGCATCTCCCCTCTTTGGTAGGAAATCGCCACGCTTAATTCGGGAAATGGATGCGCACCGTTGTGCGTACTTTGCATCCATCAAGGTTGCAGGAACTCTTGGCCATACCCAGGCCATACGTAATTGACTTAGTCTTTACGTAAAGAGCATTTTGCCAAAAAGCGAAGCCTTTCGAATAGGGGCTTCATTCGTCAAGCAGAATCTTGAACGAGGAGCGGTCAGGGAATCGCATTGGCGATTTGGAGTTTGATCTCCATTTGAACGCTCATTTATGCGCTATATATGTAGTATAAGCAAAAGCCTGTGCTTTATACAGCGGCGGCGTAAAGAAATGCATATACTATTGTTCAGGGTGTGTAACTGAACGAAATATTCTACATATATAACAAAGCAGAAGCCTTGGCATCGTTCGACGCGACGGTGTAAGTAAATACATTGCAGAAAGCAGGAGCCTTGGCATCGTTCGACGCGACGGCGTAAGTAAATGCATAATCGGAAGTGCAATAATCGGAAGTGCAGAAAACAGGGAGCCTTGGCATCATACGACGCGACGGCAAAGGTAAATTACATAGCCTGTGCGATATAAGACGCGTCGGCAGGATCAGCAGATATACACCTAGATCTGTATCCAACGATAGTTACGAGGCGAGCGAGTGAACACCGAAGTGTCCTAGAGGGCTCAACCAAGAACTAGGGTGAGATACTATTTTTGAAGAACGCATATACTGCGCATTCGAACATATATATCCGACGATAGTTACGAGGCGAGCGCGTGAACACCGAAGCGTCCTAGAGGGCTCAACCAAGAACTAAAGCAAGATACTACTTCAGAAAGTATATTCTATATACAACAATCAAATACTTGAGAGAGATGGATCAACGAAGGGAACTTACTTCAAATCGTGGAAGAAACGGCTCCGGGTTGCTTCTTTAGCTTCGAGCCTTCCTTCGAGAGGTCAGACTAAGTTAGATGAAGCTGACTTAGTTGAGAAAGAGGTAGAGTAGGTCAAGCTACTCAACCTAAGTGGTTTGAACCAAACAGGGTTCGATCCAAGTCAACTGGGTTCAGCAGGTTCGAACTCAGCTCAAGTAGGCTAGGTCTGGGTTCAGAAATCCAAACCGGAATCTGGACCAAAAAGGACTTTGACTTTGACTTTAAACCCAACTAGGTTCAAGTCAAGTCAACTGGGTTTGGACCAGGTCAAGTGGGTTCAGACCCAGGTCAGGTGGGTTAGGACCAGGTCAGGCAGGCTCAGGCTAAGTCAGGCAGGCTCAGACCAGGTCAGGTGGGCTCTGGTGGGCTAGGCTAGGTAGGGGAGGTTTAGGAGAGAGAGAGAAGGCAAGAGAGAGAGGGGGGGTCAATTTTTATGAGAAGAGAGAGAGTGGGGAGGGCTATTTATAGCCCACCGCCTCTTGGGTTTTTCCATGCCCCTTCTACCCCCTTGGCTTCTTTTTAATTTCAAGAGGTTCCTTGGTGTGGGGCCCACCTAGATATTTCCATGAGATATTTTGTGGGTCCCACCAGATATTTTCTGAGGAATATTTCTGTGGGTCCCACCAATATTTCCGTGGGTCCCGCAAGAATTTCGGGTTTCCGGCGATTTTTTCCGAAAAATTCTGAGTATGCCATTCCCTTCGTATTGACATAACTAAGAAAGTTGACTCGCAGGAATCCTTTGATTTCGTTCAGGTAGGAAGTTATGGCTTCCAGAGTGTTTGAGCATATATTCGCGATTCGACGAATATCCTAAGTATAACTGGCTCGCAGGAATTGATTCGTTTCGCATTCTGAGAAGAAATGCTATTTTTACCGGTAAATGCCTCATGAATTTTATTCAGATATTTTCTGAAAATTTGCGGGTCTTACAATAATATTCATGTTTACCTATAGTTGCACCTATAGCCACTACAACATGCCTTGTATTTGTGCTATAACACCATCCGCTGCTACACTGTTTTTTTTTAGCTATCCACGTTTACCTATCTCCAATCCCTTTCAGCAATATATCTTCCCCCTACAGCAGCATATTTCACTTACCACCTAAGCACCATTCCACCCATTAGATTTTTTTTTTTTTATGCTGATTTGATATGGCATCATCTCCCATTACAGCAAAGTTCTCACTTGCTGTACCCACACTGCTGTCCCCTGTATACCAGCTCCACACCTTGATTATACTTGCTGTCGCCACAGCCACAACACCATCTTCCCCTTGCATCTATATCCACTATATCGCAGCACTTCACCAATCACCTCTCATACCATCTGTAGTACCTCTTCTCCATTCACAGCTTCATTTGTCATATCATTTGGGCATTTACACCACTCATTTCACCAGAACATAACATTCACATCCTACAACCCTTCATTTGCTACTGCACCTTCAACCCCTTCCATTTGCCTAGCTTCTCATGTCCCCATTTGTTTGACATTAGCACTTGCCATCTTCATTTTTACCTCACCAATACCATCATGCATATATGTATTTCACTAGCTGTATACTTGTAAATTCCCCTTTTGTAAATTAGTATTCTAAGGTATATGTTGGTATGGCATCTCCATCAGTATAAAGTGCACACGTGGGTGTTTGAGTAGTTATGTTTTAGATTCAGAATGATGTAAACTACTTCTTATGTATATCTTTCATCTTGTACTAACCCTTTTTTTTTTTTTTTAGGAAATATGCAATGTTATCCATTTTGTGAGATTAGAAATTTTGTAATTGCAATGCAATTCGATGTAATAGATAGATCTTAATGAGAATTGTCATCTTGTTCTGCATTAGAATAGAATATATAAGCATAAACTTACTTGTTTGATATCATTTTTACTTTTATTTCTCAAATTCTCACAAATGGCTACACGAATGGCACATGCACCATTTCGTAAGAGGTAAATTAATCCTAAGTTGATGATTTACATCAATGGCCATAGTCAGGGTGTAGACAAAACTTAGGATTTTTATCTTTTACGAAATAACACTGGATCCACACTGGATCCGTTTTCAAAATTCATCATATTTTCCTTAAATATTTTCTTCTTTTATCAGAATTTAACTTAAAATTAATTCAAAATATATACCAATGGCCATAGTCAGGGTATATTGAGAGTTAATTTCATTTTAAATTCTATAAAAGCACCAAATGTGTTTCATTCTTCACCTGAATTTAAATATAGATTATTCTATAATACATTCAATGACCATAGTCAAGGATGCATTATATCTTCAATCTTATTTTAATTCATTTAAAGAATGGAATAGCTTTTCAAAATCCAATTTCAAAAATTTAAATTCATTCATCATTTAGGATAGAATTGCATCATATTTTTAAATTTTCTTTTTCATAAAATCCAAGTAATTCTTTCCTTCATTTCTCAGATCAAATCCTATTTATAAATTCAAATTCAATTCTATTTCTCAAAAGGATTCAAGAATTCAATTTCAAAGTCCCATTTGACTTTGAAACTTCAGAATCATCTTGTATTTCAAATTCCAAATTCTATCTTAAATTTAAAAATCCAATTTAACTTTGAAATTCATTTGTATATTCAAGATTCAATTTCTAATATTCATTTTCCAAGTTTAAATTAAACTTGGAAGTTCTTGATTCATCTCCTGAATTTAACTCCAAATCCATTTTAGGATCCAGGATTCAACACTCATATTGGATCTCAGACTTCAGATCCAATTTCCTTATAGGATCCAGACTCCAATTTCACTTTGGGTCTTAGACTTCAGATCCAATCCCGTTTTTAGGATCTAGAATTCGACTCCACATTGGATCTCAGAACAGATCCAAATCCATGTTAGGATCCAGAATCCAACTTCACCTTAGATCCCAAATTACAAATCCAAAATCCATCCTAAGATCCGAAATCCAACTCTACTTTGGATCTTAAACTTAAGATCCAAATCCATCTTAGGATCCAAAGTCCAACTCTACATTGGATCTCAGGCTTCAGATCCAAATCCATCTTAAGATCCAGAACCCAAATTTACATCGGATCTCAGATTTCAAATTTTAAATCCATTCTAAGATCCAATTCCATTCCTAAATTCTAGATTTCAAATCCAATTCCATTTTCAGATCTCGTCTGAATCCATTTCTACTTTCTATATCATTTGAATCTCTCAAGCCTGTCCTGATTTCAAATCTCAAGATTACATTTTCAAATTTCATCTTCTTCTCCTAAATCCATGATTAAATTCAAAGTCCATTTCTGACTTTGAAACTTTATCTCCTTTCATTTTTAAAAAAAAGCTTCTAGTCATTCCTTCTCATTTATTTTCCCAACTCTGATTTATTTCAAAGACTTAGAACTTCTCTGATCTATCTCAAGTTCTAAGTTACATTCAATCATTTCTTCACTCCTTTACCAAGTTCATCTCAGAATACTTGGAAATTTTCAAAATGTCTTTCAAAAAGAGCATACATCCTTGCATTGCACAAGCATGATTCTTTGTGCATTTAAAGTTAGAATAAATTCTTAGATTATATTTAGGCAAAGCAAAAGGCATAGATTCGATCCTTGGTTCGATTATCTCTGGTAAAGGCGCCAGGAATGGTCGAACCTCGTACCGACGAGCGAATCCCGTCTCTCCATTTTTCTCGCAAATTTTCAAAACGGAGGCGAGTTATTTTCTAAATATTTTTCAAATAAAGGTCAAGTGAAAACCCGCAAAATAGTTCCTCTTCTCTCTCTTTCTTTCTTTCTTTTTCTCGTCTCTCTTTCTTTTCTTTCTTTTATCCTTCTCCCTTCAAAAAGGAGGAGAATAGAGGTTAGAAAAGGAAAAGAGAAGGAAGAGAGAGAAACCATAAAGAGAGGAAAAATTTTGCGATGATCACACTAACTGCACCAGTCGCTGTTGCTGATATTGATCAAGAGGTAATTGCAGAAGCGATGCGAATTTCAAAGCGGGCTTCTGAACATGTAGCGGCAACACTACTTCTGTTCCATAGACCAGTTCTGATGGGGTAGCATTTGTTGGGGTGCGAATAGTGGTCCGGTAGGCCCATAGTGCATCGTGGATCTTCTCGTGCCAATCACGGCCTGTTTCCACAGTTCGCTCCAAGATACAAATTAAAATCTTATTGGTGGTCTCTGCCTGACCATTCCCTTGAGGATAATATGGAGCGGAAAAATGGTGATAGATCTTGAATTTTGAGCAGAATGTCTTAATTCTTTTATTCTTGAAATGACTACCATTATCTGACACGATGTCATGCGGGATGCCGAAACGACAAAGGATGCTCTTGTGAATAAACGAGACCACGTGTCGGCCTTCAACTGTGCGAAGAGTGATAGCTTCTACCCACTTGGTGAAATAGTCTGTTGCGGCAAGGAAGTATTTGTGGCCATTTGAAGCTGAAGGAGTGATGGGACCTACGACATCGAAGGCCCACATGGAGAACGGCCACGGAGAAACAAAAGATTGTAAATATGTTGCCGGAGCATGGATGGAAGGTGTGTGTATCTGACATTGCACACACTTCTTCACATAATGATAACAGTCTTGTTGCATAGTCTTCCAGTAGTAACCTGCTCTGATGATTTGCTTGACAAGGGTTTGGTAGCCAACATGGCCACCACAGATGCCTTCGTGTGCTTCTCGCACAACTTCTTTGGCTTCGTCTTCGTCTAAACATCTGGAATACTCTGAACTGAATCCTCGATGATAGAGGACATTGGCAAAAATGAAATATCGAGTGGTCATACGCTGGATTGCTCGTTGCTCTTTCTTTGAGAGTTCTGGAGGAAATTCGCCAATTTCTATGAAAGTTTTGATGTTGTAATACCAAGGTTTCTTCCTTTGCTTAGCCTGGTTTACTTGTTCTGCTGGAAGGAAAGCAGGTTGGTCAAGTCTGCCAATTTCAAAAGAGCGACAAGATTCTCCATTTCTGAATGCCATAATGGAGCCTAAACTGGCTAGACTATCCGCCACTTGATTAAAATCTCTCTTGATATGGAAGAGCTGGAATTCTTCAAACTTGCTGGCAAGAGCTAAAACAATTTTTTGATAGGGAAGTAGCTTCTGATCTTTGACTTGCCATTCAGCTCGAACTTGATTGACAACAAGTAATGAGTCATCGTAGGCATGTACTCTCTTGACATTGAAGTCTAATAGAATCTTTAGACCTTGAATCAGGGCTTCATATTCAGCCATGTTGTGGGTACATTGAAAATCTAACTTGAGAGAAAATGGAATCATCTCCTTCTCAGGAGTGATTAATAGGATTCTGATGCCTATTCCAGCCATATTCTTGGAACCGTCGAAAAACAAATTCCAGATCGGGTATCGCTGGATGTTGCATATTTGCTCATCAGGGAAGTCATCTTCGACTTTCACTTCTTCTGCCAGAGGAAAATCCGCCAATTGATCTGCAATTGCTTGGCCTTTGATCGATTGCTGCGAGACGTATTCTAAGTCATACTGCATCAATAAGACTTGCCATTTTGCGACCCGTCCGCTGAGGAAAGGCTGTTCCAAGATGTATTTGAGAGGATTGAGTTTAGACAAGATTTTGACTTCAGATGCTAGCAGGTAGTGTCTTAGCTTCTGACACATCCATACCAGAGCTAGGCAGGTCTTCTCTATTTGAGAGTATCTCTTTTCATAATCTATGAAAGTCTTACTCACGTAATAGATGGCATGCTCTATCAAGCTGCCTTCTTTGTATTGCGCCAAGAATCCGCCGCATGCGACTTGATTGACTGAGATGTATAATAAAAGAGGTTTTCCTAATTCAGGCGGCTTCAATATGGGAGGATTGAGGAGATACTTCTTGATTCGCTCGAACAATTGCTGACACTCTGGTCCCCATTCGAACTTCACTCCTTTTCTGAGTAAGTGGTTGAAAGGTTCATATCTCATCGCCAAGTTGGAAATGAATCGCCGGATTGATTGCATGTGTCTTTGAAGGCTACGCAATTCTTTGAGATTCTTCGGGGGTGGCATATCAATGATAGCCTTGGCTTTGGCCGGGTTAACTTCAATTCCCTTTTTGCTAACCAGGAAACCCAACAGTTTGCCTGATTCTACTCCAAAGACACATTTTTGCGGGTTAAGCCTTAACTTGTAAAGAATGAGTCTCTTAAAGACTTGATCAAGCGCTTCGAGGTGATCTTATCCCTCCTTAGATTTCACGAGGATATCATCAACATATGCATCCATGATTTTGTGCATCTGATCGTGAAAGATAACGGCCATTGCCTATTGATATGTTGCTCCAGCATTCTTGAGCCCAAAAGGCATAACTGTATAGCAGAAAGTGCCCCAAGGCATGGTGAAAGAAGTTTTGGATTGGTCGCGGGCGGCCAACTTAATCTGATTATAGCCGGAATATCTATCCATGAAAGAGAACATAGCATGTCCTGCCGTGTTATCGACTAGAAGATTGATGTTTGGAAGTGGATAGTCATCCTTCGGAGTTGCCTTATTGAGGTCTCTGAAGTCTATGCAGATCCTTACTTTGCCACTTTTCTTTGGGACAACGACGATATTGGCTAGCCAATCTGGATAGTCAATAGGTCGGATAAATCCTGCTTTGAGCAAATCTTCAAGTCCTTCCTTGACTTGTTGTTCTATTCTGGGGTCCATTTTTCTTAGCTTCTGCTTAACTGGTTTAGCATCCGGTTTCAAGACGAGTCGGTGCTCGACCAATTTGGGGTCTAAGCCTGGCATGTCTTCATATGTCCATGCGAACACTTCTTCATGTCGCTTGAGAAAATCTGTAAGCCTTTTCTTTTCTTCTGGACTCAAACTGGTTCCGATCTGGAGAATTTTGGGATTTTCCTCTGAACCTATATTTACATCTTCAGTCGGATCTTGTACTAGAGGAGATGGTTCATCTTGCTTCTGAACAGCGGCGAATTCTGGTAATCCTGAAAAGACTGATCATATTCTGCGTAATCATCTGACTGCTTTGCACTCTGGCCATTTCTGGTGCTTGCTTTGACTCTGTGAATTGCTGCCGTCTTCTGAAAAGCCTTGGGATTGAGAACAAGCTTCTTGATTGTCCGAGAAGTCATTCTGAAATTTTGGAGAAGAAATCTGGTTCAGACAAATCGGCCTATAGTAAGACAAGCAATCATTTGAAGAGAACCATGCATAAAATGGCATTGAATTATAAAATGATGAGATAGACAGAAAGGGAGTAGATGGCATCCGGATAGACAAAGAAACTTGGAATTTTATTGATTTATCAATGACATCGATAAAATGAGACATTTATTTGGAAAAGAATAGAAAGACAATAACAAATGGTCTTCATTGTGCCCCTTTGACAAAAATAGTCTCCTTTGACGAGCTTCTGCCGGCAAACCCTAGTCCTGCTCTGTGGGGATGATGTTTCTGGATCATTGGCTCGATGCAGCCATCTTTGTTCTTGCCGAGTCCCTTGAAGGGTTGATAACCATGTTTCAGGAGCAAATCGAATCCCTTTCTTGACTTCATGAATTGAGGAAACAAGGGATGATCCTTAATGGTGCTGTAGTTGATCCGGCCTCCAACCTTGAAAAATTGAGGACCTTTCCTTCGGGCCATGGCTACCGTGTGCAGAGATGGTTCTGATGATGCCTGGAGGATTTCTCGATTCTCTCCGAGATTGATCTCTTCACTTTCCCTGATGCTGGGAATATCTGCATTGAATGAGGGCCGAGAAATCATTGGCTGCGGGAGCCTTTCTTCGGGGTCTTCTCCCAGTATTGTGGTAATCATCCCACCTTTTGACCACTTCACGCATTGATGCAGGGTGGAAGGAACTGCATTAGCATTGTGAATCCACGTCCTTCCGAGGAGCAAGTTGTAGGTTGGTGGTACATTAACCACGTGAAAAAGCACTGAATGCACTGAATAGTTGATGAACACCTCCAGGAATATCTTGCCCTTGGCCATTTGACCATGATTGTCAAACCCATAGATAGTGATGGGATCCGGAATATATTCTTCATCCTTGATCCCTAATGCCTTTGCGGTCATTTCGGGACATATATTGAGGCTGCTGCCTCCATCTACTAGCACATGGGGTACTATCATTCCTCTGACTCGAACGACAATGTACAGAGCATTATTATGAAAGGAATGAGGCTTTGGAAGGTCCTCATCTGAGAAGGTGATTGGTGCATTGGTCATGGCAGAGTTCATAATCTGTGCCATGTCTTCAGGAGTGGTACTGGGCTTAACTTTGATTTTCCTGAGCAGATCATCTAGTACTTGCTGATGCTTGCTAGAATTCTTAGCCAAGTCAAGGATGGAGACATTGGATAGAGCGGTCAGAGGCTTCTGACTTGACCTTTCTGGCCTAGGTTTGATGATTTGCTTGAGGAAGTCAGGAGTTCCCTTTGACTTGGGGGCTGACTTTAAAGGTGCTTCCGAAACTTTCATTTTGCCGAATGCTGAAATTAGGTCCATCTTTTTAGAAGCTGGAGCGGCCTGTCGTAGTACTGACACCTGATGCTGAACCTGGAGATCTTGTGCAGAATATGGCTTGATGTGCTCATGTGGTAAGAATGGCTGTGCCGACACTACTGCCGTGGTGTGTGGAGGAAATGGCTGATTGAGAATATCCATCTTCTCTTCTTCTTCTCCTTCCACTAAAAGATTTTTTTCAATGAGATCTTGCACGATGTTTTTGAGAACAAAGCAGTTCTCGGTGTTGTGCCCCACTGTCCTGTGGAACTTGCAGAACTGATCTTTCCATTTCCCCATGGGCACAGGGGGATCAGCCAATCTGGGCAACTTAACCATTTCTTTTGATAGCATATACTTGAGTACATCCTCGAGTGTTTGGTCAAGAGGAGTAAACTTTCTGTCATAGCTCCATCCTTCATGCTTAGCTTTCTCGCGCAGTTTTGGCCCTTAATCCTGCTGAGGAGGCTTGCTGTACTGAGGAGCAGGCTTTGCTTTCTGATCTTTGTTGTTCGAACTACCTGTGCCGTAGCAGTAATCTTTCTTCTGCCCTTTGTATCGATTCCGACCGCTGTTGTCGTTGTTGTTGGCAGAATAGGTGAAGTGAGCTTTCTTCTTCTGCTCACCTTGGGAGTTGTTCTTGGAAAAGGTGAAGCCTTCATAGACTCCATTTTCCACACTCAGCTCGAGCCATTCGGCTCGTTCAGTCAGCTCAATGAAGGTCCTGGATGGCGCTGTGGAGATCAATCCTCTTAACGGCTGCGAAAAATTGTTGAGGATCAGGGACAATGCATGCCTTTCCGAGATAGGATCTCTCATCTTATTACAGGCTGATCTCCATCTGTGAATGAAGTCCCGTGCTTTTTCATTCTCATTCTGCCTTAAATTGCAGAGATGACTTAATGTAGGAAGCGCCTCTGTGTTGAACAAGAAGCGTTCAATAAAGAGATTCACAACTTTATCGAACTCTTTGAGCTCGATGGGGTTGATATGCTCAGCATACCACTTGGCTGCAACTCCTTCCAAGTTGCGGGGGAAGCATAGAAACAATGCTCGGTTATCCCTTTTGAACTTCGAGCATTTAGCAAAGAACGTGGCGAGATGCGCTTTTGGGTCGCCAGAACCATCGAACTTGATGAATTTACGGGGGAGATTCTCCAGATCATCATCCCCTTCTAAGCCGTCATAGAAGTCCTCACTGGTGAAGACTTTCTTGCCCTTGTCGCGGGCTTGGGGATCCTTGACAACTCGGTCCATTTCTTTAAACTGTGCTTGCAAAGTCTCTTCTTTATCTCGGCTATTTGATTTGCGACTTTTACTTTGGCCACGTTTCTGAAATGCCGGAGGCACTTCATATTCTTTATCTGTATCTTCAATGGAATCTGATTCATCTGAGATTTCCTCTGGCTGGATCCGCTTCTTGGGAGCCTTCTTACTCCTGCGACCATGGAACTTTTCTCTAACTGGATCCCTTTCTGAGTTGGTCCCAGGCTGTTCATTCATCATCTTATTCATCATTTTTCTGAACATGGCATACATTTGAGGGTCTATGCCGTCATCTTCTTGCTGCTGCTCTTGACTCTTCTCGGATCGAGGGGAACTCATCTCTTCTTCTGAGGCCGACGAGTACTGGGATGCCGTGGTTCTTTTGCCTGATCTTGTCTCAACCATCAAATGATATGGATGCTCTCTGTAAGGCAAAGACCTGATTAGATTATGAAGGAATTGGCTTTTGGAAGAAATATTTGCTGAAAATATGGTAGACAATTTGGAAAAGATATCCCATTATTGAGTCGTCGCGGGAATTACGACAATTGTGTTGTTATTCTTTTTGCAAGAGAAATAAACAATAGAAATATGCCTTGTTACCTAGGCGAGGTCGTCAAACCACAATAGAAAGAAAGAGAATTTTATTAAAATGAGAAGAATAAGATTTTATTGATCTTGACAAAGAGGTGGAGGACAGACGATTTGCCACCATTCACGATAGTCGGCAGACACTCTAGGACCAGGAAAGATTTTAAGAGAAACAAAAGAATCCCAGCTGTAGCGGGCAGAATGATATGCCCCGGACCATAACTCCTGATAACAGTCGGGCTTCGACGTACTGCTGTCTCTGGGAGAATTGCCGAACACATCGCTCCGGTTGGTAGTAAGTGCAGAAAAATGGTCCCAGGAACTTGAACCGCTTGCCATAAGCGTAGGTATATCTAGGAGGAGATATTTGCCGATCAAAATAGTCCCAAACAACGTCATCTTCTTGAATGTTGTTGATCATGGTTCGGTACTGCGCCACTGGAAGGAGTTCTTGTCCATTGTATCTAAAAGAGTTTGCTCGGGCTGGAACATGCCGGAAGAACCAGGATTGAAGTGCGTAGATGCAACCTTCAACTAAGATGGATTCTCCAAGTGAGAATTGAGTCAGACCACGATATAGGAAGGTGAGCGCTGCCATGGCTATGGAGAGGCGATTGGTTTGCCGACTTCCCCATCTTCTCATAAGTTGGATTATTCTGATGTCCATGTAGTTTTGTCCATCTGGGAAGAGGGATAATCCTACGGTGCACAGAACCATTGCATTCTGAATCCTTTCTTTGGTTGTTCTTGATAGCGAGCTGACTTCGACGAAGGTCCTGTACTGGCGGTACAACTCAAGTAGATCAACATATTCATTTCCTTCCAACTGGATCAAGGGCCAGGATCGGCGGCCTGTCATACGAGCTAAGGAGTCTCGGGGGTCCAAACCCTTGACATTGATAAGGAATTGATGCTCTAATGGGTCTCCTGGTTGACCGGCTGGTTCTGGTAACCCCATGATTTCTGAAAATTCATCCATTAAGACGGTTATTTCTCCCCATGGGAACCAGAAGGTGCACGTTCGAGGATTCCATCGCTCCGCCATTGCATGGATCAGGTTGCCATTGATGGTCTGCTTTCCGACTACTGATGCCAGTTCTAATCCGCACTCGTTCAAATGGTCCGGGAACATTCGAGAAAAGCTTTTTAGCCAGGAATAGTACCATCGGGGAATGAAAGTTCCGGTGCTAAGGGCTTGATGTTCAGGACGACCTTGTCGCACCTTGTAGGAGATGTGACCTTCAGGAAAGATAGGATCGACTTGACTGGATGCCATCGAACTGAAAACAGAGAAAGACTCAGAATGAGACTTAGGAAAATGTGAGAAATTTTGAAAAAATTTGCAGGCAGGATAAAAATGCAGCTAGAAATTCGAGATCCAGTAGAAAGGTAGAATATAAAATCGCCTGGAGTTTTGGAAGAAATGGGATATTTGGAAAAATCATCCAGGGTTTGAGAAAAAGATCTTGTGGAAAATAAGGATATTTTGAAAAAGACCTAATGAGTTAAAAAAACATTGGGAAATATAAAGAATGGAGAAAATCATACATACAATCACATCCTGCACAAACATTTATGCACATTCAGCACTCCCTAAAAGGCTGACTCTAGATGCATCAATTTGAAAACAGCTGTAGGACCTTAATCCTAACTCTAGGTTCAGATCATCTTTGTCCAATCCAGTTATGCCGATATACTCGAACCGAAATCTGAGGTACGTGGCATAGAATTTCAACTCCAGTTCTAAGGTAAGGTTTTCCAACATCCTTGAGCACCTACCGATATACTTTGGACTGTGGCCCGCGGTACGTGGTAGGGGGGTGTTAACCCAAATGGTTGGCCCAGTTGTGAGGCTCTGTCCCGAACTAGGGTTCTGGAAGAGAGCCCAGCAACGTGAAGACCGGGTAATAATAGGTAATTGAGTTTTTGAAAAATGATCACATGCAAGAAATAGATGGCTCTAAGTCCTAGAGAGATAGACTTTTGAAGATCTTTTGAGGAAGCATACATTGTTTGCATTCAGATCCTAAATTAAGGAGAGTTGTATTTAGACCTAAGTCTATGTGAGCATGAAAATATCTCCTCAATCTGGTCCTACCAAACCATGCCTAGTCTATATGCAGTCAATGTCAGCTAGGTCAGAATCTAGGCTCCTAGGCTCACATGATATTGAAAGTAAAAGAGCTGACATTTTGTGAACATAATTTCGATAATTGAACTAAGTCAAGCATAATTTTAATCAGACAAGGACAGGTCCCATCACGGTCGCCAAACCTGTTATCGTCGCGAAATTTTTCCCCGCCTTCCCTTCCTTGCGGAAGAGAGAGAGGGAAATGCTTTCGCGCTTCAAACTTGACCGGACTTTGGAAATTGTTTTGAAATACTCGCCTCCGTTTTGAAAATTGCGGGAAAATCCATGGGATGGGGCTCGACCTGTCGGTACGAGGTTCGACCGTTCCTGCCGCCTTTAACAGGGGTAATCGAACCAAGGACCAAAATTGTGCTTGACTTAGCTAAATCATCGAAATTATGTTCTATCCTAAATGCATGGAGAATTCAGGCATGTGCTATGAGATTTTGGAAAATGCAACTTGGGAAAACATGATGTATGTTTAGAAAATATTTGAAGTTGAAAAGAATCTCTCAGGAAAAAGATGAAAGTCAATTTCTCAGGAAACTCAGAAGAAAAGGGTTTTTGAAATCACGGGAAAGTTCATAAAGATGTAGGAAAATCATGAATAGTTGAAAATCCTGGGAAAATAGAGGTGATTCTTGAGAAAAGGGTGAACCTTTGAAAAGGGAAACACTTCTTAGGAAGACTTGGACTTTGAGAGTTTTCTTAGGAAAATGATGGAAAATTTATAGGAAAACTCTTTGGAAAAGGAAAATTGAAACTTGGGAAGTTGAAAACCTGGGAATCTTAACCTTGAAATACTTGGAAATCGATTTTGACTTTGACAAAGGTGAGAGACTTCTCTTGAAAATCTTGGGAAAATGACCTTTTCCCATGGAAAACTGTGGAAAAACTTGACTTGAAAAACCCGATTTTGAAAGATTCTTAGAGTTTCTTGAGAACTCGCTTTCTTGAGAATGAAATTTTCTTAAGAAAATCATAAGAAAACCAATGATTTCATGATGCAAATGATATGAATGAAAGAATGCACTTTGAAAGGTTTTCTAAGAAATTTGTTGGAAAATGCGCATTAAGTCAAAATAAATCCTTCACATATCCTGACTGTGGCCATGAATATGTTCAGAGTTTAATTGATTTAATACACAAGATTTTGAAAAATATAGAAATATGATGTGCATTTTCAAGATAGCCTAAGAGTGTAGGCTTAATGTGACTGGTAGAAAGATGATGGATCTGGGTCTCATCCATATTCCGACTAGGGCCGTAAGTATGGATTCCACCGAGTTCATCAACTCCCTAAGAGTTGGTGCACGTGCCATTCGTGATCATCCATAGTGCTTTTGAAATAAAATGCATGAATCACATAATAAGATATTGCATGAATTTAAACTATATGATATGCATCCTAATCTAAGCAGTAAGAGTAAATATTATTCCAAATTGAATTATTACATCTCTGACATAAAGTAAAATGACTAAAAGAAGCATAAAATTAAAATAGTCAGCATCCTCCAGATTTTCCTGCAAATGAGACTTAAAGCAAGAAATGCAATATACAGAACGAAGATTGAAAGTCCGATGTAGATGACAAGACACAGGTGATTTGACATACATTAGAGTGGAAAGCTAAAGAAAAGTTTATAATCAGGAGTGGAAAGGAAAGTATCCAGAAGTCATGCTAATACTAAAGGGAGGTTATACATGTGTGGGCCTAAATAACTAAAATTGCACTAAAGGAAATCTATATATGAAAATATCTTCATTGAACTAAACATGGAAATTACATCTACATAAATGCCTAAAATGATATCCACATGAGAAACAATGCACAGAAAATGCACCTATATATCCTGATAATTGAGAACAGGAGAAGTGATCACACCTGTATATATAACATATAGATGTCTTGCCTAATGATAGACTAGAATGTAATCATGTGAATATACTAAGGATAAACTTCAATGATTTTTCATATGTGCTACCTAAATGCCATCAGTTCAAGTGATACTGGTGGATTAGAGCAGCAGTCACTTCACTTATGAATAATTATATCATGATACAACAAATTTCATCCATGCGGTGAATATAGTAACAAGCAAAAGGCACAACCCATGACATTCAGGACAATAATAGGAAAATGACAGCTGATAAACCCCTCAACATCCCCTTTTGCTAAGCACCAATAATGTGAATGATAGCAGCTACGATCTTTTCCAATAAAGTATAGAGAAGTTCAACACTACAGCATAGACAACACAAGAAGAGAAAATTTTTTTTTTAAGAGTTGAGCTGAGCTTCTGAAACTCCCCTTTTCAGCTTCTCCACATAGCCCCAAAGCACTGAAAAGAGCAGGAAACCCCCATCTGGTGTACTTCAGTCACCAGTGTCATATACAATGGCTATTGAGAACATGGTTAATGGCTTACAGGTTTTGAATATCGGCAGAGAGGCTATTGAACAGTACCATCAAACCACAGATTTGAGGCTGAGGAAGCATAGAGAGGAATCATACAGGTCAGGTACATTTCTAACATCACCTTGACAGGGTTAATGATATTGGGAATATGAATGAGCATGCAGGCAACGAACCAGAGGGCCCATGCCAATCAATTTAAACATTACAAGAATTTGAAAATTGAAACCTTGTGGGGGATAGAGTCTATCAGGTCTGAATCATTCAGAGACAGCAATGAATATCTGTCCTTATCTAATCGACATCAGGTATAACAAGCACTTGTTAATACAATATGTCTTCAATATATTTACTGGGTGCTAATATCCTAATGACAGAATTTTCTACCGAGCAAAAAGGGATCGGATGCCACAACAAAGGCTGTGAACATTGCCCAAGAATGATGCAGCGCCATTACAAAATTGCTAAGCTTTGGATGTAACCTGAGCTATTCTTACATGGGATAGCATGACAGTTGATATGATCCTATGAGAAAAGAAAAAAAAAAACTGAAGTAGCATGTGATGAAAAAAAACAAAAAAAATGACTAACTAAGGTGTAACACACACAAAAAAAAAAAAACTGAACTTAGATGATTCTACCAGTAAATCACCCTAGCCAAATATTCCCTTCACATAAATTATTATAAGCTTGGGCCGACTACCAATGGAAAGTGATACCGTTGGTAATAATCAGCAGAGGAAAGAGGTATGAGTCGACCTCTGTTTCTCCGATCAGAGAGCACAGCCAGATAACGAACCAGGTAAACAAGTGTATGTCAAAACCACAGCTAAACGCAGACAGACACTCAAGTGTTAGAGTGTGATCACTCTTATGCTGTAGCTTCTGTAAATCAGAGCTGCTATACCAGCAGTTTGATATTACAGAGGGAGCTTTCACTGAAATCGACAAGAACCAGAGAAGGGAAGATGGGGAAGACAGGGAAGGAAGTAAGAAAAGGAAAACAACGAAGAAAAGGAGAGGAATAACTTACCGTTAGTTGACTGTTGGAAATACCCCTTTCAATGCTGGATCAAATCTACAGGGAAGAGGAGGATCACGTTCTTCCTGACTGTCTTTGATCGATCCGTTGCAGGATGAGGCTTGGGAAGGAAGAGCGGTAAGAAAAGCTGGACTCGTGGGTCCTTCCGCTGTTGGAGATAATGAAAGCAGGTTCAAAATGGGCACCAGCCGATGGAGGGGAGAAGGAACTGTCGGTGATGCTCCTGCTGGAAGGAAGGAGATGAGGGGTATCTTCACATCGGAGGCCTTTTGAAGGTTCAACCGGGCGCAGGAGGAAGAACGAAGTCTCCTTTTCTCTGGTGGGAATAGAGGAAAGTGGATGCTAAGTGGAGGAGGAGAGCCGGAATCGCAGGTTGGAGGCGCTGAAGAGTTTGGGGAAAATCCAAGACCCCTCTTTCGGGTGGCCTAAGCCTCACTTTTAAAAGAATTGTCCGCCTTTTCAGCCCAAAGCTCGGTTTCCTTCGTGATAAGTTTTAAAAACTGATTTTTGAAACATTTCAAAAATTGTCGCCATTTGGGAGGGGCGGCTCCTTTTCTCCAGTAGATTTTTGAAACTTAGGTAAAAATGGGGTCTTGGGTAGGGTTTCACGGTGGCTCTATCTTGGGGCTGAAAAGTAATAAAGATAAAGTAGATAAATAAAATAAAAGAAAATGAGTAAAAATAAAAAAATGGATTTTGTTTTGGTGATGCCTCCTAAAAAAAATTCTTTCTTTTGGCAAAGAGTCTTTAGTGGGGTGCCACCTACGTGGGCCCACTAAATATTTTATTAAAATTTAAATCAAAATAAAAGAATTTTATAAATCGGTGCCACTTCTGGGTGGGCACTGTTTTGAAAATAGGAGAAATTTTTGAGAATTTGAGTGTGATCCCACCTCGAGGCGGGTCCCACATCATTTATTTGAAATCCGAGCCCAGTGAGATATATTTTGGAATTTTCATAATAGTAGGTTGGTTTTTGGAAAACATGAAGCAAAATTTGGCTCGATTTCAAAACTTGGAAGAAAATGGTTCTCGAGGGCAAAATTTTGAAAGAAGTAGAGAAATTCGGAGCTCTTTTGTGAAAGTTTGAAATAAGATTTTATGAATTTTGAATTGTATCCCCCCCTCTCTTCAACTGGCGAAATTTTGAAATATTAAAACCATCCAGATTGTTTTCTTGAGAAAACTTTTCATAATTCGGGGTCCTGGGGGTAAAATGGGAAAGATTGATATTTTTGAAACCCCAGGGTTTTAAAGATCGATTTGAAAAAGTTTAAATCAAATCTGGATTGACAATTTTGAAAATCAGGAGTTCTGGATCTCAAAATGACATGCTGTGCAGTGAAATGATGCAAAGTGTTCATGCAATGCTATGCAGAGACCCGTTTCAAGAAATGCTACTCTGAGCCAGGACTTGGAAATTCTATCTTTTTGCCCAGAAAAGGATTTTGAAATTTTGCAATTTGAAGATGTCTCTGAACCTAAATATAGAAATTTTGAGGCTCAAGAGTGAAATTTAGGACTTTCTGCCAGGTTCAATCTTTAAAAATGACTATTTTGCCCTTCATTGCTTTTGGAGAACTGAAATGTGCCGATTAAAGGCAATGTCAAGAAGGTGAGTGAAAATTTGGGGTGTTTACACACGTGCACCATTTTCGTAAGAGGTAATTAATCCTAAGTTGATGATCCACATCAATGGCCATAGTCAGGGTGTGGACAAAACTTAGGATTTTTATCTTTTACGAAATAACATTGGATCCATTTTCAAAATTCATCATATTTCCTTAAATATTTTCTCCTTTTATCAGAATTTAACTTAAAATTAACTCAAAATATATACCAATGGCCATAGTCAGGGTATATTGAGAGTTAATTTCATTTTAAATTCTATAAAAGCACCAAATGTGTTCCATTCTTCTCTTGAATTTAAATATAGATTATTATATAATACATTCAATGACCATAGTCAAGGATATATTATATCTTCAATCTTATTTTAAACTCATTTAAAGAATGTAATAGCTTTTCAAAAACCAATTTCAAAATTCTTCAAATTCATCATTTAGGGTAGAACTGCATCATATTTTCAAAATTCCTTTTCCAAAAACTCCAAGTAATGTAAATATCTTCCTCAATCTTTCTTCAATCCTTATCAAATCCAATTCATCCTTTCATTTTTCAAATTCTATTTCATTTTCAATCTCAAAGTTCAATTTAACTTTGAGATTTCAAATTCATTTTATTATATCCAAATTCAAATCAGATTTCAAAATTCAAATTTGACTTTGAAAATGCATTCAAAACTCCAATCAAATTCAAAAGTTCAATCTAACTTTGAGATTCTTGATTCCAAATTCAAAGATCCAAAATCAAAGTCCAATTTGACTTTGAAATTCATTTATTCTCAAATCAAGCCTGGAACTCCAAACTCCAAAGTTAGATCCAAATTACATCTCGGATTTCAGATTTTGGATCCAATTTCCATTTAGGATTCTAGAATCCGTAATCCAACTTCACATTGGATCTTAGACTTCAGATCCAAAATCCATCTTAGGATCCAAAACTCGATTCTACATTTGGATCTCAGACTTCAGATCCATTCCATCTTTAGGTTCCTGTGAACACCCCAAATTTTTCAAAATGTTGTAAATATCCCCTTTCTGCCCTTTGTTCCCATTTTCTGGATAATTGAGTCAGTTTCTAATCTAAATTCCATTTTATTTCTCAAATTTTTTTGAAATTAAATTCATTTTACATATCTGACTCAATTTCGGATCCGGATCTAGATCAAAATCCAAATCTGAGCTTCATTATCCAATTTTAAATTAAATTCTCAAAATTACCAAAATAATCTTTTGAAAAGCTCAGACACTTCGTCTGGTATCCGTTTGGATCCATCGAGTTGTATTTCTCGATTCGAGGTTTAAAACTCAAACATTTCCTCAAAACCTGGGTCCAAACCCCTTTTTCTGAAGAAATCTTTCCCAAGATGGCCTGAAATTCTTGAGAAAACATTTTTAAATATTTCTTAGAAAAATACAAAAAAATTTAGTGTTTAAACTTTAAATCTTAGTTTTTCTATTACAAAATTACAAAAAGATGAAAAAAAAATATACAAAAAAATTAGTTTTAATCCTTGTTTTCTTACAAGCTTTAGGATTTTATTCTAAAAATACAAAAAAGGGAAAAATCACGCAAAAATCAAAAAAAAAAATTAGGAAAGACTACGTGGTTTTCAAAGATTTTACCGAAAATTTCACCTTTAACCACCCTTTTAGAAAAATTTTAAAAAAAAGGAGGCCCTTTTTGGAAAAAACGATTTTTAATGTTTAAAGGGTCGAGTTAGGGTTTTTAGAACCCTAAACTCGCCTTCCTCCCAAAACACCCGATCTCCCTCCATGGCCTCCCTTGATCCCTCTTGGCGGAACCGCCTTCCTTACCCTCTGCCCTCCATCTCCAACGGCCTGGCAGATCATCCACCAACCCTTTGATCATCTTGATTCGCCCGGAGCCATCGATGCGAAACGGCCTCTCCTCTTTCAGACCCTTCCGACCCTTTGATAAAAGGGGCATAGGGTGAACGAAGAGAGGGGGGGGAGAAAGAAAAAAAATGGAAGCATCAATCGACGCCATCTGCCTTCAGCCTCTCCGCTTTCCTTCTCTCTTCGTTGGAAAAGAGTTGTAGAAGGAAGCAAAGAAGAAACTCCCTTCATCTCCGGAATTCCCCCATACCAAAGGCTCGAATCCATCCAGCATTCAAAGGTTTCTTCCTTCCAAGGCTCTATTTCGACTGTTCCCCTTCCTTCAAGAGCTCCAGCTTCGATCAATAAATCCGGTAAGCACTCTTTACCTGTATTTTTTTTTTTCTTCTCCATCTATGCATCATTGATGGTGTTAAATTGCTTGTGCAATCTCGACCCATCGCCGTGCAAACAGCAATGGGATCTCTGATCCCAACAAATTTTCCTATACATATGTCTTTGATCTAATTCGATGTTAGTTTTTTTTTTCCCTTTATTTTGATCCTGTTTCGATCGTTCCCCGTCCTTACTTTATTAGCTTGATACCTGTTTTTCTCGTGCTTAATCTGTTCATTTTTTTTTTCTCGCTGGTTTCTGTCTTATCTGCTGACCATAATTATCTGCTATACTTCCAATCTCCTGTTCACGATACTCACCACTCATATCATGTTATTAGAATCACTCACTTGATATTCTCATTTAACATCATTGATCATCTGTTTTGTTATCTTATTTCCCTTGATTAATCGATTGATTATGTTTAGTGATTTCTTTGATTCAGTATCATTATGTCCATTTACAGCATTTTGTTTCTTCTGTTTATTCATTTGTTCACCCCTACATTATCATATACCCCCACGTATATCGCTAACATTGATCCAGTATCATCTGCTTATTGCATTCATGTTTGGAATATGTCAGCATTTTGTTTACATCCATATATTCACTCGTTTCAGTATTAGATAACATATACGATTAATTTACTTATGATTTTTTTTTTATCTCATCGTGAACCAACCCTGATTCACGGTGAGATCTACTGTAAACCCCCTAATCTGCCAAAACCCCACTGGGTTATTGAGTGAATTAGAGTCATTGTTGATACAAAATCGTGGAGATATAAAAGATTCACATACTTCTACAGAACAGCTGAAGGATACAGTAAAATTAAACCTGTCATGAACTGACTTTTGGGCAGCTTTATAGTGCCGAAATCCCTATCTGCAATTTCTCTTTAGTGGTTGTTTCATCATTACAACTGAAAATTTGAATGTCACTTTCTTTTTCTTTTTCTTTTTTTTTTTAGAGTTTCACGTTCATATGTCTGTTGTCTTACAAAATTACAGACTGGCTGATGGTTTTGAAGTGTTTTTATCACCATTTTGTTGAGGATCCTGTCTGATTCGTTAGCGGGGAATGCACATTAGCACCAAGAACTGCTTTCTGGTGTTAAAATCGATGTTACTGTTACAGGAATAAAATCTTCTCCAGAATGTACCTTTGAAACAACCATGGATTTTTGCTGTTGTTTTGACATTTTTGGCTAGAATCTTGCCAAATTCAATACAGGCCATCATTGAAAATACGATAAATTCCGAGGTTGATGATGAGGGTGATATTGGCATAGATCTTTTTGGGAAGAGATTTGGAACAACAGATTTCCAATGCTATAGATTCCTCCTTCCTAAAGCAGTTGGCAAATAATGTATTGAAGGGGATGAAACATGATTATTCGCACGAAAGTGCACTAAGTGACTCTGAGATAGCAGTTGTTGGTATTCTGTGCATTACTGCACGTTATTTTTTTTAGTATTACTATTGGAACATATTATGGCTGGACTTATATACAATTCTGAGCTTGTTCCTACCTTTTGGAACCTTATGAAAAGGTGCCACGAGAATCAGAGGTGGCCACCCTTGTTTGAGTTAACAACATGCTCATCTGTAGATGTTCCTGGATGGTCGTTACCTCTGTTTGTTTTCAGTCCAGTATATAGGTATATGTTGATGATAATAACGAAGAGTTTGCTGAATAGCAAACACTCCAAACCCTCAGCAATCCATCTTGTTTGTTGTAAGTTCCTAACACCTGCTTTAATCTTACCCAAACACAATGTGGTTGGTGCCTTCTTCAGTATAGCATTCAATCATAAGCAAGCTTTATCCCATTTGGTTCCATTTGGAAAGGGGATTCGTTAGAACTCTGTGGCCAACTTTGGTATAACGCTTTATTTTCTGAAATGGAAAAGGTTATTCTGAACATGAGAGCTAAAGTGGCTCAGTTTGAAGGCCAATTGTTGTTGTTGTTTTACTATCAAAGGAACAATAATATCTGGCGTCTGTCACTTGTTCCAATATTAAGCAATGGATATAAGGTACATTAAGTTGTGATGCTCTTTTGTTATTTGTTCATGATTCCGTAACATCTTTAGTCGATATTATTGAGTTATATATCCCTGTCTCACAACACCTCACATCTCCACTATTTACCACCTTCCAGATGCTATATTTCCATCGCTGCAGGCTTTACATACAAACAGTCCATGCTCTTACCACATGCCTGTGCATTTTTGTTTGCTGTGGCATCTTTGTTAACTCCCACCTTTTGCACAGCGTACAGTAGTTAGTATACATGCCATGGTCTGAATATATGGATCAACATTCAAATACCATCTAGATGAAAGCTCCCAATGCACTTCGGGATGAATCATCTGCAAATTTTTTTTTTGTCTTTATCTGCATGTTTAGCACTCCCTACCTTGTATCCATGTATATTCCGTTTTTCGCACAAGTTCATTATCTGTGTTGTGTTGTATTTAACTTCTTGTATACTCTCATTGTGATTAGTTCATGTATAAATATGTGATAATCTAGCTCAGCATGATTTGTATAGCATTTCAAAATTTTTTTTTTAGCAATATATGTGTTCATGGCCATAGCATAATCCCTTCCTTGTGTGCTCTGCATTTACTTTCAGCAATTCTTGTGTATAGCCCCTGTACATTCAATTTCTTCCTCTCTTTCACTTGTATATGCCCAACACTTGTATTTCTCATTTATGCTCCAAGTAAATACTAGGGGCATGACTAACGAGACACTTTACTATGTGATTGTTATAAACTAACCTCCCACCACTGTCATTCTTCATCTCCAGTATGTTGTCATTACAGCATTGTAGCAATACTAAAAAAAAAAAAAAATCATAATGTATACAACAGTGCCTAGCGCTGCTGTAAGTCGTTTGCAGGTATACAGCAGTGCCTAGCACTGCTGTAAGTCGTTTGCAGGTATACAGCAGTGCCTAGCACTGCTGTAAGCTGTTCGCATGTACACAACAGTGCCTAGCACTGCTGTAAGCTGTTTACAGGTATACAGCAGTGCCTAGCACTGCTGTAAGCTGTTTGCATGTACACAACAGTGCCTGGCACTGCTGTAAGTCTTTGCACATTTGCAGCAGTGTCCGACACTGTTGTAAGCCTTTTTTTTATTTTTTCACAGTGTTCGGCACTGCTGTGATTGGCATATAACTATAACAGTGTCCACACACTGTCATGGTTCTCCCATCTTCCCTTATGTGTCTCCCACAAATTCTCTCATTTTTCACCATTTGTGCATTCAAAAACATTTCGCTGTACAATACCCATATACCTTTTTGCTACATTAAATCACTTTTCATTTGCATGTCATCATCATTCTACTCTATATATGTGTTTTGTAGTAAATGGTGATTTGGTTCAATGTTATCTGTACAGTGACATGCCTTCAACGGTGTCCTCACTTCATCATTTTTTTTTTCTTTTCCTAACATATCAGCTATCATAAGCATTCGTTTGGTTTGCTAAGTCACATTTTCCTCATATCCAATGACTTCTCATTCATAACACATACCAGATGATTAGTCTGTGCATAACAATGATAGATTTCTCCCATTGCTGACATGTTAGACCTCATCATGATCTCGCATATATTCCATTCCCCTAAGCATATATACATATCCCATTGTATTTCCATCATATCATGCTAATTTATTTTCTTTGTAGGAAATTTAGAAGAATTGCTATTCTCTTTGCTTAGAATCAATAACTCTTATAATCTTGAGTTAAACTCAAAACATTGTAATAATTAGATATCAATGAGAAATTTACATTCCTGCTTTAGATAGAATGAATGAGCATTGTAGATATCATGAATTACTTGTTCTTCATGCATTTTTCCTCTATTTCTCAAAATCTCACAATGATGAAACATGAATGGCACGTGCATCATTTCGTAAGAGGTAAATTAATCCTAAGTTGATGATCCATATCAATGGCCATAGTCAGGGTATGGACAAAACTTAGGATTTCTATCTTTTACGAAATAACAATGGACCCATACTGGATCCATTTTCAAAATTCATCATATTTACTCAAATATTTTCTTCTTTTATTAGAGTTTAACTTAGAATTAATTCAATATATATACCAATGGCCATAGTCAGGGTATATTGAGAGTTAATTTCATTTTAAGCTCTATAAAAGCACCAAAATGTATTTTATTCTTCACCTGAATTTAAATATAGATTATTATATAATACATTCAATGACCATAGTCAATGATGTATTATATCCTCAATCTTATTTTAATTCATCAAAAGAATGAAATAGCTTTTCAAAATCCAATTTCAATATTCTTTTTGAATCATTCAGGCTAGAACTGCATCATATTTCAAAATTACTTCTTCAAAACTCCAAGTGATGTAAATATCTTCTTCAATCAAATCTTCAAATCCTGTTCATCTTTTTCAAATTCTATTTCATTTTCCATCTCAGAGTCCAATTTAACTTTGAGATTTCAATTTCATTCCATATTCAAAAATCCCAAATCATTTTCAAAGTGCAATTTTACTTTGAAAATTCAAATTCATTTTCAAAAGCTCTAATCAAAAGGTTCAATCTTAACTTTGAGATTCTTGATTCATTTCAAACTTCAAATCCCAGGACTAAATTGACTTAGGATTCATCTGTATATTCAACATTCAACTTCTAAAAATTCCCTTTTCCCAAACTCAAATCAGACTTAGAAATTCTTGAATTAACTCCAAGTCTATTTTTTTTCTAAAATTCAGCACTCATATTGGATCTCAGACTTCAGATCCAATTTCTCTTTAGGATCCAGAATTCAACACTCATGTTGGATCTTAGGCTCCAGATCCAATTCCTCTTTAGGATCCAGAGTCCAATTTCACTTTGGATCTCAGACTCCAGATCCAATTCCTCTTTAGGATCCAGAGTCCAATTTCACTTTCGGATCTCAGACTCCAGATCCAATTCCCAATTAGGATCCAGAATCCAATTCTACTTTGGATCTCAGGCTTTTAGATCAAAAAAAAATCCATCTTAGGATCCAGAATTCAATCACACTTTGGATCTCAGACTTCAGATCCAATTCTCCTTTAGGATCCAGACTCCAATTTCACTTTGGGTCTTAGACTTCAGATCCGAATCTATTTTAGGATCCGAAACCCAATCTACATTCCCAATTCTGGATTTCAAATCCAATTCCATTTTCAGATCTCATTCGAACTCCCTAAATCAATTCCTGTTCCTAAATACCATTTGGATCCCTCAGATCTATTCTAAATTTCAAACTTCAAAATCTAAATTCATCTCAAGCATTTCATTTCCTTTCCTAAAAATTTAAATTCAAATTCAAAATCCATTTTTCTTAAAACTTTGAAACTTTATCTCCTTCTATTTTCAGAGCATTTCCTCCTCATTTATCTTTTCCAAAAAATTCTGATCTACTTCTCTGATCGATTTCAAGTTCTAAATGAGATTTAAACATTTCTTCACTCCCGTACCAAGTTCATCTCAGAATACTTGGAAATTTCTAAATTAATTTTTGAAAGAGCATTCATCCTTGCATCACACAAGCATGATTCTTTGTGCATTTAGATCTTTAGAATAAATTCTTAGGTTATATTTAGGCAAAGCAAAAGGCATAGATTCGATCCTTGGTTCGATTACCCCTGGTAAAGGCGCTAGGAACGGTCGAACCTCGTACCGACGAGCGAATCCCGTCTCTCCATTTTTCCCGCAATATTTTCAAAACGGAGGCGAGTGATTTTCTAAATATTTTTCAAATCAAGGTCAAGTGAAACCACGCAAAATAGTTCCATCTCTCTCTTTCTTTCTTTCTTTTCTCTTCTCTCTTTCTTTTCTTTCTTTTATTTTCTTCCCTTCAAAAAAGGAGGAGAATAGAGGTTAGAAAAGGAAAAGAGAAGGAAGAGAGAGAAGTCACAAAGAGGAAAAATTTTGCGATGATCACAGTTCCAGAACCCAATTCTACATTTGGATCTCAGACTTCAGATCCAAATCCATTCTAAGATCCAAAACCTGATTCTACATTTGGATCTCAGACTTCAGATCCATTCCATCTTTAGGATCCAGAACCCAATTCTACATTTGGATCTCAGACTTCAGATCCAAATCCATTCTAGGATCCAGAACCCAATTCTACATTTGGATCTCAGACTTCAGATCCAAATCCATTCTAGGATCCAGAACCCAATTCTACTTTGGATCTTAGACTTCAGATCCAAATCCATTCTAGGATCCAGAACCCAATTCCATATTTGGATCTCAGACTTTAGATCCACTCCATTTTAGGATCTAGAACCCAAGTCTCGGATCCCATTATGTTTAGGATCCGGAATCCAATTCCAATTCTAGATTTCAGTTCCATTTTGGATCTAATCTGAATCCCTTAAATCCATTTCTATTCTTAAATACCATTTGATTTTCTCAGTCCATTCCAATTTCAAACATCAAAATCTAAATTCAATTACATCTCAAGTATTCATTTCCTTTCCTAAATTCAAGTTCAAAATTCAAAGTCCATTTCCGACTTTGAAACTTCATTTCCTTTTATTTCAAAACTTCAAATCATTCTTTTTCAAAATCAAGATTTATTCTTCCAATCCTGATTTACTTCAAAGACTTAGAACTTCTCTGATCTATCTCAAGTTCTAAAGTTAGATTCAAATATTTCTTCACTCCCTTATCAAGTTCATCTCAGAATACTTGGAAATTTTCAAAACATCTTTTAAAAAGAGCATATATCCTTACATTGCACAAGCAATATTCTTTGTGCATTTAGATCTTTTAGGATAAATTCTTAGATGATATTTAGGCAAAGCAAAAGGCATAAATTCGATCCTTGGTTTGATTACCCCTGGTAAAGGCGCCAGGAACGGTCGAACCTCGTACCGATGAGCGAATCCCGTCTCTCCATTTTTCCCGCAACATTTTCAAAACGGAGGCGAGTTAAATTTCTAAATATTTTCAAATTAAGGTCAAGTGAGACCACGAAAAAGAGTTTCTCTTCTCTTTTCTTTCTTTTATTCTTCTCCCTTCAAAAAGGAGGAAAATAGAGGTCAGAAAAGGAAAAGAGAAGGAAGAGAGAGAAACCACAAGAGTATAGGAAAAATTTTGCGATGATCACAGTTTTGGCGACCGTGATGGGACCCGTCTTCATCCGGTTGAATCTATGCCTTTGCTTTGCTTTAATATTTTCTAAGTCTATTCTTTTGTGTCAGCTACATTTTCCATGCAAAGCTTAGGAGCCTAGACTTTGTCCTAAGCTGACATTATTGTATATAGGATCTAAGTATGGTTTGGTAGGACCATATTGAGGAGATTATTCCATGTTCACATTAGACTTAGGTCTGAAATACAACTCTCCTCAATTTTAGGGATTGAATGCAAACAATGTATGCAAGTGTATGCTCCTTCTCATTTAAATCTATCTCTTTAGAACTTGCATTAGAGCCTTCTGGTTTTATCTGCATGTTGATCATATTTTGAAAACATCCCTACCTATATTTGTCCCGGTCTTCACGTTGCTGGGCTGTCTCACTGAACCATAGTTCGGGAGAGAGCCTCACAACTGGACCACTTATTTGGGTTCACGCCCTCCTACCACGTACCTAAGGGCCATAGTTTGAGGTATATCGGTAGGTGCTCAAGGATGTTGGGAAACCATTACCTTAGAACCGAAGAAATATCTTATATGCCACGTACTTCGAGCTTCGGCTTGAGTATATCGGCGTACCTTGATTGGAATCAGATGATATAAATCTTAGAGTTAGGATTAAGGTCCTATCAGCCATTTCAAATATTGCATATAGAGTCAGCTTTAGGGAGTGTTGTTTGTGCATCCTTGCTTGTATGTATGTGATTGAATGATATTACATATATATATATATATCTTCCTTATATTTTCCAAAACCCTGGGTATATATTATTCAAATTTTCCTTTTGTTTTTAAAAACCCAGGTGTATTTTTCTTTCTCTTCTCCTTCTAAATTCCTTCAAAATTCTTCTGATCCTGCCTGCAAGTTCTTCAAATTTTTACCATTTATTCTCAAATTCCATTTTTCCTCTTATTTTTCTCAGATTTTATATTCTTGTTTATATTTTCTTAAAAAAATCTCTTTCCGTCAAGAGATATCCTTTTCAAAATAGTATTTTCTCTCATATTTTTAGTTGATTACTCTCCTTCGTAGGGTAAAACAATGTAATTGTCACAAATTTTATGGCGACTCAATCCCTAGTAATGGGATACAATTTTTTAAAGAAAAATTCCAACCTAAATCCTCCCTCTTGTCAAAACTTCTCCAAAAAGTTTCTTTGGTCTAAAAACCTCCTCTTTCCTCTACAGAGAGAGAACTGATATTCAAAAATGGTTCAGACAAGAGCGGGAAAAGAAACAGTTCCTCAACTCAGCGACAGTGAGGCAGAAGGGATGAGCTCTCCTAAGTCAGTCAGAGGACAGGGTCAGAACAAGAAAAATGACATCGACCCCGCTATGTATGATATGTTCCAAAAGATGATGGCGAGGATGATGTCGGAACAAGCCGAGGCCAAGCTGAAAGAGGCAGTTCCTAAAAGCAAGCTGAAGAAGAAGGCTGTCAGAATCATCAGAAAAAAGATACAGCCAGACACTACTTCTGAGGAATCAGAGTCAGTCGAGGAAGAATAAGAAGAAGAAGAGCAGATTGTCTACAAACAGAATCCTCCAAGACAGTCTACAAAGATAGCTGCAGAAGAGCTCGAATCCGTCAACAAGCCCAAGTCTGGGACCCCAGCAGAGGACCTGATGAGCAAGCAGATGAAGGAGATGAATCAAGCAATTAAAGATATTCAAGCCAAGGGTAAGGGCAGGCAGACCTACACTGGCGAAGATTTTTACGATGGTCTAGATGGGGACGAGAACCTGGAGAATCTTCCCCGCAAGTTTCTCAAATTTGACGGGACTGGCAACCCTAAAGCCCACTTAGCCACCTTCTATGCAGAATGTTGCCACTTCAGAAAAGACAACAGAGCTCTGTTCATCTGTTTTCCTCGCAGTCTGGAGGGCATAGCAGCCAGGTGGTATGCTGACCACATCAATCCTATCAAACTACGAGAGTTCGATAAAGTGGTAAATCTGTTCATTGAGCGTTTTCTATTCAACACCGAGGTTTCACCTACGCTCAATCACCTTTACAACTTAAAGCAGAATGAGACTGAAAGAGCGGGAGAATTCATTCACAAGTGGAGAAGCACCTGCAACAAGATGAAAGTTCCCATTCCAGAGGAGCATGCATTGCAAATAATCCTCAGCAATTTCTCTCATCCCCTGAGAAGCCTCATTGCCACTTCTCTGGCAAAATCCTTTATCAAATTGATTGAACGAGCCAAATGGCTCGAGGCAGGAATAGAAAGTGGGCTTTACGAGTGTAAGACCCGAAATTTTTTCAGAAAATATCTGAATAAAATTCATGAGGCATTTACCGGTAAAAATAACATTTCTTCTCAGAATGCAAAACGAATCAATTCCTGCGAGCCAGTTATACTTAGGATATTCGTCGAATCGCGAATATATGCTCAAACACTCTGGAAGCCATAACTTCCTACCTGAATGAAATCAAAGGATTCCTGCGAGCCAACTTTCTTAGTTACGTCAATACGAAGGGAATGGCGTACTCAGAATTTTTCGGAAAAAAATCGCCGGAAACCCGAAATTCTTGCGGGACCCACGGAAATATTAGTGGGACCCACAGAAATATTCCTCAGAAAATATCTAGTGGGACCCACAAAAATATCCCATGGAATATCCAAGTGGGCCCCACACCAAGGAACCTCTTGGAATTAAAAAGAAGCCAAGGGGGTAGAAGGGGCATGGAAAAACCCAAGAGGAGGTGGGCTTGGGCTATAAATAGCCCTCCCCACTCTCTCTCTTCTCATAAAAATCGACCCCCTCTCTCTCTCTTGCCTTCTCTCTCTCTCCTAAACCTCCCCTACCTAGCCTAGCCCACCTGAGCCCACCTGACCTGGTCTAAGCCTGCCTGACTTAGCCTGAGCCTGCCTGACCTGGTCCTAACCCACTGTTATCGTCGCGAAATTTTTCCCCCGTCTTCCCCTCCTTGCGGAAGAGAAAAAGAGAGAAACGCTTTCGCGATTCAAACTTTGACCGGATTTTGGAAATTGTTTTGAAATACTCGCCTCCGTTTTGAAAATTGCGGGAAAATCCATGGGATGGGGCTCGACCTGTCGGTACGAGGTTCGACCGTTCCTGTCGCCTTTAACAGGGGTAATCGAACCAAGGACCAAAACTATGCTTGACTTAGCGAAATTATCAAAGTTATGTTCTATCCTAAATGCACAGAGAATTCAGGCATGTGCTATGAGATTTTGGAAAATGCAGCTTGGGAAAACATGATGCATGCTTGGAAAATATTTGGAGTTGGAAAAACATTTCTCAGGAAAAGGATGAAAGTTAATTTCTCAGGAAAACCAGATGAAAGGTGTTTTGAAATCATGAGAAAGTTCATAAAGACATGGGAAAATCATGAATGATTGAAAATCCTGGGAAAGTAGAAGTGATTCTTGAGAAAATGAGAGCATTTGAAAAGGGAAACTCTTCTTAAGAAGACTTGGACTTTGAGAGTTTTCTTAGGAAAATGATGGAAAATTCGTAGGAAAACTCATTGAAGAAGGAAATTCAAACTTGGGAAATTGAAATCCTGGGAATTTTACCTTTTGAAATACTTGGAAATCGATTTTGGATCTTGGAGAAAGTTGGGAAATCCCTTTTGAAAATCTTAAGATAACATTTTCCAAGGCAAACTGTGGAAAACTTGTCTTTGGAAAACCGATTTTGAAAAATCCTTAGAATTTCTTGAGAAATCGATTTCTTGAGAATGAAGTTTTCTTGAGAAAATCTTGAGAAAATCAATGATTCTATGATGCAAATGACATAAGTGAATGAATGCACTTTGAAAAGATTTTCTAAGAGATTTGTTGGAAAAATGTGCATTAAGTCAAGATAAATCCTTCACATATCCTGACTGTGGCCATGAATATGTTCAGAATTTAGTTGATTTAATGCACATGATTTTGAAAACTTTGGAAATATGATGTGCATTTTAAGATAGCCTAAGAGTGTAGGCTCAATGTGACTAGTAGAAAGATGACGGATCTGGGTCTCGTCCATATTCCGACTAGGGCCGTAAATATGGATCCCACCGAGTCCATCAACTCCCTAAGAGTTGGTGCACGTGCCATTCGTGAACATCCATAGTGCTTTTGAAATAAAATGCATGAATCATATAATCAGGATATTGCATAAATTCAAACTATATGACATGCATCCTAGTCTAAGCAGGAAATTAAATCTCTTATTCCAAAATTTACATTATTACATCATTAAATAAAGGAAATAAAAGAAATTTGCAGACTTCAGCTCCTTCTTTTGAATGTCCTTGCCAAACTTGAAATAAGGTTAGCTCAAATTTGTGGGTTTTTCCAAAATTTTCCAATAATATTATGAAATTATTGGATTTAATTGGATATAAACCCTATTTTCATGCTTCCTTGATATTTTGAAATGATGAAAATGCAAGAAATTTAGTGGAAAACAGTTTAAAATTCGGAATTGGGGTCAAAATGACCAAAATACCCCTAAAATTAAAGTTACACCTTTAAAATCAGGGTTTTTTGAAGGAAAACTTAGTAAAATTGGGATTTCGAAATTCAAATTGAATTCAATGATGATGAAATGCAATATGACATGCTTCTAAACACATTAGTACTGTAAAATCAGAATTTGACATTTTGAAATTTAGCCAAAATAACGAATTTCGCTTGTTTTTCGCTTGGATCTGGGTCCTGCGGGACCCTGTTTTGGTATTATGGATGATCCGAACCTCAAATGGATTCCAAATTGCACCAAATTCGGTATGAATCATCTAAACACTCTGATAAACAACCTAGAATGCTAAAAATCACGAAATGATATGATTTAAATGCTAAAATTCAAGGAAAGTCCTAAAAATGATGGATTTTGCCTATGGATCTGAACCAAATGCAATGCTTAACATGATAATGCAAGATTTACAGCATGAAAACTTCTGATATTTTGCAGACTGCTAAAGGACCCGAAATGGAACATTTTTGGTTTTTACAGCCTCGGGATTTGAGCCATGGTGAGTTCAATAACAGAGATTTAGTTCTGATAGAGGTAAAAATCACCCTAATCTGATGTAAAATGCTAAAAAAATACAAAACGGCCATGGAAATTTATGAAATTAATCAGAGCTATGCACGACACCTACATGAACAACTTTTATGTTTATGACTTCGACATTTGATCAACATAAACACCGATAAAAATATAACTATTCCTACCTAAACTAACAGAACAGACAAATGTAGCAAAACAAGGGGCTGACAAGAAAAATCCGAAGCAGGGGTCAACACTGTTCTAAAAATTACAGGCTTTCAGATCAAAATAGAGGACATCTCGGACACCACTTTTACTTTTTAGAGTTTTGGATTTGGAGCAACACACAAAGAGAAACCATAGCCCTAAGTCGATCCAAGATCTCAGAGGCTCAAATTAGGCTCTGACACGTGTCCCGAACTCTCGGATTTTTGTCAGAAATAAAAAACATCAGAAAAATCTGATAAAATCATATTAAAAACTAGACATTCTCCCGAGTTCAAAACATCTTTCGGATTGAAAATCGGATCTTCCATGAGGGATATTTTGATTTTACAAGTCGGAAAATGATTTTCAAAACGTATCCCGGGTAACAAAACCCGACTTGCCATTTTGAATTTTTACCGCAGTAAACAAATTCAAATGCCTCCGAATTTTTGGCAAAATTTCAGGGACACCTAAGGGCGCATTCCGTGATTTGTTTGGGATTTTTAATAAAAAACAAATGCATGAAATGACGTGTGGACTGACTGACAAAAACAGAGACCTACTGAAAATAAGCAGAATTGAAATAAAGGCTAAATTAATCCTAATTAATTCATGAAATATGTTAAATGAATGAAATAAAATGCAAATTAAATCTAGCTAACTACATGCATGTTAAAAATCATCAAGGAAGCATAATGAAACATTTTTATGTATGTCGTTTTATGAGAATAGCTCAATCCATCCCTCGGATGAGCTCTTTCTTCAAACGACCCCCGATTCGAATTATGGAATCCAATCAATGGGAAAAGAAGTGCACCTTGCTTCGTTGCGCAGCGTAGGAGCTCTTGAAAGGGGCAGCTATCACGAGCTTCCTTCGTTCTTCACTCCGGGCTTCGGATGGTCCACCAAAATCGAGCTCCGTTGGAATTGGACTGGCCACAGCACGAGCTCTACTCCACCTTCTTCAATGCGCCAAAGGGGGCACGATTTCCAAGGTTCAAAATCAGATGTTAGGAAGGCTAGGTTGGATTTTCCAAGTTCACAAGAGCTAAAAAAATGATCTCCCAAGGCTGGGCGTGAACCCTTGTTTTTATAATTTTTCTGAAAATTTTTGAAATTCAAACAGGCTGGATCTGAGCCCTCCATGTGGCGCCATCTCAGGGGGTGCCATCTGGGGGTTTTGAAATTCGAATTTGCCTTTTGCAGGGAGCCCTCAGATGGCGCCACCTCAAAAGGCTATTTTGATTTTTTTGAGAAAATAAAAATGGAAATTTTTGTGGGTGAGACACCTCAGCAGGGGGAATTTGGAATTTTTCAAAAGTTTGCTTGATTCTCTCTGCAGGGAACTCCCAGAAGGCGCCACCTCAGAGGGTGCTCTCTTGGAATTTGAAATTCAAACTCACCTTTTGTAGGGAGTCCTCAGGTGGCGCCACCTCATGGTGGGCTACCTTTATTAAAAATAAAATAAAAATAAAAAATGGAGCCAAGTGGAGTCCTGGAATGGTGCCACCTCAAAAGGTGTTTGACACATGCCAGAATGACAGAGCAGTGGGCTCAGAAGGCGCCACCTCAGAGGAATTTGAATTTTGCTTTTTCTGGTGAAAGGAGATCTGGACATGTGGAGGACAAGTGTCAACTGTCTGGAGAGGCTTTCTCAAATGGCGCCACCTCAGAGGAGAATTTGAAATTCAAATGGAGGTTGGCCCTGGAGGAATGGAGGATGGACATGTGGCGCCACCTCAGGGTGGCTCCTACAATGCCATGTGGCAAGAGGGAGGAAAAGGAGGGAAAGGGACATGTGTCTCCTACTTTTCTGAAAAAAATAGGGAGAGGACATGTGTCCTCTATTTTTTCTGAAGGAGTGAGAAGGAGACATGTGTCTCCTACTTTTCTGAAAAAAATAGGGAGAGGACGTGTGTCCTCTACTTTTTCTGAAGGAAGCAGAGAACGACACGTGGCAGAGGGGAGAGAAGGTGGGCCAAGCCATGTGGCGCCATCTCAGACAGGATGAAAAAGGTAGGAGTTCTTGATTTTCGCCACCTATGGGGGTTTTTTGAATATTTGAATTCTAGCTTTTCTGAAGAAAGCAGGAAATGACACATGGCACTTGCCTTTTTCTGAGGAAATGAGGGTTTGCCATGTGTCCTCTGCAGGAAACACTCCAGATGGCGCCACCTCAGAGGAGACAAGCCTACCTTTTTTGTAGGAATTCAGAAGTGACACATGTCTCCTACTTTTCTGAGAAAAGTAGGAAGAGACATGTGTCAGGCTACTTTTCCAGAAGGAAGGAGAGGTTGACACCTGTCCCCTGCAGGAGACACTCTAGATGGCGCCACCTCAGAGGAGACAACTCCACTTTTTCTAGACAGGACAACCTATGACACTTGGCATCTCCTGGTAGTCTTTGAAATGACACATGGCGCAGGATGGATAGGGTGACACATGGCAGATAAAGGGGATGACATGTGGCAGCTTCTGAAGGTAGCCCCACACTGAAACTTGGCATGGAAATGGGAGGAGAGAGAAATGACAAGTGGCGCCAATCCAGGGGACAAGGCTCCTATATTTTTGGGTTTTTCAAAATTCAAATTTTCAGAAGGGGAGCTTGTGTGACACCACTTCAGTGTGGGTCCCACATTGCTTCTTTATTGAAATAAGGATAAAACCACAACTTCTTTTTGGAATTTTCATAAAAATTTGGACTAATGGGAAAAACAGGAATTTTGGAAAGAGTTGACCCTTGTAGGGCGATTTTGTAAAAGAAAGACATTTGAAATTGTCAAAAAGGGCAAAATCTGAGGTGAAGTGACTGAAATCCATATTGAAAACTATCCAGATCGTTTTCCTGAGGAAATATTTTGAAATTCAGAGTCCTGGGGGTAAAATGGGAAAATTTGATAATTTTGAAGACCCAGGGTTTTGAAATCAATTTTGAAAAGAGTTGAAATTCTAATCTGGATTGGAAATTTTGAAATCAAGAGTTCTGGACCTCGAAATGACATGCTGTGCAGTGCAGTGATTTGAAATGCTCTTGCAATGATATGCAATGTCATGTCTTATGAAATGCAATCTTGAATCAAGACTTGGAGATGTCTGTCTCCTGTCAGGAGTAAAATTTTGAACATCTGAGTTAAAATTAGAGAAATTTTGAGAGTTTCAGATGAAATTTGGACTTTTGCAAGGTCCGGCTCAGAAAATGACCATTTTGCCCTCCAGCGATTTTAGAGGCTGAATGTTGATGATTAGTGGAAATGTTGGGGGAGTGAGTGAAAATTTGGGGTGTTTACAGATGCCCCTCTTTGCTACTAAGCCGGCTCATGGCCGAGCTTAGTGGCAAAGAAAAACACACCAAATTTGGGCCATATGAAAAAAATGCTCCAGTTAGAAGGATCTGACTGGGTATGGAGAAATTAGCCCGAGGAAGATGGTAGATATGAAGCGGAGGATGAAGAGAAAAGACTCACTCTATGAGAGTGAAATTCAGGTTTATGCCCTTAACCTGGATGGGACAGAAATACCTCGTATGGAACGAAGCTCAGGTTTTGAACCCTTGACCTGATTGGGAGTGAAATATCTCATTGAAATGAGATTCAGGTTTATACCCTTGACCTGATTGGGTGGAAAATGAAATACCTCTTTGAATGAGGCTCAGGTTTGTACCCTTATCCTGATCGGGCGGAAAATGGAATACCTCTTTGAATGAGGCTCAGGTTTGTACCCTTATCCTGATCGGGCGGAAAATGAAATACCTCTTTGAATGAGGCTCAGGTTTGTACCCTTATCCTGATCGGGTGGAAAATGAAATACCTCTTTGAATGAGGCTCAGGTTTGTACCATTATCCTGATCGGGTGGAAAATGAAATACCTCTTTGAGTGAGGCTCAGGTTTATACCCTTATCCTGATCGGGCAGAAGATGAAATACCTCTTTGATCGAGGCTCAGGTTTGTACCCTTATCCTGATCGGGCGGAAAATGAAATACCTCTTTGATCGAGGCTCAGGTTTGTACCCTTATCCTGATCGGGCGGAAAATGAAATACCTCTTTGATTGAGGCTCAGGTTTGTACCCTTATCCTGATCGGGCGGAAAATGAAATACCTCTTTGATCGAGGCTCAGGTTTGTACCCTTATCCTGATCGGGCGGAAAATGAAATACCTCTTTGAGTGAGGCTCAGGTTTGTACCCTTATCCTGATCGGGCGGAAAATGAAATACCTCTTTGAATGAGGCTCAGGTTTGTACCCTTATCCTGATCGGGCGGAAAATGAAATACCTCTTTGATCGAGGCTCAGGTTTGTACCCTTATCCTGATCGGGCGGAAAATGAAATACCTCTTTGATTGAGGCTCAGGTTTGTACCCTTATCCTGATCGGGCGGAAAATGAAATACCTCTTTGATCAAGGCTCAGGTTTGTACCCTTATCCTGATCGGGCGGAAAATGAAATACCTCTTTGAGTGAGGCTCAGGTTTGTACCCTTATCCTGATCGGGTGGAAAATGAAATACCTCTTTGAATGAGGCTCAGGTTTGTACCCTTATCCTGATCGGGTGGAAAATGAAATACCTCTTTGAGTGAGGCTCATGTTTATACCCTTATCCTGATCGGGCAGAAGATGAAATACCTCTTTGATCGAGGCTCAGGTTTGTACCCTTATCCTGATCGGGCGGAAAATGAAATACCTCTTTGATCGAGGCTCAGGTTTGTACCCTTATCCTGATCGGGCGGAAAATGAAATACCTCTTTGATTGAGGCTCAGGTTTGTACCCTTATCCTGATCGGGCGGAAAATGAAATACCTCTTTGATCGAGGCTCAGGTTTGTACCCTTATCCTGATCGGGCGGAAAATGAAATACCTCTTTGAGTGAGGCTCAGGTTTGTACCCTTATCCTGATCGGGCGGAAAATGAAATACCTCTTTGAATGAGGCTCAGGTTTGTACCCTTATCCTGATCGGGCGGAAAATGAAATACCTCTTTGATTGAGGCTCAGGTTTGTACCCTTATCCTGATCGGGCGTAAAATGAATGGAATCCTCGAAGGAAGAGACCATGATGGAACCTTTGGATTTTGCACAATAAATCCAATAGGGTTTTTGCAAAAGGAAGGAAAATGGGGTCCCTAAAGCTTGAAAAGGGATTGATTTTGGGCATCTCATTGCTGAGACTAAAATCAGCTTTTGAAATTGCCTTTTGCGGGAAATGATTGGTGGTTCGACCTCGAACTGAAATGGGACTGTCTATGGTGGGACAGTGGGGACACAGGGAAGTGTGCAAATTTGAGAGTTCATGCTCTCAAAGAAGGGAAGGAATCAAGTCCTTAGGAGGGATTTAAAATTGGGGTCAGGATGCATCGAAAACGGACATCAAGCTCTCACTTCATATCAGAATAGCTAGAAAATATTGTCAAAATGTTGGAAATTTTGCTGTTGATTCAAAATATTTGAAAATGTTGCACATTTTTGCAAAGATATTCTTTCTTTTCTACCTGAAGCATTACCTCCAAACAAGGTTCACTTCGTAGAATCGAAATTGGAAACCCAAATTGTTTGCAATTGACCTTCTTCAAGGAAGCTATCAATTTCCTTGATATGAGCAGGAAAGAGAATTTGATATTATGAAAGCAATTGATGAAAGAATACTGATAATAGAATGTCACAAGATTAAAGAAGATTCTTAATAGACTTGGTAGTTTGATATCCTGAGAGCTTCTCTCTTGATAATCTTTCTGCACTCTTTTGGCTCTCTGGTGCTTTGGCTGCATTCTCCTTCATTTTGGAGATATTCTGACTTTTTCTCTCTTTCTTTTTCCTCTCTTTCTCTCTTTTGGGAAGGGTACGTCACAAACTCCTTCAACTTGGAGATGTTTCGATCCTTCTTGGACGATGGGTTTGGAGATCTTTGGCTGATGGCTGAAATTAAATATCTTTTAGGGATTGTCGAGAGGTTCATCGCATCTGCCTTCATCTTGACAGTGCTTTGGACCTTCCCTGGAAGGACCCGTCACAAACTTCGTCATCTTGGAGATGTTTCGAATCTTCTTTGGCCCTGGGGGTCTACTCGCCTAATTCGCCTTCATCTTGACGACAGGTGAGAGATCTCTTTTGCGGATACTTAATTGCAGCTTAGGTGATTCTGAGGAGACAAGGCTTGGGTAAATGCTCTCTTTTCTAGCACTCAGGATATTTCAACTGCCTCGTCTTTACAAGAATAGCCTTTAAAGATGCGCTATTGACTGCGATCAATATCGATCATCCATGGCTTTGCAAAACATTGAATTTTCTTTGCTGGCCATATCGAGGATTTATCCTTCATCCTTTTGGCTGGCCGATAGAAAGAATTTGAGTTTTGAATCTCTTTTCGCGAAAGCTTCACTCTTTTGGAAATGATGCTGAAGGTAAACTAAAATAAAGATTTGTGCAATAAAGATTCTGAAATCAACAATTGATTGACAAATTGACAAAATTTTCTTGAAATCCTTGGTGAAAGTGAGTATTTGAAGTCCGGTTCAACACATCCATGACGAAAATTCTCCTCTCTTTTTCCCCAAAAAGAGAGACTCAGGCTTGGCCCTTACCTGAATGGGAAATGGGAAATACTCCTCTCTTCCCTGAAGAGGAGGTGTTTGCAAAACGAACTTTCGAAGAGAAATTGAGCTTTCGTCAAAGCTCCCTAATATTAGGCTTCTCTTATGGAAAGGGGGCCGAAAATAGTGAGGTCTGTAAATTGGGTCATGAAAAGAACGAGTCCATCACACTCTCCCTGCAAAGAGGGTCTTTAATGACGAAAATGGCCTAGTATGAAATTGGGGGGTCACAAGAAAAGCGAGTCACCGTCAAGCCTTCTCTCTTTAAAAGGGTTTCTTGTGTGAAATTGGAAATTGTTTTGCAAACGGTTCACAAAGACGCGAGTCCCTTCAAACTCTCCCTAGAAAGGGGCTAAGTGAACGGATTGGATAGCATGCGAAAAGAACGAGCTCCCTCGAACTCTCCCTAAAAAGGGTCTCTCGCAAGAGAAAATGATTGAAATTGGATATTGAGATTGATTGACCCGAAGGTCGAAATTGGAAATTGGAAAATTGGTTGTTGAAAATTGTATGACCCGAAGGTCGAAATTGGATGACCTGATGGTCGGAATTGAGAATTGGTTGACCGAAAGGTCAAAATTGTGTGACCTGAAGGTCGAAATTGAGAATTGAGTGACCTAAAGGTCGAAATTGGAAATTGGGTAACCAAAAAGGTCAAAATTTGGAAATTGATTGACCTAAAGGTCGAAAATTTGGAAATAGATTGACCCGAAGGTCGAAAATTGGAAATGGATTGACCCGAGGGTCGAAATTTGGAAATTTAGTGACCCGAAGGTCGAAATTGGAAATTGAGTGACCCGAAGGTCGAAATTGGAAATTGAGTGACCCGAAGGTCGAAATTGGAAATTGAGTGACCCGAAGGTCGAAATTTGAGAATTGGATGACCCGAAGGTCGAAATTGGAAATTGAGTGACCCGAAGGTCAAAATTTTGAGAATTGAGTGACCCGAAGGTCGAAAATGATCTGGAGTCAAAATTGAGAATTTGGTAATTGGAATTGAGAATTGGAATTTGAAATTGAAAATTGGGTGACCCTGGGGTCAAAATTGGGAATTGATTGATCCAAAAGATTTGAATTGAGAATTTGGAGGGCAAAATATCAAATTTGAGCAATTGACAGACCCTGATGATCGAAATGACTTGGATCAATAAAGGAGAATGATGAGTTCGAGTCAGAGCTCGAATAAAATATTGAGATCACGAGTCGGAACCCGGATCAACAAAAGAAAATGGAAGGCTCGAATCAGAGCACAAATAAGATAATGAGATCACGAGTCGGAACCCGAATCAACAGAGAAAAAATGAAGAGCTCGAATATGAGCTCGAATGAAGATAAAGAGATCACGAGTCGGAACTCGGATCAATAAAGAAAACGAAGAGCTTGAGTCAAGGCTCGAGTAAGATAATGAGATCACGAGTCGGAACCCGGATCAACAAAGAAAATGAAGAGCTCGAATCAAAGCTCGAATGAATAGGGAGATCTTGAGTCGGAACCCAGATCAATAAAGAAAATGAAGAGCTCGCATCTGAGCTCGAATGAATAAAGAGATCTCGAGTCGGAACCCGGATCAACAAATGAAAATGAAGAGTTCGAGTCATGGCTCGAATAAGGTAGAGAGATCACGAGTCGGAACCCGGATCAACAAAGGAAAATGAGGAGTTCGAGTCGAGGCTCGAATAAAGTAGAGAGATCACGAGTCGGAACCCGGATCAACAAATGAAAATGAAGAGTTCGAGTCATGGCTCGAATAAGGTAGAGAGATCACGAGTCGGAACCCGGATCAACAAAGGAAAATGAGGAGTTCGAGTCGAGGCTCGAATAAAGTAGAGAGATCACGAGTCGGAACCCGGATCAACAAAGGAAAATGAAGAATTCGAGTCGAGGCTCGAATAAAGTAGAGAGATCACGAGTCGGAACCCGGATCAACAAAGGAAAATGAAGAGTTCGAGTCGAGGCTCGAATAAAGTAGAGAGATCACGAGTCGGAACCCGGATCAACAAAGGAAAATGAAGAGTTTGAGTCAAGGCTCGAATAAAGCAGAGAGATCACGAGTCGGAACCCGGATCAACAAAGGAAAATGAAGAGTTCGAGTCGAGGCTCGAATAAAGTAGAGAGATCACGAGTCGGAACCCGGATCAACAAAGGAAAATGATTTGAATAAAGACACGAGTCGGAACTCGGTTTTCCAAAAAGTTGAAAATGTACCAGCTTGAATACTGGATTTTGAAATAATACCAGTTTGAGTGCTGGGTTTTGGTTCAGTATTGGCGATGATCTTTGGATCATTAGGAATTATGATGGGACTGTTTGTTGAAATCCCAATACCGACCGGATTGTGATTAATGCAATTGAATGCAAATGAATATGAGTTGATGCATATGAATGCACATGTGCATGAAATGAGGAATTTGTTTATCCTGCCTGCATATAGAACAAAATTTTAAAATGCCCCAGTGTAACTGGGAAAGAAAGTTGGATCATTATTTGAAAGAAACAGGAAGGATTACAAGAGGAGAATAAATGTTTCAAGTATAAAACTTTTTCAAGTGTCGAGCATTAATAGGATCTGGCAATTCTATTCCATCGGCATTGATGAGCCGATATGAGTTGCGGGGTAATGCTTCTTTGACAACATAGGGACCTTCCCAATTTGGCGACCATTTGCCGCCGGGACGATGCTTGAGATAAGTTGTGGACCGAAGTACTAAATCATTGACTTTGAATCTTCTTTCGATGATAGACTTCGCATATTGCCTGGCTACTCTCTGGCGATAGGATTGAGCATGCTCTGCTGCCTTTAGCCTTCTCTCGTCGAGTAAGTCTAGCTGCACTAGTCGCTGCTGCTGGTATTGATCAAGAGGTAATTGCAGAAGTGAAGCAAATTTTAAAGCGGGCTTCTGAACATGTAGCGGCAATACTACTTCTGTCCCATAGACCAGCTCTGATGGAGTAGCATTCGTTGGTGTACGAATGGTGGTCCGATAGGCCCACAATGCATCGTGGATCTTCTCATGCCAGTCACGGCCTGTTTCCACAGTTCGCTCCAAAATACGAATTAAAATCTTGTTGGTGGCCTCTGCCTGACCATTCCCTTGAGGATAATATGGAGCGGAGAAATGATGATAGATCTTGAATTTTGAGCAGAATGTCTTCATTCTTTCATTCTTGAAATGACTGCCATTGTCTGACACAATGTCATGTGGGATGCCGAAACGGCAAAGGATGTTCTTGTGAATAAAAGAGACCACATGACGGCCTTCTACTATGCGAAGAGTGATGGCTTCTACCCACTTGGTGAAATATTCCGTTGCGGCAAGGAAGTATTTGTGGCCATTTGAAGCTGAAGGAGTGATGGGACCTACGACATCGAAGGCCTACATGGAGAATGGCCATGGGGAGACAACAAATTGTAAATAAGTTGCCGGAGCATGAATAGAAGGTGCGTGTATCTGGCATTGCACACACTTCTTCACATAATGATAGCAGTCTTGTTGCATAGTCTTCCAGTAGTAACCTGCTCTGATGATTTGCTTAACAAGGGTTTGGTAACCGACGTGGCCACCACAAATGCCTTCGTGTGCTTCCCGCACGACTTCTTTGGCTTCGTCTTCATCTAAACATCTGGAATACTCTGAACTGAATCCACGACGATAGAGGACATTGGCCAAAATGAAGTATCGAGTAGACATACGCTGGATTGCTCGTTGCTCTTTCTTTGAGAGTTCTGGAGGAAATTCGCCAGTTTCTATGAAAGTTTTGATGTTGTAATACCAAGGCTTCTTCCTTTGCTCAGCCTGGTTTACCTGTTCCGCTGGAATGAAAGCAGGTTGGTCAAGTCTGCCAATTTCAAAAGAGCGACAAGATTCTCCATTCTTGAATGCCATAATGGAGCCTAAGCTGGCTAGGCTATCGGCCACTTGATTGAAATCTCTCTTGATATGGAAGAGCTGGAATTCTTTAAACTTGCTGATAAGAGCTGAAACAATTTTCTGATAAGGAAATAGCTTCTGATCTTTGACCTGCCATTCGGCTCGAACTTGATTGACAACAAGTAATGAGTCACCGTAGGCATGTACTCTCTTGACATTAAAGTCTAATAGAATCCTTAGACCTTGAATCAGGGCTTCATATTCAGCCATGTTGTGAGTGCATTGAAAGTCTAGCTTGAGAGAAAATGGAATCATCTCCTTTTCTGGAGTGATTAATAGGATCCCGATGCCTATTCCCGCTATATTCTTAGAACCATCGAAAAATAAATTCCAGACTGGAAATTGCTGGGTATTGCAAATTTGCTCATCAGGGAAGTCATCTTCGGCTTTCACTTCTTCGGCCAGGGGAAAATCCGCCAATTGATCTGCAATTGCTTGGCCTTTGATTGATTGCTGCGAGACATATTCTAGGTCATACTGCATCAGTAAGACTTGCCATTTTGCGACTCGTCCGCTGAGGAAAGGTTGCTCTAAGATATACTTGAGAGGATTGAGTTTAGACAAAATTTTGATCTCTGATGCTAACAGGTAGTGTCTTAGCTTCTGACACATCCATACCAGAGCTAGGCAGGTCTTCTCTATTTGAGAGTATCTCTTCTCATAATCTATGAAAGTCTTACTCACATAATAAATGGCGTGTTCTATCAGGCTGCCTTCTTTGTATTGTGCCAAGAATCCACCGCATGCGACTTGATTGACCGAGATGTATAATAAAAGAGGTTTTCCCAATTCTGGCGGCTTCAGGATGGGAGGATTAAGAAGATACTTCTTGATTCGATCAAATGATTGCTGGCACTCTGGTCCCCATTCGAACTTCACTCCTTTTCTGAGCAAGTGGTTGAAGGGTTCACATCTCATCGCCAAATTGGAAATGAATCGCCGGATTGACTGCATACGTCCTTGAAGGCTACGCAGTTCTTTGAGATTCTTCGGGGGAGGCATATCAATGATAGCCTTTGCTTTGGCCGGGTCGACTTCAATCCCCTTTTTACTGACCAGAAAACCCAACAGTTTGCCTGATTCGACTCCAAAGACACACTTTTGCGGGTTAAGCCTTAACTTATAAAGGATGAGTCGCTTAAAGACTTGATCAAGCGCTTCAAGGTGATCTTCTTCCTCTTTAGATTTCACGAGAATATCATCAACATATGCATCCATGATTTTGCGCATTTGATCGTGAAAGATGACAGCCATTGCCCGTTGATACGTTGCTCCAGCATTCTTGAGCCCAAAAGGCATAACTGTGTAGCAGAAAGTGCCCCAAGGCGTAGTAAAAGAAGTTTTTGATTGGTCGCGGGCGGCCAACTTAATCTGATTGTAGCCGGAATATCCGTCCATGAAAGAGAACATGGCATGTCCTGCCGTGCTATCGACTAGAAGATCGATGCTTGGAAGTGGATAGTCATCCTTCGGAGTTGCCTTATTGAGGTCTCTGAAGTCTATGCAAATCCTTACTTTGCCGCTTTTCTTTGGGACAACGACGATATTGGCTAACCAATCCGGGTAGTCAATAGCTCGAATAAATCCTGCTTTGAGCAAATCTTCGAGTCCTTCCTTGACTTGCTGTTCTATTCTGGGATCCATTTTTCTCAGCTTCTGCTTGACTGGCTTAGCATCCGGCTTCAAGACGAGTCGGTGTTCAACCAATTTGGGGTCTAAGCCCGGCATGTCTTCATATGTCCACGCGAACACTTCTTCATGCTGCTTGAGAAAATCTGTAAGCCTTTTCTTTTCTTCCGGATTCAGACTGGTTCCGATCTGGAGAATTTTTGGATCTTCCTCTGAACCGATATTGACACTTTCAGTTGGATCTTGTACTAGAGGAGATGGTTCGTCATGCTTCTGAACTGCGGCGAACTCCGGTAATTCCTGAAGAGACTGACCATATTCCGCACAATCATCAGACTGCTTTGCACTCTTGTCATTTCCGGTGCTTGCTTTGATCCTGTGAATTGCTGTCGACTTTTGAGAGGCCTTGGGATTGAGAACGAGCTTCTTGATTGTCTGAGAAGTCATTCTGAAATTTTGGAGAAGAAATTTTGGTTCAAACAAATTGGCCTATAGTAAGACAAGCAATCATTTGAAGAGAACCATACATAAAATGGCATTGAATTATAAAATGATGAGACAGACAAAAAGGGAGTAGATGGCATCCGGATAGACAAAGAAGCTTGGAATTTTATTGATTGAATGGATCAATGACATTGGTAAAATGAGACATTTATTTGGATAAGAATAGAAGGAAAATAACAAATGGTCTTCATTGTGCCTCCTTGACAAAAACAGTCTTCTTTGACGAGCTTCCGCCGGCAAATCCTAGTCCTGCTCTGTGGGGACGATGCTTCTGAATCATTGGCTCGATGCGGCCGTCCTCGTTCTTGCCGAGTCCCTTGAAGGGTTGATAACCATGTTTTAGAAGCAAATCAAATCCCTTTCTTGACTTCATGAATTGCGGAAACAAGGGATGATCCTTAATGGTGCCGTAGTCGATTCGACCTCCAACCTTGAAGAATTGAGGACCTTTCCATCGGGTCATGGCTACTGTGTGCAGAGATGGCTCTGAGGATGCCTGAAGTATTTCTCGATTCTCTCCGAGATTGATCTCTTTACTTTCCCTGATGCTGGGAATATCTGCATTGAATGATGGCCGAGGAATCATGGGCTGCGGGAGCCTTTCTTCTGGGTCTTCTCCCAGTATTGTGGTTATTATTCCACCCTTTGACCACTTCACACATTGATGGAGGGTGGAAGGCACTGCATTAGCATTGTGAATCCACGTCCTACCGAGCAGCAAGTTGTAGGTTGGTGGTACATTAACCACATGGAAAAGGACGGAGTGCACCGAATAATTGATAAACACCTCCAAGAATATCTTGCCCTTGGCCGTTTGACCATGATTGTCAAACCCATAGATAGTGATGGGATCCGGAATATATTCTTCGTCCTTGATCCCTAATGCCTTTGCGGTCATTTCGGGACATATGTTGAGGCTACTGCCTCCATCGACCAGCACATGGGGAACCGTCATTCCTCTGACCCGAACGACGATGTAAAGAGCATTATTGTGAAAGGAATGAGGCTTTGGAAGGTCCTCATCCGAGAAGGTAATTGGTGCATTGGTCATGGCGGAGTTCACAATCTGTGCCATGTCTTCAGGAGTGGTACTGGGTTTAACTTTGATTTTCCTGAGTAAATCATTCAGTACTTGCTGGTGCTTTCTAGAATTCTTGGCCAAATCAAGGATGGAGACATTGGATAAAGCAGTCAGAGGCTTCTGACTTGAATTCTCTGGCCTTGGTCTAACGATTTGCTTGAAGAAGTCAGGAGTTCCTTTTGATTTGGGAACTGACTTCACCGGTGCTTCTGCAACTTTCATTTTACTGAATGCTGAAATTAAGTCCATCTTCTTAGAATCTGGAGCCGCTTGTCGTAGCACCGTCACCTGATGCTGAACTTGGAGATCTTGCGCAGAACATGGCTTGATATGTTCATGCGGTAGAAATGATTGTGCAGACACTACTGTTGTGGTGTGTGAAGGGAAGGGGTGATTGAGAATGTCCATTTTCTCTTCTTCTTCTCCTTCCACCAATAAATTCTTTTCAATGAGATCTTGCACGATGTTTTTGAGAACAAAGCAGTTCTCGGTGTTGTGTCCCACTGTCCTGTGGAACTTGCAGAACTGATCTTTCCATTTCCCCATGGGCACAGGGGGATCAGCCAATCTGGGCAATTTGACCATCTCTTTTGATAGCATGTACTCGAGCACGTCCTCGAGCGATTGGTCAAGGGGAGTAAATTTTCTGTCGTAGCTCCATCCTTCATGTTTAGCTTTCTCGCGCAGCTTCGACCTTTGATCCTGCTGAGGAGGCTTGCTGAACTGAGGAGCAGGCTTTGCTTTCTGATCTTTGTGGTTCGAACTGCCTGAGCTGTAGCAGTAATCTTTCTTCTGCCCTTTGTATCGTTTTTGGCCTTTGTTGCTGTTGTTGGCAGAATAAGTAAAGTGAGCTTTCTTCTTCTGCTCACCATGGGAGTTGTTCTTGGAAAAGGTGAAGCCTTCATAGACTCCATTTTCCACACTCAGCTCGAGCCATTCGGCTCGTTCAGTCAGCTCAATGAAGGTCCTGGACGGCGCTGTGGAGATTAATCCTCTTAGCGGCTGCGAGAAATTGTTGAGGATTAAGGACAATGCATGTCTTTCCGAGATAGGATCTCTCATCTTATTACAGGCTGATCTCCATCTGTGAATGAAGTCCCGTGCTTTTTCATTCTCGTTCTGTCTCAAATTGCAGAGATGACTTAATGTAGGCAGCGCTTCTGTGTTGAACAAGAAGCGTTCAATGAATAGATTTACAACTTTGTCGAACTCCTTGAGCTCGATGGGGTTGATATGCTCAGCATACCACTTGGCTGCAACTCCTTCCAAGCTGCGGGGGAAGCATAGAAACAATGCTCGGTTATCCTTTCTGAACCTCGAGCATTCTGCGAAGAAGGTGGCGAGATGAGCTTTTGGGTCGCCGGAACCATCGAACTTGATGAATTTACGGGGGAGATTATCTAGATCGTCATCTCCTTCTAAGCCGTCATAAAAGTCCTCGCTGGTGAAGACTTTCTTGCCCTTGTCGCGGGCTTGCAGATCCTTGACAACTCGGGCCATTTCCTTAAACTGCACTTGCAAAGGCTCTTCTTTATCTCTGCTTTTTGACCTGCGGCTCTTACTTTGGCCATGCTTCTGAAATGCCGGAGGCACCTCATATTCTTCATCTGTATCTTCAGTGGAATCTGATTCATCTGAAATCTCTTCTGGCTGGATTTGCTTCTTGGGAGCCTTCTTACCCCTGCGACCATGGAACCTTTCTCTGAATGGATTTCTTTCTGAGCTGGTCCCGGGCTGCTCATTCATCATTTTGTTCATCATTTTTCTGAACATGGCATACATTTGAGGGTCTATGCCATCGTCTTCTTGCTGCTGCTCTCGACTCTTCTTAGATCGAGGGGAACCCATCTCTTCTTCTAAGGCTGATGAGTACTGGGATGCTGTGGTTCTTTTGCCTGATCTTGTCTCAACCATCAAATGATATGGATGCTCTCTGCAGGGCAAAAGACCTGATTAGATTTTGAGGGAATTAGATTTTGGAGGAAATATTTGCTGAAAGTTTGGTAGACAATTTGGAAAAGATGTCCCATTACTAGGGACTGAGTCGTCGTGGGACTCACGACAATTGTGTTGTCATTCCTTCTGCAAAAGAAATAAACAACGAAAATGTGCCTTGTTACCTAGGCGAGGTCGTCAAACCACAATGGAAGGAAATAGAATTTTATTAAAATGAGAAGAATAAGATTTTATTGATCTTGACAAAGAGGTGGAGGACAGACGATTTGCCACCATTCATGATAGTCGGCAGACACTCTAGGACCTGGAAAGATTTTAAGAAAGACAAAGGAATCCCAGCCGTAGCGGGCAGAATGATATGCCCCGGACCATTGTGCGGAGGTGAGATCGAACTCTGCCACAGCTCCTGATAACAAGCGGGCTTCGACGTACTGCTGCCTTTGAGAGAACTGCCGAACACATCTCTCTGGTTGGTAGTAAGTGCAGAAGAATGGTCCCAGCAACTTGAACCGCTTACCATAAGCGTAGGTATATCTGGGAGGAGATATTTGCCGATCAAAATAGTCCCAAACAACGTCATCCTCTTGAATGTTGTTGATCATAGACCGGTACTGCGCCACTGGAAGGAGTTCTTGACCATTGTATCTGAAAGAGCTTGCTCGGGTTGGAACATGCTGGAAAAACCAGGACTGAAGTGCGTAGATGCATCCTTCAACTAAAATGGACTCTCCAAGTGAGAATCGAGTCAGACCTCGATAAAGGAAGGCGAGCGCTGCCATGGCTATGGAGAGGCGATTGGTTTGCCGACTTCCCCATCTTCTCATAAGCTGGATTATCCTGATGTCCATGTAGTTCTGTCCATCTGGGAAAAGGGACAGTCCTACAGTGCATAGAACCATTGCATTCTGAATCTTTTCTTTAGCTGTTTTTTATAGCGAGCTGACTTCGACGAAGGTCCCGTACTGGCGGTACAACTCAAGTAGGTCAACATATTCATTTCCTTCTAACTGGATCAGGGGCCAAGATCGGTGGCCTGTCATACGGGCTAAGGAGTCTCGGGGGTCCAAACCCTTGACATTGATAAGGAATTGATGCTCTAATGGGTCGCTTGGTCGACCAGCCGGTTCTGGCAACCCCATGATTTCTGAAAATTCATCCATTAAAACAGTCATCTCTCCCCACGGGAACCAGAAGGTACACGTCCGAGGATTCCATCGCTCCGCCATTGCATGGATCAGGTTGCCATTGATGGTCTGCTTTCCGACTGCTGATGCCAGCTCTAATCCGCACGCGCTCAAATGGTCCGGGAACATTCGGGAAAAGCTCTTTAACCAGGAATAATACCACCGGGGAATGAAAGTTCCGGTGCTAAGAGCTCGATGTTCAGGACGACCTTGTCGCACCTCGAAGGAGATGTGACCTTCAGGAAAGATAGGATCGACTTGACTGGATGCCATCGAACTGAAAACAGAGAAAGACTCAGAATGAGACTTAGGAAAATGTGAGAAATTTTGAAAAATTTTGCAGGCAGGATAAAAATGCAGCTAGAAATTCGAGATCCAGTAGAAGGATAGAATGTAAAATCTCCTGGAGTTTTGGAAGAAATGGGATATTTGAGAAAATCATCCAGGGTTTGAGAAAAACATCTTGTGGAAAATAAGGATATTTGGAAAAGACCTAATGAGTTGAAAAACATTGGGAAATATAAAGAATTGAGAAAATCATACATACAATCACATCCTGCACAAACATTTATGCACATTCAGCACTCCCTAAAAGGCTGACTCTAGATGCATCAATTTGAAAATAGCTGTAGGACCTTAATCCTAACTCTAAGTTCAGATCATCTTTGTCCAATCCAGTTATGCCAATATACCCGAACCGAAATCCGAGGTACGTGGCATAGAATTTCAACTCCGGTTCTAAGGTAAGGTTTTCCAACATCCTTGAGCGCCTACCGATATACTTCGGACTGTGGCCCGCGGTACGTGGTAGGGGGGGGTTAACCCAAATAGGTGGCCCAGTTGTGAGGCTCTGTCCCGAACTATGGTTCTGGAAGAGAGCCCAGCAACGTGAAGACCGGGACAATATAGGTAAGGGAGGTTTTGAAAAATGATCACATGCAAGAAATAGATGGCTCTAAGTCCTAGAGAGATAGACTTTTGAAAATCTTTGAAGAAGCATACATTGTTTGCATTCAGATCCTAAATTGAGGAGAGTTGTATTTAGACCTAAGTCTATGTGAGCATGAAAATTTCTCCTCAATCTGGTCCTACCAAACCATGCCTAGTCTATATGCAGTCAATGTCAGCTAGGTCAGAATCTAGGCTCCTAGGCTCACATGATATTGAAAGTAAAAGAGCTGACATTTTGTGAACATAATTTCGATAATTGAACTAAGTCAAGCATAATTTAAGTCAGACAAGGACAGGTCCCATCACGGTCGCCAAACCTGTTATCGTCGCGAAATTTTTCCCCCGTCTTCCCCTCCTTGCAGAAGAGAAAAAGAGAGAAATGCTTTCGCGATTCAAACTTTGACCGGATTTTGGAAATTGTTTTGAAATACTCGCCTCCGTTTTGAAAATTGCGGGAAAATCCATGGGATGGGGCTCGACCTGTCGGTACGAGGTTCGACCGTTCCTGTCGCCTTTAACAGGGGTAATCGAACCAAGGACCAAAACTATGCTTGACTTAGCGAAATTATCAAAGTTATGTTCTATCCTAAATGCACAGAGAATTCAGGCATGTGCTATGAGATTTTGGAAAATGCAGCTTGGGAAAACATGATGCATGCTTGGAAAATATTTGGAGTTGGAAAAACATTTCTCAGGAAAAGGATGAAAGTTAATTTCTCAGGAAAACCAGATGAAAGGTGTTTTGAAATCATGAGAAAGTTCATAAAGACATGGGAAAATCATGAATGATTGAAAATCCTGGGAAAGTAGAAGTGATTCTTGAGAAAAGGAGAGCATTTGAAAAGGGAAACTCTTCTTAAGAAGACTTGGACTTTGAGAGTTTTCTTAGGAAAATGATGGAAAATTTGTAGGAAAACTCATTGAAGAAGGAAATTCAAACTTGGGAAATTGAAATCCTGGGAATTTTACCTTTTGAAATACTTGGAAATCGATTTTGGATCTTGGAGAAAGTTGGGAAATCCCTTTTGAAAATCTTAAGATAACATTTTCCAAGGCAAACTGTGGAAAACTTGTCTTTGGAAAACCGATTTTGAAAAATCCTTAGAATTTCTTGAGAAATCGATTTCTTGAGAATGAAGTTTTCTTGAGAAAATCTTGAGAAAATCAATGATTCTATGATGCAAATGACATAAGTGAATGAATGCACTTTGAAAAGATTTTCTAAGAGATTTGTTGGAAAAATGTGCATTAAGTCAAGATAAATCCTTCACATATCCTGACTGTGGCCATGAATATGTTCAGAATTTAGTTGATTTGATGCACATGATTTTGAAAACTTTGGAAATATGATGTGCATTTTAAGATAGCCTAAGAGTGTAGGCTCAATGTGACTAGTAGAAAGATGACGGATCTGGGTCTCGTCCATATTCCGACTAGGGCCGTAAATATGGATCCCACCGAGTCCATCAACTCCCTAAGAGTTGGTGCACGTGCCATTCGTGAACATCCATAGTGCTTTTGAAATAAAATGCATGAATCATATAATCAGGATATTGCATAAATTCAAACTATATGACATGCATCCTAGTCTAAGCAGGAAATTAAATCTCTTATTCCAAAATTTACATTATTACATCATTAAATAAAGGAAATAAAAGAAATTTGCAGACTTCAGCTCCTTCTTTTGAATGTCCCTGCCAAACTTGAAATAAGGTTAGCTCAAATATGTGGGTTTTTCCAAAATTTTCCAATAATATTATGAAATTATTGGATTTAATTGGATATAAACCCTATTCTCATGCTTCCTTGATATTTTGAAATGATGAAAATGCAAGAAATTCAGTGGAAAACAGTTTGAAATTCGGAATTGGGGTCAAAATGACCAAAATACCCCTAAAATTAAAGTTACACCTTTAAAATCAGGGTTTTTTGAAGGAAAACTTAGTAAAATTGGGATTTCGAAATTCAAATTGAATTCAATGATGATGAAATGCAATATGACATGCTTCTAAACACATTAGTACTGTAAAATCAGAATTTGACATTTTGAAATTTAGCCAAAATAACGAATTTCGCTTGTTTTTCGCTTGGATCTGGGTCCTGCGGGACCCTGTTTTGGTATTATGGATGATCCGAACCTCAAATGGATTCCAAATTGCACCAAATTCGGTATGAATCATCTAAACACTGTGATAAACAACCTAGAATGCTAAAAATCACGAAATGATATGATTTAAATGCTAAAATTCAAGGAAAGTCCTAAAAATGATGGATTTTGCCTATGGATCTGAACCAAATGCAATGCTTAACATGATAATGCAAGATTTACACCATGAAAACTTCTGATATTTTGCAGACTGCTAAAGGACCCGAAATGGAACATTTTTGGTTTTTACAGCCTCGGGATTTGAGCCATGGTGAGTTCAATAACAGAGATTTAGTTCTGATAGAGGTAAAAATCACCCTAATCTGATGTAAAATGCTAAAAAAATACAAAACGGCCATGGAAATTTATGAAATTAATCAGAGCTATGCACGACACTTACATGAACAACTTTCATGTTTATGACTTCGGCATTTGATCAACATAAACACCGATAAAAATATAACTATTCCTACCTAAACTAACAGAACAGACAAATGTAGCAAAACAAGGGGCTGACAAGAAAAATCCGAAGCAGGGGTCAACACTGTTCTAAAAATTACAGGCTTTCAGATCAAAATAGAGGACATCTCGGACACCACTTTTACTTTTTACAGTTTCGGATTTGGAGCAACACACAAAGAGAAACCATAGCCCTAAGTCGATCCAAGATCTCAGAGGCTCAAATTAGGCTCTGACACGTGTCCCGAACTCTCGGATTTTTGTCAGAAATAAAAAACATCAGAAAAATCTGATAAAATTATATTACAAACTAGACATTCTCCCGAGTTCAAAACATCTTTCGGATCGAAAATCGGATCTTCCATGAGGGATATCTCGATTTTACAAGTCGGAAAATGATTTTCAAAACGTATCCCGGGTAACAAAACCCGACTTGCCATTTTGAATGTTTACCACAGTAAACAAATTTAAATGCCTCCGAATTTTTGGCAACATTTCAGGGACACCTAAGGGCGCATTCCGTGATTTTTTTGGGATTTTTAATAAAAAACAAATGCATGAAATGACGTGTGGACTGACTGACAAAAACAGAGACCTACTGAAAATAAGCAGAATTGAAATAAAGGCTAAATTAATCCTAATTAATTCATGAAATATGATAAATGAATGAAATAAAATGCAAATTAAATCTAGCTAACTACATGCATGTTAAAAATCATCAAGGAAGCATAATGAAACATTTTTATGTATGTCGTTTTATGAGAATAGCTCAATCCATCCCTCGGATGAGCTCTTTCTTCAAACGACCCCCGATTCGAATTATGGAATCCAATCAATGGGAAAAGAAGTGCACCTTGCTTCGTTGCGCAGCGTAGGAGCTCTTGAAAGGGGCAGCTATCACGAGCTTCCTTCGTTATTCACTCCGGGCTTCGGATGGTCCACCAAAATCGAGCTCCGTTGGAATTGGACTGGCCACAGCACGAGCTCTACTCCACCTTCTTCAATGCGCCAAAGGGGGCACGATTTCCAAGGTTCAAAATCAGATGTTAGGAAGGCTAGGTTGGATTTTCCAAGTTCACAAGAGCTAAAAAAATGATCTCCCAAGGCTGGGCGTGAACCCTTGTTTTTATAATTTTTCTGAAAATTTTTGAAATTCAAACAGGCTGGATCTGAGCCCTCCATGTGGCGCCATCTCAGGGGGTGCCATCTGGGGGTTTTGAAATTCGAATTTGCCTTTTGCAGGGAGCCCTCAGATGGCGCCACCTCAAAAGGCTATTTTGATTTTTTTGAGAAAATAAAAATGGAAATTTTTGTGGGTGAGACACCTCAGCAGGGGGAATTTGGAATTTTTCAAAAGTTTGCTTGATTCTCTCTGCAGGGAACTCCCAGAAGGCGCCACCTCAGAAGGTGCTCTCTTGGAATTTGAAATTCAAACTCACCTTTTGTAGGGAGTCCTCAGGTGGCGCCACCTCATGGTGGGCTACCTTTATTAAAAATAAAATAAAAATAAAAAATGGAGCCAAGTGGAGTCCTGGAATGGTGCCACCTCAAAAGGTGTTTGACACATGCCAGAAGGACAGAGCAGTGGGCTCAGAAGGCGCCACCTCAGAGGAATTTGAATTTTGCTTTTTCTGGTGAAAGGAGATCTGGACATGTGGAGGACAAGTGTCAGCTGTCTGGAGAGGCTTTCTCAAATGGCGCCACCTCAGAGGAGAATTTGAAATTCAAATGGAGGTTGGCCCTGGAGGAATGGAGGATGGACATGTGGCGCCACCTCAGGGAGGCTCCTACAATGCCATGTGGCAAGAGGGAGGAAAAGGAGGGAAAGGGACATGTGTCTCCTACTTTTCTGAAAAAAATAGGGAGAGGACATGTGTCCTCTATTTTTTCTGAAGGAGTGAGAAGGAGACATGTGTCTCCTACTTTTCTGAAAAAAATAGGGAGAGGACATGTGTCCTCTACTTTTTCTGAAGGAAGCAGAGAACGACACGTGGCAGAGGGGAGAGAAGGTGGGCCAAGCCATGTGGCGCCATCTCAGACAGGATGAAAAAGGTAGGAGTTCTTGATTTTCGCCACCTATGGGGGTTTTTTGAATATTTGAATTCTAGCTTTTCTGAAGAAAGCAGGAAATGACACATGGCACTTGCCTTTTTCTGAGGAAATGAGGGTTTGCCATGTGTCCTCTGCAGGAAACACTCCAGATGGCGCCACCTCAGAGGAGACAAGCCTACCTTTTTTGTAGGAATTCAGAAGTGACACATGTCTCCTACTTTTCTGAGAAAAGTAGGAAGAGACATGTGTCAGGCTACTTTTCCAGAAGGAAGGAGGGGTTGACACCTGTCCCCTGCAGGAGACACTCTAGATGGCGCCACCTCAGAGGAGACAACTCCACTTTTTCTAGACAGGACAACCTATGACACTTGGCATCTCCTGGTAGTCTTTGAAATGACACATGGCGCAGGATGGATAGGGTGACACATGGCAGATAAAGGGGATGACATGTGGCGGCTTCTGAAGGTAGCCCCACACTGACACTTGGCATGGAAATGGGAGGAGAGAGAAATGACAAGTGGCGCCAATCCAGGGGACAAGGCTCCTATATTTTTGGGTTTTTCAAAATTCAAATTTTCAGAAGGGGAGCTTGTGTGACACCACTTCAGTGTGGGTCCCACATTGCTTCTTTATTGAAATAAGGATAAAACCACAACTTCTTTTTGGAATTTTCATAAAAATTTGGACTAATGGGAAAAACAGGAATTTTGGAAAGAGTTGACCCTTGTAGGGCGATTTTGTAAAAGAAAGATATTTGAAATTGTCAAAAAGGGCAAAATCTGAGGTGAAGTGACTGAAATCCATATTGAAAACTATCCAGATCGTTTTCCTGAGGAAATATTTTGAAATTCAGAGTCCTGGGGGTAAAATGGGAAAATTTGATAATTTTGAAGACCCAGGGTTTTGAAATCAATTTTGAAAAGAGTTGAAATTCTAATCTGGATTGGAAATTTTGAAATCAAGAGTCTGGACCTCGAAATGACATGCTGTGCAGTGCAGTGATTTGAAATGCTCATGCAATGATATGCAATGTCATGTCTTATGAAATGCAATCTTGAATCAAGACTTGGAGATGTCTGTCTCCTGTCAGGAGTAAAATTTTGAACATCTGAGTTAAAATTAGAGAAATTTTGAGAGTTTCAGATGAAATTTGGACTTTTGCAAGGTCCGGCTCAGAAAATGACCATTTTGCCCTCCAGCGATTTCAGAGGCTGAATGTTGATGATTAGTGGAAATGTCGGGGGAGTGAGTGAAAATTTGGGGTGTTTACACCCACCTGACTTGGGTCTGAACCCACTTGACCTGGTCCAAACCCAATTGACTTGACTTGAACCTAGTTGGGTTTATAGTCAAAGTCAAAGTCCTTTTTAGTCCTGATTCTGGTTTGGGTTTCTGAACCCAGACTTAGCCTACTTGAGCTGAGTTCGAACCTGCTGAACCCAGTTGACTTGGATCGAACCCTGTTTGGTTCAAACCACTTAGGTTGAGTAGCTTGACCTGCTCTACCTCTTTCTCAACTAAGTCAGCTTCATCTGACTTAGTCTGACCTCTCGAAGGAAGGCTCGAAGCCAAAGAAGCAACCCGGAGCCGTTTCTTCTACGATTTGAAGTAAGTTCGCTTCGTTGATCCATCTCTCTCAAGTATTTGATTGTTTGTATATAGAATATACTTTCTGAAGTAGTATCTTGCTTTAGTTCTTGATTGAGCCCTTTTTGGATACTTCGGTGTTCACCCGCTCGTCTAGTAACTATCGTCGGATATATCTATATTCAAATACGCAGTATATGCGTTTTTAAAATGGTATCTCGCCCTAGTTCTTGGTTGAGCCCTTCAGAACACTTCGGTGTTCACCCGCTCGCCTTGTAACTATCGTTGGATACGGATCTAGGTGTATATCTGCTGATTCTGCTGACGCGTCTTATATCGCACAGGCTATGTAATTTACCTTTGCCGTCGCGTCGTATGATGCCAAGGCTCCCTGCTTTCTGCACTTCCGATTACTGCACTTCCGATTATGCATTTACTTACGCCGTCGCGTCGAACGATGCCAAGGCTCCTGCTTTCTGCACTGTATTTACTTACGCCGTCGCGTCGAACGATGCCAAGGCTTCTGCTTTGTTATATATGTAGAATATTTCATTCAGTTACACACCCTGAACAATAGTATATGCATTTCTTTACGCCGCCGCTGTATAAAGCACAGGCTTCTGCTTATACTACATATATAGCGCGTAAATGAGCGTTCAAACGGAGATCAAACTCCAAATCGCCCATGCGATTCCTTGACCGCTCCTCGTTCAAGATTCTGCTTGACGAATGAAGCCCCTATTGGAAAGGCTTCGCTTTTTGGCAAAATGCTCTTTACGTAAAGACTAAGTCAATTACGTATGGCCTGGCTATGGCCAAGGGTTCCTGCAACCTTGATGGATGCAAAGTACGCACAACGGTGTGCATCCATTTCCCGAATTAAGCGTGGCGATTTCCTACCAAAGAGGGGAGATGCTGCTGAAATGGATAAAAGAAACGCACGCTTTCTCCGTAAAAGAGAGGAAGTGCTGCTGAAATTTCTGAAGAAGCTAAGAATAACTCAGAAAGAACGTAGCAGGATACTCTGACATATAGCAGAGTGCTACCCAGTTCATGGTTTGCCCTCTACAACGTAGAAGGGTTCGTCGCACCACTGCCGGTAGAGCAGGGGAGGTGCTGACGAAATGGTTGACAGAAGAACTGCCGGAACCAGTTGAACGGCATAATGATGTCCGTTGATGGAACGATGCCAGAATGGCTCGTATCCCTGTGCCTGCAAGGGCACCTTACTCGTAAGGGCCGTCGAGCCAGAGTAGAGGTTGTGCCTTGACTAGGTTTGGACTCCTTGCGTAAAAATACGCCGAGTAGCCGATCTATTTAGATTGAGTCATATGCATGCTCATTGAGAACGGTTACGCAACCAGACTCGTAAGGGCCGAAGAGCCAGAGTGTGTTGTTTCCACCCAAAGAGGTGTGATGCTCGTGGTGGCCGAAGTGCCAAAGAGCGGTGTTCTGCATGCATATGAATAAGACTTAAGGTCGCACATACCCCACGGTTGAAGATCGTGTTAGGGGTACCCCCTCAGTAATGACTGTGTAGGGGCAGACTGAATGGGGTCGGGTACACACTTTCGTAGTGCTGAAAGCACGGGCTGCCTAAATGGCATGCAGATTCTGTCTAAGTAATTGTAAGACTGACAGACCCCTTCAGGAATTATGCTCACTGTGGAATGACAGTGATGGTACAGCCTTGAGTGACATGTATTTTACTTTGGACCTGACAGAGTCCACGATGGCCTCAGTCACTCATGGGTTTTGGGGTCGTGGTTATCCTTAAGATCTAAGGATTGAACCCAACTACTGCAAGTAGAGGATGCATCCGAATATGGGCCTAGTAGGATTCTCCCAGTTGAAACACACTGCCCTACTATGGATAGGGTCAACAGGCCTCTGGGGTGTCTAAAATACATAGAATAATCAACCCCCAGAACGTCGCGTTGATGCCCGGACAATAGCTCTACCTGCGTACCAAAGGCGGGAGCGGTTAATTATCAAACAATGTATTAGTTCTAGGTACAGCGATGCTTTGAATGTATGAGTGGATGACGTGTTGAGTCAGTCCTGCATAACCTTTGTGAAGGTGTCATGTTCGGTATACTACTGGACCGACTGGGCGAAGACCCGTGTTGTATCTGCACGACTAAGCGAAGCTCGAGGAGTTGTCCTTAGAAGCGTGGGATACGGATGTGCCAAGTATGAAGACTTGAGCTAGACATCACGTTGAGACCCGAAAGAGGTCATGGCTAAGTCATGGAGACTTAAGCGGTTATTCAAATCACAGCTCTGAAAAGGCTTGCTCTAAGTCATGAGGACTCGAGCGGATGTTCAACTCATAGCCCTGAGGAGGCTCTTGCGATATACGCTAAGTCTTGGAGGCTTGAGCGTCGTTATTGCGCATTGCGACCCTGAGTGGTCATTATCGTACTTGAGTTGAATGGATGTATGACTGCATGCTTACCAGACCATCAGTGGTTCTGACCCCGTTTTATGGGGATTTCAGGTGTTGAACCTGCGTGGCGATATGCGGAGCAAGGCGGCATCGAGTTGCAGGGTTTCTCTAGACAGAGTTGTACTGCTTCCTTTTTATTGAACCTACACTGCTTTTCTAAGCAGTAGTGTTGTAATAAACAAGTGGTTTTCGATAAATGGAACACTTTGGTGGTCAATGAGTTGCTTGGCCACATACCTGCAACGTGCTCGGAGTTTTCTAAAACTGACGACTCATTATCGTCTGATTCCGCTGCTAAAAGCTTTTCTAAATTCCGCTGCAAAGAAAAAAAAAAGAAATTCATGAAAATTTTAACTTAGCTTTGTTTTGGAAATCCGGGGCGTTACAGAATTGGTATCAGAGCATGTGTCTGAGAAACCTGGTTCGAGATCCGTCTTGTCCACCATATCGCACTGTAAGTATAAGTTTTTATACTTTTGTTCTGATCTGGGTGCATCTTTGTATAGATGGCAACTCATGACTCGCGTGGATACTGCTATCGCTGCAAGGTCATGCACGATGAGTGGATATGCCCGTATGAAGTCCAAGACTGCCAATACTGTGGCGAAGATGGGGATTCCGCCAACGAATGCCAAAGGAAATATACCGCCGATATGGGTCGGCGGGCTTCAAAGGGTCTCAGGGATGAGACTTCGCGTGTCAGTGGACCGCATCACTCTAGTGTTGGGAGCAACCATACCCCAACATCTTTTGATAAATTACCAAGGCTGAGGGATTTTGATTTGAACTTCCCTGCGGAGGTCTATCACTCGCCAAGCTACCATCCGGCATCACATATGCCGAGCTTAAATGGCAGGAACAAAAGAGGGGATTCTTTCTGTTCGCCAATCATTATTCCAGACTCCCATAGTCTTAATCTTGCTGACTGGGAAAGTGGACTGGAGTCCCTCATATATCCCCAATATTCGCTTGCTAGTGCGGAAGTGCCGCCCAAGCCAAAGCTAGTAGTGCCTGCACCAAGGCCATGTGGCAATAGATGGACCTTTTGGAGTTCGTCTTCCTCAAAGAAATCCAAGTCTTAAAGAGACTGGTGATGTTTTGGAGTCAGTAGACTCATGTATATAGTTTCTCAACGCCTAAAGTCTGCCAGTGCGGCATGACGTTTTGTTTAAGACGATGCTTGTGTAAATGTGATGTATATTAAGTAAATAAAGCTTTTACTTCCTCATATACATCGAGAAACTAAAAACAAGTGCTTGTGTGTGCATAGATAAATGGCTCCTACGATGAGGAGAACCATACCAAGCGAGGATTCCTATACACAAGGATTCCTATTGGAGACACTCAACAACTTGGTTACAACCATCTGTGAAACGAGGCCAGAACCAGTCGCACCACGAAACGAGCACCTAGGAGGAGTGACTTATGAGAAGTTCCTCAAGCTTGACCCGCCAGTTTTCATTGGCAGAGCCGATCCTGAGCTCGCGGAGAGTTGGATCGAAGAGACGGAACGTGCCTTCTTAGTACTGGGAGTACCAGAGGAAAAGAAGACCAACTTTGGCATGTATCGGTTGAAAGACAATGCACGAAAGTGGTGGGATACCACTAAACTTATCCAGTTCTCACAAGTCGAAGTCATTCCTTGGACTGACTTTCGGAGGACTTTTATGGATAACTACTTCCCGTTGCATTCCAGAAACAAGAAAAAGATGGAGTTTCTGGAGTTGGAACAGGGCGGTATGAGTCTAATGGACTATACCACCAAATTTCAGAATCTAGAGCGCTACTGCTCTCGATTGTTCGAAACAGACCAAGAAAGGGCCGACAAATATGTGAATGGTCTGCGCGAAGGGCTGCGATCTCGAGTGATAACAAGCATGCCTTCAACTTTTCAGGCTGCGGTAGCAGCAACTTCAAAAATCCAAGAGGACTGGGCACGATCTAAAGTGATCGTAGCAAAGAAGCCCATAGTGAATGGTGGGAATCGTAAAAAGACGTTCCCAAGTGGCCAGGGTTCACGACAACCCTTTCAAAAGAAGAAGTTCCAAGGAGGGAACAACACTCAGCAAGTCGTGAGGCCAAGACAGAACCCAACTCCGAATGGTCAGCAGTCCAACTTCAGCTGCCCAAGGTGTCGTATGAACCACCCTGGAAAGCCATGTCCTCGTGACATTGGTGGGTGCTTGTATTGTGGCAAGATGGGCCACTTTATAAGGGATTGCGCCAAGAAGGCTGCAGATGAACAGAGGAGTAATGCCGGATCTGCCGGACCCTCTCGACCTGCACCACAACGTTCTCAGTTTCAACGACCTCTACCTAGAGTAGAACAAAGGCCTGCTGCAGGTCGTGTATATGCTGTAACGACTGAACAAGTCGAAAATGGTGACCTGATTGAAGGCACCGTACCTGTTAATGGACATGTAGCTTACGTCTTGTTTGATTGTGGTGCTACTCATATGTTTATCTCTGACGATTTCACCGAACAACTCCACGCTTCGATGCAACCGATTGATAAAATGATCGAAGTATATAACCCATTGGGTTCACGCACCAAATGTATCCGATGTGTGAAAAATTTGGATATTGAGATAGCAGGGCAACACTTGCCTACTGACGCCATCCTGATCGATATGGTACAGTACGATGTCATTCTGGGAATGAATTGGTTGGCTCAGAATAATGCCAAGATTCTGTGCCGCGAGGGCAGAGTGATTCTATCTCGACCCGGATTGCCTAAGATGGAATACCGGTTATCCAAACCTGTTCCACAGAAAAGGCTCATATCAGCACTTAAGGTACAAAAATACCTTGGGAAGGGTTGTGTGGCCTTCCTGTTAAGTCTCTCGGTGGAAAAATCCAACGACCAACCCCTTGAGAGTTTGGAAGTGGTACGGGAGTTTCCCAATGTATTTCCTGAGGAATTGCCAGGACTTCCGCCACTTCGTGAGGTTGAATTTGGAATTCAATCCTTACCTGGAACAGCGCCGATATCCAAAGCCCCGTATCGAATGGCGCCAGCTGAACTCAGTGAGTTGAAGTGTCAGTTGGAAGAACTGATGGAACAAGGGTTCATCCGACCGAGTGTGTCACCGTGGGGAGCGCCGGTGTTGTTTGTAAAGAAGAAGGATGGATCCCTTCGGTTATGCATCGATTATCGGATGCTTAACCAGGCAACTGTTAAAAATAAGTACCCGTTGCCTCGGATTGAGGACTTATTCGATCAACTCAGAACAGCGAGGGTGTTCTCCAAGATCGACCTCAGGTCTGGGTACCATCAGCTCAGAGTAAAGGAAGAGGATATACCCAAGACTGCCTTCAGAACGAGATACGGCCATTATGAGTTCGTAGTAATGCCCTTCGGACTCACTAATGCGCCTGCTGCCTTTATGGATCTAATGAACCGGATATTCAGACCATATTTGGATAACTTTGTCATCGTCTTTATTGATGACATTCTCGTATATTCTGAGAACAAGGAACAACACATGGAGCACTTGAGAATCGTCTTGAAAACCCTTCAAGATAATCAGTTATATGCTAAGTTTTCAAAATGTGAATTCTGGCTAGATAAAGTGATGTTCCTTGGTCATGTGATCTCGAAAGATGGAATCGCAGTAGATCCTGCGAAGGTGGAAGCTGTGATGGACTGGAAGCAGCCAGAAAATATTACTGAGGTCCGTAGCTTCCTTGGACTTGCCGGATATTATCGGAAGTTCATACAAGACTTCTCCCGAATCGCCGTACCGATGACGAAATTACTTAAAAAGGGAGTCAAGTTTGAATGAACTGACCAGTGTAAGGAGTGCTTTGAGGTTCTCAAACAGAGGCTTACCACTGCCCCTGTCCTTACCTTACCTTCTGGTCAGGGAGGCTTCGTGGCTTATACCGATGCCTCGGGAACAGGTCTGGGTTGTGTGTTGATGCAGCATGGCAAAGTAATCGCCTATGCATCACGACAGTTGAGAGTCCATGAGAAAAACTATCCAACCCACGACTTGGAGCTTGCCGCGGTAGTGTTCGCACTTAAAATCTGGCGACACTACCTATATGGAGAGAAATTTGAGGTCATGTCGGACCATAAAAGCCTAAAATACCTCTTTTCTCAAAAAGAACTCAATATGCGGCAACGGCGATGGCTGGAATTCCTCAAAGACTATGAATTCACGCTTTCCTATCACCCTGGAAAGGCGAATGTTGTAGCAGATGCCCTTAGTCGCAAGACTGTTGGCACTCTGGCCAGCCTAACCGGACAATGGAAGTTGATGGAGGATTTCGTCAACTGGAAGCCATTTTTGGCTGATTCTGGCCGAATCCAAATGTCATGTTTGACGATCCACATTGAGTTCCTCGATCGCATCGTAGCCAGACAGTTCAAGGATCCCCAGTACTTGGAATTGAAAGCTCGTGCTGGAAAAGATGATACTTTCTTCCATTTGAAAGAAGATGGAGGAATATGGATGGAAGAAAGGATTTGGGTTCCAAATAACCCTGAGCTAAGACAGGAAGTACTCCAGGAGGCTCATAATAGCAAGTACACCATTCACCCTGGAGGTACGAAGATGTTCCGAGATTTGCAGAGGAAGTACTGGTGGAAGGGTATGAAGCGTGATGTGGCTACGTTTGTCTCGAAGTGTTTGATCTGCCAGCAAGTTAAGATCGAACATCAGCGACCTGGTGGAATGATGCAACGGATCGAGATTCCAGAATGGAAATGGGAAGGCATTACGATGGATTTCATCGTTGGATTGCCTCGATCCAAGAGACAACACGATTCGATATGGGTGATCGTGGACAGACTCACCAAGTCTGCTCACTTCCTGCCAATCAACACTCGATACTCAACTGAACGATTGGCGGAGATCTACATTCGGGAAATCGTTAGACTCCATGGAGTGCCGATTTCGATCATATCTGATCGTGACCCGAAGTTCACCTCTCACTTTTGGGAGCAGCTTCAGAAAGCCCTGGGGACGAAACTCAAGTTCAGTACAGCATTCCATCCCCAAACAGATGGGCAATCAGAACGAACCATACAGACTCTTGAAGATATGCTAAGAGCCTGTATGCTGGAATGGAAAGGTGATTGGGATTCCCACCTAGCGTTGGCTGAATTTGCTTATAATAATAGCCACCACGCTAGCATTGGGATGGCACCGTATGAAGCCTTGTATGGACGACCCTGTAGATCACCAATCCATTGGGGTGAAGTGGGTGAGCGAACCTTGGACTCGCCCATTGTGTTGCAGCATTATACTGAGCAGGTCCACATGATCAGAAAGAAGCTACTGACTGCTCAGAGTCGACAGAAGAGCTACGCCGATCAGCGGCGTAGGGAACTCACTTTTGCGGTTGGAGATAAGGTTTTTATCAAGGTCTCTCCAACCAAGAGTGTGTTTCGTTTTGGAAAGAAGGGGAAGCTCAGCCCAAGATTCGTTGGTCCCTTCGAAGTTTTGAGCCGAATCGGAGAGACTGCCTACCGAGTAGCATTGCCACCACAATACGCGCAAATACATGATGTATTTCACGTATCAATGCTTAGAAAGTACGTTCATGATCCTCCTCACGTCATTCAACATGAAGACATTGACATCTGAGAAGATATGACGGTAGAAGAAAGGCCAGTGGAGATCATGGACCGACGGGAGCAAGTGCTAAGAACGAAGGTCATCCCACTTGTTAAAGTGAGGTGGCAGCATCATGGAATCGATGATTGCACTTGGGAGCCCGAATCGGATATGCGGGATAAATATCATAAACTATTCACCTTGTACTCTTAGCTGAATTTCGCGGACGAAATTCCTTTAAGGGGGTAATGATGTAAGACCCAAAATTTTTTCAAAAAATATCTGAATAAAATTCATGAGGCATTTACAGGTAAAAATAGCATTTCTTCTCAGAATGCAAAACGAATCAATTCCTGCGAGTCAGTTATACTTAGGATATTCGTCGAATCGCGAATATATGCTCAAACACTCTGGAAGCCATAACTTCCTACCTGAATGAAATCAAAGGATTCCTGCGAGCCAACTTTCTTAGTTACGTCAATACGAAGGGAATGGCGTACTCAGAATTTTTCGGAAAAAAATCGCCGGAAACCCGAAATTCTTGCGGGACCCACGGAAATATTGGTGGGACCCACAGAAATATTCCTCAGAAAATATCTGGTGGGACCCACAAAAATATCCCATGGAATATCCAAGTGGGCCCCACACCAAGGAACCTCTTGGAATTAAAAAGAAGCCAAGGGGGTAGAAGGGGCATGGAAAAACCCAAGAGGAGGTGGGCTTGGGCTATAAATAGCCCTCCCCACTCTCTCTCTTCTCATAAAAATCGACCCCCTCTCTCTCTCTTGCCTTCTCTCTCTCTCCTAAACCTCCCCTACCTAGCCTAGCCCACATGAGCCCACCTGACCTGGTCTAAGCCTGCCTGACTTAGCCTGAGCCTGCCTGACCTGGTCCTAACCCACCTGACCTGGGTCTGAACCCACTTGACCTGGTCCAAACCCAGTTGACTTGACTTGAACCTAGTTGGGTTTAAAGTCAAAGTCAAAGTCCTTTTTAGTCCTGATTCTGGTTTGGGTTTCTGAACCTAGACTTAGCCTACTTGAGCTGAGTTCGAACCTGCTGAACCCAGTTGACTTGGATCGAACCCTGTTTGGTTCAAACCACTTAGGTTGAGTAGCTTGACCTGCTCTACCTCTTTCTCAACTAAGTCAGCTTCATCTGACTTAGTCTGACCTCTCGAAGGAAGGCTCGAAGCCAAAGAAGCAACCCGGAGCCGTTTCTTCCACGATTTGAAGTAAGTTCGCTTCGTTGATCCATCTCTCTCAAGTATTTGATTGTTTGTATATAGAATATACTTTCTGAAGTAGTATCTTGCTTTAGTTCTTGATTGAGCCCTTTTTGGACACTTCGGTGTTCACCCGCTCGTCTCGTAACTATCGTCGGATATATCTATGTTCAAATACGCAGTATATGCGTTTTTAAAATGGTATCTCGCCCTAGTTCTTGGTTGAGCCCTTCAGAACACTTCGGTGTTCACCCGCTCGCCTCGTAACTATCGTTGAATACGGATCTAGGTGTATATCTGTTGATTCTGCCGACGCGTCTTATATCGCACAGGCTATGTAATTTACCTTTGCCGTCGCGTCGTATGATGCCAAGGCTCCCTGCTTTCTGCACTTCCGATTACTGCACTTCCGATTATGCATTTACTTACGCCGTCGCGTCGAACGATGCCAAGGCTCCTGCTTTTTGCACTGTATTTACTTACGCCGTCGCGTCGAACGATGCCAAGGCTTCTGCTTTGTTATATATGTAGAATATTTCGTTCAGTTACACACCCTGAACAATAGTATATGCATTTCTTTACGCCGCCGCTGTATAAAGCACAGGCTTCTGCTTATACTACATATATAGCGCGTAAATGAGCGTTCAAACGGAGATCAAACTCCAAATCGCCCATGCGATTCCTTGACCGCTCTTCGTTCAAGATTCTGCTTGACGAATGAAGCCCCTATTGGAAAGGCTTCGCTTTTTGGCAAAATGCTCTTTACGTAAAGACTAAGTCAATTACGTATGGCCTGGCTATGGCCAAGGGTTCCTACAACCTTGATGGATGCAAAGTACGCACAACGGTGCGCATCCATTTCCCGAATTAAGCGTGGCGATTTCCTACCAAAGAGGGGAGATGCTGCTGAAATGGATAAAAGAAACGCACGCTTTCTCCGTAAAAGAGAGGAAGTGCTGCTGAAATTTCTGAAGAAGCTAAGAATAACTCAGAAAGAACATAGCAGGATACTCTGACATATAGCAGAGTGCTACCCAGTTCATGGTTTGCCCTCTACAACGTAGAAGGGTTCGTCGCACCACTGCCGGTAGAGCAGGGGAGGTGCTGACGAAATGGTTGGCAGAAGAACTGCCGGAACCAGTTGAACGGCATAATGATGTCCGTTGATGGAACGATGCCAGAACGGCTCATATCCCTGTGCCTGCAAGGGCACCTTGCTCGTAAGGGTCGTCGAGCCAGAGTAGAGGTTGTGCCTTGACTAGGTTTGGACTCCTTGCGTAAAAATACGCCGAGTAGCCGATCTATTTAGATCGAGTCATATGCATGCTCATTGAGAACGGTTACGCAACCAGACTCGTAAGGGCCGAAGAGCCAGAGTGTGTTGTTTCCACCCAAAGAGGTGTGATGCTCGTGGTGGCCGAAGTGCCAAAGAGCGGTGTTCTGCATGCATATGAATAAGACTTAAGGTCGCACATACCCCGCGGTTGAAGATCGTGTTAGGGGTACCCCCTCAGTAATGACTGTGTTGGGGCAGACTGAATGGGGTCGGGTACACACTCCCGTAGTGCTGAAAGCACGGGCTGCCTAAATGGCATGCAAATTCTGTCTAAGTAATTGTAAGACTGGCAGACCCCTTCAGGAATTATGCTCACTGTGGAATGACAGTGATGGTACAGCCTTGAGTGACATGTATTTTACTTTGGACCTGACAGAGTCCACGATGGCCTCAGTCACTCATGGGTTTTGGGGTCGTGGTTATCCTTAAGATCTAAGGATTGAACCCAACTACTGCAAGTAGAGGATGCATCCGAATATGGGCCTAGTAGGATTCTCCCAGTTGAAACACACTGCCCTACTATGGATAGGGTCAACAGGCCTCTGGGGTATCTAAAATACATAGAATAATCAACCCCCAGAACGTTGCGTTGATGCCCGGACAATAGCTCTACCTGCATACCAAAGGCGGGAGCGGTTAATTATCAAACAATGCATTAGTTCTAGGTACAGCGATGCTTTGAATGTATGAGTGGATGACGTGTTGAGTCAGTCCTGCATAACCTTTGTGAAGGTGTCATGTTCGGTATACTACTGGACCGACTGGGCGAAGACCCGTGTTGTATCTGCACGACTAAGCGAAGCTCGAGGAGTTGTCCTTAGAAGCGTGGGATACGGATGTGCCAAGTATGAAGACTTGAGCTAGACATCACGTTGAGACCCGAAAGAGGTCATGGCTAAGTCGTGGAGACTTAAGCGGTTATTCAAATCACAGCCCTGAAAAGGCTTGCTCTAAGTCATGAGGACTCGAGCAGATGTTCAACTCATAGCCCTGAGGAGGCTCTTGCGATATACGCTAAGTCTTGGAGGCTTGAGCGTCGTTATTGCGCATTGCGACCCTGAGTGGTCATTATCGTACTTGAGTTGAATGGATGTATGACTGCATGCTTACCAGACCATCAGTGGTTCTGACCCCGTTTTATGGGGATTTCAGGTGTTGAACCTGCGTGGCGATATGCGGAGCAAGGCGGCATCGAGTTGCAGGGTTTCTCTAGACAGAGTTGTACTGCTTCCTTTTTATTGAACCTACACTGCTTTTCTAAGCAGTAGTGTTGTAATAAACAAGTGGTTTTCGATAAATGGAACACTTTGGTGGTCAATGAGTTGCTTGGCCACATACCTGCAACGTGCTCGGAGTTTTCTAAAACTGACGACTCATTATCGTCTGATTCCGCTGCTAAAAGCTTTTCTAAATTCCGCTGCAAAGAAAAAAAAAAGAAATTCATGAAAATTTTAACTTAGCTTTGTTTTGGAAATCCGGGGCGTTACAACGAGGGCATGCCTCTGGCCAAAAGCATCTAAGACCAGAAGAAGAAAGCACAGTTCACTCATGCGGCTGATACCTCTGGCAATGATCTTGATAACAGCAGAAGAAACAGAAATGACAACAAGAATGGTCAGAACCACGGCGCAGCTCAAAGGGAAAAGTCTTCCAAGCAGAATAACAAGTCGTCTCAGTCTAACTTTCCGCAAAAGGAAAAGATAAAACGCGAAGGTTGGAGTAATGATCGTGAGTTCACTCCTCTGAAGCAAACGCTTGAAGAAGCCCTTGAATTCATGCTGGCCAAAGGATTGGTTAAACTCCCAAAAGTCGTGGATCCTCCCACGGTCATGGGAAGGTTCACAAATCAGTTCTGCAAGTTCCATCGAGCAGTGGGGCATGACACTGATCACTGCTTCATCTTCAAAAATATTGTTCAGGATTGCGTCGACAAGAGTCTCTTTGTTGAAGACGAAGAGGAAGATGACCTAGCCGTCATGACCAAGTCTCTTCCCGGCTACTCAAAAGACTGAAGATGTCAGAATTCTCCTACTTTTCTCCCCTTTTTACCAGTCACCTTGTAGGGGGCCAGTCAGCCCAGTCCTTTTGTGACCTTTTGGTCAAAATACTTGTAAATATTTCAGTTCTTTGTTATCAGTTTTGCCCATCAATGAAATGTCAATTTTCCTTTATATCTCTAATATCACAATACTTTCTTCCTCTGCCACATAGGGGCATTTGCTTTTGAAAATCTATATTTCAAAAATCTCTTCATCAACTTCTATTAAAATCACATTTAAATTCCTGTTCTTTTCAGAATGCGGGACTGTTATCATCGCAAAAATTTTCCCCTCCCTTGCGAGAGAGAAACGAATTTCGCGAGTCAAACTCGACCAAAGCTTTGAAATTGGTTTTAAAAATTACTCGCCTCCGTTTTGAAAATTTGTGGGAAAATTCCGTAGAATGGGATCCGCCTGTCGGTACGAGGTTCAACCGTTCCTGGCGCCTTTACCAGAGGTAATTGAACCAAGGATCAATTACGTGCTTTAATTTGACTCAAATAGCTAAATTATGCTCTATTTTCCTAGAATGCACAAAGAATCAGGCTTGTGCTATGAAATTTTGATAATAATGCAAGTTTGAGAAAATATGATGTTTGCTTTGGAAAATTGAATTATGCTTGGAAAATAATTGAAAGAGTACTTGAAAATTGAATTCCTGGGAAAATCATTGAAGTTCATTGGAAATCAAAAATTTGCATTGGAAAATGAATACTCAGGAAAACTTGTATTTTGGAAAATCGATTTTGAGATTTAAATTGCTTTTCTGAGGAAATGGATTTGAGAATTCTGAGAAAATCTAAGAAATTCATTGGAAAAGGACTTTTGAAATGGAAAATGAATTCTCAAGAAAACTGGAAAATCTGAGAAAATCGATTTATGAAAACTTGGGATTTTGAAATTTGAGAATGTTAAAGCATAGGAAAATCTTGATTTGAACTTGGGAAATGCTTTGAAATGTCATTTGAAAACTTAGGATTTTGAGAAAATCAGATCCTGAGAAAGACTTGGAAATTCTTGAGAAAATAGATTTTTTTTAATTGAAATTGGAAAAAGAATTTGAGAATAATGCAATTTGAATAATATGAATGAATGGATATGAATTTGAAAAGGGAATTTCATTAAGGAATTGGGAAATCCTTTTAAAACTTTGAAAAATGCAGTGCATTTTGAAGTTAGCCTAAGTGTGTAGGCTGAATGTGGCTAATACGAAGATCATAAATCTTGGTTTTCTTCGTATTCTGACTATGGCCATAAATACGAATCCCACCGAGTTTATAAACTCCATAAGAGCTTGTGCACGTGCCATTCGTGTAAACCATAGTGAATTTGAAATAATGTGCATGAATCATACATCACATATTGAAATTTGCATAAATTAAACTATATGCAATGCAACCCTATTCTAAGCAGAAATGTAACTCTTATTCCAAATATTACATTGATTTTTACATGGAATTGAAATAAAATAAATAAAATCTAAGTCTTCTTCTTGAATGTTCCTGCAAAACTAGAAAACAAGGTTAGCACAAAAATGTAGGTTTTTCTGAATTTATCCGAAAATATGGGAAATTATCGGATATTATTCAGATATAAACCCAAAATCATACCCCCTTTGATATAAACATGATGAATAATGAATAAATTTCGAAAATAAACTTGAAAATTCGAAATTGGGGTCAAAATGACCAAAATACCCCTGATGACCTTGAAATCAGGGTTTTCTGAAAGAATTTTTGTAAATTTTGGAAATTTGAAAATCAAATGAAATAAATCAAACATAATATGATGAAATATGATGATATGCATGAAATTTTGGGAGAATTAGAAATTGAAATTTCGAAATATAGGTCAAAATGACCAAAATACCCCCAATAACAAGACTATGGCCTTGAAACCAGGGTTTTCTGAAATAAATTTTGCAAAATTGAAAAATATGAAATGCAAAGGAGATTAAAATTAACCCTAATATGATTCTACATGCTTATGTACATGATAAAAACCTTAAAATGACGAAAATATCCCAAAATATCAAATTTAGCCTATTTTCGCTTGATTTTCGCTTCTGAATTTAAAGATAAACTAACACATGGAGCAAATGAACTTGAAATTAAACCAAATTTGGCATGGACACCCAAAATAACCCTAAAAACAGAATGAAGCTCGAAAATCTAATTTTTTGTATTTTTAAATATGGAAATTCAAATAAAAACCCTAAATTTCATGATTTTTGCCTAAAATATTGATTCTAAAGGGGATTTAGGATATCAAACTTCCATAAAAATTTCCCAAATTTTATGGGATGACAGATGACAGTAAGGCAAAGATTTTTTCCTTTTACACTTTTTGGTTTTGACCTATGGTCGGAGCTGTACCACTCCGGCAAGTCGGATCGGAATCCGGCGACTCTAGTAAATGAAGGAAACAGACAGGTTTCGGTAGAAAATGTGAGAAAAATGGAATAAGGATGGGAAAATGGCTGAAATTGTGGAAAAATGTCCCTGACAAATAGAGGAATATTTGATATTTTTACAGAATTGGGATTCGGGTTACGGTTTGGAAAAGGGCATGCTGTTATCAGAGACCTAAATCTCTGGAATTTCTGGACATTGGAATCTGTTAGACAGAAAGATAAAGTCCGGGAAAAATAATGAAACAGATCCAAAAATTCCCAAATTTTGGGAAATTTCAGAACATTATGTTAGGAAAAACTTTCATGTTGAAAGTTTTTGCAGACAGGCTATAGATTGAACAGACTCGATGTATTAGGGTATGTCTGTACCCTGACACAGGAAAATCAAAATTTTCCCAGGGGTCTGGGAAATCCGATTTTTGACAGAGGTCAAAACTTATTGGAAAAAGCTCAAAATTTCCAGATCATTAGTAGATTCAATCCTGAATCCACTGTGATTTTTGGAGAGCAATCCAAATCTCCCACAAGGGTGGTGTCGGAGGTTCTTTTCTGCTAAAGCAGAAATTGGAAATTCGGGAGGGTTCAAAAACCCGATCCAGTGTTTTATTTTTTTTATGAGGTTATAAAACCCGAATGAACCTGAGTTTTTTTACTGGGAATCAAAAACACATAGATGCATCTACCAAAAAAATATTCAAGATTTATTGACAAGAATTTAAGCATGAAGTAATGAATGGACTAGACATATGACTGAAATTTATAAGATTGATAAAGAAATCTAAATAAACTAGCCTAAGTATGCAAAATGAAATCAACTACCATGCTCATAACATTAAACTTATAAAAAAATGATAAAAATTTATCATAGGGTGGTAGAAAAACTGTTTAATGTATGCTATTAGTGAGAGGGGATCTGATCCATAGATTGGATGAATCCTATTCTCTCATATAGCAAAAACATGGAATGTATAGAAAAGTAAACAACCATATAACCATTTTTTTTCTTTTTCGTTTGATAAGATGGAGAGATCTTACCTTGAGGGTTACTTGGAAGGGCCGATGGAGTGCTGAGGCAATGGGAGTGAAAGTGTTTGAAGGAATGCTGGAGGTAAGCTACAACTGGGCGTCACCAAGGAAGGGGTTGCACTTGCTGTGGCTGAAGGAGAGGAGCTTCACTTGCTGCACCGGCTGGAGCTTGAAGACTGCTTTGATATGGAGGTAGTAGCTGCAGCAAGGAGATGTGGCAGTGATGGTTGGCTGTTGTCCAAGTGAAGGAGGCTGTGTTGCTGCAATGAGAGAGAGAGAGAGAGAGAGATGGGTTAGGAGGCAGCCGTATGGCCTTCCTCCTTCTTTTCCATAAAATCAAAACTTAGCCTCTCCTGTCCCTCCACTTAGGTCTTAATAGCTTAATGAAAAAAAGAATCTCCCAACAGCCTACGTGAATGGGAAAGGGAAGTGCGTGAATGGCTCTCTTGGGCAGCCATAGGTTTCCTCTTTTTTTGTTTTTTGGACTTAGGGCTTAATAGCCATTTGCCCTAAGTTTTCTAGGTTTAATTTTTCTAGGAATGAGAGAGTGAAATCATCTTTTACGTGAATGGTTGGCAGCCATACGGCTGTGGAGGGAAATGGCAAGGGAGTAAGGAAGAAAGGGGAAAGAAGGAAAGAAGAGGAAGAAGAAAAAGAAAGAAAAGGGGAAAAAGAAAGGAAAGAAAGAAAAGGAGGGAAAAAGGAAAAGGGAAAGAAAAAATGAGAAAAAAAATGGAAAGTGGGGCTGGAGGCTTGGGTGACCACCTTGTGGGTCCCACCTCCTCTCTAAAAAAAAATAAAAATAAAAAATAAATAAAAATCAATAAAAACAAAAAATAAACAAATAAAAAAAAGCATCTTTTTTTTTTTTTAATAAAATAAAAATGCAAATGAATGGGCCATCTCAGAGCGGGTCCAAATTTTGATTTTTGAAATTCATTTTGAAGATTAGAGGGGTAAAATAGTCTTTTTAGAAAAATTTTAGACGAAACGAGCTATTTTTGGCAGTTTTTGAAATGAGCTCGGATTTTGAAGTTCAATACCTCGTTGCGAAGAAAATTCAATGTAGAATTTGAAAATTTAATTTTGAAAGAAATCCAGATTGTTTTTTATGAGAAAATATTTCCAAACGAAACGAGCTATTTTTGGCAGTTTTTTGAAACGAGCTCCGATTTTGAAGTTCAATACCCCGTTGCGAAGCAAATCCAATGTAGAATTTAAAAATATAATTTTGAAAGAAATCCAGATTGTTTTTCTTGAGAAAATGCTTCCAAATCTATTTTTAGACAAAACGAGCTATTTTTGGTAGTTTTTGAAATGAGCTCGGATTTTGAAGTTCAATACCCCGTTGCGAAGCAAATCCAATGTAGAATTTAAAAATTTGATTTTGAAAGAAATCCAGATTATTTTTCTTGAGAAAATATTTCCAAATTTAGACTCCTGGGGTGAAAATGTCAATTTTGGAAACCTGAGGTTTGAAATTGATTTCTGAAAACTTTTAAAACTCAATCTGGATTGAAATTTATAAAGCTGGAGTTCTGGACTTCGAAAATGAAATGAAATGTGATGAAATGTTATGAAATGCTGAGAAATTATATGAAATGATGAGAAATGACATGAAATGCTATGCAAAATGCTAACCCTGAATGAAGAATTTTGGATGTTAGACCCCGATTGACACTTGTACCAGTTCAAAAAGTGTTAAAATTGACAAAATTTGCAAAAATGGTTGAAGAAATGATTTTCGAGCTCTGCCAAGCTAGAGTAACGCTGAAAACTAGGGTTTGAGCTGGATTCAACTGAAATGAACTGGATTGAGCTGGGTTTTAGAGTTTTAGAACTCAAATGAACTCAACAAACACTGACTCAACTGACGTTTCCAACTGAATTTTCAAGAAAAGCTGCCATTTTTAGAGAAATGGTATGGAATGGTCATTGGAATGAAGTGAATTACGAACCTGAACTGGGTTTGAGCTAAAACAAAGGTCAGTAATACTGAGATGAACTAAAATCAAGTCTCAAACACTAACTCAACTGACTGAACTCGGCTCAATTTCAGCTGAAAGAGCTGAAATGGACTAAAATGGGCTCCTAGACACTTGGAAATGGTTTTGAACTGAAATTGGAGCACTTGAACTTCTGGTGAGCTCAAGTTAGACTCTGGGGAACATGACTGACTGGGAATGACTGACTTTGAGACAATTGGCTTGGATTCGAGTGAGAAATGAGCTCATTTTTGAAGAAATGATCCCATTTTGGCAGGAATGGTCAGAAATGAAAATGGTCTGTTCATTGTGAGCTCAGATGAGCTTGAGATGACTGATATTCTAACTGTCTTGAACTGACCAATGAGCTTGGTTGACTCCGACTGACTGGGGTCCGGGATGACCTAGGGGTAAAATGGTAATTTTCCTAATGAAAATGGGTAAAATGGTGCTTTTCTGAAACTGACTCGGGGTTTGACTCCTACACTGACCTAACAGGGTTGGCACTGAACAAGGAGGATTGTTTGAGAATGAGTGAGGAAAATTTGGGGTGTTTATAGATGCCCCTCTTTGCTACTAAGCCGGCTTAAAGACGAGCTTAGTGGCAAAGAAAAACACACCAAATTTGGGCTATAAAAATGCCCCAGTTAGAAGGATCTGACTGGATATGAAGAGATTTAGCCCTGATGAAAAATGGTAGATATGAAATGGAGAATGAAGAGGAAAGAATTTACTTCAAAAGAAGTGATATTCAGGTTTTGCCCTTAATCTAGATGGGACAGGAAATACCTCGTGTAGAAACGAAGCTCAGGTTTGACCCTTAACCTGACCGGGAAATGAAATACCTCATCAAAGGAGGCTCAGGTTTGTACCCTTATCCTGATTGGGCAGAAAATGAAATACCTCATCAAAGGAGGCTCAGGTTTGTACCCTTATCCTGATTGGGTAGAAAATGAAATACCTCATCAAAGGAGGCTCAGGTTTGTACCCTTATCCTGATTGGGTAGAAAATGAAATACCTCATCAAAGGAGGCTCAGGTTTGTACCCTTATCCTGATTGGGTAGAAAATGAAATACCTCATCAAAGGAGGCTCAGGTTTGTACCCTTATTCTGATTGGGCGGAAAATGAAATACCTCATCAAAGGAGGCTCAGGTTTGTACCCTTATCCTGATTGGGTAGAAAATGAAATACCTCATCAAAGGAGGCTCAGGTTTGTACCCTTATCCTGATTGGGTAGAAAATGAAATACCTCATCAAAGGAGGCTCAGGTTTGTACCCTTATCCTGATTGGGTAGAAAATGAAATACCTCATCAAAGGAGGCTCAGGTTTGTACCCTTATCCTGATTGGGCGGAAAATGAAATACCTCATCAAAGGAGGCTCAGGTTTGTACCCTTATCCTGATTGGGTAGAAAATGAAATACCTCATCAAAGGAGGCTCAGGTTTGTACCCTTATCCTGATTGGGTAGAAAATGAAATACCTCATCAAAGGAGGCTCAGGTTTGTACCCTTATCCTGATTGGGCGGAATATGAAATACCTCATCAAAGGAGGCTCAAGTTTGTACCCTTATCCTGATTGGGAAGGAAAATGAAATACCTCATCAAAGGAGGCTCAGGTTTGTACCCTTATCCTGATTGGGCGGAAAATGAAATACCTCATCAAAGGAGGCTCAGGTTTATACCCTTATCCTGATTGGGCAGAAAATGAAATACCTCATCAATTGAGGCTCAGGTTTGTACCCTTATCCTGATTGGGCAGAAAATGAAATACCTCATCAATTGAGGCTCAGGTTTGTACCCTTATCCTGATTGGGAAGAAAATGAAAATGGTAAGTTGGATGGTGAATAAGACAATTTTCTTGAAGAGGAATAAGGTGACTCTTTCAACAACACGAAAGATGAATTCTTTCGACAACGCGAAAGATAACAAGGCGATCCAAAGGAACAAGGCGATTCTTTCAACAACGCGAAAGATGACAAGGCGATCCAGAGGAGCAAGGCGATCCTTTTGACAACGCAAAAGATGAATTCTTTCGACAACGCGAAAGATGACAAGGCGATCCATAGGAGCAAGGCGATTCTTTCAACAACGCGAAAGATGACAAGGCGATCCACAGGAGTAAGGCGATTCTTTTGACAACGCAAAAGATGAATTCTTTCGACAACGCGAAAGATGGAAAAAGGTGATCCAAAGGAGCAAGGCGATTCTTTCAACAACGCGAAAGATGATAAGGCGATCCAAAGGAGTAAGGCGATTCTTTTGACAACGCAAAAGATGAATTCTTTTGACAACGCAAAAGATGGAAAAAGGCGATCCAAAGGAACAAGGCGATTCTTTCAACAACGCGAAAGATGACAAGGCGATCCAAAGGAGTAAGGCGATTCTTTTGACAACGCAAAAGATGAATTCTTTCGACAACGCGAAAGATGGAAAAAGGCGATCCAAAGGAACAAAGCGATTCTTTCAACAACGCGAAAGACGACAAGGCGATCCAAAGGAGTAAGGCGATTCTTTTGACAACGCAAAAGATGAATTCTTTCGACAACGCGAAAGATGGAAAAAGGCGATCCAAAGGAGCAAGGCGATTCTTTCAACAACGCGAAAGACGACAAGGCGATCCAAAGGAGTAAGGCGATTCTTTTGACAACGCAAAAGATGAATTTTTTTGACAACGCGAAAGATGGAAAAAGGCAATCCAAAGGAGCAAGGCGATTCTTTCAACAACGCGAAAGATGATAAGTCGATCCAAAGGAGCAAGGTGATTCTTTTGACAACGCAAAAGATGAATTCTTTCGACAACGCGAAAGATGGAAAAAGGCGATCCAAAGGAGCAAGGCGATTCTTTCAACAACGCGAAAGATGACAAGGCGATCCAAAGGAGTAAGGCGATTCTTTTGACAACGCAAAAGATGAATTCTTTCGACAACGCGAAAGATGGAAAAAGGCGATCCAAAGGAACAAGGCGATTCTTTCAACAACGCGAAAGACAACAAGGCGATCCAAAGGAGTAAGGCGATTCTTTTGACAACGCAAAAGATGAATTCTTTCGACAACGCGAAAGATGGAAAAAGGCGATCCAAAGGAACAAGGCGATTCTTTCAACAACGCGAAAGACGACAAGGCGATCCAAAGGAATAAGGCGATTCTTTTGACAACGCAAAAGATGAATTCTTTCGACAACGCGAAAGATGGAAAAAGGCGATCCAAAGGAGCAAGGCGATTCTTTCAACAACGCGAAAGACGACAAGGCGATCCAAAGGAGTAAGGCGATTCTTTTGACAACGCAAAAGATGAATTTTTTCGACAACGCGAAAGATGGAAAAAGGCAATCCAAAGGAGCAAGGCGATTCTTTCAACAACGCGAAAGATGATAAGGCGATCCAAAGGAGCAAGGCGATTCTTTTGACAACGCAAAAGATGAATTCTTTCAACAACGCGAAAGATGATAAAGGTTACTCTCTCAAGGAGGTAAAAGGTGATATCAGGATGTGTCAAGATAGACATCGAGCTCTTCACTTCATGTGAAGATAGTAAGAAAATATTGCCAAAATGTTAAAAATTGTTTGTTGATTCAAAATGCTTGAAATTGATGTATATTGGTATGAAAATCTTTCCTCTTTTCTACCTGAAGTATTACCTCCGACTGGGCTTAACTCCGTAGAATCAAGATTCGAATTCAAATTGCTTGCAATTGGCTTTCTTTCAAGGAAGCTATCAATTTCCTTGACATGAGCAGAAAAGAGAGTATTCTTGATATTGTGAGAGCAATTGGTGAAAGAATATTGATAATAGAATTTCACAAAATTAAAGAAGATTCTTTGGCAAATTTGGCAGTCTGATATCCTGGGATTCTTTTCTCATGATGATCTTTCTGCCCACTTTTTTTCTTTATTGGCAGAATTAGAGCTCTCTTGGGTTTTTTGGAGATTACATCATCCTTCATTTTGGAGATGTCTTGACTTTTCTCTCTTTTTTTTTTTTTTGGAAGGGTACGTCACAAACTCCTTCATCTTGGAGATGTTCCGATCCTTCTTTTTCTCTCAGGGATTATATCGACGGTTATTGGCTCATTGGTTGGAAATCTCTTGATGATAGCGGAAATTAAATATCCTTTAGGGTTTGTCGGGAGGCTCATCGCAGTCGCCTTCATCTTGACGGTGCTCTGAACTTTCCCTGGAAGGATCCGTCACAAACTCCGTCATCTTGGAGATGATTCAAATCTTCTTTGGCCCCGGGGGTCTACTCGCCTAATTCGCCTTCATCTTGACGATAGTTGAGAGATCCCTTTTGCAGATATTTAATTGCAGCTTTAGGTGATTGAGGAGATATAGGGATTGAATGGATTTTCCTGTATCACCCAGGATATTTCGACTGGTTTATTTTCCAAGAATGATCTTTAAAAATGTGCCATTGACTGCGATCAATACCGATCACTTATGGCTTTGCAACAATATTGAATTTCCTTTGCTGGCCATATCGGGGATTTATTCTTCATCCTTTTGGTTGGCCAATAGAAAGAATTTGAATTTTGAATCCTTCTTTGCGAAAGCTTTGTCCTTTCGAAAGTAATACTGAAGGTATTCTGAAGTAATGTTTTTGTACAATAAAAATTTTGAAATCAACAAATATTTAATGACAAGTTGGTAAAATGTTCTTGAAATCCTTGGTGAGAGCGAGCATCTGAAGTACAACGCAACGCACCCATGACAAAAATTTTTTCTCCTTTCCCCAAAGGAGAAGATTCAGAAATTGGAAATAGGAATTACTCCTCTCTTCCCTGAAGAGGAGGTGTTTGCAAAATGAACTTTCGAAGAGAAATTAAGCTTTCGTCAAAACTTCCTAACATTAGGCTTCTCTTATGGAAAGGGGGCCAGAATTGGTGAGGTTGGTAAATTGGTCATGAAGGAACGAGTTCATCACACTCTCCCTGAAAAGAGGGTCCTTCATGATGAAATGGCCTAGTTTGAAATTGTGGTCACAAGGAAAGCGAGCTTCCGTCGAAGCTCTCCCTGAATTAAGGGTTCCTTGTATGAAATTGGAAATTTGTTTTGCAAACGGTTCACATAGACAAAAGTCCCTTCAAACTCTCCCTGAAAAGGGGCTAGGTGAACAAAGGATAGCATGCGAAAAGAACGAGCTCCCTTGAACTCTCCCTGTACAAAGGGTCTCTCGCAAGAGGAAATGATTGGAATTGGTATAAAATTGGAATTTGGAAAATTTGAAATTTTGAAATTTGAAATTTGAAATTGGAAATTGGAAATTGATAATTGGAAATTGGAAATTAGAAATTGGAAATTGGAAATTGGAAATTGGAAATTGATTGGCTAAAAAGGTCAAAATTGTGAATTGGTTTACTGAGAATGACATGGGTTCTATAGGGATTCCTCCTAAGAACGACATTGGTTCTATTGAGAACGGCATTGGTTTCGCAGGGGTTCGACCTGGGTTCAATAGGGATTCAGCCTAAGAACGACATTGGTTCAATTGAGAACGACATTGGTTCACTAGGAACGACATGGGTTCGATAGGGATTCAGCCTAAGAACGACATTGGTTCAATTGAGAACGACATTGGTTCACTAGGAACGACATGGGTTCGATAGGTATTCAGCCTACGAACAACATTGGTTTAATTAAGAACGACATTGGTTCACTAGGAACGACATTGGTTCACTAGGAACGACATTGGTTCGATAGGTATTCAGCCTACGAACGACATTGGTTCATTTGAAACACTATCAGTTCAATGAAGAACGACTATCAGTTCACTTGGAACACTATCAGTTTAATGAAGAACGACTATCAGTTCAATAAAGAACGAGGACTATTATATAGACTTGGATTGCTTCTATGAACGGTTTCAGGATTATCCCCTTATCCTGAACGGGGATAGAAATTGGATGACTTGGCGGTCGAAATTGAGAATTTTGGTAATTTGAAAATTGGAAATTGGATGACCCGGAGGTCGAAATTAAAGAATTATGGAAAATGATTCAGGTTTATCCCTTAACCTGAAGGGGAAGTTCAGGTTTATCCCTTAACCTGAAAGGGAAATTCAGGTTTATCCCTTAACCTGAAGGGGAAGTGAATTTGATGCAAATGAATGTAAATGGATGCAAATGAATGCATGTAAATGTAAATGAATGCAAATGTATGCAAAATGATGTAAATGAATGCACATGTATGCAAAATGAGAGATTTGTTTGATCCTGCCTGCATACAGAATGTTTTGAAGACAAATTTTCAAAATAATGCCCCAGTGTAACTGGGAAAGAAGGATTTGACCATTATTGAGGAAAATATATTGAGGAATTACAAAGGATGGAATAGAAGATTTAAGTATAGAAAATTTTCACATGTTGAGCATTGATGGGGTCTGATAATTCCACACCATCGGCATTGATGAGTAGATATGAATTGTGAGGTAATGCTTCCTCGACAATATAGGGCCCTTCCCAATTCGATGACCATTTGCCACCCGGGCGGTGCTTGAGATAGGTCGTTGATCTGATCACTAGATCATTGACTCAGAATTTCCTTTGAATGACAAATTTTGCATATTGCCTGGCTATCTTCTGACGATATGATTGAGCATGCTCTACTGCTCTGAGTCTTCTTTCATTGAGGAAATCAAGTTGTACCAGTCGCTGCTGCTAATACTGATCAAGCGGTAACTCCAGCAGTGATGCGAAATTCAAGGTAGGTTTCTGAACATGTAGAGGCAACACTACTTCAGTTCCGTAGACAAGTTCTGACGGAGTAGCATTAGTTGGAGTACAAATGGTGGTTCTGTATGCCCATAATGCATCATGGATCTTCTCATGCCAATTATGGCCTGTTTCCAAGGTTCGCTCCAGGATTCGAATCAGAATCTTATTGGTGGTCTCTGCCTGACCATTCCTTTGAGGATAATAAGGAGCGGAGAAACGATGCTGAATTCTGAACTTTAAGTCAAATGTCCTCATTCTCTTATTCTTGAAATGACTCTCATTGTCTGACACGATATCGTGCGGTATGCCGAAACAACAATATTCTTGTGGATGAATAAGACCATGTGTCGACCTTCTATTGTGCGTAGAGTGATAGCTTCGACCCATTTAGTAAAATATTCTGTTGCGGCAAGAAAATATTTGTAGCTGTTTGAAGCAGAAGTGATGGGGCCCACAACATCAAAGATCCACATAGAAAACAGCCATGGAGAGATAACAGATTGCAAATATGTTGCTGACGCATGAACGAAAGGTGCATGTATCTGGCATAGAGCACACTTCTTCACAAAATGGTAGTGATCTTGTTGCATAGTCTTCCAATAATATCCTGCCTAGATGATTTGCTTGATAAGAGTTTGGTAGCCGACGTGACCACCGCAAATGCCTTAGTATACCTCATGCGTGACTTCTTTGGCTTCATCTTCGTCTAGGCATTTGGAACATTCAGAACTGAATCCACGATGATAGAGGACATCGGCGAGAATAAAATATCGGGCAGACATGCACTGAATCGCTCGTTGCTCTTACCAGTGATACTCTGAGAGAAGGAGACATATGTCTTCTCCTTGATGGGAGCCTTTCTGAAACTGTCTTCAGCTTGCTCAGACATCATCCTAATCATCATTTTCTTGAACATCTGATATGTAGCAGGATCAATGTCATACCTATCATTCAGACTCTGTCTTCTGGCAGATCTTGGAGAATCCATTTCTTCTTGTCTGCTTCTAAAATCACTGATGCCCTGATACAGTGGTGTCTTCTTGCTTGATTTGATCTGAACCACTTGGGAATACTGATGCTCTCTACAGAATGGATGATTAAATTTTGATGATGAAGATTCAGGATAGAAATGAATATAGAAAAAATATTTGATGAGAATTTGGTAGACAATTGGAAGAACATCCCATTACTAGGAATTGGGTCGCCGCTGGAGTCACGACAATTATGTTGTCATTCTTTGCAAGAAGAACGAACAACTGCAAATATGCCTTGTCACCTAGGCGAGGTCGTCAAACCATGATAGAATGAAAATTGAAGGATTTTTTTTTTTATTGAAGGAAAAATATGATGCATCAATAGTGGACTTGGGAAAGAGGGGGCGGACAGACAATTTGCCACCACTCCTTATAACTGGCAGAGACACGAGGACCGAAAAAATTGGAAGAGTAACAAAAGAGTCCCAGCCATATCTGGCAGAATGGTATGCTCCGGACCACTATGCTGATGTAAGGTCGAACTCTGGCACGACTCCTGATAACAGCCGCATCTCTATGTGCTTCTGTCTCTGAGAAAATTGTCGAACACACCGCTCCGGATGATAGTAAGCACAGAAGAATAGACCAAGCAACTTGAATCTCTTGCCATATGCATAGGTGTATCTGGGAGGCGATAATTCTCGATCAAAATAGTCCCACACCACTTCTTCTTCTTGCAGATAATCAATCATGAATCGGTACCGCGCAATTGGAAGAAGTTCCTTGCCATTGTATCTGAACGAACTAGCTCTGGCCGATAGATGCTGAAAGAACCAAGATTGAAGAGCATAAGTACATCCCTCGACTAAGATGGACTCTCCAAGTGTGAAGCGGGTCAGTCCTCTGTATAGAAAAGCAAGCGCGGCCATGGCTATCGAAAGACGGCTGGTCTGTCGACTTCCCCATCTCCTCATAAGCTGAACTATTCTGACATCCATATAGTTTTGTCCGTTTGGAAAGAAAGCAAGTCCCACAGTGCACAAAACCATCGCATGCTGAATTCTCTCTCGAGCTGTTCTGGACAGCGAGCTGGCTTTTGCGAATTCTCCATACTGTCGGTAGATCTCGATCAGGCTCACGTACTCATTCCTGTTTTCTTCAATCAGTGGCCAAGACTTGTGCCCTGTCATGCGAGCTACGACATCTTTGGGGTCCAGACCCTTGACATTGATCAGAAACTGCTGCTCTAACGGATCTCCAGGCTGACCGGCTGGCTCAGGTAGTCCCATAATCTCTGAAAATTCACCCATCAGTAGTGTCATCTCGCCCCACGGGAACCAGAACGTGCAAGTGCACGGATTCCACCGCTCTGCCAGTGCATGAATCAGATTGTCGTTGACTGTCAACTTTCCCACTGCAGATGCCAATTCCAACCCACAATCGCTCAAGTGGTCCGGAAACATATGAGAGAAATTTTTGAACCAGACATAGTACCACCGGGGGAAGAAGGGTCCGGTGCTAAGAGATCGATGCTCAGGAAGACTTTGTCGCACCTCATAGAAGATGTGACCCTCAGGAAAAACAGAATCGAGCTGACTGGATGCCATTGGACTGAAAGACAAGAAGACTGGAATTAGACTTTGGAAAAATATAAGAAACTTGAAAATTGCAGGCAGGATAAAATGAAAGCTGGAAATTCGAAGTCCAGAGGAACGAAAGAATGGAAAATTTCCTGGAGTTTTGAAGGAAAAGGTGGATAATTTAGAAAAATCGTCCAGGGTTTTTGAGAAAAAGGAGATATTTCATAAAAGATGAAAAATGAGGTATTTTGGAAAATTGTTTGGTATTTTGGAAAACTTGGGAAAAATATGAGAAAATAAGGCGAAAATGAATATCATATATTCAATTACAAACAATTATGCACATACAGCAATCCCTAGGAAGCCAACTCTAAATGCATTGATTTTGAAAGAGCTTTAGGACCCTAATCCTGACTCTAGGCTTAGATCAACTGTGTCCAATCATGCTATGCCGATATACTCGAGCCAAGGCTCGATGTACGTGGCATAAAACTCATCTCCGGGTCTAGGCTTGTGTTTTCCCAACATCCTTGAGCGCCTGCCGATATACGTTGGACTATGGCCCTTGGTACGTGGCAGGGGGGCGTTAGCCCAAATAAGTGGCCCAGTTGTGAGGCTCTGTCCCGAACTATGGTTCTGGAAGAGAGCCCAGCAACGTGAAGACCGGGTAGACATAGGTGGGGTGGTTTTTGAAATATGATCACATGCAGGCAAACAGAGGGCTCTAAGTCCTAAAGAGATAGAATTTTGAAAACTTTTGAAGAAGCAAACATTGTTTTCATACAAGTCCTAGATTGAGGAGTGTTGTATTTCAGACCTAAGTCTATGTGAGCATGCATAATTCTCCTCAATATGGTCCTACCAAACCATGCCTAGTCTATATGCAATCCATGTCAGCTGGGTTCAAGTCTAGGCTCCTAGGTTCACATGATATCAGAAATTAAAAGCTGACATTCCATAGAGCCTAATTTTGATAATTGAGCTAAGTTAAAGCACATACTTGATCAGGCGAAGACAGGTCCCATCACGGTCGCCAAACCTGTTATCATCGCAAAATTTTTCCCCTCCCTTGCGAGAGAGAAACGAATTTCGCGAGTCAAACTCGACCAAAGCTTTGAAATTGGTTTTAAAAATTACTCGCCTCCGTTTTGAAAATTTGCGGGAAAATTCCGTAGAATGGGATCCGCCTGTCGGTACGAGGTTCAACCGTTCCTGGCGCCTTTACCAGGGGTAATTGAACCAAGGATCAATTACGTGCTTTAATTTGACTCAAATAGCTAAATTATGCTCTATTTTCCTAGAATGCACAAAGAATCAGGCTTGTGCTATGAAATTTTGATAATAATGCAAGTTTGAGAAAATATGATGTTTGCTTTGGAAAATTGAATTATGCTTGGAAAATAATTGAAAGAGTACTTGAAAATTGAATTCCTGGGAAAATCATTGAAGTTCATTGGAAATCAAAAATTTGCATTGGAAAATGAATACTCAGGAAAACTTGTATTTTGGAAAATCGATTTTGAGATTTAAATTGCTTTTCTGAGGAAATGGATTTGAGAATTCTGAGAAAATCTAAGAAATTCATTGGAAAAGGACTTTTGAAATGGAAAATGAATTCTCAAGAAAACTGGAAAATCTGAGAAAATCGATTTATGAAAACTTGGGATTTTGAAATTTGAGAATGTTAAAGCATAGGAAAATCTTGATTTGAACTTGGGAAATGCTTTGAAATGTCATTTGAAAACTTAGGATTTTGAGAAAATCAGATCCTGAGAAAGACTTGGAAATTCTTGAGAAAATAGATTTTTTTTAATTGAAATTGGAAAAAGAATTTGAGAATAATGCAATTTGAATAATATGAATGAATGGATATGAATTTGAAAAGGGAATTTCATTAAGGAATTGGGAAATCCTTTTAAAACTTTGAAAAATGCAGTGCATTTTGAAGTTAGCCTAAGTGTGTAGGTTGAATGTGGCTAATACGAAGATCATAAATCTTGGTTTTCTTTGTATTCTGACTATGGCCATAAATACGAATCCCACCGAGTTTATAAACTCCATAAGAGCTTGTGCACGTGCCATTCGTGTAAACCATAGTGAATTTGAAATAATGTGCATGAATCATACATCACATATTGAAATTTGCATAAATTAAACTATATGCAATGCAACCCTATTCTAAGCAGAAATGTAACTCTTATTCCAAATATTACATTGATTTTTACATGGAATTGAAATAAAATAAATAAAATCTAAGTCTTCTTCTTGAATGTTCCTGCAAAACTAGAAAACAAGGTTAGCACAAAAATGTAGGTTTTTCTGAATTTATCCGAAAATATGGGAAATTATCGGATATTATTCAGATATAAACCCAAAATCATACCCCCTTTGATATAAACATGATGAATAATGAATAAATTTCGAAAATAAACTTGAAAATTCGAAATTGGGGTCAAAATGACCAAAATACCCCTGATGACCTTGAAATCAGGGTTTTCTGAAAGAATTTTTGTAAATTTTGGAAATTTGAAAATCAAATGAAATAAATCAAACATAATATGATGAAATATGATGATATGCATGAAATTTTGGGAGAATTAGAAATTGAAATTTCGAAATTTAGGTCAAAATGACCAAAATACCCCCAATAACAAGACTATGGCCTTGAAACCAGGGTTTTCTGAAATAAATTTTGCAAAATTGAAAAATATGAAATGCAAAGGAGATTAAAATTAACCCTAATATGATTCTACATGCTTATGTACATGATAAAAACCTTAAAATGACGAAAATATCCCAAAATATCAAATTTAGCCTATTTTCGCTTGATTTTCGCTTCTGAATTTAAAGATAAACTAACACATGGAGCAAATGAACTTGAAATTAAACCAAATTTGGCATGGACACCCAAAATAACCCTAAAAACAGAATGAAGCTCGAAAATCTAATTTTTTGTATTTTTAAATATGGAAATTCAAATAAAAACCCTAAATTTCATGATTTTTGCCTAAAATATTGATTCTAAAGGGGATTTAGGATATCAAACTTCCATAAAAATTTCCCAAATTTTATGGGATGACAGATGACAGTAAGGCAAAGATTTTTTCCTTTTACACTTTCTGGTTTTGACCTATGGTCGGAGCTGTACCACTCCGGCAAGTCGGATCGGAATCCGGCGACTCTAGTAAATGAAGGAAACAGACAGGTTTCGGTAGAAAATGTGAGAAAAATGGAATAAGGATGGGAAAATGTCTGAAATTGTGGGAAAATGTCCCTGACAAATAGAGGAATATTTGATATTTTTACAGAATTGGGATTTGGGTTACGGTTTGGAAAAGGGCATGCTGTTATCAGAGACCTAAATCTCTGGAATTTCTGGACATTGGAATCTGTTATACAGAAAGATAAAGTCCGGGAAAAATAATGAAACAGATCCAAAAATTCCCAAATTTTGGGAAATTGCAGAACATTATGTTAGGAAAAACTTTCATGTTGAAAGTTTTTGCAGACAGGCTATAGATTGAACAGACTCGATGTATTAGGGTATGTCTGTACCCTGACACAGGAAAATCAAAATTTTCCCAGGGGTATGGGAAATCCGATTTTTGACAGAGGTCAAAACTTATTGGAAAAAGCTCAAAATTTCCAGATCATTAGTAGATTCAATCCTAAATCCACTGTGATTTTTGGATAGCAATCCAAATCTCCCACAAGGGTGGTGTCGGAGGTTCTTTTCTGCTAAAGCAGAAATTGGAAATTCGGGAGGGTTCAAAAACCCGATCCAGTGTTTTATTTTTTTTATGGGGTTATAAAACCCGAATGAACCTGAGTTTTTTTACTGGGAATCAAAAACACATAGATGCATCTACCAAAAAAATATTCAAGATTTATTGACAAGAATTTAAGCATGAAGTAATGAATGGACTAGACATATGACTGAAATTTATAAGATTGATAAAGAAATCTAAATAAACTAGCCTAAGTATGCAAAATGAAATCAACTACCATGCTCATAACATTAAACTTATAAAAAAATGATAAAAATTTATCATAGGGTGGTAGAAAAACTGTTTAATGTATGCTATTAGTGAGAGGGGATCTGATCCATAGATTGGATGAATCCTATTCTCTCATATAGCAAAAACATGGAATGTATAGAAAAGTAAACAACCATATAACCATTTTTTTTCTTTTTCGTTTGATAAGATGGAGAGATCTTACCTTGAGGGTTACTTGGAAGGGCCGATGGAGTGCTGAGGCAATGGGAGTGAAAGTGTTTGAAGGAATGCTGGAGGTAAGCTACAACTGGGCGTCACCAAGGAAGGGGTTGCACTTGCTGTGGCTGAAGGAGAGGAGCTTCACTTGCTGCACCGGCTGGAGCTTGAAGACTGCTTTGATATGGAGGTAGTAGCTGCAGCAAGGAGATGTGGCAGTGATGGTTGGCTGTTGTCCAAGTGAAGGAGGCTGTGTTGCTGCAATGAGAGAGAGAGAGAGAGAGAGAGAGAGAGAGAGAGAGAGAGAGAGAGAGAGAGAGAGATGGGTTAGGAGGCAGCCGTATGGCCTTCCTCCTTCTTTTCCATAAAATCAAAACTTAGCCTCTCCTGTCCCTCCACTTAGGTCTTAATAGCTTAATGAAAAAAAGAATCTCCCAACAGCCTACGTGAATGGGAAAGGGAAGTGCGTGAATGGCTCTCTTGGGCAGCCATAGGTTTCCTCTTTTTTTGTTTTTTGGACTTAGGGCTTAATAGCCATTTGCCCTAAGTTTTCTAGGTTTAATTTTTCTAGGAATGAGAGAGTGAAATCATCTTTTACGTGAATGGTTGGCAGCCATACGGCTGTGGAGGGAAATGGCAAGGGAGTAAGGAAGAAAGGGGAAAGAAGGAAAGAAGAGGAAGAAGAAAAAGAAAGAAAAGGGGAAAAAGAAAGGAAAGAAAGAAAAGGAGGGAAAAAGGAAAAGGGAAATAAAAAATAAGAAAAAAAATGGAAAGTGGGGCTGGAGGCTTGGGTGACCACCTTGTGGGTCCCACCTCCTCTCTAAAAAAAAATAAAAATAAAAAATAAATAAAAATCAATAAAAACAAAAAATAAACAAATAAAAAGAAGCATCTTTTTTTTTTTTTAATAAAATAAAAATGCAAATGAATGGGCCATCTCAGAGCGGGTCCAAATTTTGATTTTTGAAATTCATTTTGAAGATTAGAGGGGTAAAATAGTCTTTTTAGAAAAATTTTAGACGAAACGAGCTATTTTTGGCAGTTTTTGAAATGAGCTCGGATTTTGAAGTTCAATACCTCGTTGCGAAGAAAATTCAATGTAGAATTTGAAAATTTAATTTTGAAAGAAATCCAGATTGTTTTTCTTGAGAAAATATTTTCAAACGAAACGAGCTATTTTTGGCAGTTTTTTGAAACGAGCTCCGATTTTGAAGTTCAATACCCCGTTGCGAAGCAAATCCAATGTAGAATTTAAAAATATAATTTTGAAAGAAATCCAGATTGTTTTTCTTGAGAAAATGCTTCCAAATCTATTTTTAGACAAAACGAGCTATTTTTGGTAGTTTTTGAAATGAGCTCGGATTTTGAAGTTCAATACCCCGTTGCAAAGCAAATCCAATGTAGAATTTAAAAATTTGATTTTGAAAGAAATCCAGATTATTTTTCTTGAGAAAATATTTCCAAATTTAGACTCCTGGGGTGAAAATGTCAATTTTGGAAACCTGAGGTTTGAAATTGATTTCTGAAAACTTTTAAAACTCAATCTGGATTGAAATTTATAAAGCTGGAGTTCTGGACTTCGAAAATGAAATGAAATGTGATGAAATGTTATGAAATGCTGAGAAATTATATGAAATGATGAGAAATGACATGAAATGCTATGCAAAATGCTAACCCTGAATGAAGAATTTTGGATGTTAGACCCCGATTGACACTTGTACCAGTTCAAAAAGTGTTAAAATTGACAAAATTTGCAAAAATGGTTGAAGAAATGATTTTCGAGCTCTGCCAAGCTAGAGTAACGCTGAAAACTAGGGTTTGAGCTGGATTCAACTGAAATGAACTGGATTGAGCTGGGTTTTAGAGTTTTAGAACTCAAATGAACTCAACAAACACTGACTCAACTGACGTTTCCAACTGAATTTTCAAGAAAAGCTGCCATTTTTAGAGAAATGGTATGGAATGGTCATTGGAATGAAGTGAATTACGAACCTGAACTGGGTTTGAGCTAAAACAAAGGTCAGTAATACTGAGATGAACTAAAATCAAGTCTCAAACACTAACTCAACTGACTGAACTCGGCTCAATTTCAGCTGAAAGAGCTGAAATGGACTAAAATGGGCTCCTAGACACTTGGAAATGGTTTTGAACTGAAATTGGAGCACTTGAACTTCTGGTGAGCTCAAGTTAGACTCTGGGGAACATGACTGACTGGGAATGACTGACTTTGAGACAATTGGCTTGGATTCGAGTGAGAAATGAGCTCATTTTTGAAGAAATGATCCCATTTTGGCAGGAATGGTCAGAAATGAAAATGGTCTGTTCATTGTGAGCTCAGATGAGCTTGAGATGACTGATATTCTAACTGTCTTGAACTGACCAATGAGCTTGGTTGACTCCGACTGACTGGGGTCCGGGATGACCTAGGGGTAAAATGGTAATTTTCCTAATGAAAATGGGTAAAATGGTGCTTTTCTGAAACTGACTCGGGGTTTGACTCCTACACTGACCTAACAGGGTTGGCACTGAACAAGGAGGATTGTTTGAGAATGAGTGAGGAAAATTTGGGGTGTTTACAGGGACCCATCCTGACATCACTCATGAGAGAAATGATATTACCTATGAGGGATTTTTCAAAAACCATGAAATTTTAAAAAGTCTTCGTTATGACCAAAAAGTTCGAATATTCTTTTGTCCAACCTTTATCAAAAATCAACCCTTGTGTTGATCATGTTTTCAAAAATAGGTTTTCGAACCATGGCATTGAAAAATCAACCCTCGTGTTGATCATGTTTTCCAAAATAGATTTTTGAACCATTGCATTGAAAGATCAACCCTTGTGTTGGTCTTATCTTCCAAAAATAGGTTTCAAATTTTGTGTTGATCATATTTTCCAAAAGTGGTTTTTCAAAACGTTATATTCAGAGATCAATCCTGGCATTGGTCTCATCTTCCAAAAATTGATTTTAAATCATTATAGTCAAAGATCAACGCCTGTGTTGGTCTTGTCTTCCAAGATTGGTTTTTCAAACTGTCATATTCAAAGATCAATCCTGGCATTGGTCTTATCTTCCAAAAATGGGTTTTAAATCATTATATTCAAAGATCAACCCCTGTGCTGGTCTTCTCTTCCAAGATTGGCTTTTAAAACATTAACTTCAAAGATCAACCCTTGTATTGATCTTATTATCAATTTCGAACTATTATTTTTAGAAATCAAATCTGTTGTTGGTCTTCTTTTTCAAAAATTAGATTTTCAAACCATTGCCTTCAAAAATTGACCCTCATGATGATCTCTCATGTTTGATTTGAAGGATCAGTTCTCGTACTGATCATTCTTCTTACGGTAGATTTTCTTCCCAAAAATGTTTCTTTCACTTATCTTTAAATGAACGTTTTTTCCAAGATCCCATATGCAGGCTGGATCAGAAAACTCCTTTTTCTCAAATCTTATAAATCTTCAGTTAATTTTGATATTTTTATCAGTTTCATTCATTTTATTCATATCTTTATCAAGTTTACGTCAATTTTATCAAGTTTTATCAAATTTTCCTCAATTCTATTAAATTTTATCAAATCTCTTTACCCTTTCAGGTTAAGGGATAAACCTGATGCCTCTTTCCCATGAGGTATTTTCTAAATATTCTTTGTACCCTTTCAGGTTAAGGGAAAAACCTAACCCTCGTTGTCCGAGGTGTACCCTTTCAGGTTAAGGGATAAACTTGGCCCTCGTTGTCCGAGGTGTACCCTTTCAGGTTAAGGGATAAACCTGACCCTCGTTGTCCGAGGTGTACCCTTTCAGGTTAAGGGAAAAACCTGACCCTCGTTGTCCGAGGTGTACCCTCTCAGGTTAAGGGATAAACCTGACCCTCGTTGTCCGAGGTGTTCCCGCTCAGGTTAAGGGATAAACCTGACCCTCGTTGTCTAAGGTGCTCCCATTCAGGATAAGAGAAAATCCTGAGACCCCTTGTAGGAGCGATGACGCTACCTATGAGGATTCTTTTGTAAATACAAGTTTTATCAATCTTTATTGAGTTTCTAAATTTATATCAATTTCCCTTCGTTAAATTTTCCTAAATTTTATTCTTGTTCCCATTCAGGATAAGGGAAAATCCTGAGACCCCTCATAGGAGCAACAATGTTACCTGTGAAAATTCTTTTCCAAAATAAATTTTCAAAATTTCTTTCCTTTCTTCTTCTCCATTTTTATAAATTTTATTCTTCTCCCCTTTCAGGTTAAGGGGTAAACCTGAATCATTCCTTTCTAAATTCTCATCAAATGTCTATTCCATTTCCCCTTCAGGATAAGGGATAATCCTGAAAACACCGAAAATCATTCTTGCTCAATTTTTAAATATCTTAGAATGTCGGTGTCCCTTTTTCTTCAAATCTCCGCCAGAAAACCCAGTACTCATACTGGGGCATTTTTGAAAAATCCAATACTCATATAGGTAAACCTAGCGCTCGTGCTAGTGTCTGGCTGACCGATCAGTTAGCCTCTCAGGATCAGTCTTTGCACTAACCCTTCATCAAAAATCAAAGCTCTAAATCCAATGTTGACCTTCGAGTCATTCAAATCTCAAATTCAAGCCTTCATGTTACAATCTTTCCTCAATTCTCCTTAAAATTCTGCCAGTCTTCTTCTATCCCTTCTCATCAACTTTCCTTTGAGATTCGAGTTTTTCGACTCGAACCTCCAACTCTTTCCTTTGAGATTCGAGCCCTGACTCGAACTCTCCAACTCTTCTTCAAAGATTTGGGTCTTAGCTCGAGTCTTCTTTCCTTCAAAAAATCTGAACTTCCAAGTTTTCCTTCAAGGTTCGAGCCCTGACTCTAATTTTCCTGTTTTCCTTCGAAAATTCGAGTTTTCTTGCCTTCAATGAATGAACTTTCAAGTTTTTCGAGCCCTGACTCGAACTTTCCTACTTTTCCTTCAAAAAATTTAGGTTTTATCTCAAGTTTTCTTGCCTTCAGTAAATGAACCTTCAAAGTTTTGATTCGAGCCCTGACTCGAACCTTCCTGCTGTCCGAAAATTTGAGTTTTATCTCAAGTTTTCTTGCCTTTAATAAATGAATTTTCAAGTTTTCCCTTGAGATTCGAGCCCCGACTCGAACCTCCCAGTTTTCCTTTGAAAATTCGAGTTTTTAACTCGAATTTCTTTGTTTTCCTTGTAGAATCCGAGTCCTGATTCGGATACTCTTTCAAAGGCTTACCTTCAAAATCCAGTTGTATATCAAGCTTATCTTCAAAACTTTAAATTCACATTTACCTTCAGAATTCAGCCTCATGTTGGATTCTTCTCCAGAATCCCACTAATATGTCAAAATTCGATATTAAGCAAAGGTTTTGTCATCAAGGATTTCAGGAAAATCTTGCCAAATTGCCATAAAATAGTTGTTAATCTCAAAATTATATAAAGAATTTCCTCAAATCTCCTTAAGTATTCCTTCCAAAAGGGTGAAGCTTCTGTGAAGAAAGGCTCAAACTCCAAATTTTCTGTTGGTCAACCAAGAGGATGAAGAAAAATCTTCGACATGACCGGTAAAGGAAATATTCAATGATGCTGAAGAGTCATAAATGAGCTGATATTGATCATAGCTATGGCACATTCTTAAAGATTATCCTTTGGCAGTAAGATAGTGGAAATATCCTGGGCAGTCTGAAAAGAACCTACCCAATCCATATATATCCTCAGTCCTTCAAAGTTGCAATCAAATATCCGCAAAAGGGATCTCTCAATTGTCGTCAAGATGAAGGCAAATTAAGCGAGTAGACCCCCGGGGCTAAAGAAGATTTGAAACATCTCCAAGATGACGGAGTTTGTGATGGATCCTTCCAAGGAAAATTCAGATCACCGTCGAGATGAAGGCGGATGTGATGGACCTACCGACAAACCCTAAAAGATATTTGATTCCAGCTATCATCTAAAGACCTTTGAGCTAATACCATCATATATAATCCCTGAGATAAATGAAGGATCGGAACATCTCCAAGATGAAGGAGTTTGTGACGTACTCTTTCCCGAAAAAGAGAGAAAAGTTTGAACATCTCCAAAATGAAGGATGATGTAAAAGCCCAAGAAAGCCCCATGACTCAAAAGAGTGCAAAAAGATCATCATGGGAAAATACCCAGGATATCAAACTGCCCAAATTGCAAAGAATCTTCTTTATCTATGTGAAATTCTTCTATCAATATATTTTCATCCAATTACTTTTTATGAAGCTAAGAATATTTGCTCTCCTTTCATATCAAGGAAATTGATAGCATCCTCGAAGGAAAACCAACAACAAAATTTGACTTTGATCCTCGATTCCATGGAGTTAACCTAGTTGAGGGTAATACTCTAGGTGGAAGAGGGAACATTTTCCGAAAGTGCTCACCTTCAATTACCTTGAAACAACTACAATTTTATCATTTTGGCAAAAATTTTCCAACTTTCTTGATAAGAAATAATAACTTAACATATGTTTGATACATCTTGGTGTTGCCTTTTCCTTCTTTCGCATAGTCGAAAGAGTTGCCTTCCCCTCTTTCATAAGAGTTGCCTTCTCCGTCTTTCGCTTTGTCGAGAGACTCACCTTCTTCTTGATAAAAGGATTGCCTTATCAGTCTTTCGCTTTGTCGAGAGACTCGCCTTCTCCTTGATAAAAGGATTGCCTTCTCCGTCTTTCGCTTTGTCGAGAGACTCGCCTTCTCTTTTCTAAAAGGATTGCCTTCTCCGTCTTCCGCTTTGTCAAGAGACTCACCTTCTCCTTTCTAAAAGGATCGCCTTCCCCGTCTTTCTCTTTGTCGAGAGTCTCGCCTTCTCCTTGATTAAATGATCGTCTTCCTCGTCTTTCGCTTTGTCGAGAGACTCGCCTTCTCCTTGATAAAAGGATTGCCTTTTTCGTCTCTCGCTTTGTCGAGAGACTCGCCTTCTCCTTGATAAAAGGATTGCCTTCTTTGTCTTTTGATTTGTCAAGAGACTCGCCTTCTCCTTGATAAAAGGATTGTCTTCTTCGTCTTTCGCTTTGTCGAGAGACTCGCCTTCTCCTTGATAAAAGGATTGCCTTCTCCATATTTCGCTTTGTCGAGAGACTCGCCTTCTCCTTGATAAAAGGATCACCTTATTCATCTTTTGCCTTGATCAAAAGATTTGCCTTCTCCTTGCCAAAAGGATTGTCTTCTTCATATTTTTCATTTTGCCTTCTCCTTACCAAAAGGATTGTCTTCTTCATATTTTTCATTTTGCCTTCTCCTTACCAAAAGGATTACCTTCTTCATATTTCACTTGCCTTCTCCTTGTTAAAAAGATTGCCTTCTTCATATCTTACATTTTGCCTTCTCCTTGTTAAAAGGATTGCCTTCTTCATATTTTACATCTTGCCTTCTCCTTGCCAAAAGGATTGCCTTCTTCATATTTTCATATTTTACTTTCTCCTTGCTAAAAGGATTGCCATCTTCATCGCCATCTTCATATTTCGCTTTTACCTTCTCCTGTTCAAAGGATTTGCCCTCTTCTATCTTTTCCTCTTGTCAATAGATTCATCTTCTTGATAAAAAGTTTGCCTTATTCATCTTTCACCCCATCAAAAGATTCACCTCCTGTTACTTATTCATCGTTCATTTTGTCTCACATCTCCTTACTTTCCATCTCTCACATTCCCAGAAGAGTTGCCTCATTCAGTTGAAGTATCTCTCCTGTCCCATCACGGTTTCGAGAATTCCGTATGGTCGTTTCCCACTCAGGTTAAGGGTCAAAACCTGTACTTCCTACGAGAGGTCATTAAATTCAAAAGCTGATTTAGTCTCAACAATGAGACGTCCAAGTTCATCCCTTTTTCAAAGCTTTAGGGAACCCCATTTTCTTCCTCCTTTCGCAAACCCCTTTCGGATTTGTTCGTCCAAACTCCGAAGGACCCATCATGGTCTCTTCACTCAAGGATTCCATATGGTCGTCCCCTTCAGGTTAAGGGTTAAAGCCTGAACCTCGCCCATCGAGGTATCTTCCTTTTTCAGGTTTTGGTTAAACCTAAATCTCGTTCCAACAAGTTTCCCTCGTTTCGATGAGGTGTTTTCCTCCAGTCCCATCATGGTTCTTCCCATCGAGGAATCCATGCTCTGATCCTACTCAAGCTTCATCTCATGAGACATTTGCCAAAAATGTCCCATCAAGGTCCTTGTAAACACCCCAAATTTTTACCTTCATCCAGTGTTTGTCCATTTCATAAGTCATTACAGATCATTGCATGTCATTGCATGCATTCTGCATAGCATTGCATGTCATTGCATAGCATTGCATCTCATTTTCGAGATCCAGCACTCCTATTTCAAAACATTCAATCCAGATTTGAATTTTAAAGCTTTATTTCAGAATCAATTTCAAAACCTGGGTTTTTATTCAATACTCTGTCATTTTCCAACCCCAGGACTTTATATTTCGAAATATTTTCTCAGAAAACAATCTGGATTACTTTCAAATTCAAACTTTAATCGATTTCAATTCACAGATGAGACCCATTTAGATGGTGTCGCTTCTGAATGCCTCTATTCATCAAATTTCTCAAATTTTTGAAAGTTTCAGTCCGATCAGGACTCTGTCTCAGAGTCCTAATCCGGTCAGAAGTCTGGTTTTTAAGTCTGTTTTACTTCCATTCTCAATTTTTTTCGTTTGTTTTCGAAATTTAGGTCATTTCACAGAGTCCAGTTAGTTCAGGACTCTATTTTAGAGTTCGGTCGAGTTGGGAGTCTAACCCTGATTGTGTTTTCTGACTTATTTCATCATTTCTTGATAAAATCTTTTGAAAATTCTTTCATTTGGCTTTTAAAATCTAAAATCTCAGAGTCCTAAGAGTTCAGGACTCTAACCCGGAGTTCCAGTTCGCTTGAGACCCTATTTTCAAAGATCTTGAATTTCAAATACTGATTTTAACCCCTTTTCAAAGCCATTTTCAGTGTTTATTTCAAAAATGTTCAAAATTCGATGTGGGCCCACTCAGTTGGCACCATATCCAGAGGAATTCTAACTCAGTTAGAACCCTATGCCATTTCAAAAATCCTAATTTTAAGATTACTTTTGAAAATCCTTTTGAAAACTCCTTCAATTTCAAGTTTTAAAATCGCTTTTTGAAAAACTCAAGTAGGGCCCACTCGGGGTGGTGCCATATTCGAGTAAGTCAGGGCTAGACTAGGGTTAGTTGATGTCTTGGTTAGTGTTAGAGGTTTAGAAGAGTCAAAAACATTTTGAAAAACTCATTTTTGAAAGTTAGTTTTTAAAACTAGTGTTTTTAAAGGTTTTTAAAAGTGTTTTAAAAACCCAATGTGAGAGAATGCCAAGTGGCACCACATTTGGGGGATTCTTAGGTTTAGCTAGGGGTTAATTAGGAACTATTTAGGATAATTTAGACTAGGGGTAGTTAGGTAACTCCACCCCAAAATCGCCCCCCCCCCCTTTAGAGTCCAAAATTTTCAAAATTGTCAATTTTTAAACCTAATTTTTTTATTATAAATAGAGGCATAAGGGGGGTCGATTTTCCCAATCTCTCTCCTATTGGATTCTTGGAGATTCTCTCTCCTCTTCAGCCCTTCCTCCATTGCAGCAACCTCAAGGTAATGTTTTTCTTTAATTTTTAGTTTTTATTTAATGTTTTTCATTGTTTTAAGCATGATTTAGCCATTGGCTCCATCATCTTCATGGATTAAACCATGGACTCAACCTCAAGAAACATCAAGAATCAGCAAGAACAATCCAAGAAGGTGATCTAACCATGTTTTGGATGATTTACAGAGATTTTAATCCATTAGAATTGATTTTAACATGATTCTTTGCATGATTAACCAATAAAATATATGATTTACCCCTTTTAATGGGTTAAATCTATGTTTTAAAGGTGATATCAAATTCCAGCCATTGATTCCCTGTTTTTAATTTATTTTCATGGTTTATTCATGTTTGTTTTACGTTTTACGTTTTACAACATAAAATTAATTTTTATTTACTGTTTTATGGTTTATTTTATTGATTTACATTAGTTAATGCATGGTTTGTCAAGTTTCTTAAATTTCTGTGTGTTTTAGGTTTAGAACAGTAAAGATGATGTTAGTTCGGATTGAAGAACTCATTGTTTATTTCTGAATTTTTTATATGTGATGAATGCATGAGTCATTGAGTTACTGTAGAAAAATCAGAGGTTTTGGATCTGGGGAACCCTGTCAAAAAAATCAGACATCAAATCGGGTTTTTAAAGCTGTAAAATCGTGGTTAAAATCAAGAAGGTAACTTGCTGTGATGATATTTCTCTCATCTTATATTCGATTTTAGATCTGTAAAGTGCTATGGATTCACATTGAATAGATCTGTCTGCTGTGAAATTTTCGGATTTTTTTATTACTGTTTAGTATTTTTCCTCTTTCAGAGAATCTGTTGTTAAATTTAAAACTCGTTAGGGTTTACCAAAACCCTAATCAGATTTGTGTTAGTTTTAAATCCCAAACCACAGATCCGATTTTAGATCTGTAAAAAGTGAGTATTGTTATTTTTCTGTCTACTGTTCACCACTAAAATGTCAGATATTTTTGTTTAGGTTTTTTATTTATGTTTGTATTTTCAATCTGGAATAGCTGTTTTAATACCTGTTAAGAGTGATATATTTTAGCTCAGATTGCCAGAAGGGTTTCTCCCCAACCAGAGATGATTTTTCCAATATGTAAATTGGAAAATCTCTGTTTTCCTTTCTAGTTAGTCTCTGTAAAATTTTATAAATTTCCATGGAGATTTGACCCCTGGTTCAGGTCTTGGACTGAGACTGGTTGGTGAATTAGGTCAAAAATAGCATATTTTAGGGTTTAATGCAATTTTCGGATTAATTTAATGTCAAAAAATTATTTTTATAATTCCAATTCGATATTAGGGTTATAAAAAGTGCAGGTACCAATTTTTATTTATTTTGGAATCCATTTGATCTCTGAATTAATAAAATTGCAAAATCGGGTTCCTGAAAGATCCAAAACACTGCTAAAATCACAGTTTTTGTGATATTATTGGATTTTTGTGCATAAGCATATATTTTTAGGGTTTTATCATGTTCATAATCATATTAGGATGCTTTAGGTTTAATTTTGTGCTCATTTGATTTCATTTAGTGCATAAAACCTAAGTTTTTACCAAAATCTCTTTTTAAAAAACCCTGATTTCAAGGCCATAGTCTTGCTATCGGGGGTAATTTGGTCATTTGACATAAATTTCGAAATTCCTAACCCTAATTTTTACATATTTACGCATGTCATATCATATTTAGCTTAGTTTATTACATTCAAATTTCAAAACTTGCATTTTATCAAAATATCTTTCTGAAAACCCTAATTTCAAGGCCATAGTCTTGTTATTAGGGGTATTTTGGTCATTTGGACCCCAATTTCGAAATTTCATATTTTACCTTTATTATTTCTTCATATTTTATCATTTTTATTTAAGGGAATCATGGCAAAAAGGCTTATATCTAGCAAAATCCAACAATTTCCTGATATTGTTGGATAAATCTAGAAAAGCCAACATATTTTCATTAACCAAGTTTTCTAGTTTGGCAGGTACACTGAAGACTTTATTTTTCATGTATTTAAATTTCAATAGTAATGTAATTTGTAATTAAACTTTGGAATAAGAATTTACATTTCCTGCTTAGATTAGGTTGCATTGCATATAGTTTATTTTTATAATTTTAATGCGTGATGGATGATGATTCATGCATAATTTTACAAATTCACCATGGTCTACACGAATGGCACATGCACTAGCTTCTATGAAGTTTATAAACTTGGTGGAATTTGTATTTATGGCCATAGTCAGAATACGAATGATACTCAGATTTATAATCTTCACATTAGCCACATTCAGCCTACACTCTTAGGCTAACTTCAAAAATGCACTGCATTTCTCAAAAATACAAAAAGTATTTCTCAATTCCTCAAATCCATATTCATTCATTTCATGCATTTGCCAATTCCAATTCAAATTTCAATTCAAAGAAGTTCATTTTCTCAAAATCTCCTAAGTCTTATAGCAAAATCGATTTTCCCAAAGACATTGAATTTCAAAGAATATTTCAAATATTTCCCAAGTTCCAAATTCAAATTTTTTAAGTTAGAATTTCAATTTCAAAGTTTGAATTCAGAGAAACCAAGTCTCTCAGAGTCGATTTTCACCAAATGTCAAGGATTTCTCAAAATCGATTTTTATTTCTCTCAGAAGTATATTTCAAATCCCAATTCATGATTTTCCATGTGATACCTATTCTAAATATTTCAATCATTCAAAGCAAACATCATGTTTTCAAAATGTGCATTTTCTGAAAATTCATAGCACATGCCTGATTCTATGTGCATTTAGAAATTAGAATATGATTTAGACAAGTTGAATAGAGTAGAGCATAAGATTGATCCTTGGTTCAATTACCCCTGTTAAAGGTGGCAGGAACGGTTGAACCTCGTACCGACAGGCGAGTCCCATTCTACGGAATTTTCCCGCATTTTAAAACGGAGGCGAGTTATTTTCAAAATCTTTTTCAAAGGTCAGTTTGATTCGCAAAAGTTAAAAATTTTGCGATGATAACAGGTTTGGCGACCGTGATGGGACCTATCTTTGCCTGATCAATCTAATGCTCTACTTAGTTCAAATTGTCAAAATCGATTTCCATGGAATGTCAGCTTTGCTTTATGATATCATGTGAACCTAGGAGCCTAGACTTGAACCCAGCTGACATGGAATGCATATAGACTAGGTATGGTTTGCTAGGACCATATTGAGGAGAATTATTCATGCTCACATAGACTTAGGTCTAATACAACACTCCTCAATTTAGGAATTGTATGAAAACAATGTTTGCTTCTTCAAATATTTCAAAAATCTATCTCTTTAGGACTTAGAGCCTTCTGTTTGATTGCATGTGCTCATGTTTTTCAAAAACCACCCCACCAATATTGTCCCGGTCTTCACGTTGCTGGGCTCTCTTCCAGAACCATAGTTCGGGACAGAGCCTCACAACTGGGCCACCTATTTGGGTGAAACCCCCCCTGCCACGTACCAAGGGCCATAGTCCAACGTATATCGGCAGGTGCTCAAGGATGTTGGAAAACTTGAACCTAGAACCGGAGAAATTGATTTTATGCCACGTACATCGAGCCTTGGCTTGAGTATATAGGCATAACTGGATTGGATACAGTTGATCTGAACCTTAGAGTTAGGATTAAGGTCCTACAACTATTTCAAAATTTGTGCATCTAGAGTCAGCTTTTAGGGAATGTTGTATGTGCATACTTGTTTGTGCAGAATGTGATTGAATATGTTATAGTCATTTCCTTTTATTTTCCATATTTTCCTCAAATTTCTAAAATACTGGACGATTTTCTCAAAATTCCCCAATCTATGTCCATGTACTGTCCATGTTTTAAATCTTGGACGATTTTCCAAAATACTTCATTTATTTCTTCATATTTCATCAAACCCTGGACGATTTTCCAAATTTCCCTTCATTTCCTTCAAAACTCCAGGTGATTTCCCATCTTTCCTGTCTTCTGGATCTCGAATTTCCTGCTTTATTTTTATCCTGCCTGCATTTTTCTCAAAATTCCTGTATTTTTCTCAAATCTTATTCCAATTTCCATGTCTTCCAGTCCGATGGCATCCAGTCAACTTGATTCAGTCTTCCCTGAGGGTCACATCTCCTACGAGGTGCGACAACGTCTTCCCGAACATCGAGCCCTCAACACCGGATCCTTCTTTCCCCGGTGGTATTATTCATGGTTCAAAAACTTCTCTCGTATGTTTCCGGACCATCTGGACGAGTGTGGATTGGAACTGGCGTCCGCAGTGGGAAAGCAGACAGTCAACGGCAACTTGATCCATGCACTAGCAGAGCGGTGGAATCTGAGCACTTCTACCTTCTGGTTCCCGTGGGGCGAGATGACAGTACTGATGGATGAATTTTCAGAGATTATGGGATTGCCCGAGCCAGCCGGTCAGCCTGGAGATCCATTGGAGAAACAGTTTCTGATTAATGTTAAGGGTCTGGACCCTAAGGATGCCTTAGCTCGCATGACAGGACGCAAGTCTTGGCCATTGATTGAAGAAGATGGGAATGAATACGTGGACCTGCTTGAAATCTACAGACAGCATGGGACATTTGTGGAAGTCAGCTCGTTGTATAAGACAGCTCGAGAGAGAATTCAGCACGCGATGGTTCTGTGCACGGTGGGATTAGCTTTCTTTCCCGATGGACGGAATTATATAGATATCAGAATAGTTCAGCTTCTAAGGAGATGGGGAAGTCGACAGACCAACCGCCTCTCGATTGCCATGGCCGCACTCGCCTTTCTATACCGAGGGTTGACTCGTTTCACACTCAGAGAATCCATTCTAGTCGAAGGGTGCACCTATGCCTTGCAGTCTTGGTTCCTCCGACATGTGCCAGTCTGAGCCAGTTCATTCAGATACAATGGAGAGAAGCTTCTTCCAGTTGCACGATACCGGTTCTTGATCGACAACCTTCAGGAGGAAGAAGTCGTATGGGACTACTTTGATCGCCAGGAATCACCTCCCAGATATACTTATGCATACGGCAAGCGATTCAGGCTACTTGGCCCATTTTTCTGCGCATACTATCATCCAGAGCGGTGTGTCAGGCAGTTCTCTCAGAGGCAGAAGCGCGTAGAGATTCGTCCACTAGCCGGGGTTCTGCCAAAATTCGATCTCACATCAGATCAGTGATCCGGAGCATACCATTCTGCCAGACATGGCTGAGATTCTTTTGTCAGTCTTACTATTTTTCCTGGTCCTCGTGTATCTTTTGATTATCTGGAGTGGTGGAAAATTGTCTGTCCCCCTCCCCTCTGTCAAGTGTATTATTGATAAAATCATGTTTTTCCTCTCTATAAAAATTCCTTTATTTTACATTGGTTTGACGACCTCGCCTAGGTAACAAGGCATATTTTCAGTTGTTTATCTTGCAAAGAATAGCAACGCAATTGTTGTAATCCCAGAGACGACTCAATCCCTAGTAATGGGATATTATTTCAATTGTCTACCAAAATTCTCAACAAATATTTTCCTCCAAACCAAATTTCCTTCAGAAGCCTAACCATCAGTTCTGCCCTGCAGAGAGCATCAACAACACCCAAGAGAACATTTGCGATACCTGATGGTTGATACAAGATCCATAAAGAAAGCCGCATCAGTTGAAGGCGTCGCGTACTCAGTCGCTTCAGAAGAGGAAATGGACTCACCCCGTAGTCAGGGTCAGCAAGCAGAGGATGACGTGGATCCCCAGATGTACATCATGTTTAAGAAAATGATGACCAAGATGCTGGCAGAGCAAGCTGAAGCCAGTGCTGAACAGACTCCGATCAAACAGAAAGATAAGGGTCATGCCATCAAGAATGTGAAGATCAGTAAAAAGCAGAATCGTCATGAGGAAATGTCTGATGAGTCAGAATCAACAGATGATACTGACAAAGAGTATGAAAACAAGCAAGAATTCAAAAGGTCGACTCAGGGGCAGGGGTCGGCCTACAAATTCAAGAGTCAGTCTGTTGACGACCCTACGCAGTCACAACTCAAAGATGTGATGAAAATAGTTAAGGATCTTCAAACTCGTGACAAGGGCAAAAGAGTCTTTACAAGTGAAGACTTCTATGATGGACTGGATGGGGATGATGATCTTGATAATCTCCCCAAGAAATTTATCAAGTTTGATGGTTCGGGTGACCCAAAAGCACATCTCGCCCTATTCTTCGCAGAATGTTCCAGGTTCAAGAGGAACAATCGTGCCTTATTTCTCTGCTTCCCTCGCAGTTTGGAAGGTGTCGCAGCAAAGTGGTACTCAGAGCACATTAATCTGATAGAACTGAAAGAATTCGACAAAGTGGTCAATTTATTTATTGAGCGCTTTCTATTCAACGCTGAAGCACTCCCGACTCTCAGTCATCTCTGCAGTCTGAGGCAGAAGGAAAACGAGAAGGCCAGGGATTTTATTCATAGATGGAGATCCGCTTGCAATAAGATGTGCGAGCCAATAGCAGAAAGACACGCACTATCTTTAATCCTGAGCAACTTCTCGCAACCCCTGAGGGGACTAATTTCTACATCTCCATCGAAGAGCTTCATAGAACTAACAGAACGAGCCGAATGGCTCGAGTTGAGTATGGAGAACGGGTCTTATGAAGGTTTTATGTTTACAAAGAGTAACAGTCAACAAGAATCAAAGAAGAAAGCCCATTTTACCTACTCTGCCAATAACAGTAAGAATCAGAACAAAGGAAATGGAAAAAATCATAGTTATGCTTCAGGAGGGTCAAATCCCAACAAAAGTGATCAGAAAGGCAAGTCGATTATTCAATATGATAAGCAGCCACAGCAAACCCTCGAACAAAGATCAAGACCACAAGAAAAGTCGAAGCGGGAAGGATGGAGTTATAACCGCAAGTTTACTCCTCTAGACCAGTCCCTCGAGACAGTATTAGAATATATGCTTGGCAGTGATATGATTAAGCTTCCAAGGGTAGCTGACCCGCCAGTGGTTATGGGAAAAATGAAGGACAGATTCTGCAAGTTCCACCGAACTGTGGGACATGATACCGAGAACTGTTTCATTCTCAAAAACATCATACAAGATTATATTGACAAAAATCTGTTAGTAGAAGGGGCTGAAGATGAGAAAATGGAGATTCTAAAACAGCCTTTCTTGCAGCACTCAACAGCAATGATATCTGATCATCCCTTTCGGCCACAAGATCATATCCGACCATGCCCTAGCAGTGATATCAAGGTGCAGCATCAGGTATTAGTATTGCATAAGGCCCAGTCCAGTTCTCAAAAGATGGACCTCGTTGCAGCATTCAGTAAGCTGAAAGTTTCGAGAGAACCCGCTAGAATATCTCCAGAGGTAGCCAAAAGAATGCTATGGTTACCCAAGAACCTTGTCAAATCTACTTCGGAAAAAGGGAGAAAACCAGAAGAAAAGGTCGACACGGTGCAAAGACCAATCACTGCCCTCTCTAATATCCCTATCCTTGAGTTGGCACGTGCCTCTCCTAAGCATCAGCAAGTTCTGGATGATTTACTGCGAAAGATCAAAGTCAAGCCAGACACCACACCTGAAGACATGGCTCAGGTCGTTAATCAGGCCATGACCAATGCTCCCATAACCTTCTCAAATGAGGATCTGCCAAAACCTCACGCATTTCATAACAATGCCTTGTACATTGTGGTGCGAACCCGGGGAATGACTGTACCCCACGTGCTTGTAGATGGAGGCAGTAGCCTCAACATTTGTCCTGAAATGACTGCCAAGGCTCTGGGTATAAAAGAAGAAGAGTATACACCGGATCCGATCACCATTTATGGGTTTGATAATCATGGACAAACAACAAAGGGAAAGATCTTCTTGGAAATATTTATCAACTACTCTGTTCATACAGTGCTTTTCCATGTCGTTAACATGCCGCCAATGTATAATCTTCTACTGGGAAGAACATGGATTCATAATGCCAACGCCGTGCCATCCACTCTGCATCAGTGCATCAAGTGGTCTAAAGGTGGCATGATAACTACTGTTTTGGGGGAAGATCCTGAAGAGAGGCTACCTCAGCCTATGATCCCTAGGCCAACTTATACTACTGATATCCCTAGCATTAGGGAAAGTGAAGAAATTGTTCTCAGTGAAAGCCTTGAAATGCTAAAGTTAGGAGCAACATCAGAGACAAATCACACAGCAGCGATGGTCCAATGGCAAGGACCACATTTCTTTAAGATTGGGGGTCGTCTCGATTACAGTACTTTCAAGGACCATCCTTTTTTCCCGCAGTTTGTTAGGACCAAGAAAGGATTTGACCTGTTACTGAAGCATGGTTATCAGCCTTTCAAAGGATTGGGCAAGAACGGAGATGGCCGGCTAGAGCCAGTGATCCCTGATCATCATCCGCGCAGGGCAGGACTAGGATTCATGTGCAAAAGATCCCACAAAAATACTGTCTTCATTAAAGGGATCCATTAAAAATTTTCTACCATCTGTCTTTTCTATTTCATTCATTTGATTTTTGCAGTTTGTAGGGACAATGTTCCATTTCAGTTCATTTTAAATGTCCTTATTTCATTTCAAGTCTTCAATAAAGTTATCAAGTTTCTCGTCTATCTGGATGTCATCTTTCTCTTATTCCTCTACAATTTGTCTTCAAAATTCATTTGTTCTTATCTTTTTTATTTCCATGCAATTTATGTCATAGTAAAGGAGCTTTCTCTAAAAGCTATTCCTTTTCAAAATTTCAGAATGTCTTCTCAACCGATAAAAAGGTTAGTCTTTAATCCTTCAATCCTATCGAAACCGACAAAGATATATCGGGTCCGAGCAAGAGCAGGGGATAGTAAGGTCACAAAGCAGTCAGAAGAAATGGCAGAATTCGATTCGTCGCTTCCAGAGTTGCCAGAATTTGCAGCGATTCAGAAACAAGATGAACCATCGACCCTAGTCCAGGATCCGACTGAGGACATCAATATTGGTTCAGAAGATAGTCCAAAAATTCTCAAGATCGGCACCAACCTAAGTACAGATGAGAAGGAAAGGCTCATTGACTTTCTCAAGCAGCACCAAGAAGTATTCGCATGGACTTATGAAGATATGCCTGGTTTAGATCCTAAATTGGTGGAACATCGACTCGTTCTGAAGCCTGATGCGAAACCTGTTAAACAAAAGTTAAGGAAAATGGATCCTCGAATCGAGCAACAGGTCAAGGAAGCACTTGAGGACTTGCTTAAAGCAGGATTCATTCGAGCAATAGATTATCTAGACTGGTTGGCGAATATCGTTGCAGTTCCCAAGAAAAATGGCAAAGTGTGAATTTGTATCGACTTTCGCGATCTCAATAAAGCTACTCCGAAGGATGACTATCCCCTCCCAAATATTGACCTCCTAGTTGATAGCACGGCTGGGCATGCCATGTTTTCCTTCATGGACAGATACTCCGGATATAATCAGATCAAGTTAGCCGCCCGTGACCAATCCAAAACATCCTTCACTACGCCATGGGGCACTTTCTGTTATACAGTCATGCAGTTTGGGCTAAAAAATGCTGGGGCAACCTATCAGCGTGCAATGACTGCCATTTTCCATGATCAGATGCACAAGACCATGGATGCATACGTTGATGACATCTTGGTCAAATCCAAGAAGGAAGAAGACCATATCGATGCCTTAAGTCAAGTCTTCAAGCGGCTTATTCTTTATAAGCTAAGACTCAACCCTCAGAAGTGTGTCTTCGGAGTTGAATCAGGCAAATTGCTAGGCTTCTTGGTCAGCAAAAAGGGGATAGAAATGGATCCCTCTAAAGCAAAGGCCATCATTGACATGCCACCTCCAACTACTCTTAAGGAATTGCATAGTCTTCAGGGACGTATGCAATCAATTCGGAGATTCATATCCAACCTTGCCATGAGATGTGAACCTTTCAATCATCTACTCAGAAAAGGAGTGAAATTTGAATGGGGACCAGAGTGTCAGCAATCGTTTGAGCGTATCAAGAAATATCTTCTTAATCCGCCCGTTCTAAAGCCACCAGAATTGGGAAAGCCTCTCTTGCTATACATTTCAGTTAACCAAGCCGCTTGTGGCGGATTCTTGGCACAATATGAAGAAGGCAGTTTGGTTGAACATGCCATTTACTATGTAAGCAAGACTTTCATTGACTACGAGAAGAAATATTCTCAAATAGAGAAGACATGCCTAGCACTGGTATGGATGTGTCAGAAGCTGAGACATTACTTGTTAGCATCAGAAGTCAAGATTCTCTCAAAACTTAATCCTCTCAAGTATATTCTCGAACAACCATTTCTTAGTGGACGGATTGCTAAGTGGCAAGTCCTGTTAATGTAGTATGATCTGGGGTATGTTTCTCAGCAATCTATCAAAGGTCAAGCAATTGCAGACCAATTGGCAGATTTTCCTTTAGCAAAAGATGTTAGAATCGAGGATAGCTTTCCCGATGAGGGGATCTGTAATGTTCAACACTCCCCAGTTTGGAATCTGTTTTTCGACGGATCCAAGAACATGGCCGGCATAGGAGTCGGAATCTTGCTGATCACACCAGAGAAAGAGATGATCCCCTTTTCTCTGAAACTGGATTTTCAATGTACCCATAATATGGCTGAGTATGAAGCTTTAATACAAGGTATGAGAATTTTGCAAGACTTCAATGTTCAGAGGGTACACGCTTTCGGCGATTCATTGCTCGTCGTCAGCCAAGTCAAAGTTGAATGGCAGGTAAAAGATCAGAAGCTTCTCCCTTACCAAAAGATCGTTTTATCCCTTATCAACAATTTCGATGAATTTCAGCTTTTCCATATCAAAAGAGAGTTTAATCAAATAGCTGATGGTTTGGCCAGCCTGGGCTCCATTATGTCTTTCAAAACTGGAGAATCCTGTCGCTCCTTTGAAATCGGTAGACTTGACCAACCTGCCTTCGTTCCGGTAATGCAAGTCAACCAGGCGGAACAGAAAAAGAAGCCTTGGTATCAAGATATCAAAAACTTTATTGAAACTGATGAGCTTCCACCAGAACTATCAAAGAAGGAGCAAAAAGCAATTCAGCATATGTCCGCCCGCTATTTTATCCTTGCCAATGTTCTTTATCGTCGTGGGTTCAGTTCTGAGTATTCCAGGTGCTTAGACGAAGAAGAAGCTAAAGAAATCATACGAGAAGCGCATGAAGGTATTTGCGGTGGTCATGTCGGCTACCAAACCCTTGTTAAACAAATCATTCGGGCAGGATACTATTGGAGAACCATGCAGCAAGACTGCTATCGTTTTGTGAAGAAGTGCGTTCAGTGTCAGATACACGCACCTTCCATTCATGCGCCAGCCACGTACTTGCAATCAGTCGTGTCTCCATGGCCATTTTCTATGTGGGCCTTCGACGTCGTAGGACCCATCTCTCCTTCAGCTTCTAATGGTCACAAATATTTTCTCGCCGCAACAGAGTATTTCACCAAATGGGTTGAAGCCGTCACTCTGCGTACAGTGGAAGGTCGACATGTAGTCTCGTTCATTCATAAGAACATTCTTTGTCGTTTCGGTATACCACACGACATCGTGTCAGATAATGGTACTCATTTCAAGAATGAGAGAATGAAGATCTTTTGTTCAAAATTCAGAATTCATCATCATTTTTTAGCTCCTTATTATCCACAAGGAAATGGTCAGGCAGAAGCAACCAACAAAAGTTTGATTCGCATCTTGGAAAGAACCGTTGAGACGGGTCGTGATTGGCACGAGAAAATTCATGATACACTTTGGGCATATCGAACTACCATTCGAACCCCAACCAATGCGACTCCTTCAGAACTTGTTTATGGGACTGAGGTGGTGTTACCTCTTCATATTCAGAAACCCGCCCTTAAGTTCGCATCTCTTTTAGAGCTACCACTCGATCAGTATCAGCAATAGAGATTGGTATAGTTAGATTTACTCGATGAAAAAAGACTCAAAGCAGCCGAACACGCTCAGTCTTATCGTCAGAGGATAGCAAGGCAATATGCCAAGTCAGTCATCGAAAGGAGATTCCAAGTTAATGACTTGGTCCTTAGATCAACGGCTCATCTCAAGCATCGTCCACGTGGCAAATGGTCACCAAACTGGGAAGGTCCTTACGTGGTGAAAGAAGCGTTGCCCCGTAATTCATATCGTCTGATTAATGCAGATGGGGTAGAACTATCCGACCCCATTAATGCTCGACATCTGAAGAAATTCTATACCTAGAAAATCTCTATCCTATCTTTTGTATTCTTCAAAAATTCTCCTCAATAAATGATCAATTATTCTTTGGTCAAAATACCCCTCTTCCCCAGAATATACTGGGGCATTCTTGTTAAAGTTGCCTTTTATCCAAAACAATTTGTGTGCAGGCAGGATCTAATAAATCTCTCATTTTGCACGCATGTGCACTCAGTTGCATCCATTTGCATTTGCACGCATTCATCTGCATCAATTTGCATTGAATTTCCCATTCAGGATAAGGGATAAATCCTGAGACCCCGGCAAGTCATCCAAGTCATCGCCAATTGATGACCCTTCAAAACCCAGTGCTCGTACTGGTATCCTTTAAAAATCCAGTGCTCGTACTGGTAATCTTTTGAAAACCCAGTGCTCATACTGGTAATCTTTTAAAAACCAGTGCTCGTACTGGTAATCTTTTGAAAACCCAGTGCTCGTACTGGTAATCTTTTAAAATTCAATGCTCATACTGATAACCTTTTAAAATCCAGTGCTCGTACTGGTAACCTTTTAAAGTCCAGTGCTCGTACTGGTATCCTTTAAAAATCCAGTGCTCGTACTGGTAATCTTTTAAAATCCAGTGCTCGTACTGGTAGCCTTTTAAAGTCCAGTGCTCGTACTGGTATCCTTTAAAAATCCAGTGCTCGTACTGGTAATCTTTTAAAATACAGTGCTCGTATTGGTACTTTGCAAAAGTTCGGTCTTCATACTGGTCGCAACATAACTCTCACATTGAGGTTCAGGCTCAATCTTTAGACCTGCGAACCAAACAATCTGTATCATACTCTTGGGCCGTTCCATTCTGTTAATCTGACATTTAGGTTGCCGATTTTGTCAAGACCTCTAGTCATTCGTGTTATCAAGCAGTTCTTTGAGTTATCAAAAGCTATCAAAATCAATCGCCAAGTATCTCTCTTGCGAGGGACCCTTTTTCCAGGGAGAGTTCGAGGGAGCTCATTTCTTTTCGCATGTCTTTATTGTTCGTTCGTTGAACCCCTTTTTCTAGGGAGAGTTTGAAGGGACTCGTGATTCACGAACAGTTTGCAAAATAATCTTTGTTGTAACACAAGGAACCCTTTTTCTAGGGAGAGTTTCAACGGAAGCTCGTCCTCCTTGTAGCCTTAAATGTCTTTTGTTAGGCCACCCCCGTCGTCGAGGACCCTTTTTCCAGGGAGAGTGTGATGGACTCGTTCCTCTATGATATCCTTTCAATCTCTATTAGCGGCCCCCTTTCCATAAGAGAAGCCTAGAAATAGGGAGTTTTGACGAAAACTCTATTTCTCTTCGAAAGTTCGTTTTGCAAGCACCTCCTCTTCAGGGAAGAAAGGAGTATCTTTTGTTACCCGTTCAGGTAAGGGTCAAGCCTGAGTCTCTCCTTTGGGGAAAGGAGAGGAGAATCTAGCCACGGATGTGTCATATAGATCTCAAATGATTTCCTTCACCAAGGATTCCAAGAATATTTTTCCAATTTGCCATAAAATATATATATATATATATAGTTGTTGATTCCAAAATCTTTATCGCATAAAATTATACCTCAGAATACCTTCAGTATTACTTCCGAAGTGACAAAGCTTTTGCGAAAAAGGATTCAAAATTCAAAATCTTTCTATTGGCCAACCAAAAGGATGAAGAATAAATCCGCGATATGGCCAGCAAAGAAAATTCAATGTTGTTGCAAAGCCAGAAGTGATTGATATTGATCACAGTCAATGGCATATTTTTAAAGATCATTCTTGGAAAATAAGCAGTCGAAATATCCTGGGTGATACAGAAAAATCCACTCAATCTCCATGTCCCCTCAATCACCTAAGCTGTAATTAAATATCTGCAAAAGGGATCTCTCAACTATCGTCAAGATGAAGGCAAATTAGACGAGTCGACCCCCGGGGCCAAAGAAGATTTGGATCATCTCCAAGATGACGGAGTTTGTGACGGATCCTTCCAGGGAAAGTCCAGATCACCGTCGAGATGAAGGCGATTGTGATGGACCTCCCGACAATCCCTAAAAGGTATTTAATTCCCGCTATCATCAAGAGATTCCTAACCAATGAGCCAATAACCGTCAATATAATCCCTGAGAGAAAAGAAGGATCGGAACATCTCTGAGATGAAGGAGTTTGTGACGTACCCTTCCAAAAAAAAAAGAGAGAGACAAGTCAGGATATCTCCAAAATGAAGGATGATGTAATTCCCGAAAATCCAAGAGAGCTTCAATTCTGTCAAAAAAAGTGTGCAGAAAGATCATCATGAGAAAAGAATCGCAGGATATCACACTGCCGAATCTATCAAGAATCTTCTTTAATTTTGTGAAATTCTTTTATCAATATCCTTTCGCTAATAGCTCTCGCAATATCAAGAATACATTCTTTTCCGTCCATATCAATGAAATTGATAGCCTCCTTGAAGGAAAGTCAATTGCAAGTAATTTGAATTCGAATCTTGATTCTACGGAGTTAAGCCCAGTCGGAGGTAATACTTCAGGTAGAAAAGAGGGAATATTTTTCATATATATATGTGCTTATCATTCTTGAATTAACTACAATTTTTTATCTTATTGGCAATCTTTTTAAGTTATCCTGACATGAAGTGAGAACTTGATGTTTATTTTGATGTATCCAGGCGTTGTTGTTATCCCTTTTAGGATCGGATGATGGGAGTTGTCCAAGATCCTTCCCTTCTTGTTTTGATCTGAGTGCCTAGGCTCTCAGATTCGCACACTTCCCTGTGCTCCCCACTGTCCCACCATAGACAGTTCCCGTTCAGGTTAAGGGTTAAACCTGAATTTTCCGCAAAAGGTCATCTGTCTTAAAAGCCATTCAGTCTTAGCAATGAGACGTCCAAGACCAATCCCTTTTCAAGCTTTAGGGAACCCCCTTTCTTCCTTTTGCAAACCCCTCTCGGATTTATTGTGCAGAATTCGAAGGTCCCATCTTGGTTTCTTCATTTGAGGATTCCGTATATCGTCCCCTTTCAGGTTAAGGGTTAAGCCTGAGCCTCGTTTTTCCAGGAGGTATCGTCCCCTTTCAGGTTAAGGGTTAAGCCTGAGCCTTGTTTTTCCACGAGGTATCGTCCCCTTTCAGGTTGAGGGTTAAGCCTGAGCCTCATTTTTCCATGAGGTATCGTCCCCTTTCAGGTTAAGGGTTAAGCCTGAGCTTCGTTCCATACGAGGTATTTCCTGTCCCATCCAGGTTAAGGGCAAAACCTGAATCTCACTTCTTTTTAAAATAAAATTTTCTCTTTATTCTTCATTTCATATCTATCATCATCATTTGAACTAATTCTTTCATACCCAATCAGATTCATCTAACTGGGGCATTTTTATAGTCCAAATTTGGTGTGTTTTCTTTGCCACTAAGCTCGGCCTTCAACCGGCTTAGCAACAAAGAGGGGCATCTGTAAACACCCCAAATTTTTACCTTCATCCAGTGTTTGTCCATTTCATAAGTCATTACAGATCATTGCATGTCATTGCATGCATTCTGCATAGCATTGCATGTCATTGCATCTCATTTTCGAGATCCAGCACTCCTATTTCAAAACATTCAATCCAGATTTGAATTTTAAAGCTTTATTTCAGAATCAATTTCAAAACCTGGGTTTTTATTCAATACTCTATCATTTTCCAACCCCAGGACTTTATATTTCGAAATATTTTCTCAGAAAACAATCTGGATTCCTTTCAAATTCAAACTTTAATCGATTTCAATTCACAGATGAGACCCATTTAGATGGTGTCTCTTCTGAATGCCTCTATTCATCAAATTTCTCAAATTTTTGAAAGTTTCAGTCCGATCAGGACTCTGTCTCAGAGTCCTAATCCGGTCAGAAGTCTGGTTTTTAAGTCTGTTTTACTTCCATTCTCAATTTTTTTCGTTTGTTTTCGAAATTTAGGTCATTTCACAGAGTCCAGTTAGTTCAGGACTCTATTTTAGAGTTCGGTCGAGTTGGGAGTCTAACCCTGATTGTGTTTTCTGACTTATTTCATCATTTCTTGATAAAATCTTTTGAAAATTCTTTCATTTGGCTTTTAAAATCTAAAATCTCAGAGTCCTAAGAGTTCAGGACTCTAACCCGGAGTTCCAGTTCGCTTGAGACCCTATTTTCAAAGATCTTGAATTTCAAATACTGATTTTAACCCCTTTTCAAAGCCATTTTCAGTGTTTATTTCAAAAATGTTCAAAATTCGATGTGGGCCCACTCAGTTGGCACCATATCCAGAGGAATTCTAACTCAGTTAGAACCCTATGCCATTTCAAAAATCCTAATTTTAAGATTACTTTTGAAAATCCTTTTGAAAACTCCTTCAATTTCAAGTTTTAAAATCGCTTTTTGAAAAACTCAAGTAGGGCCCACTCGGGGTGGTGCCATATTCGAGTAAGTCAGGGCTAGACTAGGGTTAGTTGATGTCTTGGTTAGTGTTAGAGGTTTAGAAGAGTCAAAAACATTTTGAAAAACTCATTTTTGAAAGTTAGTTTTTAAAACTAGTGTTTTTAAAGGTTTTTAAAAGTGTTTTAAAAACCCAATGTGAGAGAATGCCAAGTGGCACCACATTTGGGGGATTCTTAGGTTTAGCTAGGGGTTAATTAGGAACTATTTAGGATAATTTAGACTAGGGGTAGTTAGGTAACTCCACCGCAAAATCGCCCCCCCCCCCCCCCCTTTAGAGTCCAAAATTTTCAAATTTGTCAATTTTTAAACCTAATTTTTTTATTATAAATAGAGGCATAAGGGGGGTCGATTTTCCCAATCTCTCTCCTATTGGATTCTTGGAGATTCTCTCTCCTCTTCAGCCCTTCCTCCATTGCAGCAACCTCAAGGTAATGTTTTTCTTTAATTTTTAGTTTTTATTTAATGTTTTTCATTGTTTTAAGCATGATTTAGCCATTGGCTCCATCATCTTCATGGATTAAACCATGGACTCAACCTCAAGAAACATCAAGAATCAGCAAGAACAATCCAAGAAGGTGATCTAACTCTGTTTTGGATGATTTACAGAGATTTTAATCCATTAGAATTGATTTTAACATGATTCTTTGCATGATTAACCAATAAAATATATGATTTACCCCTTTTAATGGGTTAAATCTATGTTTTAAAGGTGATATCAAATTTCAGCCATTGATTCCCTGTTTTTAATTTATTTTCATGGTTTATTCATGTTTGTTTTACGTTTTACAGCATAAAAATAATTTTTATTTACTGTTTTATGGTTTATTTTATTGATTTACATTAGTTAATGCATGGTTTGTCAAGTTTCTTAAATTTCTGTGTGTTTTAGGTTTAGAACAGTAAAGATGATGTTAGTTCAGATTGAAGCACTCATTGTTTATTTCTGAATTTTTTATATGTGATGCATGCATGAGTCATTGAGTTACTGTAGAAAAATCAGAGGTTTTGGATCTCGGGAACCCTGTCAAAACAATCAGACATCAAATCGGGTTTTTAAAGCTGTAAAATCGTGGTTAAAATCAAGAAGGTAACTTGCTGTGATGATATTTCTCTCATCTTATATCCGATTTTAGATCTGTAAAGTGCTATGGATTCACATTGAATATATCTGTCTGCTGTGAAATTTTCGGATTTTTTGATTAGTATTTTTCCTCTTTCAGAGAATCTGTTGTTAAATTTAAAACTCGTTAGGGTTTACCAAAACCCTAATCAGACTTGTGTTAGTCATAAATCCCAAACCACAGATCCGATTTTATATCTGTAAAAAGTGAGTATTGTTATTTTTCTGTCTACTGTTCACCACATAAATAGCAAACCACAGAGATTTTTTTTTAGGTTTTCTATTTATGTTTGTATTTTCAATCTGGAATAGCTGTTTTAATACCTGTTAAGAGTGATATATTTTAGCTCAGATTGCCGGAAGGGTTTCTCCCCAACCGGAGATGATTTTTCCTATCTGTAAATTGGGAAATCTCTGTTTTCCTTTCTAGTTAGTCTCTGTAAAATGTTATAAATTTCCATGGAGATTTGACCCCTGGTTCAGGTCTTGGACTGAGACTGGTTGGTGAATTAGGTCAAAAATAGCATATTTTAGGGTTTAATGCAATTTTCGGATTAATTTAATGTCAAAAAATTATTTTTATAATTCTAATTCGATATTAGGGTTATAACAAGTGCAGGTACCAATTTTTATGGATTTTGAAATCCATTTGATCTCTGAATTAATAAAATTGCAAAACCGGGTTCCTGAAAGATCCAAAACACTGCTAAAATCACAGTTTTTGTGATATTATTGGATTTTCGTGCATAAGCATATATTTTTAGGGTTTTATCATGTTCATAATCATATTAGTATGCTTTAGGTTTAATTTTGTGCTCATTTGATTTCATTTAGTGCATAAAACCTAAGTTTTTACCAAAATCTCTTTTTAAAAAACCCTGATTTCAAGGCCATAGTCTTGCTATCGGGGGTAATTTGGTCATTTGACCTAAATTTCGAAATTCCTAACCCTAATTTTTACATATTTAAGCATGTCATATCATATTTAGCTTAGTTTATTACATTCAAATTTCAAAACTTGCATTTTATCAAAATATCTTTCTGAAAACCCTAATTTCAAGGCCATAGTCTTGTTATTAGGGGTATTTTGGTCATTTGGACCCCAATTTCGAAATTTCATATTTTACCTTTATTATTTCTTTATATTTTATCATTTTGATTTAAGGGAATCATGGCAAAAAGGCTTATATCTAGCAAAATCCAACAATTTCCTGATATTGTTGGATAAATCTAGAAAAGCCAACATATTTTCATTAACCAAGTTTTCTAGTTTTGCAGGTACACTGAAGACTTTATTTTTCATGTATTTAAATTTCAATAGTGATGTAATTTGTAATTAAACTTTGGAATAAGAATTTACATTTCCTGCTTAGATTAGGTTGCATTGCATATAGTTTATTTTTATAATTTTAATGTGTGATGGATGATGATTCATGCATAATTTTACAAATTCACCATGGTCTACACGAATGGCACATGCACTAGCTTCTATGAAGTTTATAAACTTGGTGGAATTTGTATTTATGGCCATAGTCAGAATACGAATGATACTCAGATTTATAATCTTCACATTAGCCACATTCAGCCTACACTCTTAGGCTAACTTCAAAAATGCACTGCATTTCTCAAAAATACAAAAAGTATTTCTCAATTCCTCAAATCCATATTCATTCATTTCATGCATTTGCCAATTCCAATTCAAATTTCAATTCAAAGAAGTTCATTTTCTCAAAATCTCCTAAGTCTTATAGCAAAATCGATTTTCCCAAAGACATTGAATTTCAAAGAATATTTCAAATATTTCCCAAGTTCCAAATTCAAATTTTTTAAGTTAGAATTTCAATTTCAAAGTTTGAATTCAGAGAAACCAAGTCTCTCAGAGTCGATTTTCACCAAATGTCAAGGATTTCTCAAAATCGATTTTTATTTCTCTCAGAAGTATATTTCAAATCCCAATTCATGATTTTCCATGTGATACCTATTCTAAATATTTCAATCATTCAAAGCAAACATCATGTTTTCAAAATGTGCATTTTCTGAAAATTCATAGCACATGCCTGATTCTATGTGCATTTAGAAATTAGAATATGATTTAGACAAGTTGAATAGAGTAGAGCATAAGATTGATCCTTGGTTCAATTACCCCTGTTAAAGGTGGCAGGAACGGTTGAACCTCGTACCGACAGGCGAGTCCCATTCTACGGAATTTTCCCGCATTTTAAAACGGAGGCGAGTTATTTTCAAAATCTTTTTCAAAGGTCAGTTTGATTCGCAAAAGTTAAAAATTATGCGATGATAACAGGTTTGGCGACCGTGATGGTACCTATCTTTGCCTGATCAATCTAATGCTCTACTTAGTTCAAATTGTCAAAATCGATTTCCATGGAATGTCAGCTTTGCTTTATGATATCAAAATCGATTTCCATGGAATGTCAGCTTTGCTTTATGATATCAGTCATATAATTTTCGAGTATTTCGTCCCCCTAAGCCATTCAGAATAAGACTTTAAGCCTGAAAAGCCATAATTCTTCCACACCCAGTTCAGATCTGCTGACTGGGGATTTTTTTTTCAAAATTTAGAGTATTTTCTTTGCCACTAAGCTCGGCTTTCAACCGACTTAGTAGCAAAGAGGGGCATCTGTGAACACCCCAAAATTTTCAAAATCTTTTAAAATATTTCCTTCTTACCCCTAAATTCATTTTTTGAGCAAATGAGTCATTTTAAATCTAAATCTCAGTTCATTTCTCAAGTTTTACTGAAATTAAATTCATTTTTAAATTGATTTTGGATCCGGATCCGTTGTCCAGATCCAAAATTGAGTCTCATTGTCCAATTTTTAAGAAAATACCAAAACTAGTTTTCAAATAGCTCGGATAGTCCATCCGACATCCGCTTGGATCTATCATGTTATATTTCTCGATTCAAGTATCAAAACTCGAACATTCTCTCAAAACCTGGGTCCAAACCCTCTTTTTTGAAGAAATTTTCCCGAAATGGTCTGAAATTCTCAGGAAAATACTTTTGTAAATATTTTTTGTAGAAAAATACAAAAAAATAAAAATACTCAGAAAAGAACAAAAAAAATCAAAAATAAATTGCAAAATGGTTTTTAGAAACCCATTTTAGAGAAAACTTTTTAAAGAAGCCCTTCCGTGGAAAAACCTTATTTTCGTTTAAAAGTCGAGTTAGGGTTTTTGAAAACCCCAACTCTCGCCTTCACCTCAGCCACCTCTCTCTCTCTTCCATGGCCCGACCTTCCTTCTCCAACCCTTCGATCTCTCATCCCCGCAGGGGAACCACCGATCTTCAACTTCCCCATCGCCTCTCTCAGTCGCCGCCCATCTTCAACAAACCCACCAAAATCCCCCTCCTTCGTTCATCTCCAACCGACGACTTCTCAAACCTTCCTCTCCCTCCTTCAAAAGGGACTCAGGAGAACCCTAAAATGCATCGTCTTCACCTCTCCTCTTCCCTGTACATAGTTTCTTCCTTCACTACCACTTCTCACCCCCGCATCTTCCTTCATCTTCAACATCCGTCTTCACCTCTCCTGGCTCAAGATTTCCAAGCAATCCGACTGGTCGAACATCAGGGAAGTGTAGGAACTACAGGAGCTTGCATCTCAGAAATATAAGAGGTCGTTCGTTCCGAAGCATCCACAAAATGAGAGTTGCGGTTACAATAAAAAAAAAAGAAAAAAAAGAAAAAGAGCCTCCACTAAAGCCCTGATCGTGCAACAGTAGAACTACAGGGGCAGCAATCTATTCTTCCATCTCTCAATTGAAGCAAACAAGGTAAGAATCCATCTCTCGTTTCTGATTTTGGATTCCTTTTGTTCTGGCCCCATCGGAGCATTACCGTGATATCAATTTTGTATATAACAAACATTTATTCATGCATATTGTGCAACATCAAGAGGAATCTTCGGATTCCAACATCTCCTTCCTGTAGTTGCAGGTTTTTCTTTTTTTCTTTTTTTGTTTTGTTAAATTTTCTTTTCATTTTGGTCTTCTGTCGGATTTTGGATTTCTCATATGGCCTACTATATTATGTAAGTATTTCTCACCCATTTCATTTGCACTCCACCATCGGATTTCATTCATGGACATTTATTGCATTTTATTTAAACTGTGTTTTACTCTATCATAATCGATCATCCCCTGAATCTCATTTGATGTCTTGTTTCATTCTAATCATCCTATTTCATTTTTTTTCTCTTCTTTCTCATTTTCCCATTTGTGTATTGATCTTAATTTCATGTTTGTATCGTGATTTCTCTCCTTAATAGTTGTTTTCTTGCTCTCATTTTAAATTGCCCATTATATTTTCAGCCTTTATTCGCATTTTTTTCTTCTTTTCTTTTCATCTTTAGTTCTGATTAATGTTCAATTTTCTGGTTCATATCAGTCATTGCATCGCTTTTACTTAATCAGCTTCCACATCCAATTGTCGTGAAATCCCTGTTTTACTTGTTGCGATTTTACTGTAAAAGCCTTCTTGCCGTTAGGATACCCTTATGGGTCTGCTTGCATATAGTGGCCTTAAGATTTAGTCCCATGAAGTTTCAACTCATGCATCGTTGGGTGGGTATCAAGTGGTGTCCTGGAGTTGGGATCAAAAGGTTTGTTAAAGATCTGTTGAGGTTCACGCATGAAAGGTGCGTTACGGGAAAGATGATGGATCTGAAGAGAAATTGATAGTTTCAGTCATGACCCCTTAGTTGGCTCTCGGTTCTTACCTTCTGGAAGAATTAGGCTTGGATCTCAATGATGTTTTGAATCAAAAGTTACGAAAAGCACATGGTATGTTTTATATGTTATCACGTATAGAACATATAACAAATCCCGAGAGTTTCTGCTCCAAAAACAAGCATGTACCTATATGTCTGTGTTCCATAGAAAAGGGTCTTGTAAGCAATCGTGTGAGATTACAAGCGATGAGCCAACTTATTCACCCCAGGTAGCATCACCTCTCTCTCTCTCTCTCTTGCTAAACTTCATGAATATGTGCTGCTTACAAACAACTTATCATTACAGATTTTTTGTTTGTTGTTAAAAATGTCTATTCCTGGCTCTTGATGGAATTTTACAGGTACTATGCAATAACACTTCTTGGTCGAGTACTGTATTTATTTTTTTTTGTCACTAATCACCTATCGATCTGACTTATGTCCATTGATATGCTTAAAACACTCCATTATTCTTGTATATAGATTCTGATGCCACAATCCCCACATTGATTTGCTACTAAGTGTTGATCACATTGGAGGAAGGTGACTTCCTGTTTACAGTGTCAAGGGATGATTAGTAGTTAATAATGAGAGTTTCATATGTTGTGATTTCATCTATTGATTCCCTGCATATTTATGGTAAGGAAATTCTGCTAATTGTTGAGATATTCAATGCCAACCAGACATCCAACAAGTTGCCAAGATTGAATGACAGTGCTGGCCTGTGTTGCATGGCCTTACAACACATAAAAAAAAATGTGGATGAAACTGCAGTAGGGACAATACCTCAAGTTGTCCGACTCCAGATGTCGATACTACAGAGGTCTTTGCTTCTAATTGTGGAGTAAGGCTGCCAATTGTGAATATCATAACTGGTTGCCTAGTTGGATGTCACTAGAATTATCTCAAACCGATGGAAGTATGTTTTAGCATTCTAGTTCCAGACAACAAAACACTTTCTGTTTTATACAGTACGAATCATACTGAAGTTGGTGTGAGACTTGATCTTTTGATATTAAAGAAGTGGTTAAACAGAAGCACAGGTGCTTTAGCAAGATTGATATTCCCTGCAATTTTATTTTAAAGTGTTGTTCCTACTGCAACTTTTGAGAAATTGGAGTGAAACTGATAAGGGTGTTTTATTTTCTTTTGCATTTATTTTCCTTCCAAATAGTTGACTGTCTCTTGATTCTTCTGCATGCTCCCTCTTAGTTCTTTAAATTTTCAAAATTTTTGAACCACTGCTTCTGTGACACCCTGTTTTATTTTATCTATAGATTTGAATATCCAAAACTATATTCCACCACGATAAATGAGCACGCAGTGTCTCATCTGCACCAGCTGAGGTGATGGTTGTTTCATCTGGGATTTGTAATAGGCAGAAAACTCTAGCAATGTGGCCTTTTAGTTCCCCAATTTGGTTATCGATGGGTGTCTCCATAGGCAGAGCTGGTCCTGGGCTGTAGCCATGACTGCTTATAATCTCCTTCTGGTGCCTGTCCTATTCCAGTGCATACACCACTTCACACAACACCTACTTGCTGAAACACAACAGCACCTACTGGCTGTAGCTCATAGCACCCATCCTCCATATACCACTGTGTTTTGCCACAGTATAAAGGTGGATGTTATATCAACTCAGCACCTCTTCCACCTACCATCCACGACAATCACTTGCTTTTAGACCAGCTGCAACACTACAGCACCAGTGGGCTGCTTTCCCACCTGCATATCTTAACATATTAATGTTCATGATAAGGATTACCTCTGGAATTCACATATAGAAAATGATGGATAAATACATCTATTATGTTGTACTTCTCATAAGCTATTGATATATATACATCTACCTATACATACATACACCCATATGTATATATATGTGTACGTATGTATTTACATATATGTGCCATCTTTCCATCCTTTTCATCATATCTTTTCACTATTTGATTTCCATACATATGTGATTTTCCTTCTCTTTTCATTACTAACCTGGTTGTTTTGCAGGAAACATATGGAAAAGGCTATTATTTGAAATTGTAAATTTGATTTTATGAGTTGTAATAGCTAGATCTAAATAAGAATTTACGTTTCCTGCTTTAGGTAGAATGAATGAGCATTTGTAAACATCATGAATTGCTCATTTTCATGCATTCTTTTCCTTTATTTCTCAAATTCTCACAATGGTGAAACACGAATGGCACGTGCACCATTTTCGTAAGAGGTAATTAATCCTAAGTTGATGATCCACATCAATGGCCATAGTCAGGGTGTGGACAAAACTTAGGATTTTTATCTTTTACGAAATAACACTGGATCCACACTGAATCCATTTTCAAAATTCATCATATTTCCTTAAATATTTTCTCCTTTTATCAGAATTTAACTTAAAATTAACTCAAAATATATACCAATGGCCATAGTCAGGGTATATTGAGAGTTAATTTCATTTTAAATTCTATAAAAGCACCAAATGTGTACCATTCTTCTCTTGAATTTAAATATAGATTATTATATAATACATTCAATGACCATAGTCAAGGATGTATTATATCTTCAATCTTATTTTAAACTCATTTAAAGAATGGAATAGCTTTTCAAAAACCAATTTCAAAATTCTTTAAATTCATCATTTAGGGTAGAACTGCATCATATTTTCAAAATTCCTTTTCCAAAAACTCCAAGTAATGTAAATATCTTCCTCAATCTTTCTTCAATCCTTATCAAATCCAATTCATCCTTTCATTTTTCAAATTCTATTTCATTTTTAATCTCAAAGTTCAATTTAACTTTGAGATTTCAAATTCATTTTATTATATCCAAATTCAAATCAGATTTCAAAATTCAAATTTGACTTTGAAAATGCATTCAAAACTCCAATCAAATTCAAAAGTTTAATCTAACTTTGAGATTCTTGATTCCAAATTCAAAGCTCCAAAATCAAAGTCCAATTTGACTTTGAAATTCATTTATTCTCAAATCAAGCCTGGAACTCCAAACTCCAAAGTTAGATCCAAATTACATCTCGGATTTCAGATTTTGGATCCAATTTCCATTTAGGATTCTAGAATCCGTAATCCAACTTCACATTGGATCTTAGACTTCAGATCCAAAATCCATCTTAGGATCCAAAACCCGATTCTACATTTGGATCTCAGACTTCAGATCCATTCCATCTTTAGGATTCAGAACCCAATTCTACATTTGGATCTCAGACTTCAGATCCAAATCCATTCTAGGATCCAAAACGCGATTCTATATTTGGATCTCAGACTTCAGATCCATTCCATCTTTAGGATCTAGAACCCAATTCTACATTTGGATCTCAAACTTCAGATCCAAATCCATTCTAGGATCCAGAACCCAATTCTACATTTGGATCTCAGACTTCAGATCCAAATCCATTCTAGGATCCAGAACCCAATTCTACTTTGGATCTTAGACTTCAGATCCAAATCCATTCTAGGATCCAGAACCCAATTCCATATTTGGATCTCAGACTTCAGATCCACTCCATTTTAGGATCTAGAACCCAAGTCTCGGATCCCATTCTGTTTAGGATCCGTAATCCAATTCCAATTCTAGATTTCAGTTTCATTTTCGGATCTAATCTGAATCCCTTAAATCCATTTCTATTCTTAAATACCATTTGATTTTCTCAGTCCATTCCAATTTCAAACTTCAAAATCTAAATTCAATTCCATCTCAAGTATTCATTTCCTTTCCTAAATTCAAGTTCAAAATTCAAAGTCCATTTCCAACTTTGAAACTTCATTTCCTTTTATTTTAAAACTTCAAATCATTCTTTTTCAAAATCAAGATTTATTCTTCCAATCTTGATTTACTTCAAAGACTTAGAACTTCTCTGATCTATCTCAAGTTCTAAAGTTAGATTCAAATATTTCTTCACTCCCTTATCAAGTTCATCTCAGAATACTTGAAAATTTTCAAAACATCTTTCAAAAAGAGCATACATGCTTACATTGCACAAGCATGATTCTTTGTGCATTTAGATCTTTTAGGATAAATTCTTAGATGATATTTAGGCAAAGCAAAAGGCATAAATTCGATCCTTGGTTCGATTACCTCTGGTAAAGGCGCCAGGAACGGTCAAACCTCGTACCGATGAGCGAATCCCGTCTCTCCATTTTTCCCGCAAAATTTTCAAAACGGAGGTGAGTTAAATTTCTAAATATTTTCAAATTAAGGTCAAGTGAGACCACGCAAAAGAGTTCCTCTTCTCTTTTTCTTTCTTTTTTTTTCTCTTCTCTTTCTCTTTTCTTTCTTTTATTCTTCTCCCTTTGAAAAGGAGGAAAATAGAGGTCAAGAAAGGAAAAGAGAAGGAAGAAAGAGAAACCACAAGAGTATAGGAAAAATTTTGCGATGATCACAGGCCCCCTTTGCAAACTCTTTGCAGGAATCATTTTGCTGAGTCACTTTGCGCTGCCGTGTGTCATCCACTGACATCGACTACCTGTTGAGGCCCATTTGTCACCATGCTTTTGTTACCATTATAATTCCCACATTGTCATTGATCTGTTTTTCATTCATTTCTTTCTTTTGGGTGTTATGGAATCCAATATGCAGAAGAATCTTGCCAAACCAAGCGGTGTTGCTAATACTGATTTTAGGCAGGATTGTTAATTCCAAGATCACAAATGCATTATAACCAATGCATTTTTTTTATTTTTTTATTTTATTTTATTTGCATCTGTATTTCTGGCATGTGTACACTATATTTACAGGTTTACTATATACTGCCCATCTTACAGGTTATATTATATATCAGCCTGTGTACTCACCTACATTTCTGTTCCTTGCTGTAGCTCCTAAGTCCGGTCACCTGCACCATTCACTTTCACGACACCAGTTCGTGCTGCTCCCCATATCTGTAAGTTCATTCGAGTTGATAGGTCTTATTGAGAATACCTGTTAAAATTTTAGCTCCTGATTGTGATTGTTTGCAATGACATGAAGCATCCCATGTTCATTTTAGCATACCTTCTCCATCTTCTGATTCAACACATTATCTGCACACCACAAGAGTTGCTAAAACACTTTTAGCACCTCTGCCCATCATTTATTTGCTACCTCATCTTCAGCCATAGTAGCTGAACTTCCAGCATGAATGTAACGCCCCGGATTTCCAAAACAAAGCTAAGTTAAAATTTTCATGAATTTCTTTTTTTTTTTCATTGCAGCGGAACTTAGAAAAGCTTTTAGCAGAGGAATAAGACGATAATGAGTCGTCAGTTTTAGAAAACTCCGAGCACGTTGCAGGTATGTGGCCAAGCAACTCATTGACCACCAAAGTGTTCCATTTTATCGAAAACATATGTTTATTACAACACTACTGCTTAGGAAAGCAGTGTAGGTTCAATAAAAAGGAAGCAGTACAACTCTGTCTAGAGAAACCCTGGAACTTGATGCCGCCTTGCTCCGCATATCGCCACGCAGGTTCAACACCTGAAATCCCCATTAAACGGGGTCAGAACCACTGATGGTCTGGTAAGTAGGCAAACACCTATCTATTCAACTCAAGTAAATGCATAGACCACTCAGGGTCGCAGTTCGTAATACGACGCTCAAGCCTCCATGACTTAGCGTATATCGCACAAGCCTCATTAGGGCTATGAGTTGAACATCCACGCAAGTCGTCATGACTTCGCATAAGCCTATTCAGGGCTGTGAGTTAGAATAACCTCTCAAGTCTCTACGACTTAGCCTTGACTTCCTCAGAGTCACGAATGGATGTCTAGCTCAAGCCTTTATGCTTGGCACATCCGTATCCTACGAATCTAAGGACAGCTCTCCGAGCTTCACTTAGTCGTACGGATATCAATGGGGTTCTTTCCCAATCGGTCCAGTAGTATACCGACCATGACACCTTCACAAAGGTTATGCAGGACTGACTCAACAACGTCATCCACTCATACATTCAAAGTAGCGTTGTACCTAAGCTAATGCTTTGTTTCGATAATTGCACCTCCCCCTGGGCTTAGGGGACTCATATCTGGGCGACAACGCGACGATCTGGGGGTTGATTATTCTATGTATTTTAGATACCCCAGAGGCCTGTTGACCCCATCCCCCTAGTAGGACGGTACAGCATACCGGAAGAGATCCTTACTAGGTATCCGAATGCATTCTGCTACTGCAGTAGTTGGGTTCAATCCTTAGATATTTAAGGATAACCACGACCTCCATACCTCTGAGTGACGAAGGCCATCAATGAACTCTATCAGGTTCGGGTGAAATATATGTCACTCAAGGCTGCGCCATCACCGTCTTCCTCGGTGAGAAATCCTGAAAGGGGTCTGCCGGTCTTACAATTACTTGACGAACATTGCATGCCTATAGGGCAGCCTTTGAGAAGTATGTACCCGACCCCAATCAACCACACGGTTTTCACCGTGGAACAAAGGTTTTATTCATATGCATGCTTAACTCTGCTCTCGGCACTTCGGCCTTGACGAGCACTTCACCTCTTTCGGTGGAAACAACACACTCCGGCTCAGCGGCCCTTACGAGTCTGGTTGTCTGATAATTCTCAATGAGCATGCACATGACTCGATCTCTACGGATCGGCTACTCGGCGTATTTTTACGCAACGAGCTCAGGACCTCGTCAAGGCGCTACCACTACTTTGGCGCAACGGCTCTTACAAGTATGATGCCCTTGCAGGTGTCAGGGAGACGAGTCATTCTGACATCGTTCCAACAAAGGACATCATTGTGCCACTTAACTGGTTTTGGCAGCTCTTCTGCCAACCATTCTGTCAACACCTTCTCTGCTCTACCGGCAGTGGTGCGACGAACCTTTCTACATCGTAGAAGGCATTCTATAACTGGGTAGCACTTCTGCTACGTTCTTTCTGAGCCATTCTTAGCTCCTTCAGGAATTTCAGCAGCACTTCCTCTCTTTTACGGAGAAAGCGTGCGTTTCTTTTATCCTTTTCAGCGGCATCTCCCCTCTTTGGTGGGAAATCGCTACGCTTAACTCGGGAAATGGATGCGCACCGTTGTGCGTACTTTGCATCCATCAAGGTTGCAGGAACCTTGGGCCATAGCTAGGCCATACGTAATTGATTTAGTCTTTACGTAAAGAGCATTTTGCCAAAAGGCGAAGCCTTTCCAATAGGGGCTTCATTCGTCAAGCAGAATCTTGTACGAGGAGCGGTAAGGGAATCGCATGGGCGATTTTGGAGTTGATCTCCGTTTGAACGCTCACTTACGCGCCATATATGTAATATAAGCAGAAGCCTGTGCTTTATACAGCGGCGGCGTAAAGGAAATGCATATACTATTGTTCAGGGTGTGTAACTGAACGAAATATTCTACATATATAACAAAGCAGAAGCCTTGGCATCGTTCGACGCGACGGCGTAAGTAAAGACATTGCAGAAAGCAGGAGCCTTGGCATCGTTCGACGCGACGGCGTAAGTAAATGCATAATCGGAAGTGCAGTAATCGGAAGTACAGAAAGCAGGGAGCCTTGGCATCATACGACGCAACGGCAAAGGTAAATTACATGGCCTGTGCGATATAAGACGCATCGGCAGTATCAGCAGATATACACCTAGATCTGTATCCAACGATAGTTACGAGGCGAGCGAGTGAACACCGAAGTGTCCTAGAGGGCTCAACCAAGAACTAGGGTGAGATACTATTTTGAAGAACGCATATACTGCGTATTCGAACATATATATCCGACGATAGTTACGAGGCGAGCGCGTGAACACCGAAGCGTCCTAGAGGGCTCAACCAAGAACTAAAGCAAGATACTACTTCAGAAAGTATATTCTATATACAAACAATCAAATACTTGAGAGAGATGGATCAACGAAGCGAACTTACTTCAAATCGTGGAAGAAACGGCTCCGGGTTGCTTCTTTGGCTTCGAGCCTTCCTTCGAGAGGTCAGACTAAGTCAGATGAAGGTGACTTAGTTGAGAAAGAGGTAGAGCAGGTCAAGCTACTCAACCTAAGTGGTTTGAACCTAACAGGGTTCAATCCAAGTCAACTGGGTTCAGCAGGTTCGAACTCAGCTCAAGTAGGCTAAGTCTGGGTTCAGAAATCCAAACCGGAATCTGGACCAAAAAGGACTTTGACTTTGACTTTAAACCCAACTAGGTTCAAGTCAAGTCAACTGGGTTTGGACCAGGTCAAGTGGGTTCAGACCCAGGTCAGGTGGGTTAGGACCAGGTCAGGCAGGTTCAGGCTAAGTCAGGCAGGCTCAGACCAGGTCAGGTGGGCTCAGGTGGGCTAGGCTAGGTAGGGGAGGTTTAGGAGAGAGAGAGAAGGCAAGAGAGAGAGGGGGTCGATTTTTATGAGAAGAGAGAGAGTGGGGAGGGCTATTTATAGCCCAAACCCACCTCCTCTTGGGTTTTTCCATGCCCAAACTACCCTCTTGGCTTCTTTTTAATTCCAAGAGGTTCCTTGGTGTGGGGCCCACTTGGATATTCCATGGGATATTTTTGTGGGTCCCACCAGATATTTTCTGAGGAATATTTCTGTGGGTCCCACCAATATTTCCGTGGGTCCCGCAAGAATTTCGGGTTTCCGGCGATTTTTTCCGAAAAATTCTGAGTACGCCATTTTCTTCGTATTGACGTAACTAAGAAAGTTGGCTCGTACGAATCTATTGATTTCGTTTAGTTAGGAAGTTATGGCTTCCCGAGTATTTGAGCATATATTCGCAATTCGACGAATACCCTAAGTATAACTGGCTCGCAAGAATTGATTCGTTCGCATTCTGAGAAGAAATGCTATTTTTACCGGTAAATGCCTCATGAATTTTATTCAGATATTTTCTGAAAAATTGCGGGTCTTACATCATTACCCCCTTAAGGAATTTCGTCCGCGAAATTCAGTTAAGATTACAAAGTGAAGAGTTCAGGATATTTATCCCGCATATCTGATTCGGGCTCCCAAGTGCAATCATCGACTCCGTGATGTTGCCATCTCACTTTAACAAGTGGGATGACCTTCGTTCTTAGCACTTGCTCCCGTCGGTCCATGATCTCCACTGGCCTTTCTTCTACCGTCATATCTTCTCGGATGTCAATGTCCTCATGTTGAATGACATGAGAAGGATCATGAACGTACTTTCTAAGCATTGATACGTGAAATACATCATGTATTTGCGCGTATTGTGGTGGCAATGCTACTTGGTAGGCAGTCTCTCCGATCCGGCTCAAAACTTCGAAGGGACCAACGAATCTGGGGCTGAGCTTCCCCTTCTTTCCAAAACGAAACACACTCTTGGTTGGAGAGACCTTGATAAAAACCTTATCTCCAACCGCAAAAGTGAGTTCCCTACGCCGCTGATCGGCGTAGCTCTTCTGTCGACTCTGAGCAGTCAGTAGCTTCTTTCTGATCATGTGGACTTGCTCAGTATAATGCTGCAACACAATGGGCGAGTCCAAGGTTCGCTCACCCACTTCACCCCAATGGATTGGTGATCTACAGGGTCGTCCATACAAGGCTTCATACGGCGCCATCCCAATGCTAGCGTGGTGGCTATTATTATAAGCAAATTCAGCCAACGCTAGGTGGGAATCCCAATCACCTTTCCATTCCAGCATACAGGCTCTGAGCATATCTTCAAGAGTCTGTATGGTTCGTTCTGATTGCCCATCTGTTTGGGGATGGAATGCTGTACTGAACTTGAGTTTCGTCCCCAGGGCTCTCTGAAGCTGCTCCCAAAAGTGAGAGGTGAACTTCGGGTCACGATCAGATATGATCGAAATCGGCACTCCATGGAGTCTAACGATTTCCCGAATGTAGATCTCCGCCAATCGTTCAGTTGAGTATCGAGTGTTGATTGGCAGAAAATGAGCAGACTTGGTGAGTCTGTCCACGATCACCCATATTGAGTCATGTTGTCTCTTGGATCGAGGCAATCCAACGATGAAATCCATCGTAATGCCTTCCCATTTCCATTCTGGAATCTCGATCCGTTGCATCTTTCCACCAGGGCGCTGATGTTCGATCTTAACTTGCTGGCAGATCAAACACTTCGAGACAAACGTAGCCACATCACGCTTCATACCCTTCCACCAGTACTTTCTCTGCAAATCTCGGAACATCTTCGTACCCCCAGGGTGGATAGTATATTTGCTACTATGGGCCTCCTGGAGTACTTCCTGTCTTAGCTCAGGGTTATTTGGAACCCAAATCCTTTCTTCCATCCATATTCCTCCATCTTCTTTCAAATGGAAGAAAGTATCATCTTTTTCAGCACGAGCTTTTAATTCCAAGTACTGGGGATCCTTGAACTGTTCGGCTACGATGCGATCGAGGAACTCAATGTGGATCGTCAAACATGACATTTGGATTCTACCTGAATCAGCCAAAAATGGCTTCCACTTGACGAAATCCTCCATCAACTTCCATTGTCCGGTTAGGCTGGCCAGAGTGCCAACAGTCTTGCGACTAAGGGCATCTGCTACAACATTCGCCTTTCCAGGGTGATAGGAAAGCGTGAATTCATAGTCTTTGAGGAATTCCAGCCATCGCCGTTGCCGCATATTGAGTTCTTTTTGAGAAAAGAGGTATTTTAGGCTTTTATGGTCCGACATGACCTCAAATTTCTCTCCATACAGGTAGTGTCGCCAGATTTTAAGCGCGAACACTACCGCGGCAAGCTCCAAGTCGTGGGTTGGATAGTTTTTCTCATGGACCCTCAACTGTCGTGATGCATAGGCGATTACTTTGCCATGCTGCATCAACACACAACCCAGACCTGTTCCTGAGGCATCGGTATATGCCACGAAGCCTCCCTGACCAGAAGGTAAGGTAAGGACAGGGGCAGTGGTAAGCCTCTGTTTGAGAACCTCAAAGCACTCCTTACACTGGTCAGTCCATTCAAACTTGACTCCCTTTTTAAGTAATTTCGTCATCGGTACGGCGATTCGGGAGAAGTCTTGTATGAACTTCCGATAATATCCGGCAAGTCCAAGGAAGCTACGAACCTCAGTGATATTTTCTGGCTGCTTCCAGTCCATCACAGCTTCCACCTTCGCAGGATCCACTGCGATTCCATCTTTTGAGATCACATGACCAAGGAACATCACTTTGTCTAGCCAGAATTCACATTTTGAAAACTTAGCATAGAGTTGGTTATCTTGAAGGGTTTTCAAGACGATTTTCAAGTGCTCTACGTGTTGTTCCTTGTTCTCAGAATATACGAGAATGTCATCAATAAAAACGATGACAAAGCTATCCAAATATGGTCTGAATATCCGGTTCATTAGATCCATAAAGGCAGCAGGCACATTAGTGAGTCCGAAGGGCATTACTACGAACTCATAATGGCCGTATCTCGTTCTGAAGGCTGTCTTGGGTATATCCTCTTCCTTTACTCTGAGTTGATGGTACCCAGACCTGAGGTCGATCTTGGAGAACACCCTCGCTGTTCTGAGTTGATCGAATAAGTCCTCAATCCGAGGCAACGGGTACTTATTTTTAACAGTTGCCTGGTTAAGCATCCGATAATCGATGCATAACCGAAGGGATCCATCCTTCTTCTTTACAAACAATACCGGGGCTCCCCACGGTGACACACTAGGACGGATGAACCCTTGTTCCATCAGTTCTTCCAACTGACACTTCAACTCACTAAGTTCAGCTGGGGCCATTCGATACGGGGCTTTGGATATCGGCGCTGTTCCAGGTAAGGATTGAATTCCAAATTCAACCTCACGAAGTGGCGGGAGTCCTGGCAATTCCTCAGGAAACACATCGGGAAACTCCCGCACCACTTCCAAACTCTCAAGGGTTTGGTCATTGGATTTTTCCACCGAGAGACTCAACAGGAAGGCCACACAACCCTTCCTAAGGTATTTTTGTACCTTAAGTGCTGATATGAGCCTTTTCTGTGGAACTGGTTTGGATAACCGGTACTCCATCTTAGGCAATCCGGGTCGAGATAGAATCACTCTGCCCTCGCGGCACAGAATCTTGGCATTATTCTGAGCCAACCAATTCATTCCCAGAATGACATCGTACTGTATCATATCGATCAGGATGGCATCAGTAGGCAAGTGTTGCCCTGCTATCTCAATATCCAAATTTTTCACACACCGGATACATTTGGTGCGTGAACCCAACGGGTTATATACTTCGATCATTTTATCAATCGGTTGCACCGAAGCGTGGAGTTGTTCGGTGAAATCGTCAGAGATAAACGTATGAGTAGCACCACAATCAAACAAGACGTAAGCTGCATGTCCATTAACAGGTACGGTGCCTTCAATGAGGTCACCGGTTTCGACTTGTTCAGTCGTTACAGCGTATACACGACCTGCAACAGGCCTTTGTTCTACTCTAGGTGGGGGTCGTTGGACTAGTGTTCGTTGTGGTATTTGTTGAGAGGGTCCGGCAGATCCGGCATTCCTCCTCTGCTCATCAATAAGCTTCTTCCTGCATTGTCTTGCAATGTGGCCCACTTTGCCACAGTAGAAGCATCCACCTGTGTCACGTGGACATGGTCCTCTTGCGTGATTAACATGGCATTTTGGGCAGTTTGGGTTGGACTGCAGGTTGTTTGGAGCCATGTTCTGCCTTGGCCTTACAACTTGTTGAGTGTTGTTCCCACCTTGGAACCTTTTCTTCTGAAAGGGTTGTCGTGAACCCTGGCCACTTGGAAACATTCTCTTCTTGTTCCCACCATCAACTATGGGCCTTTTTGCTATGATCACTTTTGATCGCTCCCAATCCACTTGTATTTTTGAAGCTGCTGCCACAGCCGTTTGAAACGTTTGGGGCATGCTGGTGATAACCCGTGACCTTAGCCCTTCTCGCAGTCCATTGATGTACTTGTCGGCCCTTTCTTGGTCGGTCTCAAATAACCGGGAGCAGTACCGTTCAAGATTTTGAAATTTGGTGGTATAGTCAATCAGATTCATGCCACCCTGCTCCAATTCCAGAAACTCCATCTTCTTCTTGTTTCTGGAGTGTAATGGAAAGTAATTATCCATGAAAGCTCTCCGGAAGTCAGTCCAAGGAATGACTTCAACTTCCGAGAACTGGATAATCTTAGTGGTATCCCACCACTTCCGTGCGTTGTCTTTCAGCCTGTACGTGCCAAAGTTGGTCTTCTTTTCTTCTGGTACTCCCAGCACCAGGAAGGCACGTTCGGTTTCTTCGACCCAACTTTCTGCGAGCTCAGGATCGGCTCTGCCAATGAAAACTGGCGGGTCAAGCTTGAGAAACTTCTCATAAGTCACTCCTCCCAGGTGCTCGTTTCGTGGTGCGACTGGTTCTGGCCTCGTTTCACGGATGGCGGTAACCAGGTTGTTGAGTGTCTCCAACAGGAATCCTTGCGTATGGGACTCCTCGCTTGGTATGGTTCTCCTCGTCGTAGGAGCCATTTATCTATGCACACACAAGCACTTATTTTTAGTTTCTCGATGTATATGAGGAAGTAAAAGCTTTATTTACTTAATATACATCACATTTACATAAGCATTGCCTTAAACAAAACGTCATGCCGCACTGGCAGACTTTAGGCAATGAGAAACTATATACATGAGTCTATTGACTCCAAAACATCACCAGTCTCTTTAAGACTTGGATTTCTTTGATGAAGACGAACTCCAAAAGGTCCATCTATTGCCACATGGCCTTGGTGCAGGCACTACTAGCCTTGGCTTGGGCAGCACTTCCGCACTGGCAAGCGAATACTGGGGATATATGAGAGACTCCAGTCCACTTTCCCAGTCAGCAAGATCAAGACTCTGGGAGTCTGGAATAATGATTGGCGAACAGAAAGAATCCCCTCTTTTGTTCCTGCCATTTAAGCTCGGCGTATGTGATGCCGGATGGTAGCTTGGCGAGTGATAGACCTCCGCAGGGAAGTTCAAATCAAAATCCCTCAGCCTTGGTAAGTCATCAAAAGATGTTGGGGTATGGTTGCTCCCAACACTAGAGTGATGCGGTCCACTGACACGCGAAGTCTCATCCCTGAGACCCTTTGAAGCCCGCCGACCCATATCGGCGGTATATTTCCTTTGGCATTCGTTGGCGGAATGCCCATCTTCGCCACAATATTGGCAGTCTTGGACTTCATACGGGCATATCCACTCATCGTGCATGACCTTGCAGCGATAGCAATATCCACGCGAGTCATGAGTTGCCATCTATACAAAGATGCACCCAGATCAGAACAAAAGTATAAAAACATATACTTACAGTGCGATATCGGTACCATGACGGATCTTGAACCAGGTTTCTCAGACTCATGCTCTGATACCAATTCTGTAACGCCCCGGATTTCCAAAACAAAGCTAAGTTAAAATTTTCATGAATTTCTTTTTTTTTTTCATTGCAGCGGAACTTAGAAAAGCTTTTAGCAGCGGAATAAGACGATAATGAGTCGTCAGTTTTAGAAAACTCCGAGCACGTTGCAGGTATGTGGCCAAGCAACTCATTGACCACCAAAGTGTTCCATTTTATCGAAAACATATGTTTATTACAACACTACTGCTTAGGAAAGCAGTGTAGGTTCAATAAAAAGGAAGCAGTACAACTCTGTCTAGAGAAACCCTGGAACTTGATGCCGCCTTGCTCCGCATATCGCCACGCAGGTTCAACACCTGAAATCCCCATTAAACGGGGTCAGAACCACTGATGGTCTGGTAAGTAGGCAAACACCTATCTATTCAACTCAAGTAAATGCATAGACCACTCAGGGTCGCAGTTCGTAATACGACGCTCAAGCCTCCATGACTTAGCGTATATCGCACAAGCCTCATTAGGGCTATGAGTTGAACATCCACGCAAGTCGTCATGACTTCGCATAAGCCTATTCAGGGCTGTGAGTTAGAATAACCTCTCAAGTCTCTACGACTTAGCCTTGACTTCCTCAGAGTCACGAATGGATGTCTAGCTCAAGCCTTTATGCTTGGCACATCCGTATCCTACGAATCTAAGGACAGCTCTCCGAGCTTCACTTAGTCGTACGGATATCAATGGGGTTCTTTCCCAATCGGTCCAGTAGTATACCGACCATGACACCTTCACAAAGGTTATGCAGGACTGACTCAACAACGTCATCCACTCATACATTCAAAGTAGCGTTGTACCTAAGCTAATGCTTTGTTTCGATAATTGCACCTCCCCCTGGGCTTAGGGGACTCATATCTGGGCGACAACGCGACGATCTGGGGGTTGATTATTCTATGTATTTTAGATACCCCAGAGGCCTGTTGACCCCATCCCCCTAGTAGGACGGTACAGCATACCGGAAGAGATCCTTACTAGGTATCCGAATGCATTCTGCTACTGCAGTAGTTGGGTTCAATCCTTAGATATTTAAGGATAACCACGACCTCCATACCTCTGAGTGACGAAGGCCATCAATGAACTCTATCAGGTTCGGGTGAAATATATGTCACTCAAGGCTGCGCCATCACCGTCTTCCTCGGTGAGAAATCCTGAAAGGGGCCTGCCGGTCTTACAATTACTTGACGAACATTGCATGCCTATAGGGCAGCCTTTGAGAAGTATGTACCCGACCCCAATCAACCACACGGTTTTCACCGTGGAACAAAGGTTTTATTCATATGCATGCTTAACTCTGCTCTCGGCACTTCGGCCTTGACGAGCACTTCACCTCTTTCGGTGGAAACAACACACTCCGGCTCAGCGGCCCTTACGAGTCTGGTTGTCTGATAATTCTCAATGAGCATGCACATGACTCGATCTCTACGGATCGGCTACTCGGCGTATTTTTACGCAACGAGCTCAGGACCTCGTCAAGGCGCTACCACTACTTTGGCGCAACGGCTCTTACAAGTATGATGCCCTTGCAGGTGTCAGGGAGACGAGTCATTCTGACATCGTTCCAACAAAGGACATCATTGTGCCACTTAACTGGTTTTGGCAGCTCTTCTGCCAACCATTCTGTCAACACCTTCTCTGCTCTACCGGCAGTGGTGCGACGAACCTTTCTACATCATAGAAGGCATTCTATAACTGGGTAGCACTTCTGCTACGTTCTTTCTGAGCCATTCTTAGCTCCTTCAGGAATTTCAGCAGCACTTCCTCTTTTTTACGGAGAAAGCGTGCGTTTCTTTTATCCTTTTCAGCGGCATCTCCCCTCTTTGGTGGGAAATCGCTACGCTTAACTCGGGAAATGGATGCGCACCGTTGTGCGTATTTTGCATCCATCAAGGTTGCAGGAACCTTGGGCCATAGCTAGGCCATACGTAATTGATTTAGTCTTTACGTAAAGAGCATTTTGCCAAAAGGCGAAGCCTTTCCAATAGGGGCTTCATTCGTCAAGCAGAATCTTGTACGAGGAGCGGTAAGGGAATCGCATGGGCGATTTTGGAGTTGATCTCCGTTTGAACGCTCACTTACGCGCCATATATGTAATATAAGCAGAAGCCTGTGCTTTATACAGCGGCGGCGTAAAGGAAATGCATATACTATTGTTCAGGGTGTGTAACTGAACGAAATATTCTACATATATAACAAAGCAGAAGCCTTGGCATCGTTCGACGCGACGGCGTAAGTAAAGACATTGCAGAAAGCAGGAGCCTTGGCATCGTTCGACGCGACGGCGTAAGTAAATGCATAATCGGAAGTGCAGTAATCGGAAGTACAGAAAGCAGGGAGCCTTGGCATCATACGACGCGACGGCAAAGGTAAATTACATGGCTTGTGCGATATAAGACGCGTCGGCAGTATCAGCAGATATACACCTAGATCTGTATCCAACGATAGTTACGAGGCGAGCGAGTGAACACCGAAGTGTCCTAGAGGGCTCAACCAAGAACTAGGGTGAGATACTATTTTGAAGAACGCATATACTGCGTATTCGAACATATATATCCGACGATAGTTACGAGGCGAGCGCGTGAACACCGAAGCGTCCTAGAGGGCTCAACCAAGAACTAAAGCAAGATACTACTTCAGAAAGTATATTCTATATACAAACAATCAAATACTTGAGAGAGATGGATCAACGAAGCGAACTTACTTCAAATCGTGGAAGAAACGGCTCCGGGTTGCTTCTTTGGCTTCGAGCCTTCCTTCGAGAGGTCAGACTAAGTCAGATGAAGCTGACTTAGTTGAGAAAGAGGTAGAGCAGGTCAAGCTACTCAACCTAAGTGGTTTGAACCTAACAGGGTTCAATCCAAGTCAACTGGGTTCAGCAGGTTCGAACTCAGCTCAAGTAGGCTAAGTCTGGGTTCAGAAATCCAAACCGGAATCTGGACCAAAAAGGACTTTGACTTTGACTTTAAACCCAACTAGGTTCAAGTCAAGTCAACTGGGTTTGGACCAGGTCAAGTGGGTTCAGACCCAGGTCAGGTGGGTTAGGACCAGGTCAGGCAGGTTCAGGCTAAGTCAGGCAGGCTCAGACCAGGTCAGGTGGGCTCAGGTGGGCTAGGCTAGGTAGGGGAGGTTTAGGAGAGAGAGAGAAGGCAAGAGAGAGAGGGGGTCGATTTTTATGAGAAGAGAGAGTGGGGAGGGCTATTTATAGCCCAAACCCACCTCCTCTTGGGTTTTTCCATGCCCAAACTACCCTCTTGGCTTCTTTTTAATTCCAAGAGGTTCCTTGGTGTGGGGCCCACTTGGATATTCCATGGGATATTTTTGTGGGTCCCACCAGATATTTTCTGAGGAATATTTCTGTGGGTCCCACCAATATTTCCGTGGGTCCCGCAAGAATTTCGGGTTTCCGGCGATTTTTTCCGAAAAATTCTGAGTACGCCATTTTCTTCGTATTGACGTAACTAAGAAAGTTGGCTCGTACGAATCTATTGATTTCGTTTAGTTAGGAAGTTATGGCTTCCCGAGTATTTGAGCATATATTCGCAATTCGACGAATACCCTAAGTATAACTGGCTCGCAGGAATTGATTCGTTCGCATTCTGAGAAGAAATGCTATTTTTACCGGTAAATGCCTCATGAATTTTATTCAGATATTTTCTGAAAAATTGCGGGTCTTACAATGAAGCTCCACCACAACCTCTTACCATCTTCCCCACATATTACTGGGCATCCACCGAAGCTGCCTGTAAACAAGGACAAAAACCTGCGGGAAACTATCAGGCAACCATGTATATATCACCCAACTCTTTTTTTTTTATCTTGTCCATTAGCCATAGAAATGCAAGACTGCGTGAGGCGCAGTCCCCTGTTAGCACCTCTTTTCATCACCATATTGGCTTAAACTCCCTGCACATTCCTCCCAGTTGTATTAAATGTGCCATGGCATGGCACATATCTGTAGCAACAAACTTTTTTTTTTATCACACAGCTTCATTTGCCGCAGAATCATACTGTTCATTATTTCATTCATGTATCACTTTGCACAGTCCCCTTTTCATCATTATAACAACTAATATTTGCTTTCCTCCAGCATTTGATCCACCCATTTTCTGTTTCGCCACTATCTATATGTCCATTAACTTCGACAATCCCTTCCTTAATCTGATTGTCTCATTCGGAGTAAGTTGGGCATCACCAGCCGAACCTATGCCAGCCTTATACTTTTAGCATCAAGATGTTTGCTGAAACTTATATGCTACCAGTTAGGATATTGGTCCATTAGCATCCCCTGTATGTTTCTACCAAAACATCTTGACAATTCTAATATAGGTTACTGTTGTTATTATATGGCAGCAAAACTTTCACTTACTGTAGACGTTGTATACGTCTCGAGCCACTTTCATAACTTCATTTTTTTTTTTTGATAATGCATATAGTCAGCATCATATGGTCATGGTGTGAAATAGTGCCATGTAGTTATTATTTTTAAAGTTCTACAGCCAAACCTCATAATTAAGCTTAGCTGTTGATCACATTGAATTTTTTATGGTGTTCTTACTGATTGCCAGAATAATGATTCTCAATGCCTTGCTTCCCTCATTAATTGCTGATTTTCACAATAGATGTTGTATTATTTCTTAATATTCTCCTCAAGGCATCTCATCAAGCGTCTATAATAGCAATTTCAGTCTTTTCATGGCATATATTAGCCCCAGTTCCAGCATATATTCAATTTCTGGTGTCTACATAAATGGGCTTAAGCATTGACATAGATACCATGATAAGCAACATTCCCGTTGGTTTAGCAGGCCATATTGTATCTGATTTTCCATGCAGTTGGAATGTCAATCATATATATCCTCAGTTAGCTCTTAGACAGGAGTGTACATGTTAGTTCTTTAGCATGATGTGTCTTTTCTACATTTGTCTATTGCCACCTTGAATTTTGCAGGAAACATATGAGATATGTTATTCTTGAAATTTTGTAATTTTAATCCCGATAAATGTTGTAATAAGTTAAATATTAATGAAAAACTCTGCATTTCCAAGCTTTTAGATAGAATGAATGAGCATTGTAAATATCATGAATTGTTTAGTTTCATATTTTTCTTTATTTCCCAAATTCCCACAATGGAGAAACACGAATGGCATGTACACCATTTTGTAAGAGGTAAATTAATCCTAAGTTGATGATTTGCATTAACGACCATAGTCAGGATGTAAACAAGACTTAGTATTTTTATCTTTTACGAAATAACACTAGATCCACACTGGATCCAGTTTTCAAAATTCATCTTATTTTTCCTTAAATATTTTCTCCTTTTATCAGAATTTAACTTAAAATTAATTCAAAATATATACCAATGGCCATAGTCAGGGTATATTGAGAGTTAATTTCATTTTAAATTCTATAAAAGCACCAAATGTGTTTCATTCTTCACCTGAATTTAAATATAGATTATTATATAATACATTCGATGACCATAGTCAAGGATGTATTATATCTTCAATCTTATTTTAATTCATTTAAAGAATGGAATAACTTTTCAAAATCCAATTTCAAAAATTTAAATTCATTCATCATTTAGGATAGAATTGCATCATATTTTTAAAATTCTTTTTTTTCATAAATCCAAGTGATTCTTTCCTTCATTTCTTAGATCAAATCCTATTCATAAATTCAAATTCAAGTCTATTTCTCAAAAGGATTCGAGAATTCAATTTCAAGGTCTCATTTGACTTTGAAACTTCAGAATCAACTTATATCCAAAATTCAAATTCTAAATTCAAAGTCCAAATTGACTTTGAAATTCACTTGTATATCCAAAATTCCAAATCTAAATGAAATTTCAAAGTTTAAATTAACTTTGAAACTTCTGATTCATCTTCAAATTCAAAACCAAGTTTATTTTCAAAATTCAAAATCAAAGTTTGAGATTGATTATGAATCTCAAAAGCTTGACCCCTCCTGAATTTTAAATTCAAACTGGGTTTTCAAAACCCAAATCCATTTTCAAAAGTCTCATTTGGACTTTCAAAAACCCAAAATCTATTCTAGGATTCAGAATCCAAATTTCACCTTGGATCTCAGACTTCAGATCCAAAATTTCCTTTAGGATCCAGAATCCAATTTCACTTTGGATCTCAGACTTCAAATCCAAATCCACTTAGGATCTAGAACCCAGTTCCGCTTTGGATCTCAGACTTCAAATCCAAATCCATTTTAAGGTCCAGAATTCAACCACACTTTGGATCTTAGACTTCAGATCCAATTCCATTTTAAGATCCAGAATTCAATACTACTTTTGGATCCCATCTTCAGATCCAAATCCACTTAGGATCCAAAACCCAATTCTACTTTGGATCTCAGATTTCAGGTCCAATTCCATCTTAGGGTACAGAGTCCAACTCTACATTGGATCTCAGACTTCAGATCCAAATCCATCTTAGGATCCAGAATCCAATTTTACATCGGATCTCAGATCCCAGATCTTAAATCCATTTTAAAATCCAATTCCATTTCAAAATCTAGATTTCAAATCCAAGTCCATTTCTAGATCTCATTTGAATTCCCTAAATCCATCTCCATTTTTTTTAAATACCATTTGACTTTCTCAGATCCATTCTAAGATTCAAATTCAATATCACTTTGATCATGCATATATTTTAGGGATTTTTCATATAAAAATATGCATGATTTCATGAGAAAATGATTTAAAAACCCAATTTTATGTTAGTTTTGAGTAAATGTGCTAAAATGATTTAAAAATAGAAAATGCATGAAAAATAGTTTTATTTTACATTTTTATGCCTATTTTAGTGTTTGACATAATTGTAGTAGTTTAGTTTTTGAAAATCATAAAAAATTAGAGTTAAAATAGACTTAGTTTTGTATTTTCTAAAACATAGTCATTTTGAGTTGTTTTGTAAATAACTTTTTGAAGAGAAGTTTTTGAAATGCAATTTTACAAAGAAGAGGTACTTATGGAGAAAAGTTCAAATCTTTAAATATGATACGTAGGGGGAAGAGAGGCTTGTCTTCTCTCTTTTGCCTAAGCCCTCTCTTCTTCCCCTTCCTCTCCACCTCTTCTTACCTCTTCTTCTTCTTCTCCCTATTTTCCCCTCTTTTTCTCATCCTCTTTCCAGTGGAGAATTTCGGCAATGGCTGAAGCAAGATAGAGGATTCCAACCTCTCTTCCCAACCAAGTCTGTAAGTGTATCCTTTTCTTCTTCTTCTTCTTCTTTTTTATGAATTTTCATTTTGATTTCTGTTAAGCATTCATAGCTCATATTAAAAGAAATATGTTTTGATTTACAGTTTTTGTTTCATAAAATTTTTAATTCGTAGTTACATGAATCGGTTCTGCATAAATAAAAAAAAAAGAAAAAAAAAATTGGCCGATGAAACTCAGAACTCCTGTAGCCTTTCCGGTTTTCTTAGATCTGAAGTCTTGATAAAACATCAGAGTTAAAACATTAAAAACAGAAAAATTTTGTTCAGCAATCGGTGGATTTCAATATTTCTACAGGAACTAATCTGAAATCTACCGCCGAATTTCAACAAAATTTCTACAGAAGCTTGATCGATCATCTGGATCGATTTCCATTAATTTTTTTCCGGCGATCATTATTTTCAAAGCTTATTAAATTGATTTCTAACTATCAATCAGAGAACTGGATCAAATCCAGTTGATTATAATCTCTTTGTTCTCTGATTGATAGTTGAAATCCTCTGATGTAGCCGGATTCACATCACATTTATCGTGAAAATGTGAAAGAGGCACTTTCATTTGAGTTGCCGTGAAATTCATTTCACGGTTGTTGAAGAATTCCGGTGGAGGCTGTTGAAGAATTCCGGTGGAGGCTGTTGAGAGTTCTGGTAGGCTGTTGAAGAATTCTGGTGGAAGATATTGAAATTTCTGGTGGCTCAGCTCCCTGAACCAAAAATCGATCGGAGTTTCCTGCATCTACCGGAATTCATTTATATTCACCCAAATCCATTTTATCCACCGGATTTCAGTCATTGCTCTGTGATCTGCCAGATAGCTTAGTTTGTCGGCACTGCAGCAATCTCCGATCAGTTTCCAGTTCTCCGGCAAGTTCTATTACTGAGCCATTGTGAGAGCCGATCATATTGGTGTGAATCAAATGTGAAAAATTATTTTTACAATGTGTTGAAACAAAAACTGGTTTTCAGAGTCGGTTGAATTTAAAACTGATTTTCATGGTTGTGTTGATTTTAAAACTGGATTTTCACTGAAATTTATCCTGTTTTTACTGTTGGTTCTTAATGGAACTTCTATTGTTAGCTACTTTATAAAACTAGTTAGCTATTAGTTAATTGAATAGTTAGTTGTTAGTTTATTAAATCGTTAGTGATTAGTATAAAATTTTTGTTTGAAGTAGCTAAGTAATGTGTAATTGTTAGATTAGTTACTTTTGTTAAGTAAGTATTAAGTATTAGTAAAATGTTAGTAATTGTTTTGGAATTAGTTAGTTGTTATTAGATTTACTTAGAATTAGTTTTCAATTGTAATTAGTCATCTAGATTTCATTAATAAATTCTTTTGTATTTTTAGCATCTAGTTAGTATATTTTGTTTAGTATAGTTTTATATTTTTTTGTTTTGTACTGCTCGTGTTCATTTGAATTGTGCAGGATAGCACAGGACTGGAGCCGAAACGATTACGTGACACGAAGTACGAAGAATAAAGCTTCATTTTGCTTTTATTTTTAGAATTAGGAATTTTAATTGGGTTTGTAAATATTGCACTTTACGCCCTCTGCGAAGGGTATTCATTTGTTGTAATAGCTAGTTGTTTTTACTTTTCTGAATATTTTACATTTCAATAATTCGGCAATAAAGAATAGTTTAGACTTGTTTGTTTAAATACAACATATTCCCGTTCCCTGAGTTCGACTCGGTCTCATCCACTAGTGAGAACCGGTTTTTATTATTTGATGTCTGGTTTTCACATGTTTTTCATATAAAAATCTTTTCAAAATTACAACGATTTAAAAGAAGACATCAAATTTTTGGCGCCGTTGCCGGGGAACGACGTAATATTAGTATTCACTTTATTGCCTAGTGTTTGTGTTGCATTTAGGTTTAGAACCACGTATGTGCATAGCTTAGAGAAGAGCTTACTTTTCTGCACAACTTACCTACTAGGACCCCCTTAGAGGTGACTGTGTATGATTGGTACCGTACACATAGGTTTTATATTTCTTTGCATCATCTTTGTTATGTTTACTTGCGTGGTGATTGTTTAGTTTTTGTCGTTTTTAGTTTACTCGCTTTGTGGTTTGCGTGGTTTGGCCGCTTAGTGAGTTAGTTAGGTAGAAAATCCAAAGTTAGGACGTGAGCTACACCGGTCTACTACGAGGTGTACGCAATGGCTGACGATCATCATTTGATCCGTCCTTTGAGGGAGTACTTTATGCCAAATACGTATACTCCCGCCTCCTGCATCACGAGACCTGATGTAGGAGCGAGCCATTTTGAGATTAAGGCCAGTGTGATTCAAATGTTACCTTCGTTTTATGGCCTTAGCAATGAAGACCCATATCGTCATCTCGACGAATTCCTTGAGATTTGCTCGACTGTGTGAATCAATAATTTTGGACACGACGCTATGAGGTTAACTTTGTTTCCGTTCTCTCTCAAAAATAAAGCCAAGCACTGGTTAAAATCTCTTGAGACGGTTCGTATTACTACTTGGGAAGGAATGCAAAAAGAATTTTAAAAAAAATATTTCCCAATTAGTAAAATGAACCAGTTTCGTAAAGCTATAACCAGTTTTTCTCAAATTGAGGGAGAACAATTTCACGAGTCTTGGGAGAGATTGAAAGATCTTCTCCGCAAGTGTCCCCATCACCAGGTGCCTCGTTGGCAGTTGGTGCAGTATTTTTATGACGGGCTTACTGAAAAGCATCGTCAAATGGTTGATTCGTCTTGTGGGGGCACTTTTATGCTCAAGAGTGAAGATGAGGCGTGGTCTCTATTTGAGACCTTGAGTGAAAACACGATGTATCATAACTTGTCTTCACGGCTCGATAGGACTACATCTCTGCCTAGTGGTCCTAGGAAGGTTGGGATTTCCGAAGTTGGGTCCGAATTAGAATTGCGTACCAAGGTTGACCAATTGACTAGGAAGTTAGATCAATTCTTAGCCAATTCTTCGAGAAATCCAGTAGAAAGAGTGTGCGAGATATGTGCTAGCCCTGCACATTGTGTTGCGGATTGTCCGGCAGCGCCATTATATCCTGAATTCGTTCAGGAACAGGTGAATGTTGCCCAAGGTTTAGCTAAACCCATGCCCGATTCATTTACATCTTCATATAACACAGGTTGGCGAAATCAGTCTATTTCCCCATCCCATCAGCCCTCCCAGACACAGTATAGACCCAGTAACCCTTCACAAGGTTACTCGCATCCTATATTTCCACAGGTTCATCCTCAGTATTGTCAACCCCATCCTCAGGAGCCCATTCCAAGTTCATCATTTTAAGAGAAGATGTTAGAAGCTTTTTCTGATATCAAGGCAACTCTTTGTTCCCATACGCAGTCAATAGCCAAGCTAGAAACTCAAATGGGACAGTTTGCTCAGACATTGAGTAGACAAAGTCAGGGGAACCTTCATAGTCAGTCTGTTGTCACATCCAAGGGAGAGGATTCCATGTTATTTGACTTGCAACCCACTACTTCACATCATGAGCAAGTCGAATCTGTTACATCCCTTCAGCATGGGAAGGCGTGTCACCCCACTCAGAAATCGACTCATGAACCCTATATCATTTCTACTGACGAGTCAATCTCCATGATACCTCAGCAGAAGGGGCCTTACTCACAGCATACATTTTCATCATATAAAGCCCCATTTTCTCAGCCTTCAGGATCACCGATTGTTTTGAGTAAGCAAGAGGTGCAGATGCAAAAGGTGCTTGACCAAGTCAAGCCAGATCATATTCACCACTTGTCTGAAGTTGCATTCATTGGTACTCAGTCGGTCCTAGACTCTCGATTCTTGACCAGTCTCTCAGATGAGACTAATCTTTGTTCTTCATGTCCAAAGAGTCATGGTGCTACATTTGGAGGTAGAAGGGATGGAAACACAGTGCGTAGTGTCACAGATGACATTCTTTTCTATATAGAGCCCGGTTGAGTCTGACTTCATGTCCATTGATCTCATGGACGATGAAGGTTTTTTCCAGGGATCCGTCTGGCTGGGGACGTGAAACTTAGCGTTTTATGGGAGGCAACCCATATTCTGTACAGTTTTACATTTGTTAGGATTTGTAGATTTTATTTGGTTTTATTTTCATGAGTTTCAGGTTTTGTCATGTTTACATTCATAGAATGTGCATTTTTAATTCATGTCATGTCATTCTACTCTTTTCCCTCATTTATTTCTCTCATGTGCATTCACTTAGTTTCATTCAAGCATGGGGGAGTGCCACTGGGACAGTGTTATTCAAGCATGGGGGAGGGTGTAGAGTGCACACCTTGATATTTCTATTTACGTTCTTGCACATGTTTACACATCTCTTATGAAAAGTAGATTTTTAAAGAAATAGTTTGAACTTATATGAATGTTATTTCAAATCTGATGTTTGTAGAGGATTTTTAAGCCCCACGAAAAATTTTTCTGACATAAATCTAAAAATTATGGTTGTTTATGCGGATTTCAAAGAAATGATGATAAATACATGTTAGAATTTATTTTGAATCATAAATATGAATATGCACAGTGCTATTTTTAAAAAAACTAAGCAAATGAACAAAAGTGTAAAAAAATGAGCTCAAAAGAAAAAATATAGCATGCGTTAGGTTGTTTGGATAATTCCACAATCCTTAGTAGATGGAACTTAGATGTAAGTTGAAACTTTTAATTCCATTTTCAAAAAGGAGAGTGGAAAACTTCATGATCCTAAGTAACTGAGAACAGATACAAGTTGAAATATTTGACTCTCATGTTATAAAGGTGAATGAAGGAAGTCACTTTTATGTCTTAGTTGATATCTTTTGGTATGTATTGAAAAAGTATAGAAGATATTGACATTGCACAAGGCATAAAAGCAGACCACACGCAAGCTATATGAGAAAAATAAGTGCGCAAAAAGAAAAAGTGTGAAAAAAAAGAGAGAAAAGAGCTTAAAAAGAAAGAAAAGTTCAATGCTTAGAAGTGTGATTGAGAAAACCTGTGCAGAAAACATATGAGTGAGGATAAGTAAATAATAATATGTTTTTATTGGATTTTCTAAGAATAAATCATAAATAATTGTGATATTTTAGAAAAGTGAAAGAAATTCTTTTCTGTGGTGGTGCATAAAAGACTCTAATTATATTTCGATTTTGAAATAACAGGAAATATTTGTGAAAATAAAGTCTTTGATTATCTACTGATTGTGAGGATGTGTAATATTATGCATACATGACAGAGATGTTTGTGGGTAGCATCACTGCAAACCCTCACGAGACCTTACTCGTCCACTAGGGTAACCCAAGGGCTGAAAGGGCTTGTTGCATGAGCTAAATGCAACCGTGATTCCTACGAAAGTGAGTTAGATGATAGTCTCATTTCTTGCATTTTTCTAATTTGCTCGAGGACTAGCAAAACATAAGCATGGGGGTATTTGATCATGCATATATTTTAGGGATTTTTCATATAAAAATATGCATGATTTCATGAGAAAATGATTTAAAAACCCAATTTTATGTTAGTTTCGAGTAAATGTGCTAAAATGATTTAAAAATAGAAAATGCATGAAAAATAGTTTTATTTTACATTTTTATGCCTATTTTAGTGTTTGACATAATTGTAGTAGTTTAGTTTTTGAAAATCATAAAAAATTAGAGTTAAAATAGACTTAGTTTTGTATTTTCTAAAACATAGTCATTTTGAGTTGTTTTGTAAATAACTTTTTGAAGAGAAGTTTTTGAAATACAATTTTACAAAGAAGAGGGACTTATGGAGAAAAGTTCAAATCTTTAAATATGATACGTAGGGGGAAGAGAGGCTTGTCTTCTCTCTTTTGCCTAAGCCCTCTCTTCTTCCCCTTCCTCTCCACCTCTTCTTACCTCTTCTTCTTCTTCTCCCTATTTTCCCCTCTTTTTCTCATCCTCTTTCCAGTGGAGAATTCCGGCAATGGCTGAAGCAAGATAGAGGATTCCAACCTCTCTTCCCAACCAAGTCTGTAAGTGTATCCTTTTCTTCTTCTTCTTCTTCTTTTTTATGAATTTTCATTTTGATTTCTGTTAAGCATTCATAGCTCATATTAAAAGAAATATGTTTTGATTTACAGTTTTTGTTTCATAAAATTTTTAATTCGTAGTTACATGAATCGGTTCTGCATAAATAAAAAAAAAAGAAAAAAAAATTGGCCGATGAAACTCAGAACTCCTGTAGCCTTTCCGGTTTCTTAGATCTGAAGTCTTGATAAAACATCAGAGTTAAAACATTAAAAACAGAAAAATTTTGTTCAGCAATCGGTGGATTTCAATATTTCTACAGGAACTAATCTGAAATCTACCGCCGGATTTCAACAAAATTTCTACAGAAGCTTGATCGATCATCTGGATCGATTTCCATTAATTTTTTTCCGGCGATCATTATTTTCAAAGCTTATTAAATTGATTTCTAACTATCAATCAGAGAACTGGATCAAATCCAGTTGATTATAATCTCTTTGTTCTCTGATTGATAGTTGAAATCCTCTGATGTAGCCGGATTCACATCACATTTATCGTGAAAATGTGAAAGAGGCACTTTCATTTGAGTTGCCGTGAAATTCATTTCACGGTTGTTGAAGAATTCCGGTGGAGGCTGTTGAAGAATTCCGGTGGAGGCTGTTGAGAGTTCCGGTAGGCTGTTGAAGAATTCCGGTGGAAGATATTGAAATTTCTGGTGGCTCAGCTCTCTGAACCAAAAATCGATCGGAGTTTCCTGCATCTACCGGAATTCATTTATATTCACCCAAATCCATTTTATCCACCGGATTTCAGTCATTGCTCTGTGATCTGCCAGATAGCTTAGTTTGCCGGCACTGCAGCAATCTCCGATCAGTTTCTAGTTCTCCGGCAACTTCTATTACTGAGCCATTGTGAGAGCCGATCATATTGGTGTGAATCAAATGTGAAAAATTATTTTCACAATGTGTTGAAACAAAAACTGGTTTTCACAGTCGGTTGAATTTAAAACTGATTTTCACGGTTGTGTTGATTTTAAAACTGGATTTTCACTGAAATTTATCCTGTTTTTACTGTTGGTTCTTAATGGAACTTCTATTGTTAGCTACTTGATAAAATTAGTTAGCTATTAGTTAATTGAATAGTTAGTTGTTAGTTTATTAAATCGTTAGTGATTAGTATAAAATTTTTGTTTGAAGTAGCTAAGTAATGTGTAATTGTTAGATTAGTTACTTTTGTTAAGTAAGTATTAAGTATTAGTAAAATGTTAGTAATTGTTTTGGAATTAGTTAGTTGTTATTAGATTTACTTAGAATTAGTTTTCAATTGTAATTAGTCATCTAGATTTCATTAATAAATTCTTTTGTATTTTTAGCATCTAGTTAGTATATTTTGTTTAGTATAGTTTTATATTTTTTTGTTTTGTACTGCTCGTGTTCATTTGAATTATGCAGAATAGCACAGGACTGGAGCGGAAACGATTACGTGACACGAAGTACGAAGAATAAAGCTTCATTTTGCTTTTATTTTTAGAATTAGGAATTTTAATTGGGTTTGTAAATATTGCACTTTACGCCCTCTGCGAAGGGTATTCATTTGTTGTAATAGCTAGTTGTTTTTACTTTTCTGAATATTTTACATTTCAATAATTCGGCAATAAAGAATAGTTTAAACTTGTTTGTTTAAATACAACATATTCCCGTTCCCTGAGTTCGACCCGGTCTCATCCACTAGTGAGAACCGGTTTTTATTATTTGATGTCTGGTTTTCACATGTTTTTCATATAAAAATCTTTTTAAAATTACAACGATTTAAAAGAAGACATCACACTTCAAAATTTCATCTTCTTCTCCTAAATCCATGATTAAATTCAAAGTCCATTTCTGACTTTGAAACTTCATTTCCCTTTCATTTCAAAAGCTTTAAATCATTCTTTCTCAAAATCAAAGATTTATTCTTCCAACTCTTATTTACTTCAAAAACTTAGAACTTCTCTAATCTATCTCAAGTTCTAAGTTAGATTCAATCATTTCTTCACTCCTTTACCAAGTTCATCTCAGAATACTTGGAAATTTCCAAATCAATTTTCAAAAGAGCATACATCCTTGCAATGCACAAGCATGATTCTTTGTGCATTTAGATCTTTAGGATAAATTCTTAGATGATATTTAGGCAAAGAAAAAGGCATAGATTCGATCCTTGGTTCGATTACCCCTGGTAAAGGCGTCAGGAACGGTTGAACCTCGTACCGACGAGCGAATCCCGTCTCTCCATTTTTCCTGCAAATTTTCAAAACGGAGGCGAGTTAAATTTCTAAATATTTTTCAAATCAAGGTCAAGTGAGACCGCGCAAAAGAGTTTCTCTTCTCTCTTTCTTTCTTTTATTCCTCTTCTCTCTTTCTTTTCTTTTCTTTTATTTTTCTCCCTTCAAAAAGAAGGAAAGTAGAGGTCAAAAAAGGAAAAAAGAAGGAAGAGAGAGAAAACCATAAAGAAAGGAAAAATTTTGCGATGATCACAGGTTTGGCGACCGTGATGGGATGCGTCTTCATCCGGTCGAATTATGCCTTTGCTTTGCCTTAATATTTTCTAAGTCTTTATTCTTCTATGTCAGCTTCATTTCCATGCAAACCTTAGGAGCCTAGACTCTGTCCTAAGCTGACATCATTGCATATAGGATCTAAGTATGGTTTGGTATGACCGTATTCAGGAGATTATTCCATGTTCACATTAGACTTAGGTCTTAAATACAACTCTCCTCAATTCTAGGGATTGAATGCAAACAATGTATTCAAGTGTATGCTTCTCTTCATTTTAAATTTATTTCTTTAGGACTTGCATTAGAGCCTTCTAGATTTATTGCATGTTGAACATGTTTTTGAAAACATCCTTACCTATATTGTCCCGGTCTTCACGTTGCTGGGCTGTCTCACTGAACCATAGTTCGGGAGAGAGCCTCACAACTGGACCACTTATTTGGGTTTGCGCCCCCCTACCACGTACCTAAGGGCCATAGTCCGAGGTATATCGGTAGGCGCTCAAGGATGTTGGGAAGCCCTTACCTTAGAACCGGAGAAATATCTTATATGCCACATACTTTGAGCTTCGGCTTGAGTATATCGGCGTACCTCGATTGGAATCAGATGATCTGAACCATAGAGTTAGGGTTAAGGTCCTATAAGCTATTTCAAATATTGCATTTAGAGTCAGCCTTTAGGGAGTGCTATGTGCGCATCCTTGTTTGTGCAGCTCTGATTGTATAATGTTTTCCTTGCATTCTCCTATATATATCGAACCTTTTTCAAAACTATGGGTGTACTATTCAAAATTTCTCTCTTTTTTTCAACAACCTCAAGTGCATATTTCTTTTCTTTACCTATATTCTTTTCTCTTTTGTATGTCAAAAATTTTCTTAAAAACCTTGAAAAGTCTTTTTCTAAGTCCCTTGATCTTTCAAAAAATTTCCAGGATTTATGTCTATCCTCTGTTTTCATCAAAAAGTCTATCCGTAAGTCCTGCAGTCTATCTAATTCTCTTCTTTTCTTGCCTCAGTATCATTCCGATGGCATCCGAATCTCCCGATGCTATCTTTCCCAGGGATCATATCTTCTATCAAATAAGGGATGAAACCCCAGATCATCGGGTTATCCAGTCTCGTTCCTTCTTCCCTCGGTGGTATTATTCCTGGTTCGCCACCTTCTCGCATATGTTCTCGGACCACTTGGATGATTGTGGATTGGAGATGGCATCGGCAGTTGGCAAGCGAACCATCAACGACAGTCTAATTCAGGCTATGGCAAAACGATGGAATTCGCGTACCTGCACATTTTGGTTTTCATGGGGAGAGATGACTTTTCTAATGTATGAGATCAGTGACATCATGGGGTTGCCAGAACCAGCTGGTCAGCCAGACGATCTGGTCGAGCAACAATTCTTGATCAATGTCAAAGGGATAGATGTTCGAGAAGCACTGGCCAGAGCTACAGGGTGCAGATCTTGGCCTCTCACGGAGATCAACGGAAGTCAGTTCATCGATCTGTTCAGACTCTATCACAAGTATTGGGCCTATGAAGAAGTCGATACCTTGTCTCGAGCAGCGAAAGAAAGAATTCAACATGCCATGGTCCTATGCACAGTGAGACTGGCGTTCTTTCAGGATGGTCAGAATTTCATCGATGTCAGAGTCGCCCAACTCTTTCGAAGATGGGGAAGCAAGCAGACTCGTCAGCTTTCGGTGTCCATGGCAGCTCTAGCCTTTCTCTACAGAGGCTTAGCTCGTTTCGCCCTCGGAGAAACCATTTTGGTGGAAGGATGCACGTATGCCTTGTAGTCGTGGTTCCTGCGACATGTATCGTCAAATGCCAATTCTTTCAGATTTAGCAGTAAGCAGCCAAAGTCAGCCATTCAGTGTCAAGCTTTGATCGAGAAACTGCATCAGGAGGAGATCGTTTGGGACTTCTTCGACAAAAGAAAGACCGTTCCTCGATACATCTATGCTCGTGACAAGCGTTACAGATTACTCGGCCCTTTCTTCTGCGTCGACTATCAGCCAGAGAGGTGTCTCTGACAGTTCTCGCAGCGGCATATTCGTGTCAACACCCGCTTCTCGACGGACCGCATGCCAGAGTTCGATCTACGGTCGGATCAGTGGTCTGGGGCATACCACGTCACCAAATACACTTGGGACTCTTTCATTTCGTTGTCTATGTTTCCTGGTCCTAATGTATCTTCCGAATATCGAGAATGGTGGCAAACTGTCTGCCCGCCTTCTCTTTGTATTTAGATTTTGTTATCAATAAAAATGCAACTTTTGTTCTGATAAAAAGCTTTTTATGGCCAAGGTTTTATTTTGTTGTATATAGTCACGATTCTCATGACAAAACTCATCCCCGGTGATGAGACCTCTTTTATATTCTTCTTCGATTATCTCTCATCATGATGGACGACCTCGCCTAGGTCATAAGGCGCATTTTTGTTACCGCAAAATGGTGACACAATTATTGCAAAATTTGTGATGACCCAATCCCTGGTAATGGGATAACTTGTTTAAATCGTCTATCAAATCCCTTCTTTCATGTCTTTTTCTCAAAAAAGTCGCACTTAAAAAAAAAATTCCTCCAGGCTCTAACCATTCTTCTACCTCTACAGAAATCATCTGGCATTGTCAAAATGGTGCAAACCAGAGCGGGAAAGGAAACCGCCCCTCAGCACAGCGACAGCGAAGTCGAGGCAGTCAGCTCTCTTAAGTCGGTCAGGGGGTAGAATCAGAATTAGATCGATGATATAGACCCCGCTATGTATAACCTGTTCAAAAGAATGATGACCAGAATGATGTCAGAACAGGCTGAGGCTAGTCAGAAGGAGGTTGCTCCGAAAAGCAAGCCAAAGAAGAAGGCTATAAAGAAACCAGTCAGGATTGTTAGAAAGAAAGTACAGCCTGACACCACTTCTAAAGAAACAGAATCAGCTGAAGAAGAATCAGAAGAAGAAGAGCAATTTGTTTACCATCATAGTCCTCTGCCATAGCTTGTAAAAACTACTGCAGAGCCCGAATCAATAAACAAGCCCATTCCGGCTAATGATCCAATGCAAGAGCAGATGAAAGAAATGAATCGGGCCATCAAGGATATTCAGGCCAAAAGCAAGGGCAAACAGACCTACTCCGGTGAAGATTTTTACATTGGCCTGGACGGGGATGACAATCTGGAAAACCTTCCTCGCAAGTTCCTTAAATTTGACGAAACAAGCAACCCTAAGGCTTATTTGGCCACTTTCTATGCTGAATGCGGCCGTTTCAGGAAAGACAACCGGGCGTTGTTCATTTGCTTTCCTCGCAGCCTAGAGAGGTGTGATCATCGCAAAATTTTTCCTATTCTCTTTATGGTTTCTCTCTCTTCCTTCTCTTTTCCTTTTCTAATCTCTATTCTCCTCCTTTTTGAAGGGAGAAAAATAAAAGAAAGAAAAAGAAAGAGAGAAGAGAAAAGAAAGAAAGAAAGAGAGAAGAGGAACTATTTTGCGCTGTCTCACTTGACCTTAATTTGAAAAATATGTAGAAATTTAACTCGCCTCTGTTTTGAAAATTTGCGAGAAAAATGGAGAGACGGGATTCGCTCGTCGGTACGAGGTTCGACCGTTCCTGGCGCCTTTACCAGGGGTAATCGAACCAAGGATCGAATCTATGCCCTTTTGCTTTGCCTAAATATAATCTAAGAATTTATTCTAAAAGATCTAAATGCACAAAGAATCATGCTTGTGCAATGCAAAGATGTATGCTCTTTTGAAAATTGATTTAGAAATTTCCAAGTATGTCTGAGATGAATTTGGTAAGGGAGTGAAGAAATGGTTGAATCTAACTTAGAACTTGAAATAGATCAGAGGAGTTCTAAGTTTTTGAAGTAAATCAGGATTTGAAAGAATAAATGAGAAATGATGACTTGAAGTTTTGAAATGAAAGGAAATGAAAAGTCAAAATCGACTTTGAATTTGGACTTGAATTTATAAAAGGAAATGAATACTTGAGATGGAATTGAATTTGGATTTTTAAGTTTGGAATGGATCTGAGGTAATCAAATGATATTTAAGAATAGAAATGGATTTAGGGAGTTTTGGATGAGATCTGAAAGTGGAATTGGATTTGAAATCTAGAATTGAGAATGGAATTGGATCTAAAGATGGATTTAAAATCTAAAATCTGAGATCCGATATAAAATTGGGTTCTGGATCCTAAGAGGGGTTTGGATCTGATGTCTGAGATCCGAATGTAAAGTTGGACTCTGGATCCTAAGATGGATTTGGATCTGAAGTCTGAGATCCAAATGTGGAATTGGGTTCTGGATCCTAGAAATGGATTTGGATTTGAAATCTGAGATCCAAATGTAGAATTGGGTTCTGGATCCTAGAATGGATTTGGATCTGAAATCTGAGATCCAAATGTAGAATTGGGTTCTGGATCCTAAAATAGATTGGGATCTAAGGTCTGGAATCCAACGTAGAGTTGGATTTTGGATCCTAAGATGGATTTGGATCTTGAAGTCAAAGATCCAGAGTGAAATTGGACTCTGGATCCTAAAAAGGAATTGGATCTGAAATCTGAGATCCAATATGAGTGTTGAATCATGGATCCTAAAAAGTGGATTTGGAGTTAACTCAGAAGATGAATGAAGAATTTCCAAATTTTGAATTGAACTTAAAAAATGAAGTTTAGAATTTGAATATACAAATGATTTTCCAAGTCAATTTGTTCTTTGGATTTGGGACTTGAATTCGAATTTTAGAAGGTGAATCAAGGACCTCAAAGTTAAATTGAACTTTGAGTTGGATTCGAGGGAGTTGGAGTTTCAAAGTCAAATTGAACCTTGAAATTTGATTTGATTTTGAATATAAAATGAATTTGAAATCTCAAAGTTTAAATTGAACTTTGAGATTAAAAAATGAAATAGGATTTGAAAAATTGAAAGGATGAATTGGATTTTACAGAGATTTGAAGATTGATTGAAGAAGATATTAATATCACTTGGAGTTTTTGAAAAAGGAATTTTGAAAATATGATGCAATTCTATTCTATATAATGAATGAATTTAAAGAATTTTGATATTAGATTTTGAAAAGCTATCTTATTCTTGAACTGAATTAAAATAAGATTGAAGATATAATACATCCCTGACTATGGTCATTGAATGTATTATATAATAATCTATATTTAAATTCAGGTGAAGAATAAAACACATTTGGTGCTTTTATAGAATTTAAAATGAAATTAACTCTCAACATACCCTGACTATGGCCATTGGTATGTATTTTTGAGTTGATTTTAAGTTAAATTCTGATAAAAGAAGAAAATATTTAAGGAAAATATGATGCATTTTAAAAACGGGTCCAGTGTAGATCCAGTGTTATTCCATAAAAGATGAAAACCCTAAGTTTTGTTCACATCCTGACTATGGCCATTGATGCAAATCATCAATTTAAGATTAATCACCTCTTATTAGAATGGTGCATGTGTCATTTGTGTTTCACCATTGAGATTTTTGAGAAAATGAAAGAAAATAACATGAAACAAGCAGTTACGAGGTGTATATGCACATACATTCTAATCTATAGCAAGAAATGGAAATTTCTCATTATATATAGTTATTACATTATTTGATGGAATCAAAATTACAAAACTTCCAATATCAAAGGGAAAAGTAATATTTCCTGCAAAATTTCAAGTTAGCATAAGATAAGGAACACACATGAATAAGGAATATCACCTTGATCCCTAAGATGTGGCTAATGAAGTAATAGGCATATACTAATGGCTATGCAATGCAAGTTACAAAACCTATCTTGGAATGGTGTATCGAACTGATGAGAAACAAGAGATGTCTAGACTAATGAATGTTAAAATATGGGGATGATATCTTAGGCTAATTAGGAGGCCTATATGATAACCTTAGAATAAGATGTAGGTCAAGGACTGAACTAATGATACACCTTTTGACCAAAACCCGAGCTTGTTCTAAAACAATCCACTGCAGGGGGTCATATCCGAAGAGTAGATTCTGCCACTCCTAATATGTGCATCAAGTTTTTGCAGCCAATGCTCATAGCCATTAGTCAATGGACAGGCCAAGATGCAGGGGGGAGGCTTGTGGATTAATGGTATGCAAATGTTGAATGTGATGAAAGGTGTAGGTGCAACTAACAGGTGGAAGCTAAGTGTTTGCTAACTGAGGTTACCTTGAACCGATCTTTGGACAATACTATGTAAAGATGATGTGTGGGTATGTGATGGATTGGGTTAATGCAGGAGGGGTGTGACCTGATAATGAGTGGATCCAGGCAGTCTGAGCCGATCCAGAAAAATATTTCAGTTAACACATTAGACCAAACTCAATCAGCCATATCGAAATGATCCTACTTGATGTATTATGACTTCAGAAATATACAATTACATGTATTATGACTTTAGAAATATGCAAAATGTATTATGACTTTAGAAATATGCAAAGTATCTGTCATATTCATTTTCCCTGTCCTAAGGTGAGAGCTTAAGAGCTTTATACAGCATTCAAACTTGATATAGCAGTGGCGCGGTGAGCCTAAGTAAGTCTTATGACATACATTTTGCAGAGAAAAAAAAAATCTTCTAAACAATTCATGGGGAAATTTAAGCAAATTTCTACAACAGGAATTCAAGTTAACTCTAGCAATTGATAAAATGGATGTTGGAAGAGGAATTTCAAACCTGTTGTAAGCTGATGTGGTTAGGAGTTCACTGACAACCTGCAATGAATCAATACTCACTCAATCAGAAGTTGTTTTGCAAACTTTAGCAAGATGGGCTCCAATGGCATTAGCAGGTGGGTTTTTGGTAATGTAATGAAAATATATGATCGTGAAATGTCAATAGGGAATATTTATAACAATGGAAGTGTGTATGTGGGTGCGGGAGGTATTATACCTGCTGAAGGCGCAAAAAGACATACCGCGAAATGGTGAATCTACATGCTGCTGGACCTATGCAGGCCTAGCAGAGTTGTAATGGATAGGGGTATGGGGCATGTGTGTAGAGGTGAATATGTGCAGTTTGATATAGGAGATGACAGAGAATCAGACAGATAGCAAATGAGTTAGTGAATTAGATAAACAATGAATGTGCTGAGTGGATAATAAATGAGCTAGATAACTTAGTTAAATAAACAACCAATGAGCCAATGGGAGTCGTAGATGCAGCAAGTAACAGTGAAAGATGATAACATACAGGAAGTGAAATAATCAAGCAACAATGTGCACAGATACATAAATCGAGATTCAAGCTCTCTCAAAATTTATTAAACCTTATTGATTTTCCAGATCTGCATCTATAATATATAAAAAAAGAAAAAAAAAAAAAAACTTACACACTTTCAAACTTAAAGAAAACATCCTGCGAACTTATCACAGCCATGTATATATTTACCTTGGCAAGTTTTGAAATCATCTCCCAACACGTTACAGTTATCGGACACACTTTCTTTTCCACAGAAATCATGGATAAGCAGAGATTACAAATGCTACCTAGAGGGAATTATATACTGGTTATGCAGGAAAGATCATGTGAATCATACTGATACATCTACTTATGTTTTAAAACCACTGATTGTTTGAGACCTAAGCCCAAAATGATAATCTCCATTATACAATACCCAATACTCATTTTCCTGATAAAACTAATTCCTAAAGGCAGAGATAAAACAAAACTTGGGTAAAATATGAAGAAACTAAAAAAAAAAATGTAAAAGATTGAACTAATTCAACTTCTAAAATAAACTCAATCAACGTTATCATCTATTGGCAAACTTTCGCAGAAACACAAGAGAGAGCAAGGACTTCAGTTTATCTCAACCTAATATTCTTCACAAAAATTGCTGTCATATTGCCGCAATATTTTGGGAGGTGATCATAACAAACCCATTGTCTAAACAGATGATAGATTCATCGGCAAAAGGCATTGACTTATAGTCAGACTAATATCTCCCCTAACACTAACACAGCCCATCAAATACTTACTTGAATCTGTTGCAGAACAACGAATGTAATGCCAGGTGTTCCTTGGACCCACTGAACTAGAACATTTCAGGTGGATGCGATGTGAATCTTATGGAGAGGTTGTGCCATAAGCCTTTCTCTTTTTTTTTTTTAGCAACCAACAGACTCGGCTACAGCTTTTGAAGATATAATCACTTACTTCGTACCTGCATCCAGAGGAATCAGAAACGAAACAAACAAAAAAAAAAAAAGGGAAATACAAAACAAACAATCAAAAGAACTGTGGTGATTTTTTTTTATGATGGGTCGTGGTTGAGTCCTCATTATGATAACACACGACCTCAGCGAGGAAACATTTGCTCCTCTCCCAACTATCAGATAGATCTTCCAGCCAGTTTGATTAATTTCATCAGGCATCTGCGATTAATTACCCCTTTGAAGGCAGGTAATCGATGTCATCCATCTGACTACTACTCACAACACCTAGGTGTTTTAGTTCAAGCTCGACACCAGCGCCAGCCCCAGAAATCTAATAACCAGGATGGTGCGATTTAATCAAGGAAAGGTGGGATCCATGGATAGTATATCATAAATCATATGTCAAAACATGTGGGATTTTAGCTCAAGACAAGCGTTATCATCATCTGTAGACAAAGCATACACCCCTGCGATTCAGCTTGCAACCGTCAGTTACTAAGTTAACGATTTCAGCTTATCTGATGCAACGTTGATCTAAGCCTGTATGATCACAAGGAATCACAATAACAAAATGTTGAGACTGAAGCATTACAAAAAAAACTAAAGCAAAAATAGGGGTAAAATGTTGAACGAGACCAGACTGGATCATATAGATGGACATGCGGAACATGATTCTAGATCCCAGCCGCAACGAGATCATTCAGAACCACTGAGGCAGAATGCAGAGATTATTAACAAACGACTATGTTCAACATAAATGAGAAATGGAATAAGGTGGAATAAAATGGTCATCCGATTGAAATGACATAATAACAAGGAAATCCAACAAAATCAATCGATGACATGGATTAGATGCTAAAGGTTGGTAAATAATCATGAATACAATGCAAAGAATAATCAGGAAAAGAATGGAACTAAAAGATCAACCAAATATACATATTAAAGTAAGTAAAAGGAAAATCTGATATAAACAGGAAATCAACTCGTAACATGCCATCCAACGATCCAGAACAAAATGCAAAGCTTAAGGAATTAGGATTTAGAGCCGCAAAAATCAATTATACATTATGGAACATTCCTGCTATATTGATCCTGGATGTAGATTCCTCAGCAAAATATAATGAAACAGGGGTCCTATTTATACGAAGAAAATGAGAAAACACCAGGGAACATAGCTTTTATGCAGGTTTGAAGCTAGGAAGCTTGCAGACCTGTGGTTTAACCAGATGATAATGAGGATTTAATCAAAAGCGAATGACCCGATGCTTGAAATCATAATGCCAATAGGAATCAAAACAAAACAACTTATATATGAAAGAGAAAAATTAAACGGAACACCCAAGATCCTCAAAAAAAGAAAACTAATCCGAAAGTAAAGTCGAGAATTAGTGAGAGGATCGTATTGAGATCCCAACAAACCATGAGGGTCTATTAAATTTGGCAACCGTAAACCAAAAAAAAGGCGAAATAGCAGAACAACAAAAGGAGAAATAGAAAGAAAAAAAAATGTTGGAATTGGGACTTCCATTTGCTGTTGCGCGAGATGGTTTGAAGTTGCAATAAGCAATCCAATACCACCCAAGGTGCGTGAATAGAGATTTGATATAGGAGAAAAGAGAGATTCGGAGAAAATAGAGAGGAAAGGGGATGGGCTTATTGGATTATGCAGAGAACCTGAATGAGGGAGCCAAACTCTTCCCTTCCACTGTAGATGCCTTTTGTCTCTTGCTGCAGGGATTCTTCGTTGCTGAGATTCCACTGAGGAGGGCCGGAAGATGGAAGGATCTCTTCTGGTTGTTGGGTGGCCTTCCGAATCCGAAATGAAGAAAAGGAAGATTGAATAAAGGGGAATAATGGATGAAAATCCCTCCCTGATGGATGGTGGATTCCTCCTTTTAAAGAAGAAGGGGAAAACTCTAGAAGAGCTTCCGTTAGAGATGAAGGGCAGGTGAAGATGGTTGCCATGGATCAATGGTCACAGATGGGGGCTGGGGTTCCGTTGGCGATGAAGGGTTTAGGGAGGAGGAGATGGAGATGGCGGTTTGGAGGATCGGAGGGTTGATGGAGGCCATGGGGAAGGTTCTGGAGGATTCGGGGGTAGCTGCTTGCGGCTGAGAAGGAGGATGCTCAAGAGAGAGGTTTTTCCGAACCCTAAAAAAAAAAAAATTGTAAAAAGGGGCTTTTGCAAAAAGACGGTTCCCTGCGAAAAAGTTTTCAAAATGATGGTCTTTTCAAAAGTTTTTGCAAAAGAATGGTTTTAGTTAAAAGACCGTTTTCAAAAAGAGTTTTTTTTTTTCAAAAATCCCGATTTTGTTTCTTTTTTATATTTTCATTTTTTTTGTTCTTTTCTTTACTATATATATATATATATTTTTTTTTGATATTTTCGAAAATAAAATTCCAAAACTAAGAGATTTAAACTAATTTTACAAAATTTCAAAATATTTATATAAAAAAAAATCGAGTTTTAAACCTCGATTTGAGAACTATAATACGACGGATCCAAACGGATGCCGTACGAAGTGTCTGAGCTTTTAAAAAGTTATTTTTGATAATTTTGAGAATTTGATTTAAAATTGGATAATGAAGCTCAGATTTGGATTTTGATGTAGATCCGAATCCGAAATTGAGTCAGATATGTAAAATGAATTTAGTTTCAACAAAATTTGAGAAACAAAATGGAATTTAGATTTAAAACTGACTCAATTACCCAGAAAATGGGGGCAAAGGGCAAAACGGGGATATTTACAACATTTTGAAAAAATTGGGGTGTTCACAAATGCCCCTCTTTGCTACTAAGCCGGTTGAAAGCCGAGCTTAGTGGCAAAGAAACACTCCAAATTTTGAAAAATGTTTTAGTTAGCCAACCTGAACTGGGTGTGGAAGAATTATTTTGAAAACACGGCTTTTCGGGCTTAAAACCTTATCCTGAATGGTCCAGGGGGGGATGAAATCCTTGACAATGATACGACTGAATGATAGAAATGAGGAAATCGTGATGGGACTTTGGGTGAAAATCCCAGGGATGGTGAAAGATAAGAATTTTGATCGAGTTTCATGGGTGAGACAAGATCTGCCCTTTAGAATGACTCAGGTTTAGCCCTTAACCTGGATGGGACGAAGATAGATCAAGATAATTTGGATGGGGGAAAGGAAATATAAACGGACCTCGATGAGACATTTTGAGAGAAATGCCTTGTGAGATGAAATTTAAAACATGATCCTTTCCTGGATGGATGTACAGAGCATGGATTCCTTTGTGGGGGAAAACCGTGATGGGAATGGCAGGATTACCTCGTCGAAACGAGGCTCAGGTTTAACCCAAACCTGAAAGGAAGGTACCTCACGGAGCGAGGTTCAGGCTTCACCCTTATCCTGAAAGGGACGACCATATGGAATCCTCAAACAAAGAAACCATGATGGGACAGGAAGGAATATATCATCAGAAGAAGATTTAAGATTTTAATCCTTGACCTGAGTGGGGGATGATACAGAATCTTCGGATGAAGAAACCGTGATGGAACTTTCAGAATTTGGACGAACAAATCCGAAAGGGGTTTTGCGAGAAGAGAAGGTCAAGGGATTCCCTAAAGCTTGGAAAGTGGATGATCTTGGGCGCCTCATTGCTGAGACTAAAATCAGCTTTCTAAAAACAGACGACCTCTCGCAGAAGGTTTTGGGTTACACCTCGAGGAGCGAGGTGACAGGTTTAATCCTTAGCCTGAATGGATACAGAATCCTCGAGGAGCGAGGAAACGGTGATGGGACTAGAAAGGATATCTAGTCGGAATGGGACTCAGGTTTAACCCTAACCTGAACGGAAGGTACCTCGTGGAGCGAGGTTCAGGCTTAACCCTTAACCTGAAAGGGATGACCATACGGAATCCTTGGATGAAGAAACCATGATGGGGCCTTCGGAATTTGGACGAACAAATCCAGAAGGGGTTTGCGAGAAGAGAAAATCAAGGGATTCCCTAAAGCTTGAAAAATGGATGATCTTGGGCGCCTCATTGCTGAGACTGAAATCAGCTTTCTAAAAACATACGACCCCTCGCAGAAGGTTTTGGTTTGTACCTCGAGGAGTGAGGTAACAGGTTTAATCCTTAGCCTGAATGGATACAGAATCCTCGAGGAGCGAGGAAAACTGTGATGGGCCTCTAGACTTTGCACAACAAGTCCAAGAGGGGTTTTTGCAAAAGGATGAAAATGGGGGTCCCTAAAGCTTGAAAAAGGGGTTGTTCTTGGGCGCCTCATTGCTGAGACTGAAAATAGCTTTTGACAATAACAGACCTTTTGCAAAAAGTTCAGGTTTAACCCTTATCCTGAGCGGGAACTGTCTATGGCGGGACAGTGGGGGACACAGGGAAGTGTGCGGATCCGAGAGCGTTCAGATCAGACGAAAGGAAAGGACTTTTCAGTCCTAAGGAGGGATGACGTCAGGATAGGTCAAAACGATCTCAAGTTCACACTTCATGTTGGGATTATTAGAAAATATTGCCAATAAGATGTCAAAAATTGTAGTTGATGATTGAATTGTGCTCATGTATGAAAATATCACCTCTTTCTACCTAGAGTATTAGCTTCAATTGAGCTAACTCTGTAGAACTTAAGAATCAAATTCAAATTTATTGCTGTTGAGTTTCTTCAAGGAAGATATCAATTTCTTTGATACAAAAGAGAGGAAACATTCTTAACTTCATAAAAGCAATTAAGTGAAAAGACATTGATAAAGAATTTCACATAGATAAAGATGATTCTTTGATAGTTTCGGGCAAATTGATATCCTGGGTATTTCCCATGATGATCTTTTGCACTCTTTTGAACCGTGGAGCTTTCTTGGCTTCTTTCACATCATCCTTTATTTTGGAGATGTCCTGACTTTTCTCTCTTTTTCGAGGAAGGGTACGTCACAAACTCCTTCATCTTGGAGATGCTCTGATCCTTCTTTTCTTTCTCAGGGATTATGACATCGGTTCTTGGGTTGAAATCTCTAAATGATAGCAGAAATCAAATATCTTTTAGGGTTTTGTCGGTAGGTTCATCGCATCCGCCTTCATCTCTACGGTGATCCGAACTTTACCTGGAAGGATCCGTCACAAACTCCGTCATCTTGGAGATGTTTCAAATCTTCTTTGGCCCCGGGGGTCTACTCGCTTGGTTCGCCTTCATCTTGACGACAATTGAGAGATCCCTTTTGCAGATATTTGATTGCAGCATAGCTTGGATGAGGATATATGGATTGGGTAGGTTTTTTTCTTACTGCCCAGGATATTTCCACTATCTCACCGCAAAAAGAATAATCTTTAAGAATGCGCCACATCTATGATCAATATCAGCCCACTTATGGCTTTTCAACATCATTGAATTTTCCTTTGCCGGTCATATCAAAGATTTTTCTTCAACCTCTTGGTTGACCAACAGAAAAAAGCTTGAATTTAGCTCTTATTTCGCAAGAGTCTTGCTCTTTTGAAAATGATACTGAAGGTAGTTTGAGATAATTCTTTGTGCGATGAAAGCTTTGAGATCAACACTGACTTTTGATAGCAAATTGGCAACATATTCTAAAAAAATCCTTGACGAAATTTGCTTGATATCGAGTCGACACGTCCGTGACAAAATTCTCCTCTCTTTTTCCCCAAAAAGAGAGACTCAGGCTTAAGCCCTTACCTGAATGGGAAGTTGGAAATACTCCTCTCTTCCCTGAAAGAGGAGGTGTTTGCAAAACGGAACTTTCGAAGAGAAATTAAGTTTTCGTCAAAACTCCCTATCTCTAGGCTTCTCTTATGGAAAGGTGGCCGAAAAACAAAGTTGAGAAAGTATCACAGAGGAACGAGTCCATCACACTCTCCCTAGAAGAGGGTCCTCTGTGAAGGGGTTGGCCAAAGATGATAAAACAGGGTCCACAAAAGAAACGAGCTTCCGTCGAAGCCCTCCCTAGAAAAAGGGTTCTTTTGTGTAAAGTTGGTTGTTGTTTTGCAAACTGTTCGCGAAGAAAACGAGTCCCTTCAAACTCTCCCTGGAAGAGGGTTCTTGCGAACGGAATATGGTTGCATGCGAAAGGAACGAGCTCCCTCGAACTCTCCCTGAAGAGGGTCCTTCGCAAGAGAAAAAGATTGATTTTTTTTTATAAAATGATGACCTGGAAGTCGAAATTGAGAATTTAGAACTTGAAATGACGAAGCTTGGTTAGCACAAAGACTGAACCTGGAGGGCTAACTGATTAGTCAGCCAAACACTAGCACGAGCGCTAGATATGCCAGCACGAGCACTGGATTTCAAAAAGAAAGCCCTAGCCCGAGCGCTGGGTTTTTGAAAAATGCACACCAGTACGAGCACTGGATTTTTGAAACGCACACCAGTACGAGTACTGGATTTTCGAAATGCACACCAGTACGAGCACCGGGTTTTCGAAATGCACACCAGTACGAGCACCGGGTTTTCGAAATGCACACCAGTACGAGCACCGGGTTTTCGAAATGCACACCAGTACGAGTACCGGGTTTTTGAAATGCACATCAGCACAAGCATTGGATGGTTCAACGGGAGAATTTGAAAATGAGACCGACATTCAAAGATACTTGAGAATTAAGCGAGAATGATTGCCGGTGTTTCAGGATTATCCCTTATCCTGAAGGGGAAGAAATGAGTGAGTGTGAAAACTTGAATTCATAATAATCTGTCCAATACGAGCATTGGAAAAGGGAAGTTCAAGTCGGGACTTGAGACTTTAAGAATATACAAAAGGGAAGATCCGAGTCGAAACCCGGTTTTTAAATATAAGAAAGAAGGCGAGAATCGGGTTTGAAAACTCGAATTCTCAAAACAAATGAATTATCCAACACGAGCGTTGGATTCAAAAGGAAGTTCAAGTCGGAACTTGAAACTTCAGAAATGAGAATATACAAAAGGGAAAATCCGAGTCGGAACCCAGTTTTTTAAATATAAGAAAAATGAATGAGAATTGAGTTTGGAAACTCGCATTCTTAACACAACAATTTATCCAACACGAGTATTGGATTCAAAAGGAAGTTCAAGTCGGAACTTGAAACTTCAGAAATGAGAATATACAAAAGGGAAAATCCGAGTCGGAACCCAGTTTTTTTAAATATAAGAAAAATGAATGAGAATTGAGTTTGGAAACTCACATTCTCAACACAATAATTTGTCCAACACGAGCATTGGATTCAAAATGAAGTTCAAGTCGGAACTTGAAACTTCAGAAATGAGAATATACAAAAGGGAAAATCCGAGTCGGAACCCGGTTTTTTTAAATATAAGAAAAATGAATGAGATTTGAGTTTGGAAACTCGCATTCTCAACACAATAATTTGTCCAACACGAGCATTGGATTCAAAAGGAAGTTCAAGTCGGAACTTGAAACTTCAGAAATGAGAATATACAAAAGGGAAAATCCGAGTCGGAACCCGGTTTTTTTAAATATAAGAAAAATGAATGAGATTTGAGTTTGGAAACTCGCATTCTCAACACAATAATTTGTCCAACACGAGCATTGGATTCAAAAGGAAGTTCAAGTCGGAACTTGAAACTTCAGAAATGAGAATATACAAAAGGGAAAATCCGAGTCGGAACCCGATTTTTTTTAAATATAAGAAAAATGAATGAGAATTGAGTTTGGAAACTCGCATTCCCAACACAATAATTTGTCCAACACGAGCATTGGATTCAAAAGGAAGTTCAAGTCGAAACTTGAATCTTCAGAAATGAGAATATACAAAAGGGAAAATCCGAGTCGGAACCCAGATGAGAAGGAGATAATTCTTACCCAAGAGTCAGATTTTAGAAGAATTGACAAAATGCATGAATAGATTCCGACGATTACAAAGATTTATTTAAGATTCTTGACCCAAGATGGTCTGAACTTTGATTACTTCAGGATTTTCCCTTATCCTGAAGAAGAATGAATAAAGGTTGATATGAATTAAAGAGTTTATGGGAAGTAGTTCAGGTTTTATCCCATAACCTGAAAGGGATGTAAAATAAAAGATCGATAAAATTTGAAAAGTTTGATAAAAACTTGATAAAACTTGACAAAATGATAAAAATGGATAACAAATCGATGAAAATTCAATTAAATCGGAAAATGAAATAGATGCAATTAAAAAAAATAGATCAACTGAAAAATTGATAAGTTTTTTGGAAAAAGAGTTCATCTAATCCTGCCTGCATATGACGAAGGAAGACATGTATAGATCAAAATAAAATGCCCCAGTATCAGAGAGAAGATGTGAGAATTTAATAGAAAATCGTCGCTTTATTGAGAGAGATTTTTGAAGAGTACAAAAGGCTAGGAATTTAAGTGTAAAATCTCTTCAAATGTAGGGCATTAATAGGATCTGGCAGTTCCGCCCCATCTGCGTTGATCAGACGATAGGAATTGCGAGGTAGCGCTTCTTTAACCACATAAGGGCCTTCCCAATTGGGTGACCACTTGCCCTTCGACCGATGCTTGAGATGAGCTGTCGATCTGAGCACAAGATCATTAACTCGAAATCTTCTCTCAATAACTGATTTGGCGTAGTGCCTAGCTATCCTCTGACGATAGGCCTGAGCGTGCTCTCCTGCCTTGAGTCTTTTCTCGTCTAATAGATCAAGCTGTACCAATCTCTGCTGCTGATACTGATCAAGCGGAAGTTCAATGAGTGACGCAAACTTGAGTGCGGGCTTCTGAACATGTAGAGGTAACACCACCTCCGTCCCATAGACGAGCTCTGAAGGAGTAGCATTTGTTGGGGTTCGAATGGTGGTTCGGTACGCCCAAAGTGCATCGTGCATCTTCTCGTGCCAATCACGGCCTGTTTCCACTGTTCTTTCCAGAATGCGGATCAAAATCTTGTTGGTGGCCTCAGCCTGGCCATTCCCTTGGGGATAGTAAGGAGCTGAGAAGTGGTGATGAATCCCGAACTTCGAGCCGAAGGTCTTCATCTTCTCATTCTTGAAATGGCTGCCATTATCTGACACAATATCATGTGGGACGCCGAAGCGGCAAAGAAGATTTTTATGAATAAACGAAACCACGTGTCAGCCTTCTACTGTTCGCAGAGTTATAACCTCGACCCATTTGGTGAAGTATTCTGTAGCCGCGAGGAAGTATTTGTGGCCATTAGATGCAGAAGGAGTGATTGGACCCACCACGTCGAAGGCCCACATCGAAAAGGGCCAAGGAGAGACCACGGATTGCAAGTATGCCGCTGGCGCATGAATGGAAGGCACGTGCATCTGACATTTGACGCACTTCCTTACAAATCGATGGCAATCTTGCTGCATGGTTTTCCAGTAATATCCTGTGCAGATAATCTGCTTGACGAGTGTTTGGTAGCCAATGTGACCACCACAAATTTCTTCGTGTGCCTCTTGGACAACTTCCATGGCTTCATCCTTATCTAAACATCTAGCATACTTAGAACTGAACCCACGACGGTAGAGAGTATTGGCAAGGATGAAATAGCGGACTGACATGCGTTGAATTGCACGTTTCTCCCTTCTTGGCATGTTTGGTGGGAATTCACCAGTTTCGATAAAGCTTTTGATGTCTTGATACCAAGGCTTTTCCCTCTGAGCGGCCTGGTTCACTTGCTCAATTGGAATGTAGGCAGGTTGATCAAGTCTGCCGATCTCGAAGGAACAACAGGACTCACTATCCCTGAAAGACAGAATAGAGCCTAAACAAGCTAGGCCGTCTGCTATGTGATTGTATTCCCTCTTGACATGATTGAGCTGAAATTCTTCAAAGTTGCCTATGAGAGCCAAGGCGATCTTCTGATAGGGAATTAACTTCGAGTCTTTTACTTGCCATTCTACATTAACTTGGTTAACAACAAGCAAGGAATCGCCAAAGGCATGTACTCTCTTGACATCAAAGTCTTGCAGAATCTTGAGGCCTTGTATTAGAGCTTCATACTCAGCCATGTTGTGAGTACATTGGAAATTGAGCTTGAGGGAATAAGGGAGCATCTTCTTTTCAGGAGTGATCAACAAGATCCCAATCCCTATACCAGACATATTTCTGGCTCCATCAAAGAATAGAGTCCAAACTGGAGATTCCTGAATACTGCAGATGCGGTCATCAGGAAAATCGTCTTCTGATTTGATCTCTTCTGTCAACGGGAAGTCTGCCAACTGATCTGCGATGGACTGACCCTTGACTGACTTCTGAGAAACGTATTCCAAGTCATACTGCATCAGGAGGACTTGACATTTCGCAATCCGTCCAGTAAGAAAAGGCTGCTCAAGGATGTACTTGAGAGGATTGAGCCTTGACAAAATTTTGATTTTTGAGGCCATAAGATAATGTCTTAACTTCTGACACATCCATACTAAGGCTAGACATGTCTTCTCCATCTGAGAGTATCTCTTCTCATAATCGATGAAAGTCTTGCTGATGTAGTAGATGGCATGCTCAATCTGGCTGCCTTCCTCATACTGCGCAAGAAATCTGCCACAAGCATTGTGGTTGACAGAAATATACAAGAGCAGCGGCTTTCCGAGTTCTGGTGGCTTCAGAACTGGTGGATTGAGAAGATATTGTTTGATGCGCTCAAATGAGAGCTGGCATTCTGATCCCCATTCAAATTTCACTTCTTTTCTTAATAAGTAATTGAAGGGCTCGCATCTCATGGCCAAATTTGAGATAAAACGTCGAATAGACTGAATGTGCCCCTGAAGGCTCCTTAATTCTTTGAGGTTGGTGGGAGGCGGCATGTCAATGATTGCCTTTGCCTTGGCAGGATCCACCTCTATGCCTTTCTTGCTGATCATGTAGCCAAGCAACTTGCCTGACTCCACTCTGAAGACGCATTTTTGTGGATTGAGCCTCAGCTTGTAGAGAATAAGTCTTTCGAAGACTTGGCCGAGAGCATCAAGATGATCCTCGCTTTCTTTAGATTTGACCAGGATGTCATCCACGTAGGCATCCATGTTCTTATGCATTTGGTCATGGAAGATAACTGCCATCGCTCTCTGATAGGTGGCCTCAGCGTTCTTGAGTCCAAATGGCATGACTGTATAGCAAAAGGTACCCCACAGCGTGGTGAAGGAAGTTTTGGATTGGTCACGAGCGGCCAATTTGATTTGATTGTAGCCTGAGTATCCATCCATGAAGGAGAACATGGCATGGCCTGCCGTGCTATCGATCAGAAGATCGATGTTGGGGAGTGGATAATCATCCTTTGGGGTGGCTTTGTTCAGATCTCTAAAATCAATACAAATCTGAACTTTGTCATTCTTTTTGGGGACTACCACAATGTTCGCCAACCAATCTGGGTATTCGATGGTCCGAATGAACCCTGCTTTTAATAACTCTTCAAGTCCTTCTTTAACTTGTGGTGCCACTCGAGGATCCATTTTTCTTAGTTTCTACTTGATTGGTTTGCAATCCGGCTTCAACATAAGGCGATGCTCGACTAACTTGGAGTCTAAACCTGGCATATCTTCATAAGTCCAAGCAAAAACTTCCTGATGCTGCTTGAGGAAGTAGATGAGCCTTTTCTTCTCATCTAAACTTAGACTGGAACCAATTTTGAGGATTCTTGGATCGTCTTCCGAACCAATATTGACATCCTCCGTTGGATCTTGAACTAACGACGATGGTTCATCCTGCTTCTAAATGCTGGCAAATTCTGGCAAACCTTGAATTGTCGAGTCGAATTCTGCCAACTCTTCAATCTGCTCTGTCATTTTGCTGACTTTTGCCCCTGCCTTCGCTTTGCATGCTCTGGCTGGTTTATTTTGAAAAAGGTTGGTATTGATGATGAGCTTTTTGAACGATTTAGGAGCCATGATCCTAGCAATCTTGTAAGCGAAAAAGAAGGCCTTTGAGAAAAAGGTAAAATGTTAAAAAAAATAGCCTTTTGTACAGAAACAGAGAATGACAACATAGATAAGGATATAAGCAGAGAATTTGTGTACACCAAGATGAACAGAGTAAACAAACTTTTCATTGATTAAGTAAACTTTGATATTTACAAGCGATTGTTTGAGAAAAAGAAAGAAACTGGGGCGGATCTTGCCCTTACAAGATGACAGAAAGGAAAGAGAACAGAAAACACTGGCATTGTCTTCATTCCTGAGCTCCCTTGACGAAGATGGTCTTTCTGTCGGATGACTGACCTGTGAAACCCAAGCATGTGCCGGTGACATGCTGAGCAGGGATGATCGGCTCCAGGATACCGTCTTCATCTTTACCCAGGCCCCTGAAGGGCTGATACCCGTGCTTCATTAGGAGATCAAACCCTTTCCTTGATTTTGAGAATCGAGGAAACAGAGGGTGATCTTTGAATGAAGTACAATCGAGGCGTCCTCCTAACTTGAAGAAGCGAGGTCCCTGCCACTGAACAAATGCGGTGACATTTTCTGTTGGCTGGATTTCTTTCAAATTTAGCATATCCAGACTTTCACTCAAATCAATCTCTTCGGCTTCCCGGATGCTCGGGATGTCGGCAGTGAAAGTGGGACGGGGAATCATCGGCTGTGGGAGTCGTTCTTCCGGATCCTCTCCTAGGACCGTAGTGATCATGCCCCCCTTCGACCATTTGATACACTGATGCAGGGTTGATGGGACCGCATTGGCATTGTGGATCCAGGTGCGCCCCAGCAACAGATTGTATGTTGGCGGTACATTGACCTCATGGAAGAGCACAGTATGCACCGAATAGTTGATGAAGATCTCGAGAAATATCTTCCCCTTGGCTGTCTGCCCATGGTTATCAAAACCGTAGATCGTGATCGGATCTGGGGTGTATTCCTCTTCTTTTATCCCCAATGCCTTGGCTGTCATTTCTGGACAGATATTTAGGCTGCTGCCTCCATCGACGAGCACATGAGGGACTGTCATGCCCCTGGTCCGCACTACTATGTATAGGGCATTGTTATGAAACGAATGAGGCTTTGGCAAATCCTCATCAGAAAAGGTGATCGGTGCATTTGTCATGGCCTGATTGACGATCTGAGCCATATCTTGCGGAGTCGTGCTAGGCTTGACTTTGATCTTTCTGAGAAGATCTTCTAGCACTTGCTGGTGGTCAGATGAAGCGTGAGTCAGGTCCAAGATAGATATGTTGGATAATGCAGTAATCAGCTTCTGAACTGACCCTGAAGCCTCTTCTTTCTTCGAAGTTGCCTTGATAAAGCGCTTCGGAATCCTGGGGACCACTTTGATAATTTCTGTTGTTGCCTTTGTTGTTTTACTGGAAGATGCAGTGACATCCGCCCTCTTGGCGGAAGACTGTGTTTGGCGAAGGACTAGGACCTGATGTTGATCCTGAATGTCTTGCCTAGAACATGGTTGGATACTGCCTTGCAGAGAGAATGTTTGCTCTGTAACGACTGAAGCTGAATGTTTAGGAAAAGGTTTGGACAAGACTTCTGGCTGCTGTTCATCCTCGTCCTCAATCAGCATGTTCTTGTCGATACAATCCTGAATGATGTTCTTGAGGACAAAGCAATGCTCGGTGTCATGTCCCACAGTCCGGTGAAACTTGCAGAACTTGTCAGTCCATTTACCCATAGCGACGGGAGGGTCCCCCACCTTGGGGAGCTTGATCATTCCTTTCGACATCATATATTCTAAGATGTCTTCGCAGGACTGCTCTAAAGCTGAGAACTCCCGATCATAACTCCAACCTTCGTGCTTCGGCTTTTCCGGCTGTTTTGCTTCTGGCTGGGGCACTTGTTGGACGGCTGTGGCTTAACAAATTTTCCCTTCTGGGCTACAGAGTTTGCTCTTTCGGCCCTAGGATGCCCTAAGTTCTTGTTGCGATTCTTCTTGCTTTTCTTTTTGCCAGAGCTATCGTTGTTGTCAGGAAAATCCGTAGAATAAGCGACATGAGCCTTTTTCTTCTACTCAGGATTTCCTTGGACGAAAGGGTAACCCTCATACAGGCCATTATCCAGGCCGGTCTCGAGCCATTCGGCTCTCTCAATCAATTTGATGAATGACTTGGCAGGCGAAGTGGAAATGAGGTTCCTCAGAGGTTGGGCGAAATTATTCAGAATAATTTGCAGGGCATGCTCCTCTGGGATGGGAACTTTCATTCTGTTACAGGTGCTCCTCCACCTGTGGATGAACTCACTGGCTTTCTCATTCTCCATCTGTTTTAAATTGTACAGATGATTGAGGGTTGGTGCGGCTTCAACATTGAACATGAAGCGTTCTATGAACAAATTCACAACTTTATCGAACTCTCTTAGTTCGATAGGATTAATGTGGTCAGCATACCACCTGGCTGCTACCCCTTCAAAGCTGCGAGGAAAACAGATGAATAACGCCCGATTGTCTTTCCTGAAACGGCCGCATTCGGCATAAAAGGTGGCCAAATGAGCCTTGGGATTGCTTGTTCCGTCAAATTTAAGGAACTTTCGAGGGAGATTCTCCAGATTGTCATCCCCGTCCAGGCCATGGTAAAAATCTTCACCGGAGTAGGTCTGTTTGCCCTTGCTTTTGGTCTGAATATCCTTGATAGCCCGATTCATTTCTTTCATCTGTTCTTGCATCGGATCATTAACCGAAACGGGTTTGTTGATTGATTCGGGCTTTGCAGCGGTCTTTGCAAACTGCGGTGGAGGATTATGATAAACAAACTGTTCTTCCTCTTCCGATTCCTCAACTGATTCCATTTCTTCAGAAGTGGTGTCAGGCTGTACTTTCTTTCTAACAATCCTGACTGGCTTCTTTACAGCCTTTTTCTTTGGCTTGCTTTTTGGAGCAACTTCTTTCTGACTAGCCTCGGCCTGCTCAACCATCATTTTAGTCATCATTCTTTTGAACAGATTATACATGGCAGGATCTATATCATCTGTTTGATTCTGATTCTGCCCCCTGACTAATTTGGGAGAATCCATCCCTCCGGCCTCACTGTCGCTGTGTTGAGGAACTGTTTCTTTTTCTGCCCTTGTTACAAAACCTATCTTGGAATGGTGTATCGAACTGATGAGAAACAAGAGATGTCTAGACTAATGAATGTTAAAATATGGGGATGATATCTTAGGCTAATTAGGAGGCCTATATGATAACCTTAGAATAAGATGTAGGTCAAGGACTGAACTAATGATACACCTTTTGACCAAAACCCGAGCTTGTTCTTAAACAATCCACTGCAGGGGGTCATATCCGAAGAGTAGATTCTGCCACTCCTAATATGTGCATCAAGTTTTTGCAGCCAATGCTCATAGCCATTAGTCAATGGACAGGCCAAGATGCAGGGGGGAGGCTTGTGGATTAATGGTATGCAAATGTTGAATGTGATGAAAGGTGTAGGTGCAACTAACAGGTGGAAGCTAAGTGTTTGCTAACTGAGGTTACCTTGAACCGATCTTTGGACAATACTATGTAAAGATGATGTGTGGGTATGTGATGGATTGGGTTAATGCAGGAGGGGTGTGACCTGATAATGAGTGGATCCAGGCAGTCTAAGCCGATCCAGAAAAATATTTCAGTTAACACATTAGACCAAACTCAATCAGCCATATTGAAATGATCCTACTTGATGTATTATGACTTCAGAAATATACAATTACATGTATTATGACTTTAGAAATATGCAAAATGTATTATGACTTTAGAAATATGCAAAGTATCTGTCATATTCATTTTCCCTGTCCTAAGGTGAGAGCTTAAGAGCTTTATACAGCATTCAAACTTGATATAGCAGTGGCGCGGTGAGCCTAAGTAAGTCATATGACATACATTTTGTAGAGAAAAAAAAAATCTTCTAAACAATTCATGGGGAAATTTAAGCAAATTTCTACAACAGGAATTCAAGTTAACTCTAGCAATTGATAAAATGGATGTTGGAAGAGGAATTTCAAACCTGTTGTAAGCTGATGTGGTTAGGAGTTCACTGACAACCTGCAATGAATCAATACTCACTCAATCAGAAGTTGTTTTGCAAACTTTAGCAAGATGGGCTCCAATGGCATTAGCAGGTGGGTTTTTGGTAATGTAATGAAAATATATGATCGTGAAATGTCAATAGGGAATATTTATAACAATGGAAGTGTGTATGTGGGTGCGGGAGGTATTATACCTGCTGAAGGCGCAAAAAGACATACCGCGAAATGGTGAATCTACATGCTGCTGGACCTATGCAGGCCTAGCAAAGTTGTAATGGATAGGGGTATGGGGCATGTGTGTAGAGGTGAATATGTGTAGTTTGATATAGGAGATGACAGAGAATCAGACAGATAGCAAATGAGTCAGTGAATTAGATAAACAATGAATGTGCTGAGTGGATAATAAATGAGCTAGATAACTTAGTTAAATAAACAACCAATGAGCCAATGGGAGTCGTAGATGCAGCAAGTAACAGTGAAAGATGATAACATACAGGAAGTGAAATAATCAAGCAACAATGTGCACAGATACATAAATCGAGATTCAAGCTCTCTCAAAATTTATTAAACCTTATTGATTTTCCAGATCTACATCTATAATATATAAAAAAGAAAAAAAAGAAAAAAAAAAACTTACACACTTTCAGACTTAAAGAAAACATCCTGCGAACTTATCACAGCCATGTATATATTTACCTTGGCAAGTTTTGAAATCATCTCCCAACACGTTACAGTTATCGGACACACTTTCTTTTCCACAGAAATCATGGATAAGCAGAGATTACAAATGCTACCTAGAGGGAATTATATATTGGTTATGCAGAAAAGATCATGTGAATCATACAGATACATCTACTTATGTTTTAAAACCACTGGTTGTTTGAGACCTAAGCCCAAAATGATAATCTCCATTATACAATACCCAATACTCATTTTCCTGATAAAACTAATTCCTAAAGGCAGAGATCAAACAAAACTTGGGTAAAATATGAAGAAACTAAAAAAAAAACGTAAAAGATTGAACTAATTCAACTTCTAAAATAAACTCAATCAATGTTATCATCTATTGGCAAACTTTCGTAGAAACACAAGAGAGAGCAAGGACTTCAGTTTATCTCAACCTAATATTCTTCACAAAAATTGCTGTCATATTGCCGCAATATTTTGGGAGGTGATCATAACAAACCCATTGTCTAAACAGATGATAGATTCATCGGCAAAAGGCATTGACTTATAGTCAGACTAATATCTCCCCTAACACAAACACAGCCCATCAAATACTTACTTGAATCTGTTGCAGAACAACGAATGTAATGCCAGGTGTTCCTTGGACCCACTGAACTAGAACATTTCAGGTGGATGCGATGCGAATCTTATGGAGAGGTTGTGCCATAAGCCTTTCTCTTTTTTTTTTTTTTAGCAACCAACAGACTCGGCTATAGCTTTTGAAGATGTAATCACTTACTTCGTACCTGCATCCAGAGGATTCAGAAACGAAACAAAAAAAAAAAAAAGGGAAATACAAAACAAACAATCAAAAGAACTGTGGTGATTTTTTTTTATGATGGGTCGTGGCTGAGTCCTCATTATGATAACACACGACCTCAGTGAGGAAACATTTGCTCCTCTCCCAACTATCAGATAGATCTTCCAGCCAGTTTGATTAATTTCATCAGGCATCTGCGATTAATTACCCCTTTGAAGGCAGGTAATCGATGTCATCCATCTGACTACTACTCACAACACCTAGGTGTTTTAGTTCAAGCTCGACACCAGCGCCAGCCCCAGAAATCTAATAACCAGGATGGTGCGATTTAATCAAGGAAAGGTGGGATCCATGGATAGTATATCATAAATCATATGTCAAAACATGTGGGATTTTAGCTCAAGACAAGCGTTATCATCTGTAGACAAAGCATACACCCCTGCGATTCAGCTTGCAACCGTCAGTTACTAAGTTAACGATTTCAGCTTATCTGATGCAACGTTGATCTAAGCCTGTATGATCACAAGGAATCACAATAACAAAATGTTGAGACTGAAGCATTACAAAAAAAACTAAAGCAAAAATAGGGGTAAAATGTTGAACGAGACCAGATTGGATCATATAGATGGACATGCGGAACATGATTCTAGATCCCAGCCGCAACGAGATCATTCAGAACCACTGAGGCAGAATGCAAAGATTATTAACAAACGACTATGTTCAACATAAATGAGAAATGGAATAAGGTGGAATAAAATGGTCATCCGATTGAAATGACATAATAACAAGGAAATCCAACAAAATCAATCGATGACATGGATTAGATGCTAAAGGTTGGTAAATAATCATGAATACAATGCAAAGAATAATCAGGAAAAGAATAGAACTAAAAGAGCAACCAAATATACATATTAATGTAAGTAAAAGGAAAATCTGATATAAACAGGAAATCAACTCGTAACATGCCATCCAACGATCCAGAACAAAATGCAAAGCTTAAGGAATTAGGATTTAGAGCCGCGAAAATCAATTATACATTATGGAACATTCCTGCTATATTGATCCTGGATGTAGATTCCTCAGCAAAATATAATGAAACAGGGGTCCTATTTATACGAAGAAAATGAGAAAACACCAGGGAACATAGCTTTTATGCAGGTTTGAAGCTAGGAAGCTTGCAGACCTGTGATTTAACCAGATGATAATGAGGATTTAATCAAAAGCGAATGACCCGATGCTTGAAATCATAATGCCAATAGGAATCAAAACAAAACAACTTATATATGAAAGAGAAAAATTAAACGAAACACCCAAGATCCTAAAAAAAAGAAAACTAATCCGAAAGTAAAGTCGAGAATTAGTGAGAGGATCGTATTGAGATCCCAACAAACCATGAGGGTCTATTAAATTTGGCAATCGTAAACCAAAAAAAAGGCAAAATAGCAGAACAACAAAAGGAGAAATAGAAAGAAAAAAAAATGTTGGAATTGGGACTTCCATTTGCTGTTGCGCGAGATGGTTTGAAGTAGCAATAAGCAATCCAATACCACCCAAGGTGCGTGAATAGAGATTTGATATAGGAGAAAAGAGAGATTCGGAGAAAATAGAGAGGAAAGGGGATGGGCTTATTGGATTATGCAGAGAACCTGAATGAGGGAGCCAAACTCTTCCCTTCCACTGTAGATGCCTTTTGTCTCTTGCTGCAGGGATTCTTCGTTGCTGAGATTCCACTGAGGAGAGCCGGAAGATGGAAGGATCTCTTCTGGTTGTTGGGTGGCCTTCCGAATCCGAAATGAAGAAAAGGAAGATTGAATAAAGGGGAACAATGGACGAAAATCCCTCCCTGATGGATGGTGGATTCCTCCTTTTAAAGAAGAAGGGGAAAACTCTAGAAGAGCTTCCGTTAGAGATGAAGGGCAGGTGAAGATGGTTGCCATGGATCAATGGTCACAGATGGGGGCTGGGGTTCCATTGGCGATGAAGGGTTTAGGGAGGAGGAGATGGAGATGGCGGTTTGGAGGATCGGAGGGTTGATGGAGGCCATGGGGAAGGTTCTGGAGGATTCGGGGGTAGCTGCTTGCGGCTGAGAAGGAGGATGCTCGAGAGAGAGGTTTTTCCGAACCCTAAAAAAAAAAAAATTGTAAAAAGGGGCTTTTGCAAAAAGACGGTTCCCTGCGAAAAAGTTTTCAAAATGATGGTCTTTTCAAAAGTTTTTGCAAAAGAATGGTTTTAGTTAAAAGACCGTTTTCAAAAAGAGTTTTTTTTTTCAAAAATCCCGATTTTGTTTCTTTTTTATATTTTCATTTTTTTTGTTCTTTTCTTTACTATATATATATATATATATATATATATATATATATATTTGATATTTTCGAAAATAAAATTCCAAAACTAAGAGATTTAAACTAATTTTACAAAATTTCAAAATATTTATATAAAAAAAAAGATTCTTTTCTGAAAAATCAATGTTATTTTGAGAAAATTTCTTCAGAAAATGGGTTTGGACCCAAGTTTTGAGAAAATATTCGAGTTTTAAACCTCGATTTGAGAACTATAACACGACGGATCCAAACGGATGCCGGACGAAGTGTCTCAGCTTTTAAAAAGTTATTTTTGATAATTTTGAGAATTTGATTTAAAATTGGATAATGAAGCTCAGATTTGGATTTTGATGTAGATCCGGATCCGAAATTGAGTCAGATATGTAAAATGAATTTAATTTCAACAAAATTTGAGAAACAAAATGGAATTTAGATTTAAAACTGACTCAATTACCCAGAAAATGGGGGCAAAGGGCAAAACGGGGATATTTACAATATTTTAAAAAAATTGGGGTGTTCACAAATGCCCCTCTTTGCTACTAAGCCAGTTGAAAGCCGAGCTTAGTGGCAAAGAAACACACCAAATTTTGAAAAATGTTACAGTTAGCCAATCTGAACTGGGTGTGGAAGAATTATTTTGAAAACACGGCTTTTCAGGCTTAAAACCTTATCCTGAATGGTCCAGGGGGGGATGAAATCCTTGACAATGATACGACTGAATGATAGAAATGAGGAAATCGTGATGGGACTTTGGGTGAAAATCCCAGGGATGGTGAAAAATAAGAATTTTGATCAAGTTTCATGGGTGAGACAAGATCAACCCTTTAGAATGACTCAGGTTTAGCCCTTAACCTGGATGGGACGAAGATAGATCAAGATAATTTGGATGGGGTAAAGGAAATATAAACGGACCTCGATGGGACATTTTGAGAGAAATGCCTTGTGAGATGAAATTTAAAACATGATCCTTTCCTGGATGGATGTACAGAGCATGGATTCCTTTGTGGGGGAAAACCGTGATGGGAATGGCAGGATTACCTCATCGAAACGAGGCTCAGGTTTAACCCAAACCTGAAAGGAAGGTACCTCACGGAGCGAGGTTCGGGCTTCACCCTTATCCTGAAAGGGACGACCATATGGAATCCTCAAACAAAGAAACCATGATGGGACAGGAAGGAATATATCATCAGAAGAAGATTTAAGATTTTAATCCTTGACCTGAGTGGGGGATGATACAGAATCTTCGGATGAAGAAACCGTGATGGAACTTTCAGAATTTGGATGAACAAATCCGAAAGGGGTTTTGCGAGAAGAGAAGGTCAAGGGATTCCCTAAAGCTTGGAAAGTGGATGATCTTGGGCGCCTCATTGCTGAGACTAAAATCAGCTTTCTAAAAACAGACGACCTCTCGCAGAAGGTTTTGGGTTACACCTCGAGGAGCGAGGTGACAGGTTTAATCCTTAGCCTGAATGGATACAGAATCCTTGAGGAGCGAGGAAACGGTGATGGGACTAGAAAGGATATCTAGTCGGAATGGGACTCAGGTTTAACCCTAACCTGAACGGAAGGTACCTCGTGGAGCGAGGTTCAGGCTTAACCCTTAACCTGAAAGGGACGACCATACGGAATCCTTGGATGAAGAAACCATGATGGGGCCTTCGGAATTTGGACGAACAAATCCAGAAGGGGTTTGCGAGAAGAGAAAATCAAGGGATTCCCTAAAGCTTGAAAAATGGATGATCTTGGGCGCCTCATTGCTGAGACTGAAATCAGCTTTCTAAAAACATACGACCTCTCGCAGAAGGTTTTGGTTTGTACCTCGAGGAGCGAGGTAACAGGTTTAATCCTTAGCCTGAATGGATACAGAATCCTCGAGGAGCGAGGAAAACTGTGATGGGCCTCTAGACTTTGCACAACAAGTCCAAGAGGGGTTTTTGCAAAAGGATGAAAATGGGGGTCCCTAAAGCTTGAAAAAAGGGTTGTTCTTGGGCGCCTCATTGCTGAGACTGAAAATAACTTTTGACAATAACAGACCTTTTGCAAAAAGTTCAGGTTTAACCCTTATCCTGAGCGGGAACTGTATATGGCGGGACAGTGGGGGACACAGGGAAGTGTGCGGATCCGAGAGCGTTCAGATCAGACGGAAGGAAAGGACTTTTCAGTCCTAAGGAGGGATGACGTCAGGATAGGTCAAAACGACCTCAAGTTCACACTTCATGTTGGGATTATTAGAAAATATTGCCAATAAGATGTCAAAAATTGTAGTTGATGATTGAATTGTGCTCATGTATGAAAATATCACCTCTTTCTACCTAGAGTATTAGCTTCAATTGAGCTAACTCTGTAGAACTTAAGAATCAAATTCAAATTTATTGTTGTTGAGTTTCTTCAAGGAAGATATCAATTTCTTTGATACGAAAGAGAGGAAACATTCTTAACTTCATAAAAGCAATTAAGTGAAAAGACATTGATAAAGAATTTCACATAGATAAAGATGATTCTTTGATAGTTTCGAGCAGTTTGATATCCTGGGTATTTCCCATGATGATCTTTTGCACTCTTTTGAACCGTGGAGCTTTCTTGGCTTCTTTCACATCATCCTTTATTTTGGAGATGTCCTGACTTTTCTCTCTTTTTCGAGGAAGGGTACGTCACAAACTCCATCTTGGAGATGCTCCGATCCTTCTTTTCTTTCTGAGGGATTATGACATCGGTTCTTGGGTTGAAATCTCTAAATGATAGCAGAAATCAAATATCTTTTAGGGTTTTGTCGGTAGGTTCATCGCATCCGCCTTTATCTCGACGGTGATCCGAACTTTCCCTGGAAGGATCCGTCACAAACTTCGTCATCTTGGAGATGTTTCAAATCTTCTTTGGCCCCGGGGGTCTACTCGCTTGGTTCGCCTTCATCTTGACGACAATTGAGAGATCCCTTTTGCAGATATTTGATTGCAGCTTAGCTTGGATGAGGATATATGGATTGGTTAGTTTTTTTTCTTACTGCCCAAAATATTTTCACTATCTCACCGCAAAAAGAATAATCTTTAAGAATGCGCCACAGCTATGATCAATATCAGCCCACTTATGGCTTTTCAACATCATTGAATTTTCCTTTGCCGGTCATATCAAAGATTTTTCTTCAACCTCTTGGTTGACCAACAGAAAAAAGCTTGAATTTAGCTCTTATTTCGCAAGAGTCTTGCTCTTTTGAAAATGATACTGAAGGTAGTTTGAGATAATTCTTTGTGCGATGAAAGCTTTGAGATCAACACTGACTTTTGATAGCAAATTGGCAACATATTCTAAAAATATCCTTGACGAAATTCGCTTGATATCGAGTCGACACGTCCGTGACAAAATTCTCCTCTCTTTTTCCCCAAAAAGAGAGACTCAGGCTTAAGCCCTTACCTGAATGGGAAGTTGGAAATACTCCTCTCTTCCCTGAAAGAGGAGGTGTTTGCAAAATGGAACTTTCGAAGAGAAATTAAGTTTTCGTCAAAACTCCCTATCTCTAGGCTTCTCTTATGGAAAGGTGGCTGTAAACACCCCAAATTTTCACTCACCTCCCCGACATCTTCACCAAACATCATTATTCAATCTTTGAAATCGCCGGAGGGAAAAATGGTCATTTTTTGAGCTCGGATCCTGCAAAAGTCCAAATTTCATCTGCAACTCTCAAAATTTCCCTATTTTTAGCTCAGATGTTCAAAATTTTATTCCTGACAGAAGACAGGAATCTCCAAGTCCCGGTTCAGGATTCCATTTCATAAGACATGGCATTGCATATCATTGCATAAGCATCTCATATCACTACACTGCACAGCATATCATTTCGAGGTCCAGAACTCTTGATTTCAAAATTTTCAATCCAGATTAGAATTTCAACTCTTTTCAAAATTGATTTCAAAACCCTGGGTCTTCAAAATTATCAATTCTTCCCATTTTACCCCCAGGACTCTGAATTTCAAAATATTTCCTCAAGAAAACGATCTGGATAGTTTTTAATATGAATTTCAGTCACCTTATCTCAAATTTTGCCCTTTTGTCAGCTTTTTCAACCATCATCCTTTTACAAAATCGCCTACAAGGGCCAACTCTTTCCAAAAATTCTTGTTTTACCAATTAGTTCAGATTTTATGAAAATTCCAAAAAGAAGTTGTGGTTTTATCCTTATTTCAATAAAGAAGCAATGTGGGACCCACACTGAGGTGGTGTCACACAAGCTTTTCTTTTGAAAATTTGAATTTTGAAAAAACCCAAAAATATAGGAGCATTGTCCCCTGGATTGGTGCCACTTGTCATTTCTCTCTCCTTCCATTTACATGCCATGTGTCAGCATAGGGTTCACCTAGAGTCGGTGCCACATGTCACCTTCCCTCTTCTGCCACGTGTCAGTGTGGGGCTACCTTCAGAAGCCGCCACGTGTCATCCATCCTGCGCCATGTGTCATTCCAAGATTACCAAGAGATGCCAAGTGTCATAGGCTGTCCTGTCTAGAAAAAGTGGAGCTTGTCTCCTCTGAGGTGGCGCCACTTGGAGTGTGTCTCCTGCAGAGGACACGTGTCAACCCCTCCCTCCTTCTAGAAAAGTAGCCTGACACATGTCTCTCCCTACTTTTCTCAGAAAAGTAGGAGACATGTGTCACTCCTAAATTCCTACATAAAAGGTAGGCTTGTCTCCTCTGAGTTGGCGCCATCTGGAGTGTGTCTCCTGCAGAGGACACGTGGCAAGCTCTCATTTCCTCAGAAAAAGCAAATGCCATGTGTCATTTTCTGCTTTCTTCAGAAAACTAGAATTCAAACATTCAAACCTCCTCATAGGTGGCGCAGATCCTGAACTCCTACCTTTTTCATCTTGTCTGAGATGGAGCCACATGGCTTGGCCCACCTTCTCTCCCCTCTACCACGTGTCATTCTCTGCTTCTTTCAGAAAAAGTAGAGGACACATGTCTTCTCCCTACCTCTTTCAGAAAAGTAGGAGACACATGTCACTCCTGGCCTTCTTCAGAAAAAGCAAACCATTTAAAATTCAAACAAGGCACTAGGTGGCGAAAATCCGAAGCTCTGATTTTTCCAGATGGCCTATGAGGACGCCACATGTCCCTTCCCTCCTTCTCACCCCTCTGCCACGTGTCATCTTCTGCTTCTTTCAGAAAAAGAAGGTGACACATGTCTCCTTCTCACTCCTTCAGAAAAAGTAGAGGACACATGTCCTCTCCCTACTTTTTTCAAGAAAAGTAGGAGACACATGTCACTGCCCTCTTTTTCCTCCCTCTTGCCACATGGCATTGTAGGAGCCACCCTGAGGTGGCGCCACATGTCCATCCTCCATTCCTCTAGGGCCAACCTCCATTTGAAATTCGAATTCTCCTCTGAGGTGGCGCCATCTGAAGAACCTCCTCCAGCAAGCTGACACTTGGAACCATCCTGGACTGCCACATGTCCAGATCTCCTTTCACCAGAAAAACCAAAATTCAAATTCCTCTGAGGTGGCGCCTTCTGAGCCCACTGCTCTGACCTTCTAACATGTGTCAAACACCTTTTGAGGTGGCACCATTCGAGGACTCCACTTGGCTCCATTTTTTATTTTTATTTTATTTTTAATAAAGGTAGCCCACCATGAGGTGGCGCCACCTGAGGACTCCCTACAAAAGGTGAGTTTGAATTTCAAATTCCAAGAAAACACCCTCTAAGGTGGCGCCTTCTGGGAGTTCCTTGCAGAGAGAATCAAGCAAACTTTTGAAAAATTCCAAATCCCCCCTGCTGAGGTGTCTCACCCACAAAATTTCCATTTTTTTTAATTTTCTCAAAAATTAAAACACCTTTTGAGGTGGCGCCACCTGAGGGCTCCCTGCAAAAGACAAATTCGAATTTCAAACCCCTCAGATGGCACCCTCTGAGATGGCGCCACATGGAGGGCTCAGATCGAGCCTGTTTGAATTTCAAAAAATTTTCAGAAAATTTATAAAAACAAGGGTTCACGCCCAGCCTGGGAGATTCATTTTTTTTTAGCTCTTGTGAACTTGGAAAATCCGACCTAGCCTTCCTAGAATCAGATTTTGAAATGTGGAAATCGTGCCCCCTTTGGCGCATTGAAGAAGGTGGAGTAGAGCTCGTGCTGTGGCCAATTCGATTCCAACAGAGGTCGATTTTTGTGAACCATCTGAAGCCCGGAGCGAAAAACGAAGGAAGCTCGTGATAGCTGCCCCTTTCAAGAGCTCCTACGTTGCGTAACGAAACAAGGTGCACTTCTTTTCCCATTGATTTGATTCTATAATTCGCCACATGTCCATCCTCCATTCCTCCAGGGCCAACCTCCATTTGAAATTCGAATTCTCCTCTGAGGTGGCGCCATCTGAAGAACCTCCTCCAGCAAGCTGACACTTGGAACCATCCTGGACTGCCACATGTCCAGATCTCCTTTCACCAGAAAAAGCAAAATTCAAATTCCTCTGAGGTGGCGCCTTCTGAGCCCACTGCTCTGACCTTCTAACATGTGTCAAACACCTTTTGAGGTGGCACCATTCCAGGACTCCACTTGGCTCCATTTTTTATTTTTATTTTATTTTTAATAAAGGTAGCCCACCATGAGGTGGCGCCACCTGAGGACTCCCTACAAAAGGTGAGTTTGAATTTCAAATTCCAAGAAAACACCCTCTGAGGTGGCGCCTTCTGGGAGTTCCTTGCAGAGAGAATCAAACAAACTTTTGAAAAATTCCAAATCCCCCCTGCTGAGGTGTCTCACCCACAAAATTTCCATTTTTTTTAATTTTCTCAAAAATTAAAACACCTTTTGAGGTGGCGCCACCTGAGGGCTCCCTGCAAAAGACAAATTCGAATTTCAAACCCCTCAGATGGCACCCTCTGAGATGGCGCCACATAGAGGGCTCAGATCGAGCCTGTTTGAATTTCAAAAATTTTTCAGAAAATTTATAAAAACAAGGGTTCACGCCCAGCCTGGGAGATTCATTTTTTTTTAGCTCTTGTGAACTTGGAAAATCCGACCTAGCCTTCCTAGAATCAGATTTTGAACTGTGGAAATCGTGCCCCCTTTGGCGCATTGAAGAAGGTGGAGTAGAGCTCGTGCTGTGGCCAATTCGATTCCAACAGAGGTCGATTTTTGTGAACCATCTGAAGCCCGGAGCGAAAAACGAAGGAAGCTCGTGATAGCTGCCCCTTTCAAGAGCTCCTACGCTGCGTAACGAAACAAGGTGCACTTCTTTTCCCATTGATTTGATTCTATAATTCGAATCGGGAGTCGTTTGAAGAAATAGCTCATCCGAGGGATGGATTGAGCTATTCTCATAAAACGACATATATCAAATGTTTCATTATGCTTCCTTGATGATTTTTAACATGCATGTAGTTATCTAGATTTAATTTGCATTTTATTTCATTCATTTAGTACATTTCATGAATTAATTAGGATTAATTTAGCATTTATTTCAATTCTGCTTATTTTCAGTAGGTCTCTGTTTTTGTCAGTCAGTCCACACGTCATTTCATGCATTTATTTTTTATTAAAAATCCCAAAAAAATCACAAAATGCGCCCTTAGGTGTCCGTAAAATTTTGTTAAACATTCAGAGGCATTTGAATTTGTTTACTACGGTATACATTCAAAATGGCAAGTCGGGTTTTGTCACCCGGGATGCGTTTTGAAAATCATTTGCCGACTTTGAAAATCGATATATCCCTCATGGGAGATCATTTTTTCGATACGAAAAATGTTGTGAATTCGGGAGAATGTTTAGTTTTTAATATGATTTTTTTAGATTTTTATAATTTTCTTTTTATCTGACAAAAATCCGAGTGTTCGGGACACGTGTCAGAGCCTAATTCGGGCCTCTGAGATATTGGATCGACTTAGGGCGATGGTTTCTCTTTGTGTGTTGCTCCAAATCCAAAACTGTAAAACGTGAAAGTTATGTCCGTGGTGTCCTCTGTTTGCATCGGAAATCCTGTAATTTTTAGAATAGTGTTGACCCCTGATTCAGATTTTTCTTGTCAGTCCCTTGTTTTGCTACATTTGTCTGATCTGTTAGTTTAGGCAGGAATAGTTATATTTTTATCTGTGTTTCGGTTGATAAAATGCCAAAGTCATAAACATGAAAGTTGTTCATGTAGGTGTCGTGAATACCTCTGATAATTTTCATAAATTTCCATGGCTGTTTGATATTTTGTTAGCGTTTTACATCAGATTAGTATGATTTTTACCTCTGTCAGAACTAAATCCCTGTTGCCGAACTCATCATGGCTCAAATCCTGAGGCTGTAAAAACCAAAAATGTTCCATTTCGGGTCTTTTAGCAGTCTGAAAAATATCAGAAGTTTCCATGGTGTAAATCTTGCATTATCATATTAGGCATTGCATTTGGTTCGGATCCATAGGCAAAATCCACCATTTTAGGACTTTCTTTGAATTTTGGCATTTAAATCATATCATTTCATAATTTTTAGAATTCTAGGATGTTTATCAGAGTAAGTAGATGCTTCATACCGAATTTGGTGCAATTTGGAATCCATTTGAGGTTCGGATTAGCCACAATACCAAAACAGGGTCCCGCAGGACCCGGATCCAAGTGAAAAACAAGCGAAATTCGCTATTTTGGCTAAATTTCAAAATGTAAAATTCTGATTTTACAGTCATAATATGTTTGAAATCATGTCATCATGCCTCATACTGCATTTTATCATCATTGGATTCAATTTGAATTTCGAAATCTCAATTTTACCTAGTTTTCCTTCAAAAACCCTCATTTTAAAGATGTAACTTTAATTTTAGGGGTATTTTGGTCATTTTAACCTCAATTCCGAATTTCAAATTGTTTTCTACTGAATTTCTAGCATTTTCATCATTTCAAATATCAAGGAAGCATGAGAATAGGGTTTATATCCAATTAAGTCCAATAATTTCATAATATTATTGAAAAATCTTGGAAAAAACCACATATTTAAGCTAACCTTATTTCAAGTTTGGCAGAGACATTCAAAAGAAGGAGCTGAAGACTGCAAATTTCTTTTATTTCCTTTATTTAGTGATGTAATAATGTAAATTTTGGAATAAGAGAGTTAATTTCCTGCTTAGACTAGGATGCATATCATATAGTTTGAATTTATGCAAATATCCTGCTTATGTGATGCATACATCTTATTTCAAAAGCACTATGGATGTTCACGAATGGCACGTGCACCAACTCTTAGGGAGTTGATGAACTCGGTGGAATCCATATTTACGGCCCTAGTCGGAATATGGACGAGACCCAGATCCATCATCTTTCTACTAGTCACATTGAGCCTACACTCTTAGGCTATCTTAAAATGCACATCATATTTCCGAAGTTTTCAAAATCATGTGCATCAAATCAACTAAGTTCTGAACATATTCATGGCCACAGTCAGAATATGTAAAGGATTTATTTGGACTTAATGCACATTTTCCAACCAATTCCTCAGAAAATCTTCTCAAAGTGCATTCATTCACTCATGTCATTTGCGTCATGAAATCATTGGTCTTCTCAAGATTTTCTCAAGAAAACTTCATTCTCAAGAAATCGATTTCTCAAGAAACTCTAAGGATTTTTCAAAATCGGTTTTCCAAAGACAAGTTTTTCCACAGTTTTCCCTGGAAAATGATATTTTCTTAAGAGATTCAAAAGAGTTTTCCAATCTTTCTCAAAGATCCAAAATCGATTTCCAAGTATTTCAAAAGGTAAAATTCCCAGGATTTCGATTCCCCAAGTTTTGAATTTCCTCCTCCAATGAGTTTTCCTATAAATCTTCCATCATTTTCCTAAGAAAACTCTCAAAGTCCAAGTTTTCCTAAAAAGTATTTCCCTTTTCAAAGGTTCACCTTTTTTTTAAGAATCACTTCCCTTTTCCCAGGATTTTCAACTATTCCTGATTTCCTCACATCTTTATAAGCTTTCTCATGTTTTCAAAAACCCTTTTTATCTGAGTTTCCTGAGAAATTGACCCTTTTCCTGAGAGAATCTTTTCAACTCCAAATATTTTCCAAGCATACATCATGTTTTCCCAAGCTGCATTTTCCAAACTCTCATAGCACATGCCTGAATTCTTTGTGCATATAGGGTAGAACACGATTTTGATGATTTAACTAAGTCAAGCACAATTTTGGTCCTTGGTTCGATTACCCCTGTTAAAGGCGGCAGGAACGGTCGAACCTCGTACCGACAGGTCGAGCCCCATCCCATGGATTTTCCCGCAATTTTCAAAAACGGAGACGAGTATTTCAAAACAATTTCAAAAATCCGGTCAAAGTTTGAAGCGCGAAAGCATTTTCCTTCCCTTTTCTCTTCCGCAAGGAAGGGAAGACGGGGGAGAAATTTCGCGACGACAACAGGTTTGGCGACCGTGATGGGACCTGTCCTCGTCTGGTCAAAGTAGTGCTTGATTTAGTTCAATTATCAAAATTATGTTCACAAAATGTGAGCTCTTTTATTTTTCTATCATGCGAACCTAGGAGCCTAGATTCTGACCCAGCTGACATTGATTGCATATAGCTTAGGCATGGTTTGGTAGGACCATATTGAGGAGAAATTTTCATGCTCACATAGACTTAGGTCTAAATACAACCCTCCTCAATTTAGGATCTGAATGCAAACAATGTATGCTTCTTCAAAGTTTTCAAAATCTATCTCTCTAGGACTTAGAGCCATCTATTTCTTGCATGTGATCATTTTCTCAAAACTCCCTTACCTATCATTACCCGGTCTTCACGTTGCTGGGCTCTCTTCCAGAACCATAGTTCGGGATAGAGCCTCACAACTGGGCCAACTATTTGGGTTAACACCCCCCTACCACGTACCGCGGGCCACAGTCCGAAGTATATCGGTAGGCTCTCAAGGATGTTGGAAAACCTTACCTTAGAACCGGAGTTGAAATTCTATGCCACGTACCTCAGATTTCGATTCGGGTATATCGGCATAACTGGATTGGACAAAGATGATCTGAACCTAGAGTTAAGATTAAGGTCCTACAAGTGTTTTCAATTGATGCATCTAGAGTCAGCCTTTTAGGGAGTGCTGAATGTGCATAAATGTTTGTGCAGGATGTGATTGTATGATTTCCTTAATTTTTTATATTTCCTAATGTTTTCCAACTTCTTAGGCCTTTTTCAAAACATCTTTATTTTCCACAAGATGTTTTCTCAAACCCTGGATGATTTCCTCAAATATCCAATTTCTTTCAAAACTCCAGGAGATTTTCCATTCTACCTTTTCTACTGGATCTCGAATTTCTAGCTGCATTTTTATCCTGCCTGCAAAATTTTTCAAAATTTCTCACATTTTCCTAAGTCTCATTCTGAGTCTTTCTCTGCTTTCAGTTCGATGGCATCCAGTCAAGTCGATCCTATCTTTCCTGAAGGTCACATCTCCTTCGAGGTGCGACAAGGTCGTCCTGAACATCGAGCCCTTAGCACCGAAACTTTTATTCCCCGGTGGTATTATTCCTGGCTAAAGAGCTTTTCCCGAATGTTCCCGGACCATTTGAGCGAGTGCGGATTAGAACTGGCATCAGCAGTCGGAAAGCAGACCATCAATGGCAACCTGATCCATGCAATGGCAGAGCGATGGAATCCTCGAACGTGTACCTTCTGGTTCCCGTGGGGAGAGATGACTGTTTTAATGGATGAATTTTCAGAAATCATGGGGTTGCCAGAACCAGCTGGTCGACCAAGCGACCCATTAGAGCATCAATTCCTTATCAATGTCAAGGGTTTGGACCCCCGAGACTCCTTAGCTCGTATGACAGGCCGCCGATCTTGGCCCCTAATCCAGTTAGAAGGAAATGAATATGTTGACCTACTTGAGTTGTACCGCCAGTACGGGACCTTCGTCGAAGTCAGCTCGCTTTCAAGAACAACCAAAGAAAAGATTCAGAATGCAATGGTTTTATGCACTGTAGGACTGTCCCTTTTCCCAGATGGACAGAACTACATGGACATCAGGATAATCCAACTTATGAAAAGATGGGGAAGTCGGCAAACCAATCGCCTCTCCATAGCCATGGCAGCGCTCGCTTTCCTATATCGAGGTCTGACCCGATTCTCACTCGGAGAGTCCATTTTAGTTGAAGGATGCATCTACGCACTTCAGTCCTGATTTTTCCAGCATGTTCCAGCCCGAGCAAGCTCTTTCAGATACAATGGTCAAGAACTCCTTCCAGTGGCGCAGTACCGGTCCATGATCAACAACATTCAAGAGGATGACGTTGTTTGGGACTATTTTGATCGACAAATATCTCCTCCCAGATATACCTACGCTTATGGCAAGCGATTCAAGTTGCTGGGACGTTTCTTCTGCACTTATTACCAACCAGAGAGATGTGTTCGGCAGTTTTCTCAAAGGCAGCAGTACGTCGAAGCCCGCTTGTTATCAGGAGTTATGGCAGAGTTTGATCTCACTTCCACACAATGGTCCAGGGCATATCATTCTGCCCGCTACGGCTGGGATTTCTTTTGTCTCTCTCAAAATCTTTCCTGGTCCTAGGGTGTCTGCCGACTATCGTGAATGGTGGCAAATCGTCTGTCCTCCACCTCTTTGTCAAGATCAATAAAATCTTATTCTTCTCATTTTAATAAAATTCTCTTTCCTTCTATTGTGGTTTGACGATCTCGCCTAGGTAACAAGGCATATTTTCGTTGTTTATTTCTTTTGCAGAAGGAATGACAACACAATTGTCGTGATTCCCACGACGACTCAGTCCCTAATAATGGGACATCTTTTCCAAATTGTCTACCATATTTTCAGCAAATATTTCTTCCAAAAGCTAATTCCTTCATAATCTAATCAGGTCTTTGCCCTGCAGAGATGTTATCATCGCAAAATTTTTAACTTTTTGCGAGTCAAACTGACCTTTGAAAAAGTTTTTGAAAATAACTCTCCTCCGTTTTAAAATGCGGGAAAATTCCGTAGAATGGGACTCGCCTGTCGGTACGAGGTTCAACCGTTCCTGCCACCTTTAACAGCGGTAATTGAACCAAGGATCAATCTTATGCTCTACTCTATTCAACTTGTCTAAATCATATTCTAATTTCTAAATGCACATAGAATCAGGCATGTGCTATGAATTTTCAGAAAAATGCACATTTGAAAACATGATGTTTGCTTGGAATATAAAATGTAAATCTTGGAAAATCGTGAATTGGGATTTCAAATATACTTCTGAGAGAAATAAAAATCGATTTTGAGGAATCCTTGACATTTGGTGAAAATCGATTCTGAGAGTCTTGGTTTCTCTTAATTCAAACTTGGAAATTGAAATTCTAACTTAGAAAATTTGAATTTGGAACTTGGGAAATATTTGAAACATTCTTTGAAATTCAATGTCTTTGGGAAAATCTATTTTGCTTAGGAGATTTTGAGAAAATGAACTTCTTTGAATTGAAATTTGAATTGGAATTGGCAAATGCATGAAATGAATGAATATGGATTTGAGAAATTGAGAAATACTTTTTGTATTTTTGAAAAATGCAGTGCATTTTTGAAGTTAGCCTAAGAGTGTAGGCTGAATGTGGCTAATGTGAAGATCATAAATCTAGATATCCTTCATATTCTGACTATGGCCATAAATATGAATTCCACCAAGTTTATAAACTTCATAAAAGCTAGTGCATGTGCTATTCGTGTAGACCATGGTGAATTTGTAAAAATATGCATGAATCATCATCCATCACACATTAAAATTATAAAAATAAACTATATGCAATGCAACCTAAGCTAAGCAGGAAATGTAAATTCTTATTCCAAAGTTTAATTACAAATTACATCACTATTGAAATTTAAATACATGAAAAATAAAGTCTTCAATGTACCTGCAAAACTAGAAAACTTGGTTAATGAATATATGTTGGCTTTTCTAGATTTATCCAACAATATCAGGAAATTGTTGGATTTTGCTAGATATAAGCCTCTTCCTTGATCCCCTTAAATAAAAATGATAAAGTATGAAATAAAATGGAATAAATATGAAAGAGAAGATATGGAATTTCGAAATTGGGGTCAAAATGACCAAAATACCCCTAATAACAAGACTATGGCCTTGAAATTAGAGTTTTTAGAAAGATATTTTGATAAAATGCAAATTTTGAAATTTGAATGGAATAAACTCAAACCAAATATGCTATGACATGATTAAAAATATGAAATTAGGGCTAGGGATTTCGAAATTTAGGTCAAATGACCAAATTGCCCCCGATAGCAAGACTATGGCCTTGAAATCAGGGTTTTTAGAAATAGATTTTTGGTAAAAACTTAGGTTTTATGCACTAAATGAAATCAAATGAGCATCAAATTAAACCTAAAGCATCCTAATATGATTATGAACATGATTAAACCCTAAAAACATATGCTTATGCACGAAAATCCAATAATATCTCAAAAACTATGATTTTAGCAGTGTTTTGGATCTTTCAGGAACCCGGTTTTGCAATTTGCTTAATTCAGCCATCAAATGGATTCCAAAATTCATAAAAATTGGTACCTGCACTTGTTATAACACTAATGTTGAATTGGAATTATAAAAATAATTTTTTGACATTAAATTAATCCGAAAATTGCATTAAACCCTAAAAATATGCTATTTTTGACCTAATTCACCTACCAGTTTCAGTCCAAGACCTGAACCAGGGGTCAAATCTCCATAGAAATTTATGAAATTTTACAGAGACTAACTAGAAATAAAAACAGAGATTTCCCAATTTACAGATCGGAAAAATCATCTCCGGTTAGGGAGAAACCCTTCCGGCAATCTGAGCTAAAATATATCACTTTTAACAGAAATTAAAACAGCTATTCCAGATTGAAAATACATGAATAAATAGCAATCCTAAACAAAAAATTCTGAAATTTTAGTGGTGAACAGTAGACAGAAAAATAACAATACTCACTTTTTACAGATCTAAAATCGGATCTGTGGTTTGGGATTTATGACTAACACAAGTCTGATTAGGGTTTTGGTAAACCCAAACGAGCTTTAAATTTAAAAACAGATTCTCTAAAAGGGGAAAAATACTAAACAATGATAAAAAAATCCGAAAATTTCACATAAAATAGAACTACTCAATTTGAATCCATAGCACTTTACAGATCTAAAATCGGATATAAGATGAGAGAAATATCATAACAGCAAGTTACCTTTCTGATTTTAACCACGATTTTAAAGCTTTAAAAACCCGATTTGATGTCTGATTTTTTTGACAGGGTTCCCGAGATCCAAAACCTCTGATTTTTCTACAGTAACTCAATAACTCATGCATGCACCACATATAAAACAATCAAAAATAAAAAATGAGTGCTTCCATCCGAAATAACATCATCTTTACTGTTCTAAACCTAGAACACACAAAAATTTAAGAAACTTGAAAAACCATGCATTAACTAATGTAAATAAATAAAATAAACCATAAAACAATAAATAAAACTTATTTCTATGCTATAGAACGTAAAACAAACATGAATAAACTATGAAAATAAATTAAAAACAGAGAATCAATGGCTGGAATTTGATATCACCTTTAAAACATAGATTTAACCCATTAAAAAGGGCAAATCATATATTTTATTGGTTATTAATGCAAAGAATCATATTAAAATCAATTCTAATGGATTAAAATCTCTGTAAATCACCCAAAACAGGGTTGGATCACCTTCTTGGATTGTTCTTTCTGATTCTTGATGGTTCTTGAGGTTGAATCCATGGTTTAATCCATGAAGATGATGGTACCAAAGGCTAAATCATGTTTAAAACAATGAAAAACATTAAATAAAAACTAAAAATTAGAGAAAATAGTTACCTTGAGGTTTCTGCAATGGAGGAAGGGCTGGAGAGGAGAGAGAAGCTCCAAGAATCCAAAGGAAAGCCAATTGGAATAATCGACCCCCCTATGGCCTCTATTTATAGAAAATTTTTTAGGTTTAAAAATTGACAATTTTGAAAATTTTGGACTCTAAAGGGGGGGCGATTTTGGGGTGGAGTTACCTAACTACCCATAGTCTAAATTATCCTAAATAATGCCTAATTAACCCCTAGCTAATCCTAAAAATCCCCCAAATGTGGTGCCACTTGGCATTTTCTCACATTGGGTTTTTAAAACACCTTTAAAAACCTTTAAAAATACTAGTTTTAAAAACTAACTTTCAAAATGAGTTTTTTTCAAAATGGTTTTGACTCTTCTAAACCTCTAACACTAACCAAGACATCCACTAACCCTAGTCTAGCCCTGACTGACTCGAATATGGCACCACCCCGAGTGGGCCCTACTTGAGTTTTTCAAAAAAAAAAAAAACGATTTTAAAACTTGAAATTGAAGGAGTTTTCAAAAGCTTTTCAAAAGCAAACTTTGAAATTGAAATTTTTGAAATGATATAGGATCCTAACTGAATTAGAATTCCTCTGGATATGGTGCCAACTGAGTGGGCCCACATCGAGTTTTAGAAATTTTGAAATAAACACTGAAAATGGCTTTGAAAAAGGGTTAAAATTGACATTTGAAATTCAAGATTTTTGAAAATAGGGTCTCATGCGAACTGGAACTCCGGGTTAGAGTCCTGAACTCTTAGGACTCTGAAATTTTAAATTTTAACAGCCAAATGAAAGAATTTTCAAAAGATTTTATCAAGAAATGATGAAATAAGTCAGAAAACACAGTCAGGGTTAGATTCCTAACTCGACCGAACTCTAAAATAGAATCCTGAACTAACTGGACTCTTGTAAAATGACCTAAATTTCGAAAACAAACGAAAAAGATTAAAAATGGAAGTAAAACAGACTTCAAAACAGACTCCTGACCGGATCAGGACTCTGAGACAGAGTCCTGATCGGACTGAAACTTTCAAAATTTTGAGAAATTTGATGAATACAGGAATTCAGAAGCGACACCACCTCAATGGGTCTCATCTGTGAATTGAAATCGATTAAAATTTGAATTTGAAATGAATCCAGATTGTTTTCTAAGAAAGTATTTCAAAATATACGGTCCCGGGGGTTGGAAAATGACAGAATGTTGAATAAATACCCAGGTTTTGAAATTGATTTTGAAAGAAAAGCTTTAAAATTCAAATCTGGATTGAATATTTTAAAAACTGGAGTGTTGGATCTCGAAGATGAGATGTAATGACATGCAATGCTATGCTGTGCAATGAAATGGTATGCCGAATGCATGCAATGATATGCAATGACATGTAATGACTTATGAAATGGACAGACACTGGATGAGGTGAAAATTTGGGGTGTTTACAAGAGAGCATCCGTACCATTTGATGGTTGAGACAAGATCAGGCAAAAGAACCACGGCATCCCAGTACTCATCAGCCTCAGAAGAAGAAATGGGTTCCCCTCGATCCGAGAAAAGTCAAGAACAGCAGCAAGAAGACGATGGCATAGACCCTCAAATGTATGCCATGTTCAGAAAAATGATGAACATAATGATGAATGAGCAACCCGGGACCAACTCAGAAAGGAATCCATTCAGAGAAAAGTTTCATGGTCGTAGGAGTAAGAAGGCTCCCAAGAAGCAGATCCAGCCAGAAGAGATTTCAGATGAATCAGACTCAACTGAAAACACAGATGAAGAATATGAGGTGCCTCCGGCATTTCAGAAGCGTGGCCAAAGTAAAAGTCGCAGATCAAAGAGCAGAGATAAAGAAGAGCCTTTGCAAGCGCAGTTTAAAGAAATGGCCCGAGTTGTCAAAGATCTGCAAGCCCGCGACAAGGGCAAGAAAGTCTTCACCAGTGAGGATTTTTATGACGGCTTAGAAGGGGATGATGATCTGGAGAATCTCCCCCGTAAATTCATCAAATTCGATGGTTCCGGCGACCCAAAAGCGCACCTTGCCACTTTCTTTGCTGAATGCTCTCGGTTTAAGAGGGATAACCGAGCATTGTTTCTATGCTTCCCCCGCAGCTTGGAAGGAGTTGCAGCCAAGTGGTATGCTGAGCATATCAACCCCATCGAGCTCAAGGAGTTCGACAAAGTTGTGAATCTCTTTATTGAACGCTTCTTGTTCAACACAGAAGCGCTGCCTACACTGAGTCATCTCTGCAATTTACGGCAGAATGAGAATGAAAAAGCACGGGACTTCATTCACAGATGGAGATCAGCCTGTAATAAGATGATAGATCCTATCTCGGAAAGGCATGCATTGTCCTTAATCCTCAACAATTTCTCGCAGCCGTTAAGAGGATTAATCTCCACAGCACCGTCCAGGACCTTTATTGAGCTGACTGAGCGAGCCGAATGGCTCGAATTGAGTGTGGAAAATGGAGTCTATAAAGGCTTCACCTTTTCCAAGAACAACTCCCATGGTGAGCAGAAGAAGAAAGCTCACTTCACTTATTCTGCCAGCAACAACAACAAAGGCCAAAATCGATACAAAGGGCAGAAGAAAGATTACTGCTACAGCTCAAGCAATTCGAACAACAAAGATCAGAAAGCAAAGCCTGCTCCTCAGTACAGCAAGCCTCCGCAGCAGGATCAAGGACCGAAGCTGCGCGAGAAAGCTAAACATGAAGGATGGAGCTATGACAGAAAGTTTACTCCCCTTGACCAATCACTCAAAGATGTGCTCGAGTACATGCTATCGAAAGAGATGGTCAAATTGCCCAGATTGGCCGATCCCCCTGTGCCCATGGGGAAATGGAAAGATCAGTTCTGCAAGTTCCACAGGACAGTGGAACACAACACTGAGAACTGCTTTGTCCTCAAAAACATCATGCAAGATCTCATTGAAAAGAATCTATTGGTAGAAGGAGAAGAAGAAGAGAAAATGGACATTCTCAATCACCCCTTCCCTTCACACACCACGGCAGTAGTGTCTGCACGACCCTTTCTACCGCATGAACATATCAAGCCATGTTCTGCGCAAGATCTCCAAGTTCAGCATCAGGTGACAGTGCTAAGACAAGCAGCTCCAGATTCCAAGAAGATGGACTTAATTTCGGCATTCGGTAAAATGAAAGTTTTGGAAGCACCTGTGAAGTCAGTCCCCAAATCAAAAGGAACTCCTGACTTCTTCAAGCAAATCGTTAAACCTAGGCCAGAAAGGTCAAGTCAGAAGCCTCTGACCGCTTTATCCAATGTCTCCATCCTTGACTTGGCCAAGAATTCTAGCAAGCACCGACAAGTACTGGATGATCTGCTCAGGAAAATCAAAGTTAAGCCCAGTACCACTCCTGAAGACATGGCACAGATTGTGAACTCTGCCATGACCAATGCGCCAATCACCTTCTCAGATGAGGACCTTCCAAAGCCTCATTCCTTTCATAATAATGCTTTGTACATTGTCGTTCGAGTCAGAGGAATGATAGTTCCCCATGTGCTGGTCGATGGAGGTAGTAGCCTCAATATATGTCCCGAAATGACCGCAAAGGCATTAGGGATCAAGGACGAGGAATACATTCCAGATCCCATCACTATCTATGGGTTTGACAATCATGGTCAAACGGCCAAGGGCAAGATATTCCTGGAGGTGTTCATTAATTATTCAGTGCATTCAGTGCTTTTCCATGTGGTTAACGTACCACCAACCTACAACTTGCTGCTCGGAAGGACATGGATTCACAAAGCTAATGCAGTGCCTTCTACCCTCCATCAATGTGTGAAGTGGTCAAAAGGTGGAATGATTACCACAATACTGGGAGAAGACCCAGAAGAAAGGCTCCTGCAGCCCATGATTCCTCGGCCATCATTCAATGCAGATATTCCCAGCATCAGGGAAAGTGAAGAGATCAATCTCGGAGAAAATCGACAAATACTTCAGGCACCATCAGAGCCATCTCTGCACACAGTAGCCACGACACGATGGAAAGGTCCTCAATTCTTCAAGGTTGGAGGTCGAATCGACTACAGCACCATTAAGGATCATCCCTTGTTTCCTCAATTCATGAAGTCAAAAAAGGGATTTGATTTACTTCTGAAGCATGGCTATCAACCCTTCAAGGGACTCGGCAAGAACGAAGATGGCCGCATCGAGCCAATGATCCAGAAACATCGTCCCCACAGAGCAGGACTAGGGTTCTCCGGAGGAAGCTCATCAAGGAAGACTATTTTTGTCAAAGGGGCACAATGAAGACCATTTGTTATTTTCTTTCTATTCTTTTCCAAATAAATGTCTCATTTTACCAATGTCATTAATCAATTCAATCAATAAAATTCCCAGTTTCTTTGTCTATTCGGATGCCATCTACTCCCTTTCTGTCTATCTCATCATTTTATCATTCAATGTCATTTTATGCATGGTTCTCTTCAAATGATTGCTTGTCTTACTGTAGGCCGATTTATCTGAACCAGATTTCTTATCCAAAATTTCAGAATGACCTCTCGGACAATCAAGAAGCTCGTTCTCAATCCCAAGGCCTTTCAGAAGTCGACAGCAATTCACAGAATCAAAGCAAGCACCGGAAATGATAAGGTTGCAAAGCAGTCAGATGATTGTGCAGAACACGATCAGTCTCTTCAGGAATTACCGGAGTTCGCCGCAGTTCAGAAGCAGGACGAACCATCTCCTCTAGTACAAGATCCAACTGAAGGTGTCAATATCGGTTCAGAGGAAGATCCAAAAATTCTCCAGATCGGAACCAGTCTAAGTCCAGAAGAAAAGAAAAGGCTTACAGATTTTCTTAAGCGGCATGAAAAAGTGTTCGCATGGACATATGAAGACATGCCGGGCTTAGACCCCAAATTAGTCGAACACCGTCTTGTCTTAAAGCCGGATGCTAAGCCAGTCAAGCAGAAGCTGAGAAAAATGGATCCCAGAATAGAACAACAAGTCAAAGAAGGACTTGAAGATCTGCTCAAAGCAGGATTTATTCGAGCTATTGACTACCCGGATTGGTTAGCCAATATCGTCGTTGTCCCAAAGAAAAGCGGCAAAGTAAGGATCTGCATAGACTTCAGAGACCTCAACAAGGCAACTCCGAAGGATGACTATCCACTTCCAAGCATCGATCTTCTAGTCGATAGCACGACAGGACATGCTATGTTCTCTTTCATGGATGGATATTCCGGCTACAATCAGATTAAGTTGGCCGCCCGCGACCAATCAAAAACTTCCTTTACTACACCTTGGGGCACTTTCTACTACACAGTTATGCCTTTTGGGCTCAAGAATGCTGGAGCAACATATCAACGAGCAATGGCCGTTATCTTTCACGATCAAATGCGCAAAATCATGGATGCGTATGTTGATGATATTCTCGTGAAATCTAAAGAGGAAGAAGATCACCTCGAAGCACTTGATCAAGTCTTTAAAAGACTTATTCTTTACAAGTTACGGCTTAACCCGCAAAAATGTGTCTTTGGAGTCGAATCAGGTAAACTGTTGGGTTTTCTGGTAAGCAAAAAGGGAATTGAAGTTGACCCAGCCAAAGCAAAGGCTATCATTGATATGCCTCCCCCGAAGAATCTCAAAGAACTGCGTAGCCTTCAAGGACGTATGCAGTCAATCCGGCGATTCATTTCCAATTTGGCGATGAGATGTGAGCCCTTCAACCACTTACTCAGAAAAGGAGTTAAGTTCGAATGGGGGCCAGAATGCCAGCAATCGTTCGATCGAATCAAGAAGTATCTTCTTAATCCTCCCATCCTGAAGCCGCCAGAATTGGGAAAACCTCTTTTGCTATACATCTCAGTCAATCAAGTCGCATGCGGCGGATTCTTGGCGCAATACAAAGAAGGCAGCTTGATAGAGCACGCCATTTACTATGTGAGTAAGACTTTCATAGATTACGAAAAGAGATACTCTCAAATAGAGAAGACCTGCCTAGCTCTGGTGTGGATGTGTCAGAAGCTAAGACACTATCTGCTGGCATCGGAAGTCAAAATTTTGTCCAAACTCAATCCTCTCAAGTATATTTTAGAGCAACCTTTCCTCAGCGGACGAGTCGCAAAATGGCAAGTCTTACTGATGCAGTATGACTTAGAATATGTCTCGCAGCAATCAATCAAAGGCCAAGCAATTGCAGATCAATTGGCGGATTTTCCCCTGGCCGAAGAAGTGAAAGCCGAAGATGACTTCCCTGATGAGCAAATTTGCAATATCCAACAATTTCCAGTCTGGAATTTATTTTTCGATGGTTCTAAGAATATGGCGGGAATAGGCATCGGAATCCTATTAATCACTCCTGAGAAGGAGATGATTCCATTTTCTCTCAAGTTAGATTTTCAATGTACTCACAATATGGCTGAATATGAAGCCCTGATTCAAGGTCTAAGGGTTCTATTAGACTTCAATGTAAAGAGAGTGCATGCCTACGGTGACTCATTACTTGTTGTTAATCAAGTTCGAGCCGAATGGCAGGTCAAAGATCAGAAGTTATTTCCCTATCAGAAAATTGTTTCAGCTCTTATCAGCAAGTTTGAAGAATTCCAACTCATCCATATCAAGAAAGATTTTAATCAAGTGGCCGATAGCCTAGCCAGTTTAGGCTCCATTATGGCATTCAAGAATGGAAAATCTTGTCGCTCTTTTGAAATTGGCAGACTTGACCAACCTGCTTTCCTTCCATCGGAGCAAGTAAACCAGGCTGAGCAAAAGAAGAAGCCTTGGTATTACAACATCAAAACTTTCATAGAAACTGGCGAGTTTCCTCCATAACTCTCAAAGAAAGAGCAACGAGCAATCCAGCGTATGTCTACTCGATACTTCATTTTGGCCAATGTCCTTTATCGTCGTGGATTCAGCTCAGAGTATTCCAGATGTTTAGACGAAGACGAAGCCAAAGAAGTTATGCGAGAAGCACATGAAGGCATTTGTGGCGGCCACATCGGCTACCAAACCCTTGTCAAGCAAATCATCAGAGCAGGGTACTACTGAAAGAGTATGCAACAAGACTGTTATCATTATGTGAAGAAGTGTGTGCAATGTCAAATACATGCACCTTCTATTCATGATCCGGCAACTTATTTACAGTCTGTTGTCTCTCCATGGCCGTTCTCGATGTGGGCCTTCGATGTCGTAGGTCCCATCACTCCTTCAGCTTCAAATGGCCACAAATATTTCCTTGCCGCAACAGAATACTTCACCAAGTGGGTAGAAGCCATCAGTCTCCGCACAGTAGAAGGCTGACACGTGGTCTCTTTTATTCACAAGAACATCCTTTGCCGTTTCGGCATCCCGCATGACATTGTGTCAGACAACGGCAGTCATTTCAAGAATGAAAAGATGAAGACATTTTGCTCAAAATTCAAGATCTATCACCATTTTTCCGCTCTATATTATCCTCAAGGGAATGGTCAGGCAGAGGCCACCAACAAGATTTTAATTCGTATTTTGGAGCGAACTGTGGAAACAGGCCGTGACTGGCATGAGAAGATCCACGATGCACTATGGGTCTATCGGACCACCATTTGTACACCAACGAATGCTACCCCATCAGAACTGGTCTATGGGACAGAAGTAGTATTGCCGCTACATGTTCAGAAGCCCGCTTTGAAATTTGCTTCACTTCTGCAATTACCTCTTGATCAATACCAGCAGCAGCGACTAGTGCAGCTAGACTTACTCGACGAGAGAAGGCTAAAAGCAGCAGAGCATGCTCAATCCTATCGCCAGAGAGTAGCCAGGCAATATGCGAAATCTATCATCGAAAGAAGATTCAAAGTCAATGATTTAGTACTTCGATCCACAGCTTATCTCAAGCATCGTCCCGGCGGCAAATGGTCGCCAAATTGGGAAGGTCCCTATGTTGTCAAAGAAGCATTACCCCGCAACTCATATCGGCTCATCAATGCCGATGGGGTAGAATTGCCAGATCCTATTAATGCTCGACACTTGAAAAAGTTTTATACTTGAAACATTTATTCTCCTCTTGTAATCCTTCCTGTTCTTTCAAATAATGATCCAACTTTCTTTCCCAATTACACTGGGGCATTTTAAAATTTTGTTCTATAAGCAGGCAGGATAAACAAATTCCTCATTTCATGCACATGTGCATTCATATGCATCATTCATATTCATTTGCATTCAATTGCATCAACAACAATCTGGTCAGTATTGGGATTTCAACAAACAGTCCCATCACGATTCCTAATGATTCAAAATCGAAAGGTCATCACCGATACTGAACCAAAACCCAGCACTCGAACTGGTATTATTTCCAAATCCAGTACTCGAACTGGCACATTTTCAAAATTCCAATTTTTCAGAAAACCGAGTTCCGACTCGGGTTTTATTTCAAATCATTTTCATTTATTGATCCAGGTTCCGACTCATGATCTCATTACATCATTCGAGCTCTGATTCGATCTCTTCATTTTCTTTTATTGATCCGGGTTTCGACTCGTGATCTTTGTATTTTATTCGAGCTCTGACTCGAACTCATCATTCTCCTTTGGTTAATCCAAGTCATTTCGATCATCAGGGTCTGTCAATTGCTCAAATTTAATATTTTGCCTTCCAAATTTCAATTTAAATCTTCAAATCAAGCAATTCTCCAATTTCAACCTCTGGGTCACCCAATTTTCAATTCTCAATTTCAATTACCAATCTCAATTTCGACCTTCGGGTCAATCAATTTCCAATTCTCGACCTTCGGGTCTATCAATTTCCAATTCTCGACCTTCGGGTCTATCAATTTCCAATTCTCGACCTTCGGGTCAACCAATTTCCAAATTTCAACCTTCGGGTCAATCAATTTCCAATCTTTGACCTTCATTTCTCAATTTCGACCTTTAGGTCACTTAATTCTCAATTTCGACTTTTGAGTCACACAATTTTGACCTTTTTGGTCAAATCAATTCTCAATTTCGACCATCAGGTCATCCAATTTCGACCTTCAGGTCATTCAATTTTCAGCAACCAATTTTCCAATTTTCAATTTCGACCTTCGGGTCAATCAATCTCAATATCCAATTTCAATCATTTTCTCTTGCGAGAGACCCTTCTTAGGGAGAGCACGAGGGAGCTCGTTCTTTTCGCATGCTATCCAATTCGTTTACTTAGCCCCTTTTCAGGGAGAGTTTGAAGGGACTCGCGTCTTTGTGAACCGTTTGCAAAACAAATTCCAATTTCACACGAGGAACCCTTTTTAAGGGAGAGGCTCGACGGAGACTCGTTTTTCTTGTGACCCCCCAATTTCATACTAGGCCATTTTTCGTCATGAAAGACCCTCTTTGCAGGGAGAGTGTGATGGACTCATTCCTTTCATGACCCAATTTTCAGACCTCACTATTATCGGCCCCCTTTCCATAAGAGAAGCCTAATATTAGGGAGCTTTGACGAAAGCTCAATTTCTCTTCGAAAGTTCGTTTTGCAAACACCTCCTCTTTAGGGAAGAGAGGAGTATTTCCCATTTCCCATTCAGGTAAGGGCTAAGCCTGAGTCTCTCTTTTTGGGGAAAAAGAGAGGAGAATTTTCGTCACTGATGTATTGAGCCGGATTTCAAATACCCACTTTCACCAAGGATTTCAAGAAAATTTTGTCAAATTTGTCAATCAATTGTTGATTTCAGAATCTTTATCTCAATTTACCTTCAGCATCACTTCCAAAAGAGTGAAGCTTTTGCGAAAAGGGATTCAAACTTCAAATTCTTTCTATTGGCCAACCAAAAGGAGGAAGGATAAGTCCTCGATATGGCCAGAAAAGAAGATTCAATGTTATTGAAAAGTCATAGATGATTGATATTGATCGCAGTTATGGCACATCTTTAAGGATTATTCTTGTAAAGACAAGGCAGTGGAAATATCCTGAGCGCTAGAAAAGAGAGCATTTACCCAAGCCCCGTTTCCTCAAAATCACCTAAGCTGCAATTAAGTATCCGCAAAAGGGATCTCTCACCTGTCGTCAAGATGAAGGCGAATTAGGCGAGTAGACCCCCGGGGCCAAAGAAGATTCGAAACATCTCTAAGATGACGGAGTTTGTGACGGATCCTTCCAGAGAAAGTCCAAAGCACTGTCGAGATGAAGGCAGATGCGATGAACCTCTCGACAATCCCTAAAAGATATTTAATTTCAGCTATCGCCCAAAGATTTTCAAACCCATCATCCAAGAAGGATCGAAACATCTCCAAGTTGAAGGAGTTTGTGACGTACCCTTCCCAAAAGAGAGAAAGAGAGGAAAAAGAAAGAGAGAAAAAGTCAGAACATCTCCAAAATAAAGGAGAATGTAGCAAAAACCCAGAGAACCAAAAGAGTGCAGAAAGATTATCATGAGAGAAGCCCTCAGGATATCAAACTGCCAAATTTATCAAGAATCCTCTTTAAATTTGTGAAATTCTATTATCAATACTCTTTCATCAATTGCTTTCATAACATCAAATTCTCTTTCCTGCTCATATCAAGGAAATTGATAACTTCCTTGAAGAAGGTCAATTGTAAACAATTTGGGTTTTCAAGTCTCGATTCTACAAAGTGAACCTTGTTTGGAGGTAATGCTTTGGGTAGAAAAGAAAGAATATCTTTGCAAAAATGTGCAACATTTTCAAATATTTTGAATCAACAATAAAATTCTCAATATTTTGACAATATTTTCTAGCTATCTCGACGTGAAGTGAGAGCTTGATGTCCCTTTTTGATACATCCTGACACCAATTTTAAATTCCTCTTAAGGACTTGATTCCTTCCCTTCTTTGAGAGCATGAACTCTCAGATTGCACACTTCCCTGTGTCCCCACTGTCCCACCATAGACAGTCTCATTTCGGTTCGAGGTTGAACCACCAATCATTTCTCGCAAAAGGCAATTTCAAAAGCTATTTAGTCTCAGCAATGAGACGCCCAAAACCAATCCCTTTTCAAGCTTTAGGGACCCCATTTTCCTTCCTTTTGCAAAACCCTTGTCGGATTTACTGTGCAAAATCCGAAGGTTCCATCATGGTCTCTTCCTTCGAGGATTCCATTCATTTTCCGCCCAATCAGGATAAGGGTATAAACCTGAGCCTCCTTTGATGAGGTATTTCATTTTCCGCCCAATCAGGATAAGGGTATAAACCTGAGCCTCCTTTGATGAGGTATTTCATTTTCCGCCCAATCAGGATAAGGGTACAAACCTGAGCCTCATTCAAAGTGGTATTTCATTTTCCGCCCAATCAGGATAAGGGTACAAACCTGAGCCTCAATCAAAGAGGTACTTCATTTTCCGCCTGATCAGGATAAGGGTACAAACCTGAGCCTCAATCAAAGAGGTATTTCATTTTCCGCCCGATCAGGATAAGGGTACAAACCTGAGCCTCAATCAAAGAGGTATTTCATTTTCCGCCCGATCAGGATAAGGGTACAAACCTGAGCCTCAATCAAAGAGGTACTTCATTTTCCGCCCGATCAGGATAAGGGTACAAACCTGAGCCTCAATCAAAGAGGTATCCCATTTTCCGCCCGATCAGGATAAGGGTACAAACCTGAGCCTCAATCAAAGAGGTATCCCATTTTCCGCCCGATCAAGATAAGGGTACAAACCTGAGCCTCAATCAAAGAGGTATTTTATTTTCCGCCCGATCAGGATAAGGGTACAAACCTGAGCCTCAATCAAAGAGGTATTTCATTTTCCGCCCGATCAGGATAAGGGTACAAACCTGAGCCTCAATCAAAGATGTATTTCGTTTTCCGCCCGATCAGGTTAAGGGTACAAACCTGAGTCTCATGTTATGAGATATTCCATCCCCAATCAGGTTAAGCTTCGTTCCATACGAGATATTTTTGTCCCATCCATGTCAAGGGCATAAACCTGAACTTCGCTCTCATAGAGCAAATCTTTCCTCTTCATTCTTCGTTCCATATCAACCATCTTCCTCGGGCTAATTTCTTCACACCCAGTCAGATCCTTCTAACTGGGGCATTTTTTTTATGTATAGCCCAAATGTGGTGTGTTTTTCTTTGCCACTAAGCTCGGCCATGAGCCGTCTTAGCAGCAAAGAGGGGCATCTGTAAACACCCCAAATTTTCACTCACCTCCCCGACATCTTCACCAAACATCATTATTCAATCTTTGAAATCGTCGGAGGGCAAAATGTTCTTTTTTGAGCTCAGATCCTGCAAAAGTCCAAATTTCATCTGCAACTCTCAAAATTAACCTATTTTTAGCTCAGATGTTCAAAATTTTATTCCTGACAGAAGACAGGAATCTCCAAGTCCCGGTTCAGGATTCCATTTCATAAGACATGGCATTGCATATCATTGCATAAGCATCTCATATCACTGCACTGCACAGCATGTCATTTCGAGGTCCAGAACTCTTGATTTCAAAATTTTCAATCCAGATTAGAATTTCAACTCTTTTCAAAATTGATTTCAAAACCCTGGGTCTTCAAAATTATCAATTCTTCCCATTTTACCCCCAGGACTCTGAATTTCAAAATATTTCCTCAAGAAAACGATCTGCATAGTTTTCAATATGAATTTCAGCCACCTTATCTCAAATTTTGCCCTTTTGTTAGCTTTTTCAACCATCATCCTTTTACAAAATTGCCCTACAAGGGCCAGCTCTTTCCAAAAATTCCTGTTTTACCAATTAGTTCAGATTTTATGAAAATTCCAAAAAGAAGTTGTGGTTTTATCCTTATTTCAATAAAGAAGCAATGTGGGACCCACACTGAGGTGGTGTCACATAAGCTTTTCTTTTGAAAATTTGAATTTTGAAAAAACCCAAAAATATAGGAGCCTTGTCCCCTGGATTGGTGTCACTTGTCATTTCTCTCTCCTTCCATTTACATGCCATGTGTCAGCATAGGGTTCACCTAGAGTCGGTGCCACATGTCACCTTCCCTCTTCTGCCACGTGTCAGTGTGGGGCTACCTTCAGAAGCCGCCACGTGTCATCCATCCTGCGCCATGTGTCATTCCAAGATTACCAAGAGATGCCAAGTGTCATAGGCTGTCCTGTCTAGAAAAAGTGGAGCTTGTCTCCTCTGAGGTGGCGCCACTTGGAGTGTGTCTCCTGCAAAGGACACGTGTCAACCCCTCCCTCCTTCTAGAAAAGTAGCCTGACACATGTCTCTCCCTACTTTTCTCAGAAAAGTAGGAGACATGTGTCACTCCTAAATTCCTACAGATAAGGTAGGCTTGACTCCTCTGAGGTGGCGCCATCTGGAGTGTGTCTCCTGCAGAGGACACGTGGCAAGCTCTCATTTCCTCAGAAAAAGCAAATGTCATGTGTCGTTTTCTGCTTTCTTCAGAAAACTAGAATTCAAACATTCAAACCTCCTCATAGGTGGCGCAGATCCTGAACTCCTACCTTTTTCATCTTGTCTGAGATGGAGCAACATGGCTTGGCCCACCTTCTCTCCCCTCTGCCACGTGTCATTCTCTGCTTCTTTCAGAAAAAGTAGAGGACACATGTCTTCTCCCTACCTCTTTCAGAAAAGTAGGAGACACATGTCACTCCTGGCCTTCTTCAGAAAAAGCAAACCATTTAAAATTCAAACAAGGCACTAGGTGGTGAAAATCCGGAGCTCTGATTTTTCCAGATGGCCTATGAGGGCGCCACATGTCCCTTCCCTCCTTCTCACCCCTCTGCCACGTGTCATCTTATGCTTCTTTCAGAAAAAGAAGGTGACACATGTCTCCTTCTCACTCCTTCAGAAAAAGTAGAGGACACATGTCCTCTCCCTACTTTTTTCAAGAAAAGTAGGAGACACATGTCACTGCCCTCTTTTTCCTCCCTCTTGCCACATGGCATTATAGGAGCCACCCTGAGGTGGCGCCAAATGTCCATCCTCCATTCCTCCAGGGCCAACCTCCATTTGAAATTCGAATTCTCCTCTGAGGTGGCTCCATCTGAAGAACCTCCTCCAGCAAGCTGACACTTGGAACCATCCTGGATTGCCACATGTCCAGATCTCCTTTCACCAGAAAAAGCAAAATTCAAATTCCTCTGAGGTGGCGCCTTCTGAGCCCACTGCTCTGACCTTCTGACATGTGTCAAACACCTTTTGAGGTGGCACCATTCCAGGACTCCACTTGGCTCCATTTTTTATTTTTATTTTATTTTTAATAAAGGTAGCCCACCATGAGGTGGCGCCACCTGAGGACTCCCTACAAAAGGTGAGTTTGAATTTCAAATTTCAAGAAAACACCCTCTGAGGTGGCACCTTCTGGGAGTTCCCTGCAGAGAGAATCAAGCAAACTTTTGAAAAATTTCAAATCCCCCCTGCTGAGGTGTCTCACCCACAAAATTTCCATTTTTTTTAATTTTCTCAAAAATTAAAACACCTTTTGAGGTGGCGCCACCTGAGGGCTCCCTGCAAAAGACAAATTCGAATTTCAAACCCCTCAGATGGCACCCCCTGAGATGGCGCCACATGGAGGGCTCAGATCGAGCCTGTTTGAATTTCAAAAATTTTTCAGAAAATTTATAAAAACAAGGGTTCACGCCCAGCCTGGGAGATTCGTTTTTTTTAGCTCTTGTGAACTTGGAAAATCCGACCTAGCCTTCCTAGAATCAGATTTTGAACTGTGGAAATCGTGCCCCCTTTGGCGCATTGAAGAAGGTGGAGTAGAGCTCGTGCTGTGGCCAATTCGATTCCAACAGAGGTCGATTTTTGTGAACCATCTGAAGCCCGGAGCGAAGAACGAAGGAAGCTCGTGATAGCTGCCCCTTTCAAGAGCTCCTACGCTGCGTAACGAAACAAGGTGCACTTCTTTTCCCATTGATTTGATTCTATAATTCGAATCGGGAGTCGTTTGAAGAAAGAGCTCATCCGAGGGATGGATTGAGCTATTCTCATAAAACGACATATATCAAATGTTTCATTATGCTTCATTGATGATTTTTAACATGCATGTAGTTATCTAGATTTAATTTGCATTTTATTTCATTCATTTAGTACATTTCATGAATTAATTAGGATTAATTTAGCATTTATTTCAATTCTGCTTATTTTCAGTAGGTCTCTGTTTTTGTCAGTCAGTCCACATGTCATTTCATGCATTTATTTTTTATTAAAAATCCCCAGAAAATCAAGAAATGCGACTTTAGGTGTCCCTAAAATTTTGCCAAAAATTCGGAGGCATTTGAATTTGTTTACTGCGGTAAACATTCAAAATGGCAAGTCGGGTTTTGTCACCCGGGATGCGTTTTGAAAATCATTTGCCGACATTTAAAATCTCTATATCCCTCATGGGAGATTCGATTTTCGATCATAAAAATGTTATGAATTCGGGAGAATGTCTAGTTTTTAATATGATTTTTTTAGATTTTTCTGATTTTTGTTTATCTGACAAAAATCCCAGAGTTCTGGACATGTGTCAGAGCCTAATTCGGGCCTATGAGATATTGGATCGACTTAGGGCGATGGTTTCTCTTTGTGTGTTGCTCCAAATCCAAAACTGTAAAAAGTGAAAGTTATTTCCGTGGTGTCCTCTGTTGGCATCGGAAATCCTGTAATTTTTAGAACAGTTTTGACCCATGATTCAGATTTTTCTTGTCAGTCCCCTGTTTTGCTACATTTGTCTGATCTGTTAGTTTAGGCAGGAATAGTGATATTTTTATCTGTGTTTCAGTTGATCAAATGCCGAAGTTATAAACATGAAAGTTGTTCATGTAGGTGTCGTGAATAACGCTGATTAATTTCATAAATTTCCATGGCTGTTTGATATTTTTTTAGTGTTTTACATCAGATTAGTATGATTTTTACCTCTGTCAGAACTAAATCCCTGTTGCCGAACTCATCATGGCTCAAATCTTGAGGCTGTAAAAACCAAAAATGTTCCATTTTGGGTCTTTTAGCAGTCTGAAAAATATCAGAAGATTCCATGGTGTAAATCTTGCATTATCATATTAGGCATTGCATTTGGTTCGGATCCATAGGCAAAATCCACCATTTTAGGACTTTCTTTGAATTTTGGCATTTAAATCATATCATTTCATAATTTTTAGCATTCTAGGATGTTTATCAGAGTAAGTAGATGCTTCATACCGAATTTGGTGCAATTTGGAATCCATTTGAGGTTCGGATTAGCCACATTACCAAAACAGGGTCCCACAGGACCCGGATCCAAGTGAAAAACAAGCGAAATTCGCTATTTTGGCTAAATTTCAAAATGTAAAATTCTGATTTTACAGTCATAATATGTTTGGAAGCATGTCATCATGCCTCATACTGCATTTTATCATCATTGGATTCAATTTGAATTTCGAAATCTCAATTTTACCTAGTTTTCCTTCAAAAACCCTCATTTTAAAGATGTAACTTTAATTTTAGGGGTATTTTGGTCATTTTAACCTCAATTCCGAATTTCAAATTGTTTTCTACTGAATTTCTAGCATTTTCATCATTTCAAATATCAAGGAAGCATGAGAATAGGGTTTATATCCAATTAAGTCCAATAATTTCATAATCTTATTGGAAAATCTTGGAAAAACCCACATATTTAAGCTAACCTTATTTCAAGTTTGGCAGGGACATTCAAAAGAAGGAGCTGAAGACTGCAAATTTCTTTTATTTCCTTTATTTAGTGATGTAATAATGTAAATTTTGGAATAAGAGAGTTAATTTCCTGCTTAGACTAGGATGCATATCATATAGTTTGAATTTATGCAAATATCCTGCTTATGTGATGCATACATCTTATTTCAAAAGCACTATGGATGTTCACGAATAGCACGTGCACCAACTCTTAGGGAGTTGATGAACTCGGTGGAATCCATATTTACGGCCCTAGTCGGAATATGGACGAGACCCAGATCCATCATCTTTCTACTAGTCACATTGAGCCTACACTCTTAGGCTATCTTAAAATGCACATCATATTTCCGAAGTTTTCAAAATCATGTGCATCAAATCAACTAAGTTCTGAACATATTCATGGCCACAGTCAGAATATGTAAAGGATTTATTTGGACTTAATGCACATTTTCCAACCAATTCCTCAGAAAATCTTCTCAAAGTGCATTCATTCACTCATGTCATTTGCGTCATGAAATCATTGGTCTTCTCAAGATTTTCTCAAGAAAACTTCATTCTCAAGAAATCGATTTCTCAAGAAACTCTAAGGATTTTTCAAAATCGGTTTTCCAAAGACAAGTTTTTCCACAGTTTTCCCTGGAAAATGATATTTTCTTAAGAGATTCAAAAGAGTTTTCCAATCTTTCTCCAAGATCCAAAATCGATTTCCAAGTATTTCAAAAGGTAAAATTCCCAGGATTTCGATTCCCCAAGTTTTGAATTTCCTCCTCCAATGAGTTTTCTTATAAATCTTCCATCATTTTCCTAAGAAAACTCTCAAAGTCCAAGTTTTCCTAAAAAGTATTTCCCTTTTCAAAGGTTCACCTTTTTTTTAAGAATCACTTCCATTTTCCCAGGATTTTCAACTATTCCTGATTTCCTCACATCTTTATAAGCTTTCTCATGTTTTCAAAAACCCTTTTTATCTGAGTTTCCTGAGAAATTGACCCTTTTCCTGAGAGAATCTTTTCAACTCCAAATATTTTCCAAGCATACATCATGTTTTCCCAAGCTGCATTTTCCAAACTCTCATAGCACATGCCTGAATTCTTTGTGCATATAGGGTAGAACACGATTTTGATGATTTAACTAAGTCAAGCACAATTTTGGTCCTTGGTTCGATTACCCCTGTTAAAGGCGGCAGGAATGGTCGAACCTCGTACCGACAGGTCGAGCCCCATCCCATGGATTTTCCTGCAATTTTAAAAAACGGAGGCGAGTATTTCAAAACAATTTCAAAAATCCGGTCAAAGTTTGAAGCGCGAAAGCATTTTCCTTCCCTTTTCTCTTCCGCAAGGAAGGGAAGACGGGGGAGAAATTTCGCGACGACAACAGTGGCCGAAAAACAAAGTTGAGAAAGTATCACAGAGGAACGAGTCCATCACACTCTCCCTAGAAGAGGGTCCTCTGTGAAGGGGTTGGCCAAAGATGATAAAACAGGGGCCACAAAAGAAACGAGCTTCCGTCGAAGCCCTCCCTAGAAAAAGGGTTCTTTTGTGTAAAGTTGGTTGTTGTTTTGCAAACTGTTCGCGAAGAAAACGAGTCCCTTCAAACTCTCCCTGAAAGAGGGTTTTTGCGAACGGAATATGGTTGCATGCGAAAGGAACGAGCTCCCTCGAACTCTCCCTGAAGAGGGTCTTTCGCAAGAGAAAAAGATTGATTTTTTTTTATAAAATGATGACCTGGAGGTCGAAATTGAGAATTTAGAACTTGAAATGACGAAGCTTGGTTAGCACAAAGACTGAACCTGGAGGGCTAACTGATTAGTCAGCCAAACACTAGCACGAGCGCTAGATATGCCAGCACGAGCACTGGATTTCAAAAAGAAAGCCCTAGCCCGAGCGCTGGGTTTTTGAAAAAAGCACACCAGTACGAGCACTGGATTTTTGAAACGCACACCAGTACGAGTACTGGATTTTTGAAATGCACACCAGTACGAGCACTGGGTTTTCGAAATGCACACCAGTACGAGCACCGGGTTTTCGAAATGCACACCAGTACGAGTACCGGGTTTTTGAAATTCACATCAGCACGAGCACTGGATGGTTCAACGGGAGAATTTGAAAATGAGACTGACATTCAAAGATACTTGAGAATTAAGCGAGAATGATTGTCGGTGTTTCAGGATTATCCCTTATCCTGAAGGGGAAGAAATGAGTGAGTGTGAAAACTCGAATTCATAATAATCTGTCCAATACGAGCATTGGAAAAGGGAAGTTCAAGTCGGGACTTGAGACTTTAAGAATATACAAAAGGGAAGATCCGAGTCGGAACCCGGTTTTTAAATATAAGAAAGAAGGCGAGAATCGGGTTTGAAAACTCGAATTCTCAAAACAAATGAATTATCCAACACGAGCGTTGGATTCAAAAGGAAGTTCAAGTCGGAACTTGAAACTTCAGAAATGAGAATATACAAAAGGGAAAATCCGAGTCGGAACCCGGTTTTTAAATATAAGGAAAATGAATGAGAAATGAGTTTGGAAACTCGCATTCTCAACACAACAATTTATCCAACACGAGTATTGGATTCAAAAGGAAGTTCAAGTCGGAACTTGAAACTTTAGAAATGAGAATATACAAAAGGGAAAATCCGAGTCGGAACCCAGTTTTTTAAATATAAGAAAAATGAATGAGAATTGAGTTTGGAAACTCGCATTCTTAACACAACAATTTATCCAACACGAGTATTGGATTCAAAAGGAAGTTCAAGTCGGAACTTGAAACTTCAGAAATGAGAATATACAAAAGGGAAAATCCGAGTCGGAACCCAGTTTTTTTAAATATAAGAAAAATGAATGAGAATTGAGTTTGAAAACTCGCATTCTCAACACAATAATTTGTCCAACACGAGCATTGGATTCAAAAGGAAGTTCAAGTCGGAACTTGAAACTTCAGAAATGAGAATATACAAAAGGGAAAATCCGAGTCGGAACCCAGATGAGAAGGAGATAATTCTTACCCAAAAGTCGGATTTTAGAAGAATTGACAAAATGCATGAATAGATTCTGACGATTACAAAGATTTATTTAAGATTCTTGACCCAAGATGGTCTGAACTTTGATTACTTCAGGATTTTCCCTTATCCTGAAGAAGAATGAATAAAGGTTGATATGAATTGAAGAGTTTATGGGAAGTAGTTCAGGTTTTATCCCTTAACCTGAAAGAGATGTAAAATAAAAGATCGATAAAATTTTTAAAGTTTGATAAAAACTTGATAAAACTTGACAAAATGATAAAAATGGATAACAAATCGATGAAAATTCAATTAAATCGGAAAATGAAATAGATGCAATTAAAAAAAATAGATCAACTGAAAAATTGATAAGTTTTTCGGAAAAAGAGTTCGTCTAATCCTGCCTGCATATGACAAAGGAAGACATGTATAGATCAAAATAAAATGCCCCAGTATCAGAGAGAAGATGTGAGAATTTAATAGAAAATCGTCGCTTTATTGAGAGAGATTTTTGAAGAGTACAAAAGGCTAGGAATTTAAGTGTAAAATCTCTTCAAATGTAGGGCATTAATAGGATCTGGCAGTTCCGCCCCATCTGCGTTGATCAGACGATAGGAATTGCGAGGCAGCGCTTCTTTAACCACATAAGGGCCTTCCCAATTGGGTGACCACTTGCCCTTCGACCGATGCTTGAGATGAGCTGTTGATCTGAGCACAAGATCATTAAATCGAAATCTTCTCTCAATAACTGATTTGGCGTAGTGCCTAGCTATTCTCTGACGATAGGCCTGAGCGTGCTCTGCTGCCTTGAGTCTTTTCTCGTCTAATAGATCAAGCTGTACCAATCTCTGCTGCTGATACTGATCAAGCGGAAGTTCAATGAGTGACGCAAACTTGAGTGCGGGCTTCTGAACATGTAGAGATAACACCACCTCCGTCCCATAGACGAGCTCTGAAGGAGTAGCATTTGTTGGGGTTCGAATGGTGGTTCGGTACGCTCAAAGTGCATCGTGCATCTTCTCGTGCCAATCACGGCCTGTTTCCACTGTTCTTTCCAGAATGCGGATCAAAATCTTGTTGGTGCCCTCAGCCTGGCCATTCCCTTGGGGATAGTAAGGAGCTGAGAAGTGGTGATGAATCCCGAACTTCGAGCAGAAGGTCTTCATCTTCTCATTCTTGAAATGGCTGCCATTATCTGACACAATATCATGTGGGACGCCGAAGCGGCAAAGAAGATTTTTATGAATAAACGAAACCACGTGTCGGCCTTCTACTGTTCGCAGACTTATAACCTCGACCCATTTGGTGAAGTATTCTGTAGCCGCGAGGAAGTATTTGTGGCCATTAGATGCAGAAGGAGTGATTGGACCCACCACGTCGAAGGCCCATATCGAAAAGGGCCAAGGAGAGACCACAGATTGCAAGTATGCCGCTGGCGCATGAATGGAAGGCGCGTGCATCTGACATTTGACGCACTTCCTTACAAATCGATGGCAATCTTGCTGCATGGTTTTCCAGTAATATCTTGTGCGGATAATCTGCTTGACGAGTGTTTGGTAGCCGATGTGACCACCACAAATTTCTTCGTGTGCCTCTTGGACGACTTCCATGGCTTTATCCTTATCTAAACATCTAGCATACTCAGAACTGAACCCACGACGGTAGAGAGTATTGGCAAGGATGAAATAGCGGACTGACATGCGTTGAATTGCACGTTGCTCCCTTCTTGGCATGTTTGGTGGGAATTCACCAGTTTCGATAAAGCTTTTGATGTCTTGATACCAAGGCTTTTCCCTCTGAGCGGCCTGGTTCACTTGATCAATTGGAATGTAGGCAGGTTGATCAAGTCTGCCGATCTCGAAGGAACAACAGGACTCACTATCCCTGAAAGACAGAATAGAGCCTAAACAAGCTAGGTCGTCTGCTATGTGATTGTATTCCCTCTTGACATGATTGAGCTGAAATTCTTCAAAGTTGCCTATGAGAGCCAAGGCGATCTTCTGATAGGGAATTAACTTCGAGTCTTTTACTTGCCATTCTACATTAACTTGGTTAACAACAAGCAAGGAATCGCCAAAGGCATGTACTCTCTTGACATCAAAGTCTTGCAGAATCTTGAGGCCTTGTATTAGAGCTTCATACTCAGCCATGTTGTGAGTACATTGGAAATTGAGCTTGAGGGAATAAGGGAGCATCTTCTTTTCAGGAGTGATCAACAAGATCCCAATCCCTATACCAGACATATTTCTGGCTCCATCAAAGAATAGAGTCCAAACTGGAGATTCCTGAATACTGCAAATGCGGTCATCAGGAAAATCATCTTCTGCTTTGATCTCTTTTGTCAACGGGAAGTCTGCCAACTGATCTGCAATGGACTGACCCTTGACTGACTTCTGAGAAACGTATTCCAAGTCATACTGCATCAGGAGGACTTGACATTTCGCAATCCGTCCAGTAAGAAAAGGCTGCTCAAGGATGTACTTGAGAGGATTGAGCCTTGACAAAATTTTGATTTCTGAGGCCATAAGATAATGTCTTAACTTCTGACACATCCATACTAAGGCTAGACATGTTTTCTCCATCTGAGAGTATCTCTTCTCATAATCGATGAAAGTCTTGCTGATGTAGTAGATGGCATGCTCAATCTGGCTGCCTTCCTCATACTGCGCAAGAAATCTGCCACAAGCATTGTTGTTGACAGAAATATACAAGAGCAGCGGCTTTCCGAGTTCTGATGGCTTCAGAACTGGTGGATTGAGAAGATATTGTTTGATGCGCTCAAATGAGATCTGGCATTCTGATCCCCATTCAAATTTCACTTCTTTTCTTAATAAGTAATTGAAGGGCTCGGATCTCATGGCCAAATTTGAGATAAAACATCGAATAGACTGAATGTGCCCCTGAAGGCTCCTTAATTCTTTGAGGTTGGTGGGAGGCGGCATGTCAATGATTGCCTTTGCCTTGGCAGGATCCACCTCTATGCCTTTCTTGCTGATCATGTAGCCAAGCAGCTTGCCTGACTCCACTCTGAAAATGCATTTTTGTGGATTGAGCCTCAGCTTGTAGAGAATAAGTCTTTCGAAGACTTGGCCGAGAGCATCAAGATGATCCTCGCTTTCTTTAGATTTGACCAGGATGTCATCCACGTAGGCATCCATGTTCTTGTGCATTTGGTCATGGAAGATAACTGCCATCGCTCTCTGATAGGTGGCCCCAGCGTTCTTGAGTCCAAATGGCATGACTGTATAGCAAAAGGTACCCCACAGCGTGGTGAAGTTTTGGATTGGTCACGAGCGGCCAATTTGATTTGATTGTAGCCTGAGTATCCATCCATGAAGGAGAACATGGCATGGCCTGCCGTGCTATCGATCAGAAGATCGATGTTGGGGAGTGGATAATCATCCTTTGGGGTGGCTTTGTTCAGATCTCTGAAATCAATACAAATCCGAACTTTGCCATTCTTTTTGGGGACTGCCACAATGTTCGCCAACCAATCTGGGTATTCGATGGTCCGAATGAACCCTGCTTTTAATAACTTTTTAAGTCCTTTTTTAACTTGTGGTGCCACTCGAGGATCCATTTTTCTTAGTTTCTGCTTGATTGGTTTGCAATCCGGCTTCAACATAAGGCGATGCTCGACTAACTTGGAGTCTAAACCTGGCATATCTTCATAAGTCCAAGCAAAAACTTCCTGATGTTGCTTGAGGAAGTAGATGAGCCTTTTCTTCTCATCTAAACTTAGACTGGAACCAATTTTGAGGATTCTTGGATCGTCTTCCGAACCAATATTGACATCCTCCATTGGATCTTGAACTAACGGCGATGGTTCATCCTGCTTCTGAATGCTGGCAAATTCTGGCAAACCTTGAATTGTCGAGTCGAATTCTGCCAACTCTTCAATCTGCTCTGTCATTTTGCTGACTTCTGCCCCTGCCTTCGGTTTGCATGCTCTGGCTGGTTTATTTTGAAAAAGGTTGGTATTGATGACGAGCTTTTTGAACGATTTAGGAGCCATGATCCTAGCAATCTTGTAAGCGAAAAAGAAGGCCTTTGAGAAAAAGGTAAAATGTTAAAAAAAAATAGCCTTTTGTACAGAAACAGAGAATGACAACATAGATAAGGATATAAGCAGAGAATTTGTGTACACCAAGATGAACAGAGTAAACAAACTTTTCATTGATTAAGTAAACTTTGATATTTACAAGCGATTGTTTGAGAAAAAGAAAGAAACTGGGGCGGATCTTGCCCTTACAAGATGACAGAAAGGAAAGAGAACAGAAAACACTGGCATTGTCTTCATTCCTGAGCTCCCTTGACGAAGATGGTCTTTCTGCCGGATGACTGACCTGTGAAACCCAAGCCTTTGCCGGTGACATGCTGAGCAGGGATGATCGGCTCCAGGATACTGTCTTCATCTTTACCCAGGCCCCTGAAGGGCTGATACCCGTGCTTCATTAGGAGATGAAACCCTTTCTTTGATTTTGAGAATCGAGGAAACAGAGGGTGATCTTTGAATGAAGTACAATCGAGGCGTCCTCCTAACTTGAAGAAGCGAGGTCCCTGCCACTGAACAAATGCGGTGACATTTTCTGTTGGCTGGATTTCTTTCAAATTTAGCATATCCAGACTTTCACTCAGATCAATCTCTTCGGCTTCCCGGATGCTCGGGATGTCGGCAGTGAAAGTGGGACGGGGAATCATCGGTTGCGGGAGTCGTTCTTTCGGATCCTCTCCTAGGACCGTAGTGATCATGCCCCCCTTCGACCACTTGATACACTGATGCAGGGTTGATGGGACCGCATTGGCATTGTGGATCCAGGTGTGCCCCAGCAACAAATTGTATGTTGGCGGTACATTGACCACATGGAAGAGCACAGTATGCACCGAATAGTTGATGAAGATCTCGAGAAATATCTTCCCCTTGGCTGTCTGCCCATGGTTATCAAAATCGTAGATCATGATCGGATCTGGGGTGTATTCCTCTTCTTTTATCCCCAATGCCTTGGCTGTCATTTCTGGACAGATATTTAGGTTGCTGCCTCCATCGACGAGCACATGAGGGACTGTCATGCCCCTGGTCCGCACTACTATGTATAGGGCATTGTTATGAAAAGAATGAGGCTTTGGCAAATCCTCATCAGAAAAGGTGATCGGTGCATTTGTCATGGCCTGATTGACGATCTGAGCCATATCTTGTGGAGTCGTGCTAGGCTTGACTTTGATCTTTCTGAGAAGATCTTCTAGCACTTGCTGGTGCTCAGATGAAGCGTGAGTCAGGTCCAAGATAGATATGTTGGATAATGCAGTAATCGGCTTCTGAACTGACCCTGAAGCCTCTTCTTTCTTCGAAGTTGCCTTGATAAAGCGCTTCGGAATCCTGGGGACCACTTTGGTAATTTCTGTTGTTGCCTTTGTTGTTTTACTGGAAGATGCGGTGACATCCGCCCTCTTGGCAGAAGACTGTGTTTGGCGAAGGACTAGGACCTGATGTTGATCCTGAATGTCTTGCCTAGAACATGGTTGGATACTGCCTTGCAGAGAGAATGTTTGCTCTGTAACGACTGAAGCTGAATGTTTAGGAAAAGGTTTGGACAAGACTTCTGGCTGCTGTTCATCCTCGTCCTCAATCAGCATGTTCTTGTCGATACAATCCTGAATGATGTTCTTGAGGACAAAGCAATGCTCGGTGTCATGTCCCACAGTCCGATGAAACTTGCAGAACTTGTCAGTCCATTTACCCATAGCGACGGGAGGGTCCGCCACCTTGGGGAGCTTGATCATTCCTTTCGACATCATATATTCTAAGATGTCTTCGCGGGACTGCTCTAAAGCTGAGAACTCCCGATCATAACTCCAACCTTCGTGCTTCGGCTTTTTCGGTTGTTTTGCTTCTGGCTGGGGCACTTGTTGGACGGCTGTGGCTTAACAAATTTTCCCTTCTGGGCTACAGAGTTTGCTCTTTCGGCCCTAGGATGCCCTAAGTTCTTGCTGCGATTCTTCTTGCTTTTCTTTTTGCCAGAGCTACCGCTGTTGTCGGGAAAATCCGTGGAATAAGCGACATGAGCCTTTTTCTTATGCTCAGGATTTCCTCGGACGAAAGGGTAACCCTCATACAGGCCATTATCCAGGCCGGTCTCGAGCCATTCGGCTCTCTCAATCAATTTGATGAATGACTTGGCAGGCGAAGTGGAAATGAGGTTCCTCAGAGGCTGGGCGAAATTATTCAGAATAATCTGCAGGGCATGCTCCTCTGAGATGGGAACTTTCATTCTGTTACAGGTGCTCCTCCACCTGTGGATGAACTCACTGGCTTTCTCATTCTCCATCTGTTTTGAATTGTACAGATGATTGAGGGTTGGTGCGGCTTCAACATTGAACATGAAGCGTTCTATGAACAAATTCACAACTTTATTGAACTCTCTTAGTTCGATAGGATTAATGTGGTCTGCATACCACCTGGCTGCTACCCCTTCAAGGCTGCGAGGAAAACAGATGAATAACGCCCGATTGTCTTTCCTGAAACGGCCGCATTCGGCATAAAAGGTGGCCAAATGAGCCTTGGGATTGCTTGTTCCGTCAAATTTAAGGAACTTTCGAGGGAGATTCTCCAGATTGTCATCCCCGTCCAGGCCATGGTAAAAATCTTCACCGGAGTAGGTCTGTTTGCCCTTGCTTTTGGCCTGAATATCCTTGATAGCCCGATTCATTTCTTTCATCTGTTCTTGTATCGGATCATTAACCAGAACGAGTTTGTTGATTGATTCGGGCTCTGCAGCGGTCTTTGCAAACTGCGGTGGAGGATTATGATAAACAAACTGTTCTTCCTCTTCCGATTCCTCAACTGATTCTGTTTCTTCAGAAGTGGTGTCAGGCTGTACTTTCTTTCTAACAATCCTGACTGACTTCTTTACAGCCTTTTTCTTTGGCTTGCTTTTTGGAGCAACTTCTTTCTGACTAGCCTCGGCCTGCTCAACCATCATTTTAGTCATCATTCTTTTGAACAGATTATACATGGCAGGATCTATATCATCTGTTTGATTCTGATTCTGCCCCCTGACTAATTTGGGAGAATCCATCCCTCCGGCCTCACTGTCGCTGTGTTGAGGAACTGTTTCTTTTTCTGCCCTTGTTACAACCATTTTGCCAATGCCAGTGATTTCCTGTGAAGGTGAAAAGAATGATTAGGGTTCGGAGGAAATTTTTGGAAATGTGATTTCTTTTAGGAAAAGACACGAGGAAAGGAATTGACAAATTTTTGCAATGATCGCGTCATCCTTTTATGGTGACAAAATGCGCCTTATGACCTAGGCGAGGTCGTTTGTCATGACGAGGGATAAAAGAATAGACAAAATAGGTCTCATCACTGGGGATGAATCTGTAACTATATGAAACAAAATAAGATTTGGCCATAAAAGCTTTTTATCAGAATAAAAGTTTGCATTTTCATTGATGACAAAATTTAAATACAAAGACAAGGTGGGCAGACAATTTGCCACCATTCTCGATACTCTGATGATACATTAGGACCAGGAAATATAGACAAAGGAATAAAGGAGTCCCAAGTGTATTTGGCGACGTGGTATGCTCCAGACCACTGATCCGACCGTAGATCGAACTCTGGCATGCGGCCTGTCGGGAAGCGAGTGTTGGCACGAACCTGCCGCTGCGAAAACTGTCTGAGACATCTCTCTGGCTGATAGTCTACGCAGAAGAAAGGGCCGAGCAGTTTGTAGTGCTTGTCACGAGCATAGGTGTAGCGAGGAATGGTCTCTCTTCTGTCAAAGAAATCCCAAACGATTTCCTCGTGATGTAGTTTCTCGATCAAAGCTCAGCACTGAATGGCTGACTTCGGTTGCTTGTTGCTGAATCTGAAAGAACTGGCTTTTGACGGTACATGTCGCAGGAACCACGACTGCAAGGCATACGTGCATCCTTCCACCAAAATGGTCTCTCCGAGGGCAAATCGAGCCAAACCTCTGTAGAGAAAAGCTAGAGCCGCCATGGATATCGAAAGCTGACGAGTCTGCTTGCTTCCCCATCTTCGAAAAAGTTGGGCGACTCTGATATCGACGAAATTCTGACCATCCTGAAAGAATGCTAATCCTACTGTGCATAGGACCATGGCATGCTGGATTCTTTCTTTTGCTGCCTGGGACAAGGTATCGACTTCTTCGTAGGCTCCATACTTGTTGTAGAGCTCGAACAGATCGATGAACTGACTTCCGCTGATCTCTGTGAGAGGCCAGGATCTGCTCCCTGTAGCTCTGGTCAATGCTTCTCGAACATCTACCCCTTTGACATTGATCAAGAATTGCTGTTCGACCGGATCATCTGGCTGACCAGCTGGTTCTGGCAACCCCATGATGTCAATGAACTCGTCCATTAGCATAGTCATCTCTCCCCATGGAAACCAAAATGTGCAGGTACGCGGATTCCACCGCTCTGCCATAGCTTGAATCAGACTGCCGTTGATGGTTCGCTTGCCAACTGCCGATGCCATCTCTAATCCACAATCATCCAAGTGGTCTGGGAACATACGCGAGAAGGCGGTGAACCAAGAATAGTACTACCGAGGGAAGAAGGTACGAGACTAAATGACCCGATGATCTGGGGTTTCATCCCTTATTTGATAGAAGACATGATCCCAAGGAAAGATAGCATCGGGAGATTCAGATGCCATTGGAGTGATACTGAGGCAAAAAGAGGAAAAGAGTCAGATAGAATGCAGGACTTACGGATAGACTTTTGATGAGAGGAGGAACAGACATAATTTCCTGGAAATTTTGTAAAAGATCAAGGGACTTTAAGGAAAGAATTTCGAGGGTTTTTAAAGAAAGATTGACAACAAAAGAGAGGAGAACGTAGGTAAAGGAAAAAAATATACACCCGGGTTTTTTGGAAAATAGAGGAAGTTTTGAAGAGTACACCCAGGGTTTTTAAAAGAGGTTGATATACATAGGAGAACACAAGAAAAACATCGCATAATCATAGCTGCACAAACAAGGATGCGCACACAGCACTCCCTAAAGGCTGACTCTATATGCAATATTTGAAACAGCTTGTAGGACCTTAATCCTAACTCTATGGTTCAGATCATCTGATTCCAATCAAGGTACACCGATATACTCAAGCCGAAGCTCGAAGTACGTGGCATATAAGATATCTCTCCGGTTCTAAGGTAAGGGCTTCCCAACATCCTTGAGCACCTACCGATATACCTCGGACTATGGCTCTTAGGTACGTGGTAGGGGGGCGTGAACCCAAATAAGTGGTCCAGTTGTGAGGCTCTCTCCCGAACTATGGTTCAGTGAGACAGCCCAGCAACGTGAAGACCGGGACAATATAGGTAGGGATGTTTTCAAAAATATGATCAACACGCAAATAAATCCAGAAGGCTCTAATGCAAGTCCTAAAGAGATAGATTTAAATAAGAAGAAGCATACACTTGCATACACTGTTTACATTCAATCCCTAAAATTGAGGAGAGTTGTATTTAAGACCTAAGTCTAATGTGAACATGGATATAATCTCCTCAATATGGTCCTACCAAACCATACTTAGATCCTATATGCAATGATGTCAGCTTAGGACAAAATCTAGGCTCCTAAGGTTTGCATGGAAATGTAGCTGACATATGTTAGAATAAAGATTTAGATTATATAAAGGCAAAGCAAAGGCATAGATTTAACCGGACGAAGATGAGTCCCATCACGATCGCCAAACCTGTGATCATCGCAAAATTTTTCCTATTCTCTTTATGGTTTCTCTCTCTTCCTTCTCTTTTCCTTTTCTAACCTCTATTCTCCTCTTTTTTGAAGGGAGAAAAATAAAAGAAAGAAAAAGAAAGAGAGAAGAGAAAAGAAAGAAAGAAAGAGAGAAGAGGAACTATTTTGCGCTGTCTCACTAGACCTTAATTTGAAAAATATTTAGAAATTTAGCTCGCCTCCGTTTTGAAAATTTGCGGGAAAAATGGAGAGACGGGATTCGCTCGTCGGTACGAGGTTCGACCGTTCCTGGTGCCTTTACCAGGGGTAATCGAACCAAGGATCGAATCTATGCCCTTTTGCTTTGCCTAAATATAATCTAAGAATTTATTCTAAAAGATCTAAATGCATAAAGAATCATGCTTGTGCAATGCAAAGATGTATGCTCTTTTGAAAATTGATTTAGAAATTTCCAAGTATGTCTGAGATGAATTTGGTAAGGGAGTGAAGAAATGGTTGAATCTAACTTAGAACTTGAAATAGATCAGAGGAGTTCTAAGTTTTTGAAGTAAATCAGGATTTGGAAGAATAAATGAGAAAGGATGACTTGAAGTTTTGAAATGAAAGGAAATGAAAAGTCAAAATCGACTTTGAATTTGGACTTGAATTTAGAAAAGGAAATGAATACTTGAGATGGAATTGAATTTGGATTTTTAAGTTTGGAATGGATCTGAGGTAATCAAATGATATTTAAGAATAGAAATGGATTTAGGGAGTTTTGGATGAGATCTGAAAGTGGAATTGGATTTGAAATCTAGAATTGAGAATGGAATTGGATCTAAAGATGGATTTAAAATCTAAAATCTGAGATCCGATATAAAATTGGGTTCTGGATCCTAAGAGGGGTTTGGATCTGATGTCTGAGATCCGAATGTAAAGTTGGACTCTGGATCCTAAGATGGATTTGGATCTGAAGTCTGAGATCCAAATGTGGAATTGGGTTCTGGATCCTAGAAATGGATTTGGATCTGAAATCTGAGATCCAAATGTAGAATTGGGTTCTGGATCCTAGAATGGATTTGGATCTGAAATCTGAGATCCAAATATAGAATTGGATTCTGGATCCTAAAATGGATTGGGATCTAAGGTCTGGAATCCAATGTAGAGTTGGATTTTGGATCCTAAGATGGATTTGGATCTTGTAAGTCAAAGATCTAGAGTGAAATTGGACTCTGGATCCTAAAAAGAAATTGGATCTGAAATCTAAGATCCAATATGAGTGTTGAATCATGGATCCTAAAAAGTGGATTTGGAGTTAACTCAGAAGATGAATGAAGAATTTCCAAATTTTGAATTGAACTTAAAAAATGAAGTTTAGAATTTGAATATACAAATGAATTTCCAAGTCAATTTGTTCTTTGGATTTGGGACTTGAATTCGAATTTTAGAAGGTGAATTAAGGACCTCAAAGTTAAATTGAACTTTGAGTTGGATTCGAGGGAGTTGGAGTTTCAAAGTCAAATTGAACCTTTAAATTTGATTTGATTTTGAATATAAAATGAATTTGAAATCTCAAAGTTTAAATTGAACTTTGAGATTAAAAAATGAAATAGGATTTGAAAAATTGAAAGGATGAATTGGATTTTACAGAGATTTGAAGATTGATTGAAGAAGATATTAATATCACTTGGAGTTTTTGAAAAAGGAATTTTGAAAATATGATGCAATTTTATTCTATATGATGAATGCATTTAAAGAATTTTGAATTTAGATTTTGAAAAGCTATCTTATTCTTGAACTGAATTAAAATAAGATTGAAGATATAATACATCCCTGACTATGGTCATTGAATGTATTATATAATAATCTATATTTAAATTCAGGTGAAGAATAAAACACATTTGGTGCTTTTATAGAATTTAAAATGAAATTAACTCTCAACATACCCTGACTATGGCCATTGGTATGTATTTTTGAGTTGATTTTAAGTTAAATTCTGATAAAAGAAGAAAATATTTAAGGAAAATATGATGCATTTTGAAAACGGGTCCAGTGTAGATCCAGTGTTATTCCATAAAAGATGAAAACCCTAAGTTTTGTTCACATCCTGACTATGGCCATTGATGCAAATCATCAACTTAAGATTAATTACCTCTTATTAGAATGGTGCACGTGTCATTCGTGTTTCACCATTGAGATTTTTGAGAAAATGAAAGAAAATAACATGAAACAAGCAGTTACGAGGTGTATATGCACATACATTCTAATCTATAGCAAGAAATGGAAATTTCTCATTATATATAGTTATTACATCATTTGATGGAATCAAAATTACAAAACTTCCAATATCAAAGGGAAAAGTAATATTTCCTGCAAAATTTCAAGTTAGCATAAGATAAGGAACACACATGAATAAGGAATATCACCTTGATCCCTAAGATGTGGCTAATGAAGTAATAGGCATATACTAATGGCTATGCAATGCAAGTTACAAAACCTATCTTGGAATGGTGTATCGAACTGATGAGAAACAAGAGATGTCTAGACTAATGAATGTTAAAATATGGGGATGATATCTTAGGCTAATTAGGAGGCCTATATGATAACCTTAGAATAAGATGTAGGTCAAGGACTGAACTAATGATACACCTTTTGACCAAAACCCGAGCTTGTTCTAAAACAATCCACTGCAGGGGGTCATATCCGAAGAGTAGATTCTGCCACTCCTAATATGTGCATCAAGTTTTTTCAGCCAATGCTCATAGCCATTAGTCAATGGACAGGCCAAGATGCAGGGGGGAGGCTTGTGGATTAATGGTATGCAAATGTTGAATGTGATGAAAGGTGTAGGTGCAACTAACAGGTGGAAGCTAAGTGTTTGCTAACTGAGGTTACCTTGAACCGATCTTTGGACAGTACTATGTAAAGATGATGTGTGGGTATGTGATGGATTGGGTTAATGCAGGAGGGGTGTGACCTGATAATGAGTGGATCCAGGCAGTCTGAGCTGATCCAGAAAAATATTTCAGTTAACACATTAGACCAAACTCAATCAGCCATATCGAAATGATCCTACTTGATGTATTATGACTTCAGAAATATACAATTACATGTATTATGACTTTAGAAATATGCAAAATGTATTATGACTTTAGAAATATGCAAAGTATCTGTCATATTCATTTTCCCTGTCCTAAGGTGAGAGCTCAAGAGCTTTATACAACATTCAAACTTGATATAGCAGTGGCGCGGTGAGCCTAAGTAAGTCTTATGACATACATTTTGCAGAGAAAAAAAAAATCTTCTAAACAATTCATGGGGAAATTTAAGCAAATTTCTACAACAGGAATTCAAGTTAACTCTAGCAATTGATAAAATGGATGTTGGAAGAGGAATTTCAAACCTGTTGTAAGCTGATGTGGTTAGGAGTTCACTGACAACCTGCAATGAATCAATACTCACTCAATCAGAAGTTGTTTTGCAAACTTTAGCAAGATGGGCTCCAATGGCATTAGCAGGTGGGTTTTTGGTAATGTAATGAAAATATATGATCGTGAAATGTCAAAAGGGAATATTTATAACAATGGAAGTGTGTATGTGGGTGCGGGAGGTATTATACCTGCTGAAGGCGCAAAAAGACATACCGCGAAATGGTGAATCTACATGTTGCTGGACCTATGCAGGCCTAGCAGAGTTGTAATGGACAGAGGTATGGGGCATGTGTGTAGAGGTGAATATGTGCAGTTTGATATAGAAGATGACAGAGAATCAGACAGATAGCAAATGAGTCAGTGAATTAGATAAACAATGAATGTGCTGAGTGGATAATAAATGAGCTAGATAACTTAGTTAAATAAACAACCAATGAGCCAATGGGAGTCGTAGATGCAGCAAGTAACCGTGAAAGATGATAACATACAGGAAGTGAAATAATCAAGCAACAATGTGCACAGATACATAAATCGAGATTCAAGCTCTCTCAAAATTTATTAAACCTTATTGATTTTCCAGATCTGCATCTATAATATATAAAAAGAAAAAAAGAAAAAAAAAACTTACACACTTTCAGACTTAAAGAAAACATCCTGCGAACTTATCACAGCCATGTATATATTTACCTTGGCAAGTCTTGAAATCATCTCCCAACACGTTACAGTTATCGGACACACTTTCTTTTCCACAGAAATCATGGATAAGCAGAGATTACAAATGCTACCTAGAGGGCATTATATACTGGTTATGCAGGAAATATCATGTGAATCATACAGATACATCTACTTATGTTTTAAAACCACTGGTTGTTTGAGACCTAAGCCCAAAATGATAATCTCCATTATACAATACCCAATACTCATTTTCCTGATAAAACTAATTCCTAAAGGCAGAGATAAAACAAAACTTGGGTAAAATATGAAGAAACTAAAAAAAAAACGTAAAAGATTGAACTAATTCAACTTCTAAAATAAACTCAATCAACGTTATCATCTATTGGCAAACTTTCGCAGAAACACAAGTGTAACACCCCAGATTTCCAAAACAAAGCTAAGTTAAAATTTTCATGAATTTCTTTTTTTTTTTCATTGCAGCGGAACTTAGAAAAGCTTTTAGCAGCGGAATAAGACGATAATGAGTCGTCAGTTTTAGAAAACCCCGAGCACGTTGCAGGTATGTGGCCAAGCAACTCATTGACCACCAAAGTGTTCCATTTTATCGAAAACCACTTGTTTATTACAACATCACTGCTTAGAAAAGCAGTATAGGTTCAATAAAAGGAAGCAGTACAACTCTGTCTGGAGAAACCCTGGAACTCGATGCCGCCTTGCTCCGCATATCGCCACGCAGGTTCAACACCTGAAATCCCCATAAAACGGGGTCAGAACCACTGATGGTCTGGTAAGCATGCAGTCATACATCCATTCAACTCAAGTACGATAATGACCACTCAGGGTCGCAATGCGCAATAACGACGCTCAAGCCTCCAAGACTTAGCGTATATCGCAAGAGCCTCCGTAGGGCTATGAGTTGAATATCTGCTCGAGTCCTCATGACTTAGAGCAAGCCTTTTCAGGGCTGTGATTTGAATAGCCGCTTAAGTCTCCACGACTTAGCCATGACCTCTTCCGGGTCTCAAAGTGATGTCTAGCTCAAGTCTTCATACTTGGCACATCTGTATCCCACGCATCTAAGGACAACTCCTCGAGCTTCGCTTAGTCGTGCGGATACAACACGGGTCTTTGCCCAGTCGGTCCAGTAGTATACCGAACATGACACCTTCACAAAGGTTATGCAGGACTGACTCAACACGTCATCCACTCATACATTCAAAGCATCTCTGTACCTAGAACTAATGCATTGTTTGATAATTAACCGCTTCCGCCTTTGGTACGCAGGTAGAGCTATTGTCCGGGCATTAACGCGACATTCTGGGGGTTGATTATTCTATGTATTTTAGATACCCCAGAGGCTTGTTGACCCTATCCATAGTAGGGCAGTGTGTTTCAACTGGGAGAATCCTACTAGGCCCATATTCGGATGCATCCTCTACATGCAGTAGTTGGGTTCAATCCTTAGATCTTAAGGATAACCACGACCCCAAAACTCATGAGTGACTGAGGCCATCGTGGACTCTATCAGGTCCAAAGTAAAATACATGTCACTCAAGGCTGTACCATCACTGTCATTCCACAGTGAGCATAATTCCTGAAGGGGTCTGCCAGTCTTACAATTACTTAGACAGAATCTGCATGCCATTTAGGCAGCCCGTGCTTTCAGCACTACGGGAGTATGTACCCGACCCCATTCAGTCTGCCCCAACACAGTCATTATTGAGGGGGTACCCCTAACACGATTTTCAACCGCGGGGTATGTGCGACCTTAAGTCTTATTCATATGCATGCAGAACACCGCTCTTTGGCACTTCGGCCATCACGAGCATCACACCTCTTTCGGTGGAAACAACACACTCTGGCTCTTCGGCCCTTACGAGTCTGGTTGCGTAACCGTTCTCAATGAGCATGCATATGACTCGATCTAAATAGATCGGCTACTCGGCGTATTTTTACGCAACGAGTCCAAACCTAGCCAAGGCGCAACCTCTACTCCGGCTCAGCGGCCCTTACGAGCAAGGTGCCCTTGTAGGCACAAGGATACGAGCCGATCTGGCATCGTTCCATCAACGGACATCATTATGCCGTTTAACTGGGTCTGGCAGCTCTTCTGCCAACCATTTCGTCAGCACCTCCACTGCTCTACCTGCAGTGGTGCGACGAACCCTTCTACGTTGTAGAGGGCAAACCATGAACTGGGTAGCACTCTGCTATATGTCAGAGTATCCTGCTATGTTCTTTCTGAGCTATTCTTAGCTTCTTCAGAAATTTCAGCAGCACTTCCTCTCTTTTATGGAGAAAGCGTGCGTTTCTTTTATCCATTTCAGCGGCATCTCCCCTCTTTGGTAGGAAATCGCCACGCTTAATTCAGGGAAATGGATGCACACCATTGTGCATACTTTACATCCATCAAGGTTGCAGGAACCCTTGGCCATAGCCAGGCCATACGTAATTGACTTAGTTTTTACGTAAAGAGCATTTTGCCAAAAAGCTGAAGCCTTTCCAATAGGGGCTTCATTCGTCAAGCAAAATCTTGAACAAGGAGCGGTCAAGGAATCGCATGGGCGATTTGGAGTTGATCTCCATTTGAACGCTCATTTATGTGCTATATATGTAGTATAAGCAGAAGCCTGTGCTTTATACAGCGGTGGCGTAAAGAAATGCATATACTATTGTTCATGGTGTGTAACTGAACGAAATATTCTACATATATAACAAAGCAGAAGCCTTGGCATCGTTCGACGCGACGGCGTAAGTAAATACATTGCAGAAAGCAGGAGCCTTGGCATCGTTCGACGCGACGACGTAAGTAAATGCATAATCGGAAGTGCAGTAATCGGAAGTGCAGAAAACAGGGAACCTTGGCATCATACGACGCGACGGCAAAGGTAAATTACATAGCCTGTGCGATATAAGACGCGTCGGCAGAATCAGCAGATATACACCTAGATCCGTATCCAACGATAGTTACGAGGCAAGCGGGTGAACACCGAAGTGTTCTGAAGGGCTCAACCAAGAACTAGGGCGAGATACCATTTTAAAAACGCATATACTGCGTGTTTGAACATAGATATATCCGACGATAGTTACGAGACGAGCGGGTGAACACCGAAGTGCCCAAAAAGGGCTCAATCAAGAACTAAAGCAAGATACTACTTCAGAAAGTATATTCTATATACAAACAATCAAATACTTGAGAGAGATGGATCAACGAAGCGAACTTACTTCAAATCGTGGAAGAAACAGCTCCGAGTTGCTCCTTTGGCTTCGAGCCTTCCTTCGAGAGGTTAGACTAAGTCAGATGAAGCTGACTTAGTTGAGAAAGAGGTAGAGCAGGTCAAGCTACTCAACCTAAGTGGTTTGAACCAAACAGGGTTCGATCCAAGTCAACTGGGTTCAGCAGGTTCGAACTCAGCTCAAGTAGGCTAAGTCTGGGTTCAGAAATCCAAACCGGAGTCTGGACCAAAAAGGACTTTGACTTTGACTTTGACTTTAAACCCAACTAGGTTCAAGTCAAGTCAACTGGGTTTGGACCAGGTCAAGTGGGTTCAGACCCAGGTCAGGTGGGTTAGGACCAGGTCAGGCAGGCTCAGGCTAAGTTAGGCAGGCTCAGACCACGTCAGGTGGGCTCAGGTGGGCTAGGCTAGGTAGGGGAGGTTTAGGAGAGAGAGAGAAGGCAAAAGAGAGAGGGGGGGTCGATTTTTATGAGAAGAGAGAGAGTGGGGAGGGCTATTTATAGCCCAAGCCCACCTCCTCTTGGGTTTTTCCATGCCCCTTCTACCCCCTTGGCTTCTTTTTAATTCGAAGAGGTTCCTTGGTGTGGGGCCCACCTAGATATTTCCATGGGATATTTTGTGGGTCCCACCAGATATTTTCTGAGGAATATTTCTGTGGGTCCCACCAATATTTTCGTGGGTCCCGCAAGAATTTCGGGTTTTCGGCGATTTTTTTCTGAAAAATTCTGAGTATGCCATTCCCTTCGTATTGACGTAACTAAGAAAGTTGGCTCGCAGGAATCCTTTGATTTCATTCAGGTAGGAAGTTATGGCTTCCAGAGTGTTTGAGCATATATTCGCGATTCGACGAATATCCTAAGTATAACTGGCTCGCAGGAATTGATTCGTTTCGCATTCTGAGGAAAAATGCTATTTTTACCGGTAAATGCCTCATGAATTTTATTCAGATATTTTCTGAAAAATTGCGGGTCTTACATCATTACCCCCTTAAAAGAAATTTCGTCCGCGAAATTCAGCTAAGAGTACAAGGTGAAGAGTTCAGGATATTTATCCTGCATATCCGATTCGGGCTCCCAAGTGCAATCATCGATTCCATGATGCTGCCACCTCACTTTAACAAGTGGAATGACCTTCGTTCTTAGCACTTGCTCCCGTCGGTCCATGATCTCCACTGGCCTTTTTTCTACCGTCATATCTTCTCGAATGTCAATATCTTCATGTTGAATGACGTGAGAAGGATCATGAACGTATTTACGAAGCATTGATACGTGAAATACATCATGTATTTGCGCGTATTGTGGTGGCAATGCTACTCGGTAGGCAGTCTCTCCGATTCGGCTCAAAACTTCGAAGGGACCAACGAATCTGGGGCTGAGCTTCCCCTTCTTTCCAAAACGAAACACACTCTTGGTTGGAGAGACCTTGATAAAAACCTTATCTCCAACCGCAAAAGTGAGTTCCCTACGCCGCTGATCGGCGTAGCTCTTCTGTCGACTCTGAGCAGTCAGTAGCTTCTTTCTGATCATGTGGACTTGCTCAGTATAATGCTGCAACACAATGGGCGAGTCCAAGGTTCGCTCACCCACTTCACCTCAATGGATTGGTGATCTACAGGGTCGTCCATACAAGGCTTCATACGGCGCCATCCCAATGCTAGCGTGGTGGCTATTATTATAAGCAAATTCAGCCAACGCTAGGTGGGAATCCCAATCACCTTTCCATTCCAGCATACAGGCTCTTAGCATATCTTCAAGAGTCTGTATGGTTTGTTCTGATTGCCCATCTGTTTGGGGATGGAATGCTGTACTGAACTTGAGTTTCGTCCCCAGGGCTTTCTTAAGTTGCTCCCAAAAGTGAGAGGTGAACTTCGGGTCACGATCGGATATGATCGAAATCGGCACTCCATGGAGTCTAACGATTTCCCGAATGTAGATCTCCGCCAATCGTTCAGTTGAGTATCGAGTGTTGATTGGCAGGAAGTGAGCAGACTTGGTGAGTCTGTCCACGATCACCCATATTGAGTCATGTTGTCTCTTGGATCGAGGCAATCCAATGATGAAATCCATCGTAATGCCTTCCCATTTCCATTCTGGAATCTCGATCCGCTGCATCTTTCCACCAGGTCGCTGATGTTCGATCTTAACTTGCTAGCAGATCAAACACTTCGAGACAAACGTAGCCACATCACGCTTCATACCCTTCCACCAGTACTTCCTCTGCAAATCTCGGAACATCTTTGTACCTCCAGGGTGAATGGTGTACTTGCTATTATGAGCCTCCTGGAGTACTTCCTGTCTTAGCTCAGGGTTATTTGGAACCCAAATTCTTTCTTTCATCCATATTCCCCCATCCTCTTTTAAATGGAAGAAAGTGTCATCTTTTTCAGCACGAGCTTTCAATTCCAAGTACTGGGGATCCTTGAACTGTTCGGCTACGATGTGATCGAGAAACTCAATGTGGATCGTCAAACATGACATTTGGATTCTGCCAGAATCAGCCAAAAATGGCTTCTAGTTGACAAAATCCTCCATCAACTTCCATTGTCCGGTTAGGCTGGCCAGAGTGCCAACAGTCTTGCGACTAAGGGCATCTGCTACAACATTCGCCTTTCCAGGGTGATAGGAAAGCGTGAATTCATAGTCTTTGAGGAATTCCAGCCATCGCCGTTGCCGCATATTGAGTTCTTTTTGAGAAAAGAGGTATTTTAGGCTTTTATGGTCTGACATGACCTCAAATTTCTCTCCATAAAGGTAGTGTCGCCAGATTTTAAGCGCGAACACTATCGCGGCAAGCTCCAAGTCGTGGGTTGGATAGTTTTTCTCATGGACTCTCAACTGTCGTGACGCATAAGCAATTACTTTGCCATGCTGCATCAACACACAACCCAGACCTGTTCCCGAGGCATCGGTATAAGCAACGAAGCCTCCCTGACCAGAAGGTAAGGTAAGGACAGGGGCAGTGGTAAGCCTTTGTTTGAGAACCTCAAAGCACTCCTTACACTGGTCAGTCCATTCAAACTTGACTCCCTTTTTCAGTAATTTCGTCATCGGTACTGCGATTCGGGAGAAGTCTTGTATGAACTTCCGATAATATCCGGCAAGTCCAAGGAAGCTACGGACCTCAGTAATATTTTCTGGCTGCTTCCAGTCCATCACCGCTTCCACCTTCGCAGCATCTACTGTGATTCCATCTTTCGAAATCACATGACCAAGGAACATCACTTTATCTAGCCAGAATTCACATTTTGAAAACTTAGCATATAACTAATTATCTTGAAGGGTTTTCAAGATGATTCTCAAGTGCTCCACGTGTTGTTCCTTGTTCTCAGAATATACGAGAATGTCATCAATAAAGACGATGACAAAGCTATCCAAATATGGTCTGAATATCCGGTTCATTAGATCCATAAAGGCAGCAGGCGCATTAGTGAGTCCGAAGGGCATTACTACGAACTCATAATGGCCGTATCTCGTTCTGAAGGCAGTCTTGGGTATATCCTCTTCCTTTACTCTGAGCTGATGGTACCCAGACCTGAGGTCGATCTTGGAGAACACCCTCGCTGTTCTGAGTTGATCGAATAAGTCCTCAATCCGAGGCAACGGGTACTTATTTTTAACAGTTGCCTGGTTAAGCATCCGATAATCGATGCATAACCGAAGGGATCCATCCTTCTTCTTTACAAACAGCACCGGCGCTCCCCACGGTGACACACTCGGTCGGATGAACCCTTGTTCCATCAGTTCTTCCAACTGACACTTCAACTCACTGAGTTCAGCTGGCGCCATTCGATACAGAGCTTTGGATATCGGCGCTGTTCCAGGTAAGGATTGAATTCTAAATTCAACCTCACGAAGTGGCGGAAGTCCTGGCAATTCCTCAGGAAATACATTGGAAAACTCCCGTACCACTTCCAAACTCTCAAGGGGTTGGTCGTTGGATTTTTCCACCGAGAGACTCAACAAGAAGGCCACACAACCCTTCCTAAGGTATTTTTGTACCTTAAGTGCTGATATGAGCCTTTTCTGTGGAACAGGTTTGGATAACCGGTATTCCATCTTAGGCAATCCGGGTCGAGATAGAATCACTCTGCCCTCGCGGCACAGAATCTTGGTATTATTCTGAGCCAACCAATTCATTCCCAGAATGACATCGTACTGTATCATATTGATCAGGATGGCGTCAGTAGGCAAGTGTTGCCCTGCTATCTCAATATCCAAATTTTTCACACACCGGATACATTTGGTGCGTGAACCCAATGGGTTATATACTTCGATCATTTTATCAATCGGTTGCACCGAAGCGTGGAGTTGTTCGGTGAAATCGTCAGAGATAAACGTATGAGTAGCACCACAATCAAACAAGACGTAAGCTGCATGTCCATTAACAGGTACGGTGCCTTCAATCAGGTCACCATTTTCGACTTGTTCAGTCGTTACAGCATATACACGACCTGCAGCAGGCCTTTGTTCTACTCTAGGTGGAGGTCGTTGAAACTGAGAACGTTGTGGCGCTGGTCGAGAGGGTCCGGCAGATCCGACATTACTCCTCTGTTCATCTGCAGCCTTCTTGGCGCAATCCCTTATAAAGTGGCCCATCTTGCCACAATACAAGCACCCACCAATGTCACGAGGACATGGCTTTCCGGGGTGGTTCATACGACACCTTGGGCAGCTGAAGTTGGACTGCTGACCATTCGGAGTTGTGTTCTGTCTTGGCCTCACGACTTGTTGAGTGTTGTTCCCTCCTTGGAACTTCTTCTTTTGAAAGGGTTGTCGTGAACCCTGGCCACTTGGAAACGTCCTCTTATGATTCCCACCATTCACTATGGGCTTCTTTGCTATGATCACTTTAGATCGCGCCCAATCCTCTTGGATTTTTGAAGCTGCTGCTACTGCATTCTGAAAAGTCGAAGGCATGCTTGTTATCACTCGAGATCGCAGCCCTTCGCGCAGACCATTCACATATTTGTCGGCCCTTTCTTGGTCTGTTTCGAACAATCGAGAGCAGTAGCGCTCTAGATTCTGAAATTTGGTGGTATAGTCCATTAGACTCATACCGCCCTGTTCTAACTCCAGAAACTACATCTTTTTCTTGTTTCTGGAATGCAACGGGAAGTAGTTATCCATAAAAGTCCTCCGAAAGTCAGTCCAAGGAATGACTTCGACTTGTGAGAACTGGATAAGTTTAGTGGTATCCCACCACTTCCGTGCATTGTCTTTCAACCGATACGTGCCAAAGTTGGTCTTTTTCTCTTCTGGTACTCCCAGTACCGAGAAGGCACGTTCTGTCTCTTCGATCCAACTCTCTGCGAGCTCAGGATCGGCTCTGCCAATGAAAACTGGCGGGTCAAGCTTGAGGAACTTCTCATAAGTCACTCCTCCCAGGTGCTCGTTTCGTGGTGCGAATGGTTCTGGCCTTATTTCACGGATGGCGGTAACCAGATTATTGAGTGTTTCCAACAGGAATCCTTGCGTATGGGACTCCTCGCTTGGCGTGGTTCTCCTTGTCGTAGGAGCCATTTATCTATGCACACACAAGCACTTGTTTTTAGTTTCTCGATGTATATATGGAAGTAAAAAGCTTTATTTACTTAATATACATCACATTTACACAAGCATCGCCTTAAACAAAACGTCATGCCGCACTGGCAGACTTTAGGCGTTGAGAAACTGTATACATGAGTCTACTGACTCCAAAACATCACCAGTCTCTTTAAGACTTGGATTTCTTTGATGAAGACGAACTCCAAAAGGTCCATCTATTGCCACATGGCCTTGGTGCAGGCACTACTAGCTTTGGCTTAGGCGGCACTTCCGCACTAGCAAGCGAATATTGGGGATATATGAGGGACTCCAGTCCACTTTCCCAGTCAGCAAGATCAAGACTCTAGGAGTCTGGAATAATGATTGGCGAACAGAAAGAATCCCCTCTTTTGTTCTTGCCATTTAAGCTCGGCATATGTGATGCCGGATGGTAGCTTGGCGAGTGATAGACCTCCGCAGGAAAGTTCAAATCAAAATCCCTCAGCCTTGGTAATTCATCAAAAGATGTTGGGGTATGGTTGCTCCCAACACTAGAGTGATGCGGTTCACTGACACGCGAAGTCTCATCCCTGAGACCCTTTGAAGCCCGCCGACCCATATCGGCGGTATATTTCCTTTGGCATTAGTTGGCGGAATGTCCATCTTCGCCACAGTATTGGCAGTCTTGGACTTCATACGGGCATATCCACTCATCGTGCATGACCTTGCAGCGATAGCAGTATCCACGCGAGTCATGAGTTGCCATCTATACAAAGATGCACCCAGATCAGAACAAAAGTATAAAAACATATACTTACAGTGCGATATCGGGACCATGACGGATCTTGAACCAGGTTTCTCAGACTCATGCTCTGATACCAATTCTGTAACATCCCGGATTTCCAAAACAAAGCTAAGTTAAAATTTTCATGAATTTCTTTTTTTTTTTTCATTGCAGCGGAACTTAGAAAAGCTTTTAGCAGCGAAATAAGACGATAATGAGTCGTCAGTTTTAGAAAACCCCGAGCACGTTGCAGGTATGTGGCCAAGCAACTCATTGACCACCAAAGTGTTCCATTTTATCGAAAACCACTTGTTTATTACAACATCACTGCTTAGAAAAGCAGTATAGGTTCAATAAAAGGAAGCAGTACAACTCTGTCTAGAGAAACCCTGGAACTCGATGCCGCCTTGCTCCGCATATCGCCACGCAGGTTCAATACCTGAAATCCCCATAAAACGGGGTCAGAACCACTGATGGTCTGGTAAGCATGCAGTCATACATCCATTCAACTCAAGTACGATAATGACCACTCAGGGTCGCAATGCGCAATAACGACGCTCAAGCCTCCAAGACTTAGCGTATATCGCAAGAGCCTCCGTAGGGCTATTAGTTGAATATCCGCTCGAGTCCTCATGACTTAGAGCAAGCCTTTTCAGGGCTGTGATTTGAATAGCCGCTTAAGTCTCCACGACTTAGCCATGACCTCTTCCGGGTCTCAAAGTGATGTCTAGCTCAAGTCTTCATACTTGGCACATCTGTATCCCACGCATCTAAGGACAACTCCTCGAGCTTCGCTTAGTCGTGCGGATACAACACGGGTCTTTGCCCAGTCGGTCCAGTAGTATACCGAACATGACACATTCACAAAGGTTATGCAGGACTGACTCAACATGTCATCCACTCATACATTCAAAGCATCTCTGTACCTAGAACTAATGCATTGTTTGATAATTAACCGCTCCCGCCTTTGGTACGCAGGTAGAGCTATTGTCCGGGCATTAACGCGACGTTCTGGGGGTTGATTATTCTATGTATTTTAGATACCCCAGAGGCTTGTTGACCCTATCCATAGTAGGGCAGTGTGTTTCAACTGGGAGAATCCTACTAGGCCCATATTCGGATGCATCCTCTACATGCAGTAGTTGGGTTCAATCCTTAGATCTTAAGGATAACCACGACCCCAAAACCCATGAGTGACTGAGGCCATCGTGGACTCTATCAGGTCCAAAGTAAAATACATGTCACTCAAGGCTGTACCATCACTGTCATTCCACAGTGAGCATAATTCCTGAAGGGGTCTGCCAGTCTTACAATTACTTAGACAGAATCTGCATGCCATTTAGGCAGCCCGTGCTTTCAGCACTACGGGAGTATGTACCCGACCCCATTCAGTCTGCCCCAACATAGTCATTACTGAGGGGGTACCCCTAACACGATTTTCAACCACGGGGTATGTGCGACCTTAAGTCTTATTCATATGCATGCAGAACATCGCTCTTTGGCACTTCGGCCACCACGAGCATCACACCTCTTTGGGTGGAAACAACACACTCTGGCTCTTCGGCCCTTACGAGTCTGGTTGCGTAACCGTTCTCAATGAGCATGCATATGACTTGATCTAAATAGATCGGCTACTCGGCGTATTTTTACGCAACGAGTCCAAACCTAGCCAAGGCGCAACCTCTACTCCGGCTCAGCGGCCCTTACGAGCAAGGTGCCCTTGTAGGCACAAGGATACGAGCAGATCTGGCATCGTTCCATCAACGGACATCATTATGCCGTTTAACTGGGTCCGGCAGCTCTTCTGCCAACCATTTCGTCAGCACCTCCCCTGCTCTACCGGCAGTGGTGCGACAAACCCTTCTACGTTGTAGAGGGAAAACCATGAACTGGGTAGCACTCTGCTATATGTCAGAGTATCCTGCTACGTTCTTTCTGAGCTATTCTTAGCTTCTTCAGAAATTTCAGCAGCACTTCTGTTATCATCGCAAAATTTTTCCCCTCCCTTGCGAGAGAGAAACGAATTTGCGAGTCAAACTCGACCAAAGTTTTGAAAATGATTTTGAAAATTTACTCGCCTCCGTTTTTAAAATTTACGGGAAAATTCCGTGGAATGGGATCCGCCTGTCGGTACGAGGTTCAACCGTTCCTGGCGCCTTTACCAGGGGGTAATTGAACCAAGGATCAATTACGTGCTTTAATTTGACTCAAATAGCTAAATTATACTCTATTTTTCCTAGAATGCACAAAGAATCAGGCTTGTGCTATGAAATTTTTAAAAAATGCAAGTTTGAGAAACTATGATGTTTGCTTTGGAAAATTGAAATGCATTTGGAAAAATGATTGGAAAAGTGCTTGAAATTGGAGTTTTTGGGAAAATCATTGAATTTCATTGGAAATCAGAAATTTGCATTGAAAAGTGATTTCTCAGGAAAGCTTGAAAAACTGAGAAAATTGGTTTTGAGATTGGAAACTTGGAATTGCTTTTATGAGAAAATGGATTTGAGAATCTTGAGAAAATCTAAGAAATTTATTGGAAAATGACTTTTGAAATGGAAAATGAATTCTCAGGAAAACTGGAAAATATGAGAAAATCGATTTCTGAAAACTTGGGATTTTGAAATTTGAGAATTTGAAAACATAAGAAAATCTTGATTTGAACTTGGGAAATGCTTTGAAATGTCATTTGAAAACTTAGGATTTTGAGAAAATAAGATCCTGAGAAAGACTTGGAAATTCTTGAGAAAATTGAATTTTCTGAAATTGGAAAATGAGTTTGAAAATAATGCAATTTGAATGATATGAATGAATGAATATGAGTTTAAAAGAGAATTTCAATTGAGGAATTGGAAAATCCTTTTAAAACTTTGAAAAATGCAGTGCATTTTGAAGTTAGCCTAAATGTGTAGGCTGAATGTGGCTAATACGAAGATCATAAATCTTGGTTTTCTTCGTATTCTGACTATGGCCATAAATACGAATCCCACCGAGTTTATAAACTCCATAAAAGCTTGTGCACGTGCCATTCGTGTAAACCATAGTGGATTTGAAATAAATGCACATGAATCATACATTAAATATCGAAATTTGCATAAATTAAACTATATGCAATGCAGCCCTATTCTAAGCGGAAAAGTAACTCTTATTCCAAATTATTACATTTGAGGTTACATTGAATTGAAATGAAAACATAAAATCTAAGTCTTCTTCTTGAATGTTCCTGCAAAACTAGAAAACAAGGTTAGCACAAAAATGTAGGTTATTCTGAATTTATCCGAAAATATGAGAAATTATCGGATATTATTCAGATATAAACCCAAATTCATACCCCCCTTTGATATAAACATAATAAATAATGAATAAATTTGGAAAATAAACTTGAAAATTCGAAATTGGGGTTCAAAATGACCAAAATACCCCTGATGACCTTGAAATCAGGGTTTTATGAAAGAATTTTTGTAAATTTTGGAATTTTGAAAATCAAATGAAATAAATCAAACATAATATGATAAAATATGATGATATGCATGAAATTTAGGAGAATTAGAAATTGAAATTTCGAAATTTAGGTCAAAATGACCAAAATACCCCTGATAACAAGACTATGGCCTTGAAACCAGGGTTTTCTGAAATAAATTTTGCAAAATTGAAAAATATGAAATGCAAATGAGATTAAAATTAACCCTAATATGATTTTACATGCTTATGTACATGATACAAACCCTAACATGGCGAAAATATCATAAAGTATCGAATTTAACTTGATTTTCGCTTCTGAATTTAAAGATAAACTAACACATGGAGCAAATGAACTTGGAATTAAACCAAATTTGGCATGGACAACTAAAATAACCCTAGAAACATAATGGATCTCTAAAATATAATTTTTTTGTATTTTTAAATATGGAAATTCAAATAAAAACCCTAAATTTTGTGATTTTTGCCTAAAATGTTGATTCTAAAGGGGATTTAGGATATCAAATTTCCATAACAATTTCCCAAATTTCATGGGGTGACAGAGTACAGTAATTCAAGGATTTTTTATTTTTACACTTTCTGGTTTTGACCTATGGTCGGAGCTGTACCACTCCGGCAAGTCGGATCGGAATCCGGCGACTCTAGTAAATGAAGGAAACAGACAGGTTTCGGTAGAAAATTTGGGAAAAATGGTAGAAAGATGGGAAAATGGCTTAAACTGTGGGAAAATGTCCCTGACAAACAGAGTAAGATTTTATGTTTTGACACCATTAGGATTAAGGTTACGGTTTGGAAAAGGCCACACTGTTATCAGAGACCTAAATCTCTGGAATTTCTGGACATTGGAATCTGTTAGACAGAAAGAGAAAATCCGGGAAAAATAATGAAACAGATCCAAAAATTCCTAAATTTTGGTAAATGATATGAAATTATGTTAGGAACAACTTTGATGTTGAAAGTTGTTGCAGACGGACTACATATTTGGAGGAGTCGGTGCATTAAGATCTGTCTATATCCTGACAAAAGAAAATCGAGATTTTCCCAGGGGTCTGAGAAATCCGATTTTTTACAGAGGTCAAAACTGACTGGAAAAACCTCAAAATTTCCAGATCATCAGTATATTTGATTATGAATACACTGTGATTTTTGGAGGACAATCCGGATCTCCCACGAGGGTGGTGCCGGAGGTTCTTTTCTGCTAAAGCAGAAATTGAAATTTCTGGAGGGTCCAAAATCCAGTTTGGTTTTCGATTTATTTAACAAGGTTCTAAAATCCTAACTGATCCATATTTTTGACATACAATCATAGACAAACAGAGACAGACATAACAAAAATTTTTGAGATTTATCGACAAAAAATTGAGCATAAAATGATGACTAGACTGGACGGCTAAATGGAAAATGTATAAACTAATAGGACATGCATTAATGAAACAAGTGAAATGTATCTAATGAAATCAATTAAAAAAAAAAACAATACCTAAATTATACAATCTATATAAAATCAAAACAAAGGAAAGAGGTGAAATATTTATTTGATATAGCCATTGAAATGAGGGGTTCAATCCATCGGCTAGATGAACCCTCTCATTTACGCATGCTTTGTCATGAAAAGTAAAAAAAAAAAAAAAAAAATAGAAACTTAAGGTTTCCTACCTTCTAACACCATAAAGAAAGCCTTACCTTGCAATAATTTCAACCCCAAATTCCTCATCATTTTCATGAAAGCCATATGTAAGGGTCTCATTTCGACGATCAACCAAGAAACCCAACATGTGGTACTTAATAAGATCAACAAGACATACAATATGTCTTACCTTAAGGGGCAGTTACGGCAATGGAGGAGTGGAACGATGGTTGGCTGCCACAAGTGATGTCACCAGTAAAGATGGTTGGAGCTCTTGGGGAAAACAAAAGGGAATAGAGGAGACTGCACGGTGAAGAAGGCTGGAACAAGGCTGCAGCCGTTTGAAGGTTGAAGGAGGAGGTTGCAGTGTCAAAGAGGCTGCTGTAATAGCTTGCTGCTGTAGCTGTAATGAAAGGCTGTGGATGGCAGCTGCTGGTGGCACTGTTGGGTGCTGTGTAGAAGAGGTGAACTGGCTGGTGGCTGTTGGCTGGAGCAGTGAGCGTGGAACCGGTGGAAGAAGCCGTTGGCTGGTGGCTGTTGGCTGGAGCAAGGAGCTTGGAGGTGGGCTGCAGCAAGGATGGTGGCTGGAATGGAGAGCTGGCTGAAGCTAGAGTATTTGAAGAAGATGGCTGAATGTTGCTGCAGCTGCAAAGAGGATGTCGGAGGTTGAAGATGATCTGGAGCTGCTGGGCATGGAGCTTCAAAGAGGTGCTGCTGGCTGCAAGGAAGAAGATGGCTGAACCGTTCTAGTGGTGGCTGCAGCTTTTGTTCGATGGCTGGGCATCCAAAGAGGTGGCTGTAGAGAGGTTGGAAGGCTGCTGTGGCTGTAGCAGCTAAGGAGAGAAGAAGGGAGGTAAAGAGAGAGAATAGGAGAGAGGCGTGAGATGGGAGAGGAGCCGTAAGTGGCTTCCTTTTCTCTTTTCTTTTAACCAAACCCAACTTAGGTCTTTAATCAGCCTCAACTTAGGGTTTTAAGGGGTTAATGAAAAGAGAGGGAAAGAGTGTACGTGAATGGGCTGGAGAAGGGAAAGGAAGGAAGGGAAGGGAAGAAGAAAAGAAAGGGAAGAAGAAGAAAAAGAAAGAAAAGGGAAAAAGAAAGGAAAGAAAGAAAAGGAGGGAAAAAGGAAAAGGGAAAGAAAAAAATGAGAAAATGGAAAGTGGGGCTGGAGGCTTGGGTGACCACCTTGTGGGTCCCACCTCCTCTCTAAAAAAATAAAAATAAAAAAATAAATAAAAATCAATAAAAACAAAAATAAACAAATAAAAAGAAGCATTTTTTTTATATAAAATAGAAAAGTAAATGAATGGGCCATCTCAGAGCGGGTCCAAATTCCACATTTGAAATTCATTTTGACGATTAGAGGGGTAAAATAGTCTTTTTAGAAAGTTTCTAGACGAAACGAGCTATTTTTGGCAGTTTTTTAAACAAGCTCGGATTTTGAAGTTCAATACCCCGTTGCGAAGCAAATCCAGAGTAGAATTTAAAAATGTAATTTTGAAAGAAATCCATATTGTTTTTCTCGAGAAAATGCTTCCAACTGAAAGGAGCTATTTTTGGCAGTTTTTAAAACAAGCTCGGATTTTGAAGTTCAATACCCCATTGCGAAGCAAATCCAATGTAGAATTTAAAAATTTGATTTTGAAAGAAATCCAGATTATTTTTCTTGTGAGAAAATATTTCCAAATTTAGACTCCCGGGGGTAAAAATGTTAATTTTGGAAACTCAGGGTTTCAAATTGATTTCTAAAAGCTTTTAAAACTCGATCTGGATTGAAATTTATAAAACTGGAGTTCTGGACTTCGAAAATGGAATGAAATGTGATGAAATGTTATGAAATGCTGAGAAATGATATGAAATGATGAGAAATGACATGAAATGCTATGCGAAATGCTAACTCTGAATGAAGAATTTTGGATGTCAGACCCCGATTGACACTTGTATCAGTTCAAAAAGTGTTAAAATTGACAAAATTTGCAAAAAATGGTTGAAGAAATGATTTTCGAGCTCTGCCAAGCTAGAGTGACACTAGAAATTAGGGTTTGAGCTAGATTAAACTGAAATGAACTGGATTGAGCTGGGTTTTAGAGTTTTAGAACTCAAATGAACAGACCAGGCACTGACTCAACTGACCTTTCCGACTGAATTTTCAAGAAAAGCTGCCATTTTTAGAGAAATGGTACGGAATGATCACTAGAGTGAAGTGAATTACGAACCTGAACTGGGTTTGAGCTAGAACAAAGGTCAGTAATACTGATATGAACTAAAATCAAAGCTTGAACACTAGCTCAATTGACTGAACTCAGCTCAATTTCAGCTGAAAGAGCTAAAATGGACTAAAATGGGCTCCTAGACACTTGGAAATGGTTTTGAACTGAAACTGGAGCACTTGAACTCCTGGTGAGCTCAAGTTAGACTCTGGGGAACATGACTGACTGAGAATGACTGACTTAGAGACAATTGGCTTGGATTCAAGTGAGAAATGAGCTCATTTTTGAAGAAATGATCCCATTTTGGCAGGAATGGTCAGAAATGAAAATGGTCTGTTCATTGTGAGCTCAGATGAGCTTGAGATGACTGATATTCTAACTGTCTTGAACTGACCAATGAGCTTGGTTGACTCCGACTGACTGGGGTCCGGGATGACCTAGGGGTAAAATGGTAATTTTCTTAATGAAAATGGGTAAAATGGTGATTTTCTGAAACTAACTCGGGGTTTGACTCCTACACTGACCTGACAGGGTTGGCATTGCCTGAGGAGGATTGTTTGAGAATGAGTGAGGAAAATTTGGGGTGTTTACAGATGCCCCTCTTTGCTACTAAGTCGGCTTGAAGACGGGCTTAGTGGCAAAGAAAAACACACCAAATTTGGGCTATAAAAATGCCCCAGTTAGAAGGATCTGACTGGATATGAAAATATTAGCCCTGATGAAAATGGTAGATATGAAATGAAGAATAAAGAAGAAAATTTTACTTCAAAAGAAGTGAGATTCAGGTTTTGCACTTAACCTGGATGGGACAGGAAATACCTCGTGTAGAAACGAAGCTCAGGTTGAACCCTAAACCTGATCGGGGAATGAAATACCTCATCAAAAAAGGCTCAGGTTTGTACCCTTATCCTGATTGGGCAGAAAATGAATGGAATCCTCGAAGGAAGAAACCATGATGGAACCTTCGGATCTCCGCACAATGAGTCCGATAGGGGTTTTGCAAAAGGATGAAATTGGGGTCCCTAAAGCTTGAAAAGGGGTTTGATTTTGGGCGCCTCATTGTTGAGACTAAATAACTTTTGAAATTGATGACCTTTTGCGAGAAAATTATTGGTGGCTTAACCTCAAGCCGAAATTGGACTGTCTATGGTGGGACAGTGGGGACACAGGGAAGTGTGCGAATCTGAGAGCCCATGCGCTCAGATTATACCAACAGAAGGGAAGGAATCTTGAAAACTCTCGTTATCAAGTCCTTAAAAGGGATAACAACTGATGTCAGGATGCGCCAAAGATGAACCTCAAGCTCTCGCTTCACGCCAGGATAGCTAGAAAATATTGTCAAAATGTTGAAAATTATTGTTGATTCGAAATAATTGAAAGTGATGCACATTGCTTTGAAAATATTCCCTCTTTTCTACATGAAGTATTATCTCCGATTGGGCTTAACTTCGTAAAATCAAGATTCGAATTCAAATTGCTTGCAATTGGCTTTCTTTCAAGGAAGCTATCAATTTCCCTGATATCAGCAGAAAAGAGAGTATTCTTGATATTGTGAAAGCAATTTGTGAAAGAATATTGATAATAGAATTTCACAAAATTTAAAGAGGATTCTTTGACAGATTTGGCAGTTTGATATTCTGGAATTCTTTTTCATGACGATCTTTCTGCCTACTATTTTTTTTTTTGGCAGAATTAGAGCTCTCTTGGGTTTTTGGAGATTACATCATCCTTCATTTTGGAGATGTCTTGACTTTTCTCTCTCTCTTTTTTTTTTAGAAGGGTACGTCACAAACTCCGTCATCTTGGAGATGTTTCGATCCTTCTTTTTTCTCTCAGGGATTATATCGATGGTTATTGGCTCATTGGTTGGAAATCTCTTGATGATAGCAGAAATTAAATATCCTTTAGGGTTTGTCGGGAGGCCCATCGCAGTCGCCTTCATCTTGACGATGCTCTGAACTTTCCCTGGAAGGATCCGTCACAAACTCCGTCATCTTGGAGATGATTCGAATCTTCTTTGGCCCCAGAGGTCTACTCGCCTAATTCGCCTTCATCTTGACGACAGTTGAGAGATCCCTTTTGCAGATATTTAATTGCAGCTTTAGGTGATTGAGGAGATATAGGGATTGAATGGATTTTTCTGTATCACCCAGGATATTTCGACTGCTTTATTTTCCAAGAATGATCTTTAAAAATGTGCCATTGACTGCGATCAATACCGATCACTTATGGCTTTGCAACAATATTGAATTTCCTTTGCTGGCCATATCGGGGATTTATTCTTCATCCTTTTGGTTGGCCAATAGAAAAATTTTGAATTTTGAATCCTTCTTCGCGAAAGCTTTGTCCTTTCGAAAGTAATACTGAAAGTATTCTGAAGTAATGTTTTTGTACAATAAAAATTTTGAAATCAACAAATATTTAATGACAAATTGGCCAAATGTTCTTGAAATCCTTGGTGAGAGCAAGCATTTGAAGCACAACGCAACGCACCCATGACAAAAATTTTCTTCTCCTTTCCCCAAAGGAGAAGATTCAGAAATTGGAAATAGGAATTACTCCTCTCTTCCCTGAAGAGGAGGTGTTTGCAAAACGAACTTTCGAAGAGAAATTAAGCTTTCGTCAAAACTTCCTAACATTAGGCTTCTCTTATGGAAAGGGGGCCGGTAATGATGAGGTCGGTGAATTGGTCATGAAGGAACGAGTCCATCACACTCTCCCTGAGAAGAGGGTCCTTCATGATGAAATGGCCTAGTTTGAAATTGCGGTCATAAGGAAAGCGAGCTTCCGTCGAAGCTCTCCCTGAATTAAGGGTTCCTTGTATGAAATTGGAAATTTGTTTTGCAAACGGTTCACATAGACACGAGTCCCTTCAAACTCTCCCTGAAAAGGGGCTAGGTGAACAAAGGATAGCATGCAAAAAGAACGAGCTCCCTTGAACTCTCCCTGTAAAAAGGGTCTCTCGCAAGAGGAAATGACTGAAATTGGTATTGGGTGACCAAAAGGTCGAAATTGAAATTTTGAAATTTTGAAATTTGAAGCTTGATATTTGAAATTAGAAATTTGGAATTTTGGAATTTGGAATTTGGAAATTGAAAATTGATTGACCCAAAGGTTGAAACTGGTTGACTCAAAGGTCGAAATTAGAAATTTGGAAATTGGATGGCCTCAGGGCCGAAGTTGGTAATTGGATGGCCCAAGGGCCGAAATTGGTAATTGGAATTTTAAGTTTGATGAATGATCAGCACGAAGACTGAACCCGAGAGGTTGACTGATACGACCAACCAGTGAGACACTAACACAAGTGCTCAATCTTGAAAGAACACCAGTATGAATACCGGGTTTTGAAAATATGTCAACATAGACATTGGATTTTGAAAATATATCAGTTCGAGCATTGGATTTTGGAAGTGTACCAGTTTGAGCACTGGATTTCAAAATTGTACCAGTTCAAGCACTGAGTTTTGAAAATATACATTGTTTTTAATTTGAAATTTGAATTTTTAAAAGAGACCTATGCTCTTAAAGTATTTGGGAATTGTAACAAGAATGATTGTCGGGGTCTCAGGATTATCCCTTATCCTGAATGGGTAGCGAACTTGATGCAAATGCATGCCAATGAATGCAGATGTATGCAAATATGAAAATGATATAAATGAATGCACATGTGTGCAAAATGAGAGATTTGTTTATCCTGCCTGCATACAGGATATTTGTAGATAAAAACAAAATTTTAAAAATTCCCCAGTATAACTGGGAAAGGAGAATTTAATCACTATTGAACAAAATTTGGAGGAATTACAAAAAATAAGACATGGTTTAAGTATAGAATTTTTTCAAATGCCGAGCATTGATGGGATCTGGTAATTCCACTCCGTCGGCATTTATGAGCCGATATGAATTACGAGGTAATGCCTCTTTGACAACATAGGGACCTTCCCAATTTGGTGACCACTTGCCACCTGGGCGGTGCTTGAGATAAGCCGTTGATCTGAGCACTAGATCATTGACTCGAAATTTTCTTTCAATGACTGATTTTGCATATTGTCTGGCTATCCTCTGACGATATGATTGAGCGTGCTCTGCTGCTCTGAGTCTTCTTTCATCTAGCAAATCAAGCCGTACTAGCCGCTGTTGCTGATACTGATCAAGAGGTAATTCGAGAAGTGATGCAAATTTCAGAGCAGGTTTCTGAACATGTAGAGGCAATACTACTTCGGTTCCGTAGACAAGTTCTGACGGAGTAGCATTAGTTGGAGTTCGAATGGTGGTTCGATATGCCCACAATGCATCATGAATCTTCTCATGCCAGTCACGGCCTGTTTCCAAAGTTCGCTCGAGGATTCGAATCAAAATCTTATTGGTGGCCTCTGCTTGGCCATTTCCTTGAGGATGATAAGGAGCGGAGAAATGATGATGAATTTTGAACTTCAAACAGAAAGTCCTCATTCTCTCATTCTTGAAATGACTGCCATTATCTGACACAATATCATGTGGTATGCCGAAACGACATAGGATATTCTTATGGATGAATGAGACCACATGCCGACCTTCTACTGTGCATAGAGTGACTGCTTCTACCCATTTAGTAAAATATTCTGTTGTAGCAAGAAAATATTTATGGCCATTTGAAGCAGAAGGAGTAATGGGACCAACAACATCAAAAGCCCACATAGAAAATGGCCATGGCGAGACGACAGATTGCAAATATGTCGCTGGCGCATGAATGGAAGGTGCATGCATCTGGCATTGAACACACTTTTTCACAAAACGATAACAATCTTGTTGCATAGTTCTCCAGTAATAACCTGCTCGGATAATTTGTTTGACAAGAGTTTGGTAGCCAACATGACCACCGCAGATACCTTCATGTGCTTCTTGCACAACTTCTTTGGCTTCTTCTTCGTCCAAACATCTGGAATATTCAGAGCTGAATCCACGACGATAAAGGACATCAGCAAGAATAAAATATCGAGCAGACATGCGCTGAATTGCTCGCTGCTCTCTCTTTGATAATTCGGGAGGAAATTCGCCAGTTTTAATGAAATTCTTGATATCATGATACCAAGGCTTCTTCTTTTTCTCAGCCTGGTTTATCTGCTCTACTGGGACGAAAGCGGGTTGATCAAGTCTGCCAATTTCAAATGAGCGACAAGATTCTTCGTTCCTGAAAGACATGATAGATCCCAGATTGGCTAAACTGTCTGCAATTTGATTGAAGTCTCTCTTGACATGGAAAAGTTGGAATTCTTCGAAATTGCTAACAAGAGCTGAGACGATCTTCTGATAAGGAAGTAACTTCTGATCCTTCACTTGCCATTCAGCTAAGACTTGATTGACGACGAGCAAAGAGTCGCCATAAGCATGCACTCTTTTGACATTGAAGTCTTGTAGAATTTTCAGACCTTGTATCAAAGCTTCATACTCGGCCATATTATGAGTGCACTGAAAATCTAATTTGAGAGAAAAGGGGATCATCTCCTTCTCAGGTGTGATCAACAGAATCCCGATTCCTATGCCTGCCATATTCTTGGAACCGTCAAAGAATAAAATCCAAATTGGGGATTGTTGAATATTGCAGATCCGCTCATCGGGGAAATCATCCTCGACTTTAACATCCTCTGCTAAAGGAAAATCTGCTAATTGATCTGCAATTGCTTGGCCCTTGATAGATTGCTGAGAGACATATTCCAAATCGTATTGCATCAATAAAACCTGCCATTTGGCAATCCGTCCACTGAGGAAGGGTTGCTCTAGAATATACTTGAGAGGATTTAATTTGGATAGGATCTTGACTTCAGTTGTCAACAGATAGTGTCTCAATTTCTGACACATCCAAACCAGAGCTAGACATGTCTTCTCTATCTGAGAGTATTTCTTCTCATAATCAATGAAGGTTTTGCTCACATAGTAAATGGCATGCTCTATCAGACTGCCTTCTTCGTATTGCGCCAAGAATCCGCCACAAGCCACTTGATTAACTGAAATGTATAGCAGTAGGGGTTTCCCTAATTCTGTCGGCTTTAACACAGGAGGATTGAGCAAATATTTCTTGATGCGTTCGAACGATTGCTGACACTCTGGTCCCCATTCGAATTTCACTCCTTTTCTGAGCAAATGATTGAAAGGCTCACATCTCATGGCCAAATTGGATATGAATCGCCGAATTGATTGCATACGTCCCTGAAGGCTACGTAATTCTTTCAAATTAGTCGGGGGAGACATGTCAATGATAGCTTTGGCCTTAGCGGGATCAACTTCTATCCCCTTTTTGCTGACTAGAAAGCCTAACAATTTGCCAGATTCGACTCCAAACACACATTTTTGTGGATTGAGTCTTAGCTTGTAAAGAATGAGCCGCTTGAAAACTTGAGTGAGAGTTTCGAAATGATCTTCTTCTTCTTTGGATTTTACCAGAATATCATCGACATAGGCATCCATGATTTTGTGCATCTGATCATGGAAAATGACGGCCATAGCACGCTGATAAGTGGCTCCAGCATTCTTAAGCCCAAATGGCATGACTGTATAACAAAAAGTGCCCCAAGGAGTAGTGAAAGATGTCTTGGACTGATCACGAGCGGCCAACTTGATCTGATTATATCCGGAATATCCATCCATAAAAGAGAACATAGCGTGACCTGCTGTGCTATCAATCAAAAGATCAATATTAGGAAGTGGATAATCATCCTTAGGAGTCGCTTTATTGAGATCTCTGAAGTCGATGCAAATTCGAACTTTACCATTTTTCTTGGGAACAACAATAATATTTGCTAGCCAATCTGGATAGTCAATGGTTCGAATGAACCCTGCTTTGAGTAGGTCTTCTAGACCTTCCTTAACTTGTTGTTCCACTCGAGGATCCATCTTTCTCAGTTTCTGCTTAACCGGCTTGACATTTGGTTTTAGGATGAGACGATGTTCAACCAATTTGGTATCTAGACCTAGCATGTCCTCATATGTCCACGCGAACACTTCTTCATGTTGCTTGAGAAAACGGGTGAGCCTTTCTTTCTCTTCCGGGCTCAAACTGCTGCCAATCTTGAGAATTTTAGGATCGTCTTCTGATCCAATATTGATATCCTCAGTCGGATCCTGAACTAAGGATGATGGCTCATCTTGTTTCTGAATTGTTGCAAATTCTGGTAATTCTTGAAGAGCTGAATCAAATTCTGCAGGTTCTTCTGACTGCTTTGTAATCTGACTACATTCTGCTCTTATTTTAACCTGATGAATCACTGTTGGCTTTGAAAAGGCCTCTGGATTAAGAACGAGCTTCTTGATAGATTGGGAAGACATTCTGAAAATTGGAGAATAAATCGATTCAGGAAAATCTCCTATCATAAAACAAATTACTTTTGTTAAGAAAATAATTTGAAAGATAAAAGAGAAGAATAATGGCAAATTTTCAAAGATTTGATAACGAGAAGTAAAGAGACAAATGACATCCAGATAGACAAAGGAAATTTGCAACTTTATTGAAAGATTGAATTGAGGACAATGATTGAAATGAAACGGGATATCATCCTAAATGTGAAAACAAAAGAATAGAAATGAAAGACAAGCAGATGCCCTTAGTGCATCCCTTTGATAAAGATAGTGCCCTTCTGAGATCTTCTGCCACTAAAGCCCAATCCGGCTCTCTGAGGATAGTGCTGAGGAATTACTGGCTCGAGACGACCATTCCCATTTTTTCCCAGGCCTTGAAAAGGCTGATAACCATGCTTTACTAACAGATCGAATCCCTTTTTGGCCTTCATAAATTGGGAGAACAGTGGATGATCTTTGAATGTACTATAGTCAATTCGTCCTCCAATCTTGAAAAATTGTGGGCCTCTCGATCGAGTCATGGCCACTGTATGTGCTGGCTGTTCAGCCATCTGCAGTATTCCCGAATTTTCTTCAAAGCTGACCTCATCAATGCCCCTAATGCTAGGGATATCAGTAGTGAAAGTGGGCCTAGGAACCATGGGTTGTGCAAGCCTCTTCTCCGGATCCTCGCCCAAGACTGTTGTGATCATTCCACCTTTTGACCACTTGACACACTGATGCAAAGTAGACGGCACCGCGTTCGTGTTGTGAATCCACGGTCGTCCCAACAACAGATTATACGTTGGGGGTACATTGACCACATGAAAGAGGACAGAGTGGACCGAGTAGTCAATGAAAATTTCCAAGAAAATTTTCCCTTTAGCTGTCTGGCCATGATTATCAAACCCGTAGATGGTGATCGGGTCCGGGATATATTCTTCTTCTCTAATGCCCAAAGCTTTGGCTGTCATTTCTGGGCATATATTGAGGCTGCTGCCTCCATCTATCAGCACATGAGGAACAGTCATTCCTCTGGCTCGAATCACAACATACAAAGCGTTGTTGTGAAACACATGCGGCTTAGAAAGATCTTCATCTGAGAAAGTGATTGGAGCATTTGTCATGGCCTGATTGACTATCTGAGCCATGTCTTCAGGAGTTATGCTCAGTTTTACTTTGATTTTCCGCAACAGATCATTCAACACCTGCTGGTGTTTGGTGGAGGCTTGAGCTAAGTCCAAAATTGAGACATTGGATAATGCAGTTATCGGCTGTGGTGTGGATGTCTCATTTTTCTCCGGGGCGGGCTTAATAAAGTGTTTGGGGAGCCATGGCATTTTTTTAGCCACCTCAGGAGATACCCCAGCGGATTTGTCAGATACTTTCATTTTTCCAAAGGCTGCAATGAGGTCCATCTTCTGAGCTTTGGACTGAGCCTGCTGCAGCACAAGGACCTGATGTTGGACTTGTATATCCTTTTTAGAGCATGGCCTGATATGCTCCTGTGGCTGAAAAGGCTGTTCAGAAATGACCGTTGTAGAATGATGGGGAAAGGGTTTCTTCAGAATATCCATATTTTCATCTTCGACACCCTCTACCAGAAGATTCTTATCGATGAGATCCTGAACAATATTCTTGAGAACGAAGCAGTTCTCAGTATTGTGCCCCACTGTTCTGTGAAATTTACAAAATTGATCTTTGAATTTCCCCATGGGAATAGGGGGATCAACCAACCTAGGCAGTTTGACCATCTCCTTGGTCAACATATACTCGAGCACAGTCTCGAGGGATTGGTCTAGTGGAGTGAATTTCCTGTCATAACTCCACCCTTCATGCTTTACTTTTTCTCGGGGCTTCGGTCTCTGTTCTAATTGAAGTGGCTTATTGAATTGAGGGACTGACTTGCCTTTCTGATCGTTCTTGTTGGAACTTCCTACCCCATAACAGAAATCTTTGTTCTGCCCCTTACAGTGGTTCCAATTATTATTTCTGACAAAATGAGTGAAGTGAGTCTTCTTCTTCTGCTCATTCTGGCCGTTGTTCTTAGTGAAAGTGAAGCCTTCGTAGAAACCATTTTCCATGCTCAACTCGAGCCATTTGGCTCGCTCTATCAGTTCAATGAATGTCCTTGATGGTGCAGTAGAGATGAGACCTCTTAGAGGCTGTGAGAAGTTACTCAGAATTAGGGACAAAGCATGTCCCTCTGATATGGGGTCCCTCATCTTGTTGCAAGCTGACCTCCATCGGTGGATAAAATCTCTAGCCTTCTCATTTTCTCTCTGTTTAGGGCCGCAAAGATGGCTGAGGGTGGGAAGTGCCTCAGCATTGAAGAGAAATCGTTCAATGAACATGTTTACCACTTTGTCAAATTCCTTCAACTCAATTGGATTTACATGCTCCGAGTACCATTTAGCTGTGGTTCCCTCCAGAGTGCGAGGGAAACATAGGAAAAGTGCACGGTTGTCTCGTTTGAATCTGGAGCATTCAGCGAAGAACATGGCGAGATGAGCTTTAGGATCGCCAGAACCATCGAATTTGATAAACTTTCTGGGGAGATTCTCGAGATTGTCGTCCCCATCCAAACCATCATAGAAGTCTTCACTGGTGAAGACTTTCTTGCCCTTGTCGCGGGCCTGCAGGTCTCGAAGCATTCTGACCACATCTTTGAACTGCGGCTGGTCAGAGTCATTGACAGACTGCTCTTTGAATTTGTGGGCTGACCCCTGCCCCTGGGTAGACTTGCGGAATGCCTGATGGGTCTCAAACTCTTCATCTGAATCTTCCACTGATTCCTCTTCATCAGTTGCATCAACATGCTGGGCAGGCTTCTTGGATATCTTCAAGGCTTTCTTGACTACCCGGCCTTTTGTCTTTTGCTTCACCTGTGCTTTCTCTGTACTGGCTTCAGCTTGTTCTGCCAGCATCTTAGTCATCATCTTCTTGAACATGGCATACATTTGAGGATCAATGTCATCCTCAACCTGTTGCCCCTGATTTTTGCCTGAGCGCGGGGAATCCATTTCTTCGTCTGAAGCTGTCGAATATGCGATTCCCTCGACTGGTGCAGTCTTTTTCCCTGACTTTGTTTGAACCATTGACTGTCACGAATGCTCTCTGCAGAGCAAAATCGATGGTTAGGCTTTTGAGAGAGATTTTGATTAGAAGAAAATATTCGCTGAGAATTTTGGTAGACAATTTGAAAGAATATCCCATTACTAGGGATTGAGTCGTCGCTGGGATTACGACAATTGCGTTGTCATTCCTTTGCAAAGAAAATAAACAACTGAAAATTAAGCCTTGTTACCTAGGCGAGGTCGTCAAACCAAAAATTGAAGAATTTGCAAGATTTTTATTTTATTGAAAGAAAACATGATTGCATCAATAATAAACTTGAGAAAGAGGGGGCAGACAGACAATTTGCCACCACTCTTTATAACTAGCAGAGACACGAGGACCGGGAAAAAGCGGCTGAGTAACAAAAGAGTCCCAGCCATATCTGGCAGAATGGTATGCTCCGGACCACTGTGCTGATGTAAGGTCGAACTCTGGCACGACTCCTGATAGCAGCCGCATCTCTATGTGTTTCTGTCTTTGAGAAAACTGTCGAACACACCGCTCCGGATGATAGTAAGCACAGAAGAATGGACCAAGCAACTTGAATCTCTTGCCATATGCATAGGTGTATCTGGGAGGCGATAATTCTTGATCAAAATAGTCCCACACCACTTCTTCTTCCTGCAGATAGTCGATCAGGAATCGGTACCGCGCAACTGGAAGGAGCTCCTTGCCGTTGTATCTGAATGAACTAGCTTTGGTCGGTACATGCTGAAGGAACCAAGATTCAAGAGCATAAGTACATCCCTCGACTAAGATGGACTCTCCAAGTGTGAAGCGGGTCAGTCCTCTGTATGGAAAAGCAAGCGCGGCCATGGCTATCGAGAGACGGCTGGTCTGTCGACTTCCCCATCTTCTCAAAAGTTGAACTATTCTGACATCCACATAATTCTGTCCATCTGGAAAGAAAGCAAGTCCCACAGTACACAAAACCATTGCATGCTGAATTCTCTCTCGAGCTGTCCTGGACAACGAGCTGACTTCTGCGAATTCTCCATACTGTCGGTAGATCTCGATCAGACTCACGTACTCATTCCCATTTTCTTCAATCAGTGGCCAAGACTTGCGCCCTGTCATGCGAGCTACGGCATCTTTGGGGTCCAGACCCTTGACATTGATCAGAAACTGCTGCTCTAACGGATCTCCAGGCTGATCGACTGGCTCAGGCAGTCCCATAATCTCTGAAAATTCATCCATCAGTAGTATCATCTCGCCCCACGGGAACCAGAACGTGCAAGTGCGCGGATTCCACCGCTCTGCCAGTGCATGAATCAGATTGCCGTTGACTGTCAACTTTCCCACTGCAGATGCCAATTCCAACCCACAATCGCTCAAGTGGTCCGGAAACATACGAGAGAAATTTTTGAACCAGACATAGTACCACCGGGGAAAGAAGGGTCCGATGCTAAGAGATCGATGCTCAGGAAGACTTTGTCGCACCTCATAGGAGATGTGACCCTCAGGAAAAACAGAATCGAGCTGGCTGGATGCCATTGGACTGAAAGACAAGAAGACTGAAATTAGACTTTGGAAAAATACAAGAAATTTGAAAATTGCAGGCAGGATAAAATGAAAGCTGGAAATTCGAAGTCCAGAGGAACGAAAGAATGGAAAATCTCCTAGAGTTTTGAAGAAAAGGTGGATGATTTGGAAAAATTGCCCAGGGTTTTTGAGAAAAAGGAGATATTTCATAAAAGATGAAAGATGAGGTATTTTGGAAAATTGTTCGGTATTTTGGAAAAACTGAAAAAATAAGGCGAATATCATACATTCAATTACAAACAATTATGCACATACAACAATCCCTAAGAAGCCAACTCTAAATGCATTGATTTTGAAAGAGCTTTAGGACCCTAATCCTGACTCTAGGCTCAGATCAACTGTGTCCAATCATGCTATGCCGATATACTCGAGCCGAGGCTCGATGTACGTGGCATAAAACTCATCTCCGGGTCTAGGCTTGTGTTTTCCCAACATCCTTGAGCGCCTGCCGATATACGTTGGACTATGGCCCTTGGTACGTGGCAGGGGGGCGTTAGCCCAAATAAGTGGCCCAGTTGTGAGGCTCTGTCCCGAACTATGGTTCTGGAAGAGAGCCCAGCAACGTGAAGACCGGGTAGACATAGGTGGGGTGGTTTTTGAAATATGATCACATGCAGGCAAACAGAGGGCTCTAAGTCCTAAAGAGATAGAATTTTGAAATTTTTTGAAGAAGCAAACATTGTTTTCATACAAGTCCTAGATTAAGGAGTGTTGTATTTCAGACCTAAGTCTAAGTGAGCATGCATAATTCTCCTCAATATGGTCCTATCAAACCATGCCCAGTCTACATGCAATCCATGTCAGCTGGGTTCAAGTCTAGGCTCCTAGGTTCACATGATATCAGAAATTAAAAGCTGACAGTTCAAAGAGCATGATTTTGATAATTGAGCTAAGTCAAAGCACATAATTGATCAGACGAAGACAGGTCCCATCTCGGTCGCCAAACCTGTTATCATCGCAAAATTTTTCCCCTCCCTTGCGAGAGAGAAACGAATTTGCGAGTCAAACTCGACCAAAGTTTTGAAAATGATTTTGAAAATTTACTCGCCTCCGTTTTTAAAATTTACGGGAAAATTCCGTGGAATGGGATCCGCCTGTCGGTACGAGGTTCAACCGTTCCTGGCGCCTTTACCAGGGGTAATTGAACCAAGGATCAATTACGTGCTTTAATTTGACTCAAATAGCTAAATTATGCTCTATTTTTCCTAGAATGCACAAAGAATCAGGCTTGTGCTATGAAATTTTTAAAAAATGCAAGTTTGAGAAACTATGATGTTTGCTTTGGAAAATTGAAATGCATTTGGAAAAATGATTGGAAAAGTGCTTGAAATTGGAGTTTTTGGGAAAATCATTGAATTTCATTGGAAATCAGAAATTTGCATTGAAAAGTGATTTCTCAGGAAAGCTTGAAAAACTGAGAAAATTGGTTTTGAGATTGGAAACTTGGAATTGCTTTTATGAGAAAATGGATTTGAGAATCTTGAGAAAATCTAAGAAATTTATTGGAAAATGACTTTTGAAATGGAAAATGAATTCTCAGGAAAACTGGAAAATATGAGAAAATCGATTTCTGAAAACTTGGGATTTTGAAATTTGAGAATTTGAAAACATAGGAAAATCTTGATTTGAACTTGGGAAATGCTTTGAAATGTCATTTGAAAACTTAGGATTTTGAGAAAATAAGATCCTGAGAAAGACTTGGAAATTCTTGAGAAAATTGAATTTTCTGAAATTGGAAAATGAGTTTGAAAATAATGCAATTTGAATGATATGAATGAATGAATATGAGTTTAAAAGAGAATTTCAATTGAGGAATTGGAAAATCCTTTTAAAACTTTGAAAAATGCAGTGCATTTTGAAGTTAGCCTAAATGTGTAGGCTGAATGTGGCTAATACGAAGATCATAAATCTTGGTTTTCTTCGTATTCTGACTATGGCCATAAATACGAATCCCACCGAGTTTATAAACTCCATAAAAGCTTGTGCACGTGCCATTCGTGTAAACCATAGTGGATTTGAAATAAATGCACATGAATCATACATTAAATATCGAAATTTGCATAAATTAAACTATATGCAATGCAGCCCTATTCTAAGCGGAAAAGTAACTCTTATTCCAAATTATTACATTTGAGGTTACATTGAATTGAAATGAAAACATAAAATCTAAGTCTTCTTCATGAATGTTCCTGCAAAACTAGAAAACAAGGTTAGCACAAAAATGTAGGTTATTCTAAATTTATCCGAAAATATGAGAAATTATCGGATATTATTCAGATATAAACCCAAATTCATACCCCCCTTTGATATAAACATAATAAATAATGAATAAATTTGGAAAATAAACTTGAAAATTCGAAATTGGGGTTCAAAATGACCAAAATACCCCTGATGACCTTGAAATCAGGGTTTTATGAAAGAATTTTTGTAAATTTTGGAATTTTGAAAATCAAATGAAATAAATCAAACATAATATGATAAAATATGATGATATGCATGAAATTTAGGAGAATTATAAATTGAAATTTCGAAATTTAGGTCAAAATGACCAAAATACCCCTGATAACAAGACTATGGCCTTGAAACCAGGGTTTTCTGAAATAAATTTTGCAAAATTGAAAAATATGAAATGCAAATGAGATTAAAATTAACCCTAATATGATTCTACATGCTTATGTACATGATACAAACCCTAACATGGCGAAAATATCATAAAGTATCGAATTTAACTTGATTTTCGCTTCTGAATTTAAAGATAAACTAACACATGGAGCAAATGAACTTGGAATTAAACCAAATTTGGCATGGACAACTAAAATAACCCTAGAAACATAATGGATCTCTAAAATATAATTTTTTTGTATTTTTAAATATGGAAATTCAAATAAAAAACCTAAATTTTGTGATTTTTGCCTAAAATGTTGATTCTAAAGGGGATTTAGGATATCAAATTTCCATAACAATTTCCCAAATTTCATGGGGTGACAGAGTACAGTAATTCAAGGATTTTTTATTTTTACACTTTCTGGTTTTGACCTATGGTCGGAGCTGTACCACTCCGGCAAGTCGGATCGGAATCCGGCGACTCTAGTAAATGAAGGAAACAGACAGGTTTCGGTAGAAAATTTGGGAAAAATGGCAGAAAGATGGGAAAATGGCTTAAACTGTGGGAAAATGTCCCTGACAAACAGAGTAAGATTTTATTTTTTGACACCATTAGGATTAAGGTTACGGTTTGGAAAAGGCCACACTGTTATCAGAGACCTAAATCTCTGGAATTTCTGGACATTGGAATCTGTTAGACAGAAAGAGAAAATCCGGGAAAAATAATGAAACAGATCCAAAAATTCCTAAATTTTGGGAAATGATATGAAATTATGTTAGGAACAACTTTTATGTTGAAAGTTGTTGCAGACGAACTACAGATTTGGAGGAGTCGGTGCATTAAGATCTGTCTATATCCTGACAAAAGAAAATCGAGATTTTCCCAGGGGTCTGAGAAATCCGATTTTTTACAGAGGTCAAAACTCACTGGAAAAACCTCAAAATTTCCAGATCATCAGTATATTTGATTATGAATACACTGTGATTTTTGGAGGACAATCCGGATCTCCCACGAGGGTGGTGCCGGAGGTTCTTTTCTGCTAAAGCAGAAATTGAAATTTCTGGAGGGTCCAAAATCCAGTTTGGTTTTCGATTTATTTAACAAGGTTCTAAAATCCTAACTGATCCATATTTTTGACATACAATCATAGACAAACAGAGACAGACATAACAAAATTTTTTGAGATTTATCGACAAAAAATTGAGCATAAAATGATGACTAGACTGGACGGCTAAATGGAAAATGTATAAACTAATAGGACATGCATTAATGAAACAAGTGAAATGTATCTAATGAAATCAATTAAAAAAAAAATACCTAAATTATACAATCTATATAAAATCAAAACAAAGGAAAGAGGTGAAATATTTATTTGATATAGCCATTGAAATGAGGGGTTCAATCCATCGGCTAGATGAACCCTCTCATTTACGCATGCTTTGTCATGAAAAGTAAAAAAAAAAAAAAAATAGAAACTTAAGGTTTCCTACCTTCTAACACCATAAAGAAAGCCTTACCTTGCAATAATTTCAACCCCAAATTCCTCATCATTTTCATGAAAGCCATATGTAAGGGTCTCATTTCGACGATCAACCAAGAAACCCAACATGTGGTACTTAATAAGATCAACAAGACATACAATATGTCTTACCTTAAGGGGCAGTTACGGCAATGGAGGAGTGGAACGATGGTTGGCTGCCACAAGTGATGTCACCAGTAAAGATGGTTGGAGCTCTTGGGGAAAACAAAAGGGAATAGAGGAGACTGCACGGTGAAGAAGGCTGGAACAAGGCTGCAGCCGTTTGAAGGTTGAAGGAGGAGGTTGCAGCGTCAAAGAGGCTGCTGTAATAGCTTGCTGCTGTAGCTGTAATGAAAGGCTGTGGATGGCAGCTGCTGGTGGCACTGTTGGGTGCTGTGTAGAAGAGGTGAACTGGCTGGTGGCTGTTGACTGGAGCAGTGAGCGTGGAACCGGTGGAAGAAGCCGTTGGCTGGTGGCTGTTGGCTGGAGCAAGGAGCTTGGAGGTGGGCTGCAGCAAGGATGGTGGCTGGAATGGAGAGCTGGCTGAAGCTAGAGTATTTGAAGAAGATGGCTGAATGTTGCTGCAGCTGCAAAGAGGATGTCGGAGGTTGAAGATGATCTGGAGCTGCTGGGCATGGAGCTTCAAAGAGGTGCTGCTGGCTGCAAGGAAGAAGATGGTTGAACCGTTCTAGTGGTGGCTGCAGCTTTTGTTCGATGGCTGGGCATCCAAAGAGGTGGCTGTAGAGAGGTTGGAAGGCTGCTGTGGCTGTAGCAGCTAAGGAGAGAAGAAGGGAGGTAAAGAGAGAGAATAGGAGAGAGGCGTGAGATGGGAGAGGAGCCGTAAGTGGCTTCCTTTTCTCTTTTCTTTTAACCAAACCCAACTTAGGTCTTTAATCAGCCTCAACTTAGGGTTTTTAGGGGTTAATGAAAAGAGAGGGAAAGAGTGTATGTGAATGGGCTGGAGAAGGGAAAGGAAGGAAGGGAAGGGAAGAAGAAAAGAAAGGGAAGAAGAAGAAAAAGAAAGAAAAGGGAAAAAGAAAGGAAAGAAAGAAAAGGAGGGAAAAAGGAAAAGGGAAAGAAAAAAATGAGAAAATGAAAAGTGGGGCTGGAGGCTTGGGTGACCACCTTGTGGGTCCCACCTCCTCTCTAAAAAAATAAAAATAAAAAAATAAATAAAAATCAATAAAAACAAAAATAAACAAATAAAAAGAAGCATTTTTTTTATATAAAATAGAAAATTAAATGAATGGGCCATCTCAGAGCGGGTCCAAATTCCACATTTGAAATTCATTTTGACGATTAGAGGGGTAAAATAGTCTTTTTAGAAAGTTTCTAGACGAAACGAGCTATTTTTGGCAGTTTTTTAAACGAGCTCGGATTTTGAAGTTCAATACCCCGTTGCGAAGCAAATCCAGAGTAGAATTTAAAAATGTAATTTTGAAAGAAATCCATATTGTTTTTCTCGAGAAAATGCTTCCAACCGAAACGAGCTATTTTTGGCAGTTTTTGAAACAAGCTCGGATTTTGAAGTTCAATACCCCATTGCGAAGCAAATCCAATGTAGAATTTGAAAATTTGATTTTGAAAGAAATCCAGATTATTTTTCTTGTGAGAAAATATTTCCAAATTTTGACTCCCGGGGGTAAAAATGTTAATTTTGGAAACCCAAGGTTTCAAATTGATTTCTAAAAGCTTTTAAAACTCGATCTGGATTGAAATTTATAAAACTGGAGTTCTGGACTTCGAAAATGGAATGAAATGTGATGAAATGTTATGAAATGCTGAGAAATGATATGAAATGATGAGAAATGACATGAAATGCTATGCGAAATGCTAACTCTGAATGAAGAATTTTGGATGTCAGACCCTGATTGACACTTGTATCAGTTCAAAAAGTGTTAAAATTGACAAAATTTGCAAAAAATGGTTGAAGAAATGATTTTCGAGCTCTGCCAAGCTAGAGTGACACTAGAAATTAGGGTTTGAGCTAGATTAAACTGAAATGAACTGGATTGAGCTGGGTTTTAGAGTTTTAGAACTCAAATGAACAGACCAGGCACTGACTCAACTGACCTTTCCGACTGAATTTTCAAGAAAAGCTGTCATTTTTAGAGAAATGGTACGGAATGATCACTAGAGTGAAGTGAATTACGAACCTGAACTGGGTTTGAGCTAGAACAAAGGTCAGTAATACTGATATGAACTAAAATCAAAGCTTGAACACTAGCTCAATTGACTGAACTCTGCTCAATTTCAGCTGAAAGAGCTAAAATGGACTAAAATGGGCTCCTAGACACTTGGAAATGGTTTTGAACTGAAACTGGAGCACTTGAACTCCTGGTGAGCTCAAGTTAGACTCTGGGGAACATGACTGACTGAGAATGACTGACTTAGAGACAATTGGCTTGGATTCAAGTGAGAAATGAGCTCATTTTTGAAGAAATGATCCCATTTTGGCAGGAATGGTCAGAAATGAAAATGGTCTGTTCATTGTGAGCTCAGATGAGCTTGAGATGACTGATATTCTAACTGTCTTGAACTGACCAATGAGCTTGGTTGACTCCGACTGACTGGGGTCCGGGATGACCTAGGGGTAAAATGGTAATTTTCCTAATGAAAATGGGTAAAATGGTGATTTTCTGAAACTGACTCAGGGTTTGACTCCTATACTGACCTGACAGGGTTGGCATTGCCTGAGGAGGATTGTTTGAGAATGAGTGAGGAAAATTTGGGGTGTTTACAACTTCCTCTCTTTTATGGAGAAAGCGTGCGTTTCTTTTATACATTTCAGCGGCATCTCCCCTCTTTGGTAGGAAATCGCCACGCTTAATTCGGGGAAATGGATGCGCACCGTTGTGCGTACTTTACATCCATCAAGGTTGCAAAAACCCTTGGCCATAGCCAGGCCATACGTAATTGACTTAGTTTTTACGTAAAGAGCATTTTGCCAAAAAGCTGAAGCCTTTCCAATAGGGGCTTCATTCGTCAAGCAGAATCTTGAACGAGGAGCGGTCAAGGAATCGCATGGGCGATTTGGAGTTGATCTCCATTTGAACGCTCATTTATGCGCTATATATATAGTATAAGCAGAAGCCTGTGCTTTATACAGCGGCGGCGTAAAGAAATGCATATACTATTGTTCAGGGTGTGTAACTGAACGAAATATTCTACATATATAACAAAGCAGAAGCCTTGGCATCGTTCGACGCGACGGCGTAAGTAAATACATTGCAGAAAGCAGGAGCCTTGGCATCGTTCGACGCGATGGCGTAAGTAAATGCATAATCAGAAGTGCAGTAATCGGAAGTGCAGAAAACAGGGAGCCTTGGCATCATACGACGCGACGACAAAGGTAAATTACATAGCCTGTGCGATATAAGACGCGTCGACAGAATCAACAGATATACACCTAGATCCGTATCCAACGATAGTTACGAGGCGAGCGGGTGAACACCGAAGTGTTCTGAAGGGCTCAACCAAGAACTAGGGCGAGATACCATTTTAAAAGCGCATATACTGCTTGTTTGAACATAGATATATCCGACGATAGTTACGAGACGAGCGGGTGAACACCGAAGTGTCCAAAAAGGGCTCAATCAAGAACTAAAGCAAGATATTACTTCAGAAAGTATATTCTATATACAAACAATCAAATACTTGAGAGAGATGGATCAACGAAGTGAACTTACTTCAAATCGTGGAAGAAACAGCTCCGAGTTGCTCCTTTGACTTTGAGCCTTCCTTCGAGAGGTTAGACTAAGTCAGATGAAGCTGACTTAGTTGAGAAAGAGGTAGAGCAGGTCAAGCTACTCAACCTAAGTGGTTTGAACCAAACAGGGTTCGATCCAAGTCAACTGGGTTCAGCAGGTTCGAACTCAGCTCACGTAGGCTAAGTCTGGGTTCAGAAATCCAAACCGGAGTCTGGACCAAAAAGGACTTTGACTTTGACTTTAAACCCAACTAGGTTCAAGTCAAGTCAACTGGGTTTGGACCAGGTCAAGTGGGTTCAGACCCAGGTCAGGTGGGTTAGGACCAGGTCAGGCAGGCTCAGGCTAAGTCAGGCAGGCTCAGACCAGGTCAGGTGGGCTCAGGTGGGCTAGGCTAGGTAGGGGAGGTTTAGGAGAGAGAGAGAAGGCAAGAGAGAGAGGGGGGGTCGATTTTTATGAGAAGAGAGAGAGTGAGGAGGGCTATTTATAGCCCAAGCCCACCTCCTCTTGGGTTTTTCCATGCCCCTTCTACCCCCTTGGCTTCTTTTTAATTCCAAGAGGTTCCTTGGTGTGGGGCCCACCTAGATATTTCCATGGGATAATTTGTGGGTCCCACCAGATATTTTCTGAGGAATATTTCTGTGTGTCCCACCAATATTTTTGTGGGTCCCGCAAGAATTTCGGGTTTTCGGCGATTTTTTTCCGAAAAATTCTAATTACGCCATTCCCTTCGTATTGACGTAACTAAGAAAGTTGGCTCGCATGAATCCTTTGATTTCATTCAGGTAGGAAGTTATGGCTTCCAGAGTGTTTGAGCATATATTCGCGATTCGACGAATATCCCTAGTATAACTGGCTCGCAGGAATTGATTCGTTTCGCATTCTGAGGAAAAATGCTATTTTTACCGGTAAATGCCTCATGAATTTTATTCAGATATTTTCTGAAAAATTGCGGGTCTTACAACAAGAGAGAGCAAGGACTTCAGTTTATCTCAACCTAATATTCTTCACAAAAATTGTTGTCATATTGCCGCAATATTTTGGGAGGTGATCATAACAAACCCATTGTCTAAACAGATGATAGATTCATCGGCAAAAGGCATTGACTTATAGTCAGACTAATATCTCCCCTAACACTAACACAGCCCATCAAATACTTACTTGAATCTGTTGCAGAACAACGAATGTAATGCCAGGTGTTCCTTGGACCCACTGAACTAGAACATTTCAGGTGGATGCGATGCGAATCTTATGGAGAGGTTGTGCCATAAGCCTTTCTCTTTTTTTTTTTTTAGCAACCAACAGACTCGGCTACAGCTTTTGAAGATGTAATCACTTACTTCGTACCTGCATCCAGAGGAATCAGAAACGAAACAAACAACAAAAAAAAAAAGGGAAATACAAAACAAACAATCAAAAGAACTGTGGTGATTTTTTTTTATGATGGGTCGTGGCTGAGTCCTCATTATGATAACACACGACCTCAGCGAGGAAACATTTGCTCCTCTCCCAACTATCAGATAGATCTTCCAGCCAGTTTGATTAATTTCATCAGGCATCTGCGATTAATTACCCCTTTGAAGGCAGGTAATCGATGTCATCCATCTGACTACTACTCACAACACCTAGGTGTTTTAGTTCAAGCTCGACACCAGCGCCAGCCCCAGAAATCTAATAACCAGGATGGTGCGATTTAATCAAGGAAAGGTGGGATCCATGGACAGTATATCATAAATCATATGTCAAAACATGTGGGATTTTAGCTCAAGACAAGCGTTATCATCATCTGTAGACAAAGCATACACCCCTGCGATTCAGCTTGCAACCGTCAGTTACTAAGTTAACGATTTCAGCTTATCTGATGCAACGTGGATCTAAGCCTGTATGATCACAAGGAATCACAATAACAAAATGTTGAGACTGAAGCATTACAAAAAAAACTAAAGCAAAAATAGGGGTAAAATGTTGAACGAGACCAGACTGGATCATATAGATGGACATGCGGAACATGATTCTAGATCCCAGCCGCAACGAGATCATTCAGAACCACTGAGGCAGAATGCAGAGATTATTAACAAATGACTATGTTCAACATAAATGAGAAATGGAATAAGGTGGAATAAAATGGTCATCCGATTGAAATGACATAATAACAAGGAAATCCAACAAAATCAATCGATGACATGGATTAGATGCTAAAGGTTGGTAAATAATCATGAATACAATGCAAAGAATAATCAGGAAAAGAATAGAGCTAAAAGATCAACCAAATATACATATTAAAGTAAGTAAAAGGAAAATCTGATATAAACAGGAAATCAACTCGTAACATGCCATCCAACGATCCAGAACAAAATGCAAAGCTTAAGGAATTAGGATTTAGAGTCGCGAAAATCAATTATACATTATGGAACATTCCTGCTATATTGATCCTGGATGTAGATTCCTCAACAAAATATAATGAAACAGGGGTCCTATTTATACGAAGAAAATGAGAAAACACCAGGGAACATAGCTTTTATGCAGGTTTGAAGCTAGGAAGCTTGCAGACCTGTGGTTTAACCAGATGATAATGAGGATTTAATCAAAAGAGAATGACCCGATGCTTGAAATCATAATGCCAATAGGAATCAAAACAAAACAACTTATATATGAAGAGAAAAATTAAACGGAACACCCAAGATCCTCAAAAAAAGAAAACTAATCCGAAAGTAAAGTCGGGAATTAGTGAGAGGATCGTATTGAGATCCCAACAAACCATGAGGGTCTATTGAATTTGGCAACCGTAAACCAAAAAAAAGGCGAAATAGCAGAACAACAAAAGGAGAAATAGAAAGAAAAAAATTTGTTGGAATTGGGACTTCCATTTGCTGTTGCGCGAGATGGTTTGAAGTTGCAATAAGCAATCCAATACCACCCAAGGTGCGTGAATAGAGATTTGATATAGGAGAAAAGAGAGATTCGGAGAAAATAGAGAGGAAAGGGGATGGGCTTATTGGATTATGCAGAGAACCTGAATGAGGGAGCCAAACTCTTCCCTTCCACTGTAGATGCCTTTTGTCTCTTGCTGCAGGGATTCTTCGTTGCTGAGATTCCACTGAGGAGGGTCGGAAGATGGAAGGATCTCTTCTGGTTGTTGGGTGGCCTTCCGAATCCGAAATGAAGAAAAGGAAGATTGGATAAAGGGGAACAATGGACGAAAATCCGTCCCTGATGGATGGTGGATTCCTCCTTTTAAAGAAGAAGGGGAAAACTCTAGAAGAGCTTCCGTTAGAGATGAAGGGCAGGTGAAGATGGTTGCCATGGATCAATGGTCACAGATGGGGGCTGGGGTTCCGTTGGCGATGAAGGGTTTAGGGAGGAGGAGATGGAGATGGCGGTTTAGAGGATCAGAGGGTTGATGGAGGCCATGGGGAAGGTTCTGGAGGATTCAGGGGTAGCTGCTTGCGGCTGAGAAGGAGGATGCTCGAGAGAGAGGTTTTTCCGAACCCTAAAAAAAAAAATTTGTAAAAAGGGGCTTTTGCAAAAAGACGGTTCCCTGCGAAAAAGTTTTCAAAATGATGGTCTTTTCAAAAGTTTTTGCAAAAGAATGGTTTTAGTTAAAAGACCGTTTTCAAAAAGAGTTTTTTTTTTCAAAAATCCCGATTTTGTTTCTTTTTTATATTTTCATTTTTTTTGTTCTTTTCTTTACTATATATATATATATATTTGATATTTTCAAAAATAAAATTCCAAAACTAAGAGATTTAAACTAATTTTACAAAATTTCAAAATATTTATATAAAAAAAAAGATTCTTTTCTGAAAAATCAATGTTATTTTGAGAAAATTTCTTCAGAAAATGGTTTTGGACCCAAGTTTTGAGAAAATATTCGAGTTTTAAACCTCGATTTGAGAACTATAACACGATGGATCCAAACGGATGCCGGACGAAGTGTCTGAGCTTTTAAAAAGTTATTTTTGATAATTTTGAGAATTTGATTTAAAATTGGATAATGAAGCTCAGATTTGGATTTTGATGTAGATCCGGATCCGAAATTGAGTCAGATATGTAAAATGAATTTAATTTCAACAAAATTTGAGAAACAAAATGGAATTTAGATTTAAAACTGACTCAATTACCCAGAAAATGGGGGCAAAGGGAAAAACGGGGATATTTACAACATTTTGAAAAATTTGGGGTGTTCACAAGAGGGTAGCAGCCAGGTGGTATGCAGACCACATTAACCCTATCGAACTACGAGAGTTCGATAAAGTTGTTAACTTGTTCATTGAGCGCTTCATGTTCAATGTTGAAGCCTCACCAACCCTCAATCATCTGTACAAACTGAAACAAAATGAGAATGAAAAAGCCAGCGAATTCAACCACAGGTGGAGAAGCACCTGTAACAGAATGAAGGTTCCTATCCCTGAGGAACACGCCCTGCAGATCATTTTGAATAACTTTGCCCAGCCTCTGAGGAACCTCATTTCTACTTCGTCGGCCAAATCATTCATCAAACTAATCGAAAGAGCTGAATGGCTCAAGACCGGCCTGGACAATGGTCTTTACGAAGGATATCCTTTTGTCAGAGGGAATCCTGATCAGAAGAAGAAGGCACACGTCGCCTACTCTGCAGAATTTTCGAATCAGGGCAGCGGCAGTTCTGGCAACAAGAAGGGCAAGAAAAATCGTAACAAGAACTCAGGGCACTCCAGGGCCAAAAGGACAAACTCTGCAGCTCAGAAGGGGAAGTTTGTCAAGCCACAGCCTGTTCAGTCAGCGCCTCAGCCAGAAGCAAAACAGTTAGAAAAGCTGAAACACGAGGGTTGGAGTTATGACCGAGAGTTCACAGCTCTGGAACAGTCCCGCGAAGACATCTTGGAATATATGATGTCAAAAGGAATGATTAAACTCCCCAAGGTAGCAGATTCTCCCGTTGCTATGGGAAAATGGACTGATAAGTTCTGCAAGTTCCACCGGACTGTCGGACATGACACAGAGCACTGTTTTGTCCTAAAGAACATCATCCAGGATTACATTGACAAGAACTTGTTAATCGAGGATGAAGAAGAACAACCAGAAATCTTGTCCAAACCATTTCCCAATCATTCAGCTTCGGTCATTACAGAGCAGACATTTTCTCTTCAGGGCAGTATCCAGCCATGTTCTAGTCAGGACATTCAGGATCAGCATCAGGTCCTGGTCCTTCATCAAGCACAGTCTTCCGCCAAGAGGGTAGATATTACTGCATTTTCCAGCAACAAGAAGCCAGCAAAAGCAGCGGCAGCAATTGCCAAGATAGTTCCCAAGATTCCGAAGCGCTTCATCAAGGCAGCTTCGAAGAAGGATGAAACTTTAGGGTCAGTTCAGAAGCCAATCACTGCTTTATCCAACATTTCTATCCTGGATCTGACCCACGCTTCGCCCGAGCACCAGCAAGTGTTAGAAGACCTGCTCAGAAAGATCAAGGTCAAGCCTAGCACAACGCCACAGGATATGGCTCAGATTGTCAATCAAGCAATGACAAATGCGCCAATCACATTTTCGGATAAGGATCTGCCAAAACCTCATTCATTCCACAACAACGCTCTCTACATAGTGGTGTGAATCAGGGGCATGATAGTCTCTCATGTGCTAGTGGACGGAGGCAGCAACTTAAATATCTGTCCAGAAATGACGGCCAAGGCTTTGGGATTGAAAGAAGAGGAATATACCCCAGATCCGATAACGATCTACGGTTTTGACAACCATGAGCAGATAGCAAAGGGCAAGGTATTTCTCAAAATTTTCATCAATTATTCGGTACACACTGTCCTCTTTCATGTGGTCAACGTGCTGCCCACATACAACTTGTTGCTTGGATGCACTTGGATCCACAACGCCAATGTTGTTCCATCAAGCTTGCATCAATGTATCAAGTGGTCGAAGGGAGGCATGATCACTACGGTCCTAGGAGAGGATCCATAAGAGCGACTCCTGCAGCCAATGATTCCCCGTCCTACTTTCACTACCAACATCCCGAGCATCCGGGAAATCGATGAAATCAATTTAAGTGAAAGCTTGGACATGTTAAAGCTGAAAGAAGTCCAGCCGACAGAGAACGTTACAGCAGTGGTTCAATGGCAGGGACCTCACTTCTTCAAACTAGGTGGGCACCTCGACTGTACTTCCTTCCAGAATCACCCTCTTTTCCCTTAGTTCTCAAAAGCTAAGAGAGGGTTTGATCTTCTGATGAAGCATGGTTATCAGCCCTTCAGGGGCTTGGGCAGAAATGAAGATGGCATTCTGGAGCCGATTGTCCCCACTTGGCATATTGAAGGTACAGGCTTAGGTTTCACGGGTCAATCATCCGGCAGGAAGACCACCTTCATCAAAAGAGCCCAGTGAAGAAGACAATGCCAGTGTTTTCTGTTTTTCTTTCCCTTTTGAGTCATCTTGTAAGGGGCAAAAGATCCGCCCCGGTTTTCTTTCTTTCCTTCAATGGTCTGTAAATATCAGACTTAAATCAATGAAATTTTGATTCCTATTTCTCATCTTGGTGTACACAAATTCTTGCTTATATCTCTTTTCCATAATTGTCATTCTTTGTTTTCTTACAAAAAGGCTATTTTCAAAAACCTTTTATCCTTTTCTCAAAAACCTTCTTTACGCTTTCAGGATTGCCGGGATCATGGCTCCTAAATCGCTCAAAAAGCTCATCATCAATACCAATTTTTATCAAAATAAATCCAAACCGGTCAGAATCTGCAAGGCAAAGGCAGGGGCTGAAGTCAGCAGAATGACAGAGCAAATCGAAGGGTTGGCAGAATTCGACTCGACGATTCAAGATTTTCCAGAATTTGCCAGTATTCAGAAGCAGGATGAACCATCACCATTGGTTCAATATCCAACAGAGGATGTCAACATCGGTTCGGAAGATGATCCGAAAATCCTCAAGATCGGTTCCAGCTTGAATTCGAATGAGAAGGAAAGGCTCATCTATTTCCTCAAACAGCATCGGGAAGTCTTCGCTTGGACTTATAAGGATATGCCAGGTTTAGACCCCAAGTTAGTCGAGCATCGCCTTGTGTTGAAGCCAGATTGCAAACCAATCAAGCAGAAATTGAGAAAGATGGATCCTCAAGTGGCACCGCAAGTTAAAGAAGGACTTGAAGAATTGTTAAAAGCGGGATTCATTTGGACCATTGAATATCCAGACTGGTTGGGGAACATCGTGGCGGTTTCCAAAAAGAATGGCAAAGTCCGGATGTGTATTGATTTCAGAGATCTGAACAAAGCAACCCCGAAAGATGATTATCCACTTCCCAACATCGATCTCCTGATCGATAGCACGGCAGGCCATGCCATGTTTTCCTTTATGGACGGATATTCAGGCTATAATCAGATCAAATTGGCCACTCAGGACCAATCCAAAACTTCTTTTACCACACCTTGGGGTACATTTTGTTATACAGTCATGCCGTTTGGGCTCAAGAATGCTGGGGCAACCTATCAGAGGGCCATGGCAGTTATCTTTCATGACCAGATGCACAAGAACATGGATGCCTATGTGGATGACATCCTGGTCAAATCCAAAGAAGGAGAAGACCATCTCGACGCTCTCGGCCAAGTCTTTGAAAGACTTAGTCTCTACAAGTTGAGACTCAATCCACAGAAATGCGTCTTCGGAGTGGAGTCAGGCAAACTGTTTGGCTATATGATCAGCAAGAAAGGCATAGAAGTGGATCCTGCCATAGCAAAGGCGATCATCGATATGCCGCCTCCCACTAATCTTAAAGAACTGCGAAGCCTTCAGAGTCGCATTCAGTCTATTCGACGTTTTATCTCAAATTTGGCTATGAGATGCGAGCCCTTCAATCACTTGCTAAGAAAAGAAGTGAAGTTTGAGTGGGGATCAGAGTGTCAGCTCTCATTCGAGCGCATCAAGCAGTATCTCATCAATCCGCCTGTTCTGAAGCCACCAGAACTTGGAAAGCCACTCCTTTTATATATTTCCGTCAACCATAATGCTTGTGGCGGATTTCTTGCGCAATATGAGGAAGGCAGTCGGATAGAACACGCCATCTACTACATCAGCAAGACCTTCATTGATTATGAGAAAAGATACTCTCAGATGGAGAAGACATGTCTAGCCTTAGTATGGATGTGTCAGAAGTTAAGACATTATTTGATGGCCTCAGAGATCAAAATTCTGTCAAGACTTAACCCTCTCAAGTACATCCTTGAACAACCTTTCCTCATTGGACGGATTGTAAAATGGCAAGTCCTCCTGATGCAGTACGATTTGGAATATGTTTCTCAGAAGTCAGTCAAGGGTCAGTCCATCGCAGATCAGTTGGCAGATTTCCCGTTGACAGAAGAGATCAAAGCAGAAGATGATTTCCCTGACGATCGTATTTGTAGTATTCAGAAATCCCCAATTTGGACTCTATTCTTTGATGGAGCTAGAAATATGTCTGGTATAGGAATTGGGATCTTGCTAATCACTCCTGAAAAGGAGATGCTCCTTTATTCCCTCAAACTCGACTTCCAGTGTACTCATAATATGGCCGAGTATGAAGCTCTAATATAAGGCCTCAAGATTTTGCAAGACTTTGATGTCAAGAGAGTACATGCCTTTAGTGACTCATTGCTTGTTATAAGTCAAGTTAATGCTGAATGGCAAGTCAAGGATTCAAAGTTAATCCCTTATCAAAAGATTGCCTTAGCCCTTATAGGCAACTTTGAAGAATTTCAGCTTAATCATGTGTGAACACCCCAAAATTTTCAAAAGATTTTATAAAAATGACCCTTTTGCCCCTAAACCCATTTTCTAAGAAAATCAAGTCATTTCTTTAGATTTTCTGAATTAAAATTCGTATTGATATATTCAAAATCAACTCCGGATCCGAATCCAGTACTTTAAATCCATATTTTCTCAAAATCCGGATCAAAAACCCATTTCTGAAGAAATTTTCTCAAAATAGCTTTAAAATTCTCAGAAAAATTTCCTTTTGTAAATATTTTTACAAAAACACAAAAAAATTAGTTTTAATCTTTGATTTCTCGTAAAGCTTTAGGACTTTATTCTAAAAGTACAAAAAAATAGAAAAATGACATAAAAACCAAAAAAAAAAATTGAGAAAAAGTTACAAGAAAAACGAAGGATTTCCAAGCTTCTTGAAGCCCTTTTGCCAAAAACCTCATTTCTTAACCATTTTTTTAAAAAAAAAAATCCTAAAAAGGGGTCCTCTTTCTGGAAAACTTAAAACTATGTAACGACCCCTCTCCCGCACGCTCTTCCCTTCCCTCACCACCGTCCTATTGGCAACAAACCCATCTTCTCCACACCGTCGATCTTCAACCAATTCTTCTTCCCGAACCCTCTGTTTCCCTTTAAGAATGAGCCTCCATCGTTTCTGGAGGGCATCCCATGGTTTTCATTAAGATCAGATATCCACTTCATCTTAAGGAACATCGATCTTCCTTTTTTTTGGCGTCGTGATTTTCTGCCTCTCCTTCTTCAATGCTACCTTCAGAATATACATCCGACGACTGAAACTCGCCCTTCCTCCCTTGAAGCTTCCCCTACAAAAGTAGAAGAAGAATCCCCTTACAAAAGCAGCAAGACCTTCAAATCTAGCGACACCAGCAAATCGAAGGATCGGGTTGATTTCCTCTGTCGGAAGCTTTCTGCGAAGCCAAACATCCACCAATTCCCATAATCGGACTGGACTTTTGGAGGATCGATCATCTCAGCCATCATTGATCCAGCGCCCATTATCGAGCACTGCCTGAATCCCTCTTTTGCGCTCTCCAGGAAAAACCGCAACTCTCTCTCTGACTTTTGAGCCCCGGCCAACAAGGAAGGGATCGATTTCATATCGCGGCTACATACCGGTGGCGTTACTCTCTCCTTAATCGCAGCTCCCACGAACCAGGTAATAATCACCTCCTTCTCCCTTTTTGAAATTGGTTTCTTCTCTGTTTTAGTTCCTGTTAACGCATCCTGGATGGTCTTAAATTGCCTCTAGCAATTTTAATACCTCCTTGTGCAACAATAATGGAATGAACAATTCCAACAATAGTCTCCAGTTTATCGCTTGCAATTTGTTATGATACTTCTCGTATTTTCTTCATTGTTGTGCTCTGGGCTGTGACACACCATCATTTCCTTCCCTTCATCCATGCAACTCTACCCACCTACTTAAATCTCATTTTACATCTCAGAATCTCCAGCAACGACACCCGATCTGATCCAGTATCAGATCGAGTCCGTTCTGCAGAAGATTTTAATCGATCTCATGCTTTTTTTTTTTCTGACTTTAAAAAAAAAATCCTTTTATATCAGTTTCTCTAGTTACATTTGATCATTACCCATTTATGCATCTTTCAATCATGTATGGCTACCTATGGCCTAATATCCCCCCCCCCTTTTTTTTTTGTTATTGCCACCTCGTATTGTATATTCATCCTCTATTTCTCATGTTTTAGTGGTTATAATTCTGTATATCTGTAGTTTATGTCAAAGGTTATTGCCTATCATGATTTCGCTCTCATCTATGTTTCATACTTGTATCCCATTTTGCTATACGATGGTGTATTCTGCAATTCATTCACATATATCCTGTAGAATAACTTGATTTTCTGTTTATGCCTATATCTATCTCATCTCCCTTAAATCGGTATCGGATGTTTCTTGGTCGAATACCTGCTGAATGATAATGTCCTGTCCCGAGCATCCTACTGGATTAATCTCAGCATGGCAACTACAACTTTTTTTTTTCTTTTTTTATTTTTATTATTCTCTTGTCCATATAATTGATTTAATTCATACTTAATGCAATCTTATGATATGTCATGCATTTCTATTTCACTCGGCTCATCCTTGGTGATTCAATTATTTCAATAATGTTGTAGAAATGATAGCAGTATTGACATCCTCAATGTCGGGGCCATTGTCGCTCCATTGCTGTTAGTTGACACGATTACCATCTTGGTGATCCTACATTCATAAAGATGTCTTGCTAATTGTGGTGATTTACCTTTAGTACTATAAAAACCTTCACAATCTGCAGTTGGAATAGACATGGCGGCCTCCTAATCCTTCGTAAGGCCTTGTGTGTGTATGTTAATGGGTGATGTTTATGCATCCATAAAAGGAGCAGGGACATCCAAAAGCAGATCCCAGGTTCGATGATGGAAAGTTTGATTGTACTTTCATGGACTCGGGAAGTCCTATTTTCATAAGTTCGATTATGCCATACCCTACGAATTTTGCAACATCTCTTAGATCCTCAGATGATAGAATTCAAAGAACTCCTAAGGAGAATCCAGGAAGGTTCAAGTCGTCAGTCTTCAATTAGTGACTTGGTCATTATTGCAAAAGCCAAATTTCTATCTAGCTTAGTATTGGCATTGGCTCCAGTGTAGTCACCAGTGCACTCTATGCTTACAATAGCTTATAGGCCTTTTTGCTCCCACCTTCAACTATTGTTTACACCTTCTTCCACCTCCACCTTCAGCACCAACAATTATCTGAGAAACCCAAGTCCCTTAGGGCTCTGACGAAGTTGACATCCAAATCCAATGTTTCTGTTCCTATTGGCTCACCTGAAGAAATTTCATTGGCATAAATTCTATCTTGGCCCCATTGTCTAGACGTCATTATGTTCCCCATTCCACTGTGGCATATCACCACTGATCCCTCTGAATCCTCTCAGCATCTCATTTCTCTCTCACTATTTCATCCCCTTAATACTTTATCATTTCACTTCACTTAAGTTTCATGGTATCTCTTTCTTCTTCACGTTCAGCAAATTTTTTTTTTTTTTTTACATACACCTGTGCTTCCTGTAATTTGGGCCATGCATCAATAGCTACCTGTAACGCCCCGGATTTCCAAAACAAAGCTAAGTTAAAATTTTCATGAATTTCTTTTTTTTTTCTTTGCAGCGGAACTTAGAAAAGCTTTTAGCAGCGGAATAAGACGATAATGAGTCGTCGGTTTTAGAAAGCTCCGAGCACGTTGCAGGTATGTGGCCAAGCAACTCATTGACCACCAAAGTGTTCCATTTTATCGAAAACCACATGTTTATTACAACACTACTGCTTAGAAAAGTAGTATAGGTTCAATAAAAGGAAGCAGTACAAAATCTGTCTAGAGAAACCCTGGAACTCGATGCCGCCTTGCTCCGCATATCGTCACGCAGGTCCAACACCTGAAATCCCCATAAAACGGGGTCAGAGCCACTAATGGTCTGGTAAGCATGCAGTCATACATCCATTCAACTCAAATACAATAATGACCACTCAGGGTCGCAATGCGCAATAACGACGCTCAAGCCTCCAAGACTTAGCGTATTTCGCAAGAGCCTCCTCAGGGCTATGAGTTGAGCATCCGCTCAAGTCCTCATGACTTAGAGCAAGCCTTTTCAGGGCTGGGATTTGAATAGCCGCTTAAGTCTCCATGACTTAGCCATGACCTCTACCGGGTCTCAAAGTGATGTCTAGCTCAAGTCTTCATACTTAGCACATCCGTATCCCACGCATCTAAGGACAACTCTTCGAGCTTCGCTTAGTCGTGCGGATACAACACGGGTCTTTGCCCAGTCGGTCCAGTAGTATACCGAACATGACACCTTCACTAAGGTTATGCAGGACTGACTCAACACGTCATCCACTCATACATCCAAAGCATCGCTGAACCTAAGCTAATGCATTGTTTCGATAATTAACCGCTCCCGCCTTTGGTACGCAGGTAGAGCTATTGTCCGGGCATCAACGCGACGTTCTGGGGGTTGATTATTCTATGTATTTTAGATACCCCAGAGGCCTGTTGACCCTATCCATAGTAGGGCAGTGTGTTTCAACTGGGAGAATCCTACTAGGCCCATATTCGGATGCATCCTCTACTTGCAGTAGTTGGGTTCAATCCTTAGATCTTAAGGATAACCACGACCCCAAAACCCATGAGTGACTGAGGCCATCGTGGACTCTATCAGGTCCAAAGTAAAATACATGTCACTCAAGGCTGTACCATCACTGTCATTCCACAGTGAGCATAATTCCTGAAGGGGTCTGCCAGTCTTACAATTACTTGGACAGAATCTGCATGCCATTTAGGCAGCCCGTGCTTTCAGCACTACGGGAGTATGTACCCGACCCCATTCAGTCTTCCCCAACACAGTCATTACTGAGGGGGTACCCCTAACACGATCTTCAATCGCGGGGTATGTGCGACCTTAAGTCTTATTCATATGCATGCAGAACACCGCTCTTTGGCACTTCGGCCACCACGAGCATCACACCTCTTTGGGTGGAAACAACACACTCTGGCTCTTCGGCCCTTACGAGTCTGGTTGTGTAACCGTTCTCAATGAGCATGCATATGACTCGATCTAAATAGATCGGCTACTCGGCGTATTTTTACGCAACGAGTCCAAACCTAGCCAAGGCGCAACCTCTACTCCGGCTCAGCGGCCCTTACGAGCAAGGTGCCCTTGCAGGCACAAGGATACGAGCCGATCTGTCATCGTTCCATCAACGGACATCATTATGCCGTTCCATTGGTTCCGGCAGCTCTTCTGCCGACCATTTTGTCAGCACCTCCCCTGCTCTACCGGCAGTGGTGCGACGAACCCTTCTACGTTGTAGAGGGCAAACCATGAACTGGGTAGCACTCTGCTATATGTCAGAGTATCCTGCTACGTTCTTTCTGAGCTATTCTTAGCTTCTTTAGAAATTTCAGCAGCACTTCCTCTCTTTTACGGAGAAAGCGTGCGTTTCTTTTATCCATTTCAGCGCCATCTCCCCTCTTTGGTAGGAAATCGCCACGCTTAATTCGGGAAATGGATGCGCACCGTTGTGCGTACTTTGCATCCATCAAGGTTGCAGGAACCCTGGGCCATAGCCAGGCCATACGTAATTAACTTAGTCTTTACGTAAAGAGCATTTTGCCAAAAAGCGAAGCCTTTCCAATAGGGGCTTCATTCGTCAAGCAGAATCTTGAACGAGGAGCGGTCAAGGAATCGCATGGGCGATTTGGAGTTGATCTCCATTTGAACGCTCATTTATGCGCTATATATGTAGTATAAGCAGAAGCCTGTGCTTTATACAGCGGCGGCGTAAAGAAATGCATATACTATTGTTCAGGGTGTGTAACTGAACGAAATATTCTACATATATAACAAAGCAGAAGCCTTGGCATCGTTCGACGCGACGGCGTAAGTAAATACAGTGCAAAAAGCAGGAGCCTTGGCATCGTTCGACGCGACGGCGTAAGTAAATGCATAATCGGAAGTGCAGTAATCGGAAGTACAGAAAACAGGGAGCCTTGGCATCATACGACGCGACGGCAAAGGTAAATTACATAGCCTGTGCGATATAAGACGCGTCGGCAGAATCAGTAGATATACACCTAGATCCGCATCCAACGATAGTTACGAGGCGAGCGGGTGAACACCGAAGTGTCTTAAAGGGCTCAACCAAGAACTAAAGCGAGATACCATTTTGAAGAACGCATATACTGCGTGTTTGAACATAGATATATCCGACGATAGTTACGAGACGAGCGGGTGAACACCGAAGTGTCCAAAAAGGGCTCAATCAAGAACTAAAGCAAGATACTACTTCAGAAAGTATATTCTATATACAAACAGTCAAATACTTGAGAGAGATGGATCAACGAAGCGAACTTACTTCAAATCGTGGAAGAAACGGCTCTGGGTTGCTTCTTTGGCTTCGAGCCTTCCTTCGAGAGGTCAGACTAAGTCAGATGAAGCTGACTTAGTTGAGAAAGAGGTAGAGTAGGTCAAGCTACTCAACCTAAGTGGTTTGAACCAAACAGGGTTCGATCCAAGTCAACTGGGTTCAGCAGGTTCGAACTCAGCTCAAGTAGGCTAAGTCTGGGTTCAGAAATCCAAACCGGAATCTGGACCAAAAAGGACTTTGACTTTGACTTTAAACCCAACTAGGTTCAAGTCAAGTCAACTGGGTTTTGACCAGGTCAAGTGGGTTCAGACCCAGGTCAGGTGGGTTAGGACCAGGTCAGGCAGGCTCAGGCTAAGTCAGGCAGGCTCAGACCAGGTCAGGTGGGCTAGGCTAGGTAGGGGAGGTTTAGGAGAGAGAGAGAAGGCAAGAGAGAGAGGGGGGGTCGATTTTATGAGAAGAGAGAGAGTGGGGAGGGCTATTTATAGCCCAAGCCCACCTCCTCTTGGATTTTCTCATGCCCCTTTTACCCCTGAGCTATATTTTAATTCCTGGAGGTTTCTTTTGAGGTGGGGCCCACAAGATATTTCCATAGGATATTTTGTGGGTCCCACAAGATATTTTTTGAGGAATATTTCTGTGGGTCCCACCAATATTTCCGTGGGTCCCGCAAGAATTTCGGGTTTCCGGCGATTTTTTCCGAAAAATTCTGAGTACGCCATTTTCTTCGTATTGACGTAACTAAGAAAGTTGGCTCGTACGAATCTATTGATTTCGTTTAGTTAGGAAGTTATGGCTTCCAGAGCGTTTGAGCATATATTCGCAATTCGACGAATATCCTAAGTATAACTGGCTCGTACAAATCGATCTGATTCGTATTTCGGGTTCAGATGCTATTTTTACTTGAAAATGCCTCGTGAATTTCTTCAGAAAGATACTGAAAAATTATGGGTCTTACATCATTACCCCCTTAAAGGAATTTCGTCCGCGAAATTCAGTTAAGAGTACTAAGTGCGTAACTCGGGATATTTCTCCCATATGTTAGATTCATAATGTTATTCACTTAGTTCAACATCATATTTATTTCAATCATAACCTCATATCATGATTCTCGATCAATTGAGGTATGCTTCTCATATCTGAGTTCAAATTATGCTACAACCACGATAGTTTTGTTGAATCAATGTTCTTCCAACCGGCTATCAATATAGCCATCCTGTGTAACTATTTTGTACACACAGATCATTCTTCTAGAGATTAACCATATTGGAATAAGTCCCCTGTCAGACTACCTGGTATTGGAAACGTACCTCCTCACAGGTTCGCCTTCGTCAGACTTACCTGATATTGGATCAGTACACCCTCACAGAATCATACTAGCCAAGCTACTGGTTTTGGAACATATACACTCGCACGGAGCTGTATACCCTCACAGGCTCACTCTGGCTAGACGATCTGATCTTGAATATGTAAAACCTCACAGGACTCGCTTCTTGGGAACAATTCCTCGATAGTTTATTTTATTAAGTAACTTTTAACGTTCTAATTACGCAAACTTAATTTCTCAATCATGTGGTCTATAGCCATAAATGTTGGGCATAAGCACTTAAGATTTAATTTTAACAAATCCAATATTACTTTAGAGAGCAAGGATACATATTGATCCAGATGACCGTACACAAGGTCGTAAACCACTTGTCTCAAGCATTCATTGGATCTTGTCTTTCAATCGCTTTTTACCCATTACAACTCTATCTATCAAGGTATCCAGATTCCTTGATATGGTCATCATCCGTGAGTTGTTCGGCTGTCACCGCATAGACATGACCTGCCACAGGTTTCTGCTCTGCCCCAGGTAATGGCAGACGTTGTTGTTGAGAGGGTCCTCCATATCCCATATTTCTTCGTTGAAGATCTGAGGCCTTCTTGCGACATTCTGTTACACGATGCCCTGGTTTGCCGCAATACAGGCAACCCCCTGTATCGCGAGGACAAACCCCTCCGGGATGATCTGAGCTACACCTCGTGCATCGAAAATTAGACTGTCGGTAGGGCTGATTGGCTTCTACCATCTGTAATGGCCGCTCGGCCGGTGGAGTAAAGTTGTTCTCCTGAAAATCCCTCTTATAAAAAGTTGGTCGTGATTCTTGGCCACCGGGAAACGTCCTCTTGTTGTTCCCATTACTTGCTACCGGTCGCTTTACTACGACCCCTTTGCATCGCTCCCAGTCTGCACTAATCTTTGAAGCTGCTGCCACAGCGGCTTGAAATGTTTGGGGCATGCTAGTTATGACTCGAGATCGTAGCCCTTCCCGAAATCCATTGATATATTTATCGGCCCTCTCTTGGTCAGTATCGAATAACCGAGAGCAGTACCGCTCAAGGTTCTGAAACTTGGTAGTATAGTCGATAAGACTCATACCACCCTGCTCTAGTTCCAGAAACTCCATCTTTTTCTTATTTCTGGAGTGTATCGGAAAGTAGTTATCCAAAAATTCCCTCCGAAAATCATTCCAAGGGATGACTTCGTGAAGTGAGAACTGGATAATCCTAGTGGTATCCCACCACTTTCGTGCATTATCCTTCAGCCTATATGTGCCGAAGTTAGTCTTTCTATCCTCTGGTACTCCCAATACCAGGAATGCACGCTCTGTTTCCTCGATCAAGCTTTCTGCGAGCTCTGGATCGGCACTGCCAACGAAAACAGGTGGGTCGAGTTTGAGGAACCTTTCATATGTTATTCCTCCAAGGTTCTCATTGCGAGGTGGGGTTGGTGCTTGCCTTGATTCACGAATGGCAGACGCAAGCCTGTTGAGTGTCTCTAGCAGGAAGCCCTGTGTATGGGACTCCTCGCTCGGCATGGTTCTCCTCGTCCTAGGTGCCATTTATCTATTCACGCAATATACCAAAATCAGAGAAAGTATAAGATTTATACTTACAGTGCGATACCGCAAACATGACGGATCTTGAACCAGGTTTCTCAGACTCATGCTTTGATACCAATTCTGTAACGCCCCGGATTTCCAAAACAAAGCTAAGTTAAAATTTTCATGAATTTCTTTTTTTTTTCTTTGCAGCGGAACTTAGAAAAGCTTTTAGCAGCGGAATAAGACGATAATGAGTCGTCGGTTTTAGAAAGCTCCGAGCACGTTGCAGGTATGTGGCCAAGCAACTCATTGACCACCAAAGTGTTCCATTTTATCGAAAACCACATGTTTATTACAACACTACTGCTTAGAAAAGTAGTATAGGTTCAATAAAAGGAAGCAGTACAAAATCTGTCTAGAGAAACCCTGGAACTCGATGCCGCCTTGCTCCGCATATCGTCACGCAGGTCCAACACCTGAAATCCCCATAAAACGGGGTCAGAGCCACTAATGGTCTGGTAAGCATGCAGTCATACATCCATTCAACTCAAATACAATAATGACCACTCAGGGTCGCAATGCGCAATAACGACGCTCAAGCCTCCAAGACTTAGCGTATTTCGCAAGAGCCTCCTCAGGGCTATGAGTTGAGCATCCGCTCAAGTCCTCATGACTTAGAGCAAGCCTTTTCAGGGCTGGGATTTGAATAGCCGCTTAAGTCTCCATGACTTAGCCATGACCTCTACCGGGTCTCAAAGTGATGTCTAGCTCAAGTCTTCATACTTAGCACATCCGTATCCCACGCATCTAAGGACAACTCTTCGAGCTTCGCTTAGTCGTGCGGATACAACACGGGTCTTTGCCCAGTCGGTCCAGTAGTATACCGAACATGACACCTTCACTAAGGTTATGCAGGACTGACTCAACACGTCATCCACTCATACATCCAAAGCATCGCTGGACCTAAGCTAATGCATTGTTTCGATAATTAACCGCTCCCGCCTTTGGTACGCAGGTAGAGCTATTGTCCGGGCATCAACGCGACGTTCTGGGGGTTGATTATTCTATGTATTTTAGATACCCCAGAGGCCTGTTGACCCTATCCATAGTAGGGCAGTGTGTTTCAACTGGGAGAATCCTACTAGGCCCATATTCGGATGCATCCTCTACTTGCAGTAGTTGGGTTCAATCCTTAGATCTTAAGGATAACCACGACCCCAAAACCCATGAGTGACTGAGGCCATCGTGGACTCTATCAGGTCCAAAGTAAAATACATGTCACTCAAGGCTGTACCATCACTGTCATTCCACAGTGAGCATAATTCCTGAAGGGGTCTGCCAGTCTTACAATTACTTGGACAGAATCTGCATGCCATTTAGGCAGCCCGTGCTTTCAGCACTACGGGAGTATGTACCCGACCCCATTCAGTCTTCCCCAACACAGTCATTACTGAGGGGGTACCCCTAACACGATCTTCAACCGCGGGGTATGTGCGACCTTAAGTCTTATTCATATGCATGCAGAACACCGCTCTTTGGCACTTCGGCCACCACGAGCATCACACCTCTTTGGGTGGAAACAACACACTCTGGCTCTTCGGCCCTTACGAGTCTGGTTGTGTAACCGTTCTCAATGAGCATGCATATGACTCGATCTAAATAGATCGGCTACTCGGCGTATTTTTACGCAACGAGTCCAAACCTAGCCAAGGCGCAACCTCTACTCCGGCTCAGCGGCCCTTACGAGCAAGGTGCCCTTGCAGGCACAAGGATACGAGCCGATCTGGCATCGTTCCATCAACGGACGTCATTATGCCGTTCCATTGGTTCCGGCAGCTCTTCTGCCGACCATTTTGTCAGCACCTCCCCTGCTCTACCGGCAGTGGTGCGACGAACCCTTCTACGTTGTAGAGGGCAAACCATGAACTGGGTAGCACTCTGCTATATGTCAGAGTATCCTGCTACGTTCTTTCTGAGCTATTCTTAGCTTCTTTAGAAATTTCAGCAGCACTTCCTCTCTTTTACGGAGAAAGCGTGCGTTTCTTTTATCCATTTCAGCGCCATCTCCCCTCTTTGGTAGGAAATCGCCACGCTTAATTCGGGAAATGGATGCGCACCGTTGTGCGTACTTTGCATCCATCAAGGTTGCAGGAACCCTGGGCCATAGCCAGGCCATACGTAATTAACTTAGTCTTTACGTAAAGAGCATTTTGCCAAAAAGCGAAGCCTTTCCAATAGGGGCTTCATTCGTCAAGCAGAATCTTGAACGAGGAGCGGTCAAGGAATCGCATGGGCGATTTGGAGTTGATCTCCATTTGAACGCTCATTTATGCGCTATATATGTAGTATAAGCAGAAGCCTGTGCTTTATACAGCGGCGGCGTAAAGAAATGCATATACTATTGTTCAGGGTGTGTAACTGAACGAAATATTCTACATATATAACAAAGCAGAAGCCTTGGCATCGTTCGACGCGACGGCGTAAGTAAATACAGTGCAAAAAGCAGGAGCCTTGGCATCGTTCGACGCGACGGCGTAAGTAAATGCATAATCGGAAGTGCAGTAATCGGAAGTACAGAAAACAGGGAGCCTTGGCATCATACGACGCGACGGCAAAGGTAAATTACATAGCCTGTGCGATATAAGACGCGTCGGCAGAATCAGTAGATATACACCTAGATCCGCATCCAACGATAGTTACGAGGCGAGCGGGTGAACACCGAAGTGTCTTAAAGGGCTCAACCAAGAACTAAAGCGAGATACCATTTTGAAGAACGCATATACTGCGTGTTTGAACATAGATATATCCGACGATAGTTACGAGACGAGCGGGTGAACACCGAAGTGTCCAAAAAGGGCTCAATCAAGAACTAAAGCAAGATACTACTTCAGAAAGTATATTCTATATACAAACAGTCAAATACTTGAGAGAGATGGATCAACGAAGCGAACTTACTTCAAATCGTGGAAGAAACGGCTCTGGGTTGCTTCTTTGGCTTCGAGCCTTCCTTCGAGAGGTCAGACTAAGTCAGATGAAGCTGACTTAGTTGAGAAAGAGGTAGAGTAGGTCAAGCTACTCAACCTAAGTGGTTTGAACCAAACAGGGTTCGATCCAAGTCAACTGGGTTCAGCAGGTTCGAACTCAGCTCAAGTAGGCTAAGTCTGGGTTCAGAAATCCAAACCGGAATCTGGACCAAAAAGGACTTTGACTTTGACTTTAAACCCAACTAGGTTCAAGTCAAGTCAACTGGGTTTTGACCAGGTCAAGTGGGTTCAGACCCAGGTCAGGTGGGTTAGGACCAGGTCAGGCAGGCTCAGGCTAAGTCAGGCAGGCTCAGACCAGGTCAGGTGGGCTCAGGTGGGCTAGGCTAGGTAGGGGAGGTTTAGGAGAGAGAGAGAAGGCAAGAGAGAGAGGGGGGGTCGATTTTATGAGAAGAGAGAGAGTGGGGAGGGCTATTTATAGCCCAAGCCCACCTCCTCTTGGATTTTCTCATGCCCCTTTTACCCCTGAGCTATATTTTAATTCCTGGAGGTTCCTTTTGAGGTGGGGCCCACAAGATATTTCCATAGGATATTTTGTGGGTCCCACAAGATATTTTTTGAGGAATATTTCTGTGGGTCCCACCAATATTTCCGTGGGTCCCGCAAGAATTTCGGGTTTCCGGTGATTTTTTCTGAAAAATTCTGAGTACGCCATTTTCTTCGTATTGACGTAACTAAGAAAGTTGGCTCGTACGAATCTATTGATTTCGTTTAGTTAGGAAGTTATGGCTTCCAGAGCGTTTGAGCATATATTCGCAATTCGACGAATATCCTAAGTATAACTGGCTCGTACAAATCGATCTGATTCGTATTTCGGGTTCAGATGCTATTTTTACTTGAAAATGCCTCGTGAATTTCTTCAGAAAGATACTGAAAAATTATGGGTCTTACACTACCTATCAACATAACATTGTCCATCTATATATGTTATCACCCCTCCCAGCTATCACCTTAGCATAGTCCTTTGATTACTTCCTCTGTACACATGTCGGCCCAAGTGTAGGTACTGTCTACTACCGGTGTCTTCCCTATCATCCATCTACAACAACTCCCTGAGTTGTTATAGCCTCACATCTACTACAGCAGTTCCACCGATGGCTGTGAGTCATCATCAACCCCACAGCAAGCACAATTGGCTGTACACTGCCATTTCAATACCCACGACCCCTACTGCTGTGAACCACCTACAACAGAGCCTCTGTACCCTGTCCAGTTTAGGCTCATCTAGCATCCATCTCCACCAGCATTATAGTTACCCATTTCCGACCCATTACCATATACCCTCATAGCAGTTAATGAGTTACTGTAACCTCCCAGCAGTCCATAGGCTCACCACATCTCCAAGACATTAGATATTCCCATACACATACTTTCCCCCATTAAGTATATGAGTTGCCTTAGGAAAACCCATAGGCATTCCCCATTTCAACAAGTCATCAGCCTGTCAATAGCTGTCATTTCCAGGAAACCTCCATTGCTTGCAGAAAATGGTATCTTGCTCGATCTATCAAATGACTATCCCATCGGAATAAAAAGCTAGGATTAGGATCGGCTTTCTTTTCCAGCCCTCTTCTCAAACCTTGCGGCTAAATTACCTGAAAGTTTTACATAATCTGCTGAACTGACTAACATTAGTCAGTGCTTTGAAGAGGAGTTTTCGGGGATAAGCTTCTTTTGTCCTGAAATGTGATGCTGCCATTAGAGGGTTCCTTAGCGAATCCATCAGTTATGCAAACTATGTTCAGATCTCTGAATAACAACAAAAGTGTTGACAGTGAGCAAACCTATTGCTCTGATATTTCTAAGGAAGATCAAAGTGATCTTAAGCCTTCATAGACATCTTCATGCCATTTTTCACATTATCATACATATTTTACTTAGCATCCATAACTCATTGCATCTTCACCTTATGTATAAAGTGCTATCCTTCTTTTTTTATGTGTGGCTCCTAATGTATATTAACACTTGATTTCTGCAGAGAATATGTAAAGGGTATGGCTTTCCCTTGAAATTAAGAAATTTTGTAATTTCAATTTCATTCAAGATCTGTAATAGTTAGATACTAATGAGAACTTTATGTTTCCAGCTTAGGTAGAATGAATGAGCATTGTAACCATCATGAATTGCTTGTTTTCATTCATTTTTTTCCTTCATTTCTTAAATTCTCACAAATGGCAACACGAATGGCACGTGCACCGTTTTCATAAAAGGTAATGGATCCTAAGTTGATGATCCATATCAATGGCCATAGTCAGGGTATGGACAAAACTTAGGATTTTTATCTTTTATGAAATAACACTAGATCCACACTGGATCCATTTTCAAAATTCATCATATTTCCTTAAATATTTTCTCCTTTTATTAGAATTTAACTTAAAATTGACTCAAAATATATACCAATGGCCATAGTCAGGGTATATTGAGAGTTAATTTCATTTTAAATTCTATAAAAGCACCAAATGTATTTTATTCTTCTCTTGAATTTAAATATAGATTATTATATAATACATTCAATGACCATAGTCAAGGATGTATTATATCTTCAATCTTGTTTTAATTCATTTAAAGAATAGAATAGCTTTTCAAAAAATCCAAAATTCAAATTCTTCAAATTCATTCATCATTTAGGATAGAATTGCATCATATTTTCAAAATTCCTTTCTTTTCGAAACTCCAAGTGATGTAAATATCTTCTTCAATCAATCTTTAATCCAAATTCATCCTTTCATTTTTCAAATTCTATTTTCATTTTCAATCTCAAAGTTCAATTCAACTTTGAGATTTCAAATTCATTTTATATTCAAATTCAAATCAGATTTCAAAGTTCAAATTTGACTTTGAAATTCCAACTTCATTCAAAACTCCAATCAAACTCAAAGTTCAATTTAACTTTGAGATTCTTGATTCATTTTCTAAAATTCAAACTCCAAATTCAAGTCCAATTTAACTTTAAAATTCATTTGTATATTCAAAGATTCAAATTCTAAATCTCATTTTTTTAAGTTCAATTCAAACTTGGAAAGTTCTTGATTCATCTTCTGGATTTAACAAACTCCAAATACATTTTAGGATCCAGAATTCAACACTCATATTGGATCTCAGATTTCAGATCCAATTTCTCTTTAGGATCCAGGATTCAACACTCATATTGGATCTCAGACTTCAGATCCAATCCCTCTTTAGGATCCAGAGTCCAATTCCACTTTTGGATCTCAGACTTCAGATCCAATTCCATTTTAGGATCCGGAACCCAATTCCACTTTAGATCTTAGACTTCAAGATCCAATTCTATTTTAGGATCCAGAATCCAGTTCCACCTTTGGATCTCAGATCTCGGATCCAATTGCATTTAGGACCCAGAATTCAACTTTTGGATCTTAGACTTCTGATCCAATTCCATCTAGGATCCAGAATTCAACCTTTGAATCTTAGACTTCGGATCCAACCCCACTTAAAGCTCCAGAACTCGGATCCGATCCTATCTCGAATCTCAAATCTCAGTTGCATCTCAGATATCAGATCAAAAATTCCATTTTCAAATCTAAATTTATCTCCAATTCTCAAAGCCAATTTCAAAATTCCTTCTCAAACTCCCATTTTGATATAAAATTCAAAATCGATCCTTGAAAATCGATTCTAATTCAAAGTCTATCCTGACTTTGAAAATCTCAATTCTAAATTTCTCTTTCCACAGATTTATCTCTCCTAAATCCAAGTTCAAAATTTAAAATTCAAAGTCCATTTCTGACTTTGAAATTTCCTTTCTTTTATCTCAGCTTCAAATCATTCTTTTCAAAGATTTATCTTCCCAAAGGCTCTGATTATTTCAAAGACTTAGAACTACAAATGTCTCTCCTAATCTCCCCCAAGTTCTAAGTTAGATTCTACCATTCAAAAAAACCATTTCTTCACTCCATTTACCAAGTTCATCTCAGAATCACTTGGAAATTTTCAAAATGTCTTTCAAAAGGAGCATACATCCTTGCATTGCACAAGCATGATTCTTTGTGCATTTAGAGTTAGAATAAATTCTTAGATTATATTTAGGCAAAGCAAAAGGCATAGATTCGATCCTTGGTTCGATTACCCCTGGTAAAGGCGCTAGGAACGGTCGAACCTCGTACCGACGAGCGTATCCCGTCTCTCCATCTTTTTTCCGCAAATTTTCAACACGGAGGCAAGTTATTTTCTAAATATTTTTCAAATAAAGGTCAAGTGAAAACGCGCAAAATGGTTCCTCTTCTCCCTTTCTTTCTCTTCTTTTCTTTTCTCTCTTTCTTTTCTTTCTTTTATCCTTCTCCCTTCAAAAAGGAGGAGAATAGAGGTCAGAAAAGGAAAAGAGAAGGAAGAAAGAGAAACCACAAGAGAGGAAAGATTTTGCGATGATCACAGGTTTGGCGACCGTAATGGGACCTGTCTTCGTCCGGTTGGATCTATGCCTTTGCTTTGCTTTTATATAATCTAAGTCTTTATTCTAACATATGTCAGCTTCATTTCCATGCAAACCTTAGGAGCCTAGACTCTGTCCTAAAGCTGACATCATTGCATATAGGATCTAAATATGGTTTGGTAGGACCATATTGAGGAGAATATTCCATGTTCACATTAGATTTAGGTCTTAAATACAACTCTCCTCAATTTTAGGGATTGAATGTAAACAATGTATGCAAGTGTATGCTTCTTTTCATTTAAATCTATCTCTTTAGGACTTGCATTAGAGCATTCTGATTTTAGTGCATGTTGATCATATTTTGAAAACATCCCTAACCTATATTGTCCCGGTCTTCACGTTGCTGGGCTGTCTCACTGAACCATAGTTCGGGAGAGAGCCTCACAACTGGACCATTTATTTGGGTTCGCGCCCCCCTACCACGTACCTAAGGGCCATAGTCCGAGGTATATCGGTAGGTGCTCAAGGATGTTGGGAAGCCTTTACCTTAGAACCGGAGTAAATACTTTATATGCCACGTACTTCGAGTTTCGGCTTGAGTATATCGGCGTATCTTGATTGAAATCAGATGATATAAATCTTAGAGTTAGGATTAAGGTCCTATCAGCCATTTCAAATATTGTATATAGAGTCAGCTTTAGGGAGTGATGTTTGTGTATCCTTGCTTGTATATCTGTGATTGTATGATATTTTATATATATATCTTCCTTATATTTTCCAAAACCCTGGGTATATATTTCAAAATTTCCTCTTTGTTTTTAAAACCCAGGTGTATTATTCTTTCTCTTCTTCTTCCTCTAAAAATTCTTCCAAATTCTTCTGATCCTGCCTGCAAGTTCTTCAAAATTTTAAATCCTTACCATTTATTCTCAAAATTCCATTTTTCCTTTTATTTTTCTTCTGTTTTTATATTTCTTGTTTATAAAAATCTCTTTCCATCAAGAGATATCCTTTTCAAAAATAATATTTTCTTTTCATATTTTCAGTTGGTTACTCTCCCTCGTAGAGTAAACAACGCAATTATCACAAATTTGGTGGCAACTCAATCCCTAGTAAGGGGATACAATTAAAATTTTAACCTAAATCCTTCCTCTTTGTCAGAATATCTCCAAAAAGTATCTTTGGTCTAAAAACCTCCACTTTTCCTCCACAGAGAGTTCTGATATTTCAAAAATGGTCACTACAAGAGGGGGAAAAGAAACAGATCCTCAACTCAGCGACAGTGAGGCGGAAGAGATGAGCTCTCCTAAATCAGTCAGGGGACAAGGTCAGAACAAGAAAGATGACATCGACCCCGCTATGTATGACATGTTCCAAAAGATGATGGCAAGGATGATGTCGGAGCAAGCTGAGGCCAAGCTGAAAGAGGCAGCTCCTAAAAGCAAGCTGAAGAAGAAGCCTGTGAAAAAGATAATTAGAATCATCAAAAAGAAGGTGCAGCCAGACACTACTTCGGAGGAATCAGAGTCAGTCGAGGAAGAGTCAGAAGAGGAAGAGCAGATTGTCTACAAGCAGAATCCTCTGAAGCGGCCCGTAAAAATAGCTACAGAAGAGCCTGAATCCATCAACAAGCCCAAGTCTGGGGCTCCAGCAGAGGACCTGATGAGCAAGCAGATGAAAGAAATGAATCGAGCTATTAAGGATATTCAAGCCAAGGGTAAGGGCAAGCAGACTTACACCGGCGAGGATTTTTACGATGGTCTAGATGGGGATGATAACCTGGAGAATCTTCCCTGCAAGTTTCTCAAATTCGACGGAACTGGCAACCCTAAAGCCCATTTAGCCACATTTTATGCAGAGTGCAGCCGTTTCAGGAAAGATAACAGGGCTTTGTTCATCTGTTTTTCCCGCAGTCTGGAGGGTGTAGCAGCCAGATGGTATGCTGATCATGTGAATCCTATCGAACTACGAGAGTTCGATAAGGTAGTAAATCTGTTCATTGAGCGTTTTCTATTCAACACTGAGGTTTCACCTACGCTCAATCACCTTTACAACCTAAAGCAGAATGAGACAGAAAGAGCAGGAGAGTTCATCCACAGGTGGAGAAGTACCTGCAACAAGATGAAAGTTCCCATTCCAGAGGAGCATGCATTGCAAATAATCCTCAGCAATTTCTCTCAGCCCCTGAGAAGCCTCATTGCCACTTCTCCAGCAAAATCCTTTATCAAGTTGATTGAACGAGCCGAATGGCTCGAGGCAGGAATAGAAAGTGGGCTTTACGAGGGCATGCCTCTGGCCAAAAATATTCAAGACCAGAAAAAGAAAGCGCAGTTCACTCATGCGACTGATACCTCTAGCAATAATCTTGATAACAGCGGAAGAAACAGAAATGACAGCAAGAATGGTCAGAACCACGGCGCATCTCAAAGGGAAAAGTCTTCCAAGCATAATAACAAGTCATCTCAGTCTAACTTTCCGCAAAAGGAAAAGATAAAGCGCGAAGGTTGGAGTAATGATCGTGAGTTCACTCCTCTGAAGCAAACGCTCGAAGAAGCCCTTGAATTCATGCTGACCAAAGGATTGGTTAAACTCCCGAAAGTCACGGATCCTCCCACGGTCATGGAAAGGTTCACAAATCAGTTCTGCAAGTTCCATCGAGCAGTGGGGCATGACACCGATCACTGCTTCGTCTTCAAAAATATTGTTCAGGATTGCGTCGACAAGAATCTCTTTGCTGAAGATGAAGAGGAAGATGACCTAGCCGTCATAACCAAGTCTCTCCCCGGCTACTCAGAAGACTGAAGATGTCAGAATTCTCCTACCTTTTCCCTTTTTGCCAAGTCATCTTGTAGGGGGCCAGTCAGCCCAGTCCTTTTGTGACCTTTTGGTCAAAGTGTTTGTAAATATTTCAGTTCGTTGTTATCAGTTTTTGCTCGTCAATGAAATGTCAATTTTCCTTTATATCTCTAAATATCCCAATACTTTCTTCCTCTGCCACATAGGGGCATTTGCTTTTGAAAATCTATATTTCAAAAATCTCTTCATCAGCTTCTGTTAAAATCACATTTGAATTCCTGTTCTTTTTAGAATGCGGGACCAATCTTGACATCATTCATGAGAGAAATGATATTACCTATGAGGGCTTTTTCAAAAAATCATGAAATTTTAAAAATCTTCGTTATGACCAAGGAGTTCAAATATTCCTTGGTCTAACCTTTGACAAAAAAAATCAACCCTCGTGTTGATCATATCTTCAAAAATAAGTCTTTCAAACCATTATATTAAAAGATCAACCCTTGTGTTGGTCTTATCTTTCAAAATGGATTTCAAATCTTTATAGATCAACCCTTATCTTTCAAAGTGGATTTCAAAACCTTTATATTCAGAGATCAATCCTTGTGTTGATCTTCTCTTCCAAAATAGATTTCAAAAGTTCAACTCTTGTGTTGGTCTTATCCTCCAAAATTGATCTCAAAACTTTTCAAAGATCAACCCTGGCGTTGTTCTTATCTTTTAAAATGGGTTATAAATCATCATCAATCATTGCATTGGTCTTATCTTCCAAAAATGGGTTTTAAATCATTATATTCAAAGATCAACCCCTGTGTTGGTCTTATCTTCCAGGATTGGGTTTTAAATCATTATATTTAAAGATCAACCCCTGTGATTGATCTTATCTTCCAAGGTTGATTTTTAACATTATCTTCAAAAGATCAACCCTTGTATTGATCTTATTATCAATTTCGAACTGTTATATTTAGAAATCAGATCTATTGTTGATCTTCTGCTTCAAAATTAGATTTCAAAACCATTGCCTTCGAAAATTAACCCTCATGATGATCTCTCATGTTTGATTTAAAGGATCAGATCTTGCACTGATCATTCTTCTTGTGGTGGATTTTCTTCCCCCAAAATGATTTCTCATTTATCCCTTAAATAAACATTTTCCTTTCAAGATCCCATATGCAGGCAGGATCAGAAAAACTCCTTTTTTCTTAAATCTTATAAATTTTCAGTTAAATTTGATATTTTTTAGTTTCATTCATTTTATTCATTTTATATCAATTTTATCAAGTTTTTTTATCAAGTTTATCAATATTTCCTCAAATCCATTAAATTTTATCAATCTTTTTACCCTTTCAGGTTAAGGGATAAACCTGATGCCTCTTTCCCATGAGGTATTTCCTTTATTCTTATTTTTCCCGCTCAGGTTAAGGGATAAACCTGACCCTCATTGTCCGAGGTGTTCCCATTCAGGATAAGGGACAATCCTGAAACCCCTCGTAGGAGCCATAATGCTACCTATGAGGATTCTTTCGTAAATACAAGTTTTGCCAATCTTTATTGATTCTCTAGATTTATATCAATTTTCCTTCATTTTACTTTTCCTAAAATCAGGATAAAAGGATAATCCTGAAACCTCTCATAGGAGCAACAATGCTACCTGTGAGAATTCCTTTCCAAAATAAATTTTCAAAATTTCTTTCCTTTCTTCTTCTCCATTTTTATAAATTTTATTTTTCTCCCCTTTCAAGTTAAGGAGTAAACCTGAATCATTCCTTTCTAAATTCTCATCAAATGTCTATTCCATTTCCTCTTCAGGATAAGGGAAAATCCTGAAAACGCCGACAATCATTCTTGCTCAAATCTCAAGTATCTTAAAGAATGTCGGTGTCCCCTTTTTCTTCAAATCTCCATCAGAAAACCCAGTACTTACACTGGGGCATTTTTGAAGAATTCAGTACTCATACAGGTAAGCCTAGCACTCATGCTAGTGCCTGGCTGACCGATCAGTTAGCCTCTCATGATCAGTCTTTTGCACTAACCCTTCATCAAAAATCAGAGCTCTTAATCCAATGTCGATCTTCGGGTCATTCAAGTCTCAAATTCAAGCCTTCATGTTACAATCTTTCCTTGATTTTCCTTAAATTCTGCCAGTCTTCTTCTATCCATTCTCATCAACTCTCCTTTGAAGATTCGAGTTTTCAACTCAAACTTCCAACTCTTTCCTTTGAGATTCGAGCCTTGACTCGAAGTTTTCAATTCTCCTTCGAAGGTTTGGGTTTTTACTCAAGTCTTTTGTTCCTTCACAAATCTAAACCTTTCCAGTTTTTCCTTGAAATTCGGGCCCTGGCCCAAACTTTCCAACTTTCCTTCAAAAATTTGAGTTTTAAATTTTCTTGCCTTCAATAAATAAACCTTCAAAATTTAGATTCGAGCTCTGACTCAAACTTTCCCGTTTTCCTTCAAAGAATTTAGGTTTTATCTCAAGTTTTCTTACCTTCAGTAAATAAACCTTCAAAATTTTGATTCGAGCCCTGACTCGAACCTTCCTGCTTCCCTTCGAAAATTTGAGTTTTGTCTTAAGTTTTCTTACCTTCAATAAATGAACTTTCAAGTTTTCCTTTGAGATTCGAGCTTTGACTTGAACCTTTCGACTGCCCTTCAAAAATTTGAGTTTTATCTCGAGTTTTCTTGCCTTCGATAAATGAACTTTCAAGTTTTCCTTTGAGATTCGAGCCCTGACTCGAACCTCCCAGTTTTCCTTTGAAAATTCGAGTTTTACTCGAATTTCCCTGTTTTCCTTGTAGAATCCGAGTCCTGATACTCTTTTCAAAGGATTACCTTCAAAATCCAGTTTTATATCAAGCTTACCTTCAGAACTTTAAATTCACATTTACCTTCAGAATTCAATCTCATGTTGGATTCTTCCCCAGAATCCCACTGATGTGTCAAAATTTGATGTTAAGCAAAGGTTTCGTCATCAAAGGATTTCAAGAATATCTTGCCAAATTGCCATAAAATAGTTATTGATCTCAAATTTTTATTACATAAAGAATTTCCTCAAATCTCCTTAAGTATTCCTTCCAAAAAGGGTGAAGCTTCTGTGAAGAAAGGCTCAAACTCCAAATTTTTTGTTGGTCAACCAAGAGGATGAAGAAAAAATCTTCGACATGACCGGTAAAGGAAATATTCAATGATGCTGAAGAGCCATAAATGAGCTGATATTGATCATAGCTATGACACATTCTTAAAGATTATTCTTTAGCATTAAGACAGTGGAAATATCCTGGGCAGTCTGAAAAGAACCTACCCAATTCATGTCTCCTCAAGTCAGCTAAGCTGCAAATCAAATATCCAAAAGGGGATCTCTCAATTGTCGTCAAGATGAAGGCAAATTAAGCGAGTAGACCCCCAGGGCTAAAGAAGATTTGAAACATCTCCAAGATGACGAAGTTTGTGACGGATCCTTCCAGGGAAAGTTCGGATCACCGTCGAGATGAAGGCGGATGTGATGGACCTACCGACAAACCCTAAAAGATATTTGATTCCAACTATCATCTAAATACCTTTGAGTCAATACCATCATATATAATCCCTGAGATAAATAAAGGATCGGAACATCTCCAAGATGAAGGAGTTTGTGACGTATCCTTCCCTGAAAAAGAGAGAAAAGTCAGGACATCTCCAAAATGAAGGATGATGTAAAAGCCCAAGAAAGCCCCGTGACTCAAAAGAGTGCAAAAAGATCATCATGGGAAAATGCCCAGGATATTAAACTGCCCAAACTGCAAAGAATCTTCTTCATCTATGTGAAATTCTTCTATCAATACCTTCTCATTTAATTACTTTTATGAAGCTAAGAATATTTTCTCTCCTTTCATATCAAGGAAATTGATAGCATCCTTGAAGAAAACCAACAACTAAGTTTGACTTTGATCGTGGATTCTATAGAGTTAACCTAGTTGGGGGTAATACTATAGGTGGAAGAGGGAACATCTTCTGAAAGTGCTTACCTTAAGATTACCTTGAAATGACTATAAATTTTATCATTTTGGCAAAATTTTCCAGCTTTCCTGATAAAGAAATAAGAACTTGACATCTGTTTTGATACATCTTGGTGTTGCCTTCCCCGTCTTTCGCTTTGTCGAGAGACTTGCCTTCTCCTTGATAAAAGGATCGCCTTCCCCATCTTTCGCTTTGTCGAGAGACTTGCCTTCTCCTTGATGAAAGGATCGCCTTCCCCGTCTTTCGCTTTGTCGAGAGACTCGCCTTCTCCTTTTCTAAAAAGGATTGCCTTCTCCGTCTTTCGCTTTGTCGAAAGACTCGCCTTCTCCTTGATAAAATGATTGCCTTCTCCGTCTTTCGCTTTGTCGAAAGACTTGCCTTCTCCTTGATAAAAGGATTGCCTTCTCCGTCTTTCGCTTTGTCGAAAGACTCGCCTTCTCCTTGATAAAAGGATTGCCTTCTCCGTCTTTCGCTTTGTCGAAAGACTCGCCTTCTCCTTGATAAAAGGATTGCCTTCTCCGTCTTTCGCTTTGTCGAGAGACTTGCCTTCTCCTTGTTAAAAGGATTGCCTTCTTCATATCTTACACTTCGCCTTCTCCTTACCAAAAGGATTGCCTTCTTCATATTTCACATCTTACATTCTCCTTGTTAAAAGGATTGTCTTCTTCATATTTCACATCTTGCATTCTCCTTGTTAAAAGCATTGCCTTCTTCATATTTCACATTTCGCCTTCTTCTTACTATTGCCATCTTCGTCGCCATCTTCATATTTCGCTTTTACCTTCTCCTGTTCAAAGGATTTGCCCTCTTCCATCTTTTGTCTTGTCAAGAGATTTGTCTCCTTGATAAAGGGTTCGCCTTATTCATCTTTCATTCCTGTTATCATCGCAAAATTTTAACTTTTGCAAATCAAACTGACCTTTGAAAAAGATTTTGAAAATGACTCGCCTCCGTTTTTTTTTAAAATGCGGGAAAATTCCGTAGAATGGGACTCGCCTGTCGGTACGAGGTTCAACCGTTCCTGCCACCTTTAACAGGGGTAATCGAACCAAGGATCAATCTTATGCTCTACTCTATTCAACTTGTCTAAATCATATTCTAATTTCTAAATGCACATAGAATCAGGCATGTGCTATGAATTTTTAGAAATGCACATTTGAAAACATGATGTTTGCTTTGAATGATTGAAATATAAAATGTAAATCTTGGAAAATCGTGAATTGGGATTTCAAATATACTTCTGAGAGAAATAAAAATCGATTTTGAGGAATGCTTGACATTTGGTGAAAATCGATTCTGAGAGACTTGGTTTCTCTGAATTCAAACTTGGAAATTGAAATTCTAACTTAGAAAATTTGAATTTAGAACTTGGGAAATACTTGAAATATCCTTTGAAATTCAATGTCTTTGGGAAAATCGATTTTGCTATAAGACTTAGGAGATTTTGAGGAATTCAATTTCCTTGACTTGGATTTTGAATTGGAGTTGACAAATGCATGAAATGAATAAATATGGATTTGAGGAATTGAGAAATACTTTTTGTATTTTTGAGAAATGCAGTGCATTTTGAAGTTAGCCTAAGAGTGTAGGTTGAATGTGGCTAATGTGAAGATTATAAATCTGAGTATCATTCATATTCTGACTATGGCCATAAATACAAATTCCACCAAGTTTATAAACTTCATAGAAGCTGGTGCATGTGTCATTCGTGTAGACCATGGTGAATTTGTAAAAATATGCATGAATCATCATCCATCACACATTAACATGATAAAAATAAACTATATGCAATGCAACCTAATCTATGCAGGAAATGTAAATTCTTATTCCAAAGTTTAATTACAAATTACATCACTATTGAAATTTAAATACATGAAAAATAAAGTCTTCAATGTACCTGCAAAACTAGAAAACTTGGTTAATGAATATATGTTGGCTTTTCTAGATTTATCCAACAATATCAGGAAATTGTTGGATTTTGCTAGATATAAGCCTCTTCCTTGATCCCCTTAAATAAAAATGATAAAGTATGAAATAAAATGGAAAAAATATGAAAGAGAAGATATGGAATTTCGAAATTGGGGTCAAAATGACCAAAATACCCCTAATAACAAGACTATGGCCTTGAAATTAGTGTTTTTAGAAAGATATTTTGATAAAATGCAAGTTTTGAAGTTTAAATGAAATAAACTCAAACCAAATATGCTATGACATGATTAAAAATATGAAATTAGGGTTAGGGATTTCGAAATTTAGGTCAAATGACTAAATTACCCCCGATAGCAAGACTATGGCCTTGAAATCAGGGTTTTCTGAAATAGATTTTGGTAAAAACCTAGGTTTTATGCACTAAATGAAATCAAATGAGCATCAAATTAAACCTAAAGCATCCTAACATGATTATTAACATGATTAAACCCTAAAAATATATGATTATGCACGAAAATCCAATAATATCACAAAAACTGTGATTTTAGCAGTGTTTTTGGATCTTTCAAGAACCCGGTTTTGCAATTTGCTTAATTCAGACATCAAATGGATTCCAAAATCCATAAAAATTGGTACCTGCACTTGTTATAACTCTAATGTCGAATTGGAATCATAAAAATAATTTTTTAACATTAAATTAATCCGAAAATTGCATTAAACCCTAACAATATGCTATTTTTGACCTAATTCACCAACCAGTTTCAATCCAAGACCTGAATCAGGGGTCAAATCTCCATGGAAATTTATGAAATTTTACAGACTAACTAGAAAGAAAAACAGAGATGTCCCAATTTACAGATCGGAAAAAGCATCTCCGGTTAGGGAGAAACCCTTCCGGCAATCTGAGCTAAAATATATCACTTTTAACAGGGATTAAAACGGCTACTTCAGATTGAAAATACATACATAAATAGGAATTCTAAACAAAAATCTCTGAAATTTTAGTGGTGAACAGTAGACAGAAAAATAACAATACTCACTTTTTACAGATCTAAAATCGGATCTGTGGTTTGGGATTTATGACTAACACAAGTCTGATTAGGGTTTTGGTAAACCCTAACGAGCTTTAAATTTAAAAACAGATTCTCTGAAAGGGGAAAAATACTAAACAGTGATAAAAAAATCCGAAAATTTCACAGAAGATATATCTACTCAATGTGAATCCATAGCACTTTACAGATCTAAAATCGGATATAATATGAGAGAAATATCATAACAGCAAGTTACCTTCTTGATTTTAACCACGATTTTAAAGCTTTAAAAACCCGATTTGATGTCTGATTTTTTTGACAGGGTTCTCGAGATCCAAAACCTCTGATTTTTCTACAGTAACTCAATAACTCATGCATGCACCACATATAAAAAAATCAGAAATAAACAATGAGTGATTCCATCCGAAATAACATCATCTTTACTGTTCTAAACCTAGAACACACAGAAATTTAAGAAACTTGAAAAACCATGCATTAACTAATGTAAATAAATAAAATAAACCATAAAACAGTAAATAAAAATTAGTTTTATGCTGTAGAACGTAAAACAAACATGAATAAACTATGAAAATAAATTAAAAACAGGGAATCAATGGCTGGAATTTGATATCACCTTTAAAACATAGATTTAACCCATTAAAAAGGGTAAATCATATATTTTATTGGTTAATAATATAAAGAACCATATTAAAATCAATTCTAATGGATTAAAATCCCTGTAAATCACCCAAAACAGGGTTAGATCACCTTCTTGGATCGTTCTTGCTGATTCTTGATGGTTCTTGAGGTTGAATCCATGGTTTAATCCATGAAGGGGATGACACCAATGGCTAAAATTGATTTAAAACATGAAAAAGTATTAAATAAAACTAAAAAATATTAAATATATTACCTTGGTGCTTGCAGCTGCAATGGAGGAAGGTGGAGGTGCTGGAGAGGAGAGAGAGGCCACGAAAATTTGAGAGAAAAGAGCCCTCCTTTTTCCCCCCCTTAGGTCCCTTTTTATAGTTTTTCAAAAAGTCTCTTAATTACGGTTAATTAAGAGGTTTTTCATTTTTTTAGGACTCTTTCTAATAAATCCACTAAAGGCAACGATTTTTGTGGTTTTCTAACCTAGGTGGGACTCTAATTAATCCCTAATTAGCCCCTAACTAAACCTAGAAAACCCCCAAATGTGATGCCACTTGGCATCTTTCACATTTGGGTTTTTAAAACACCTTTAAAAACATTTAAAAACACTAGTTTTAAAAACTAATTTTCAAAATGAGTTTTCAAAATGGTTTTGACTCTTCTAAACCTCTAACACTAACCAAGACATCAACTAACCCTAGTCTAGCCCTGACTTACTCAAATATGGCGCCACCCCGAGTGGGCCCTACTTGAGTTTTTCAAAAAGTGATTTTAAAACTTGAAATTGAAGGAGTTTTCAAAAGATTTTCAAAAGTAAACTTAAAATTAGGATTTTTGAAATGGCATAAGGTCCTAACTGAGTTAGAATTCCTCTGGATATGGTGCCAACTGAGTGGGCCCACATCGAATTTTGAACATTTTTGAAATAAACACTGAAAATGGCTTTAAAAAAGGGTTAAAATTGACATTTGAAATTCAAGATTTTTAGAAAATAGGGTCTCATGCGAACTGGAACTCCGGGTTAGAGTCCTGAACTCTTAGGACTCTGAAATTTTAAATTTTAACATCCAAATGAAAGAATTTTCAAAAGATTTTATCAAGAAATGATGAAATAAGTCAGAAAACACAGTCAGGGTTAGATTCCTAACTCGACCGAACTCTAAAATAGAATCTTGAACTAACTGGACTCTGTAAAATGACCTAAATTTCGAAAACAAACGAAAAAGATTAAAAATGGAAGTAAAACAGACTTCAAAATAGACTCCTGACTGGATTAGGACTCTGAGACAGAGTCCTAATCGGACTGAAACTTTCAAAAATTTAAGAAATTTAATGAATAGAGGATTTCAGAAGCGACACCACCACAATGGGTCTCATCTGTGAATTGAAATCGATTAAAATTTGAATTTGAAATGAATTCAGATTGTTTCCTTGAGAAAATATTTCGAAATATAAAGTCCTGGGGTTGGAAAATGACAGAGTATTGAATAAAAACCCAGATTTTGAAATTGATTTTGAAATAAAGCTTTAAAATTCAAATCTGGATTGAATGTTTTGAAAACAGGAGTGTTGGATCTCGAAAATGAGATGCAATGACATGCAATGCTATGCAATGACATGCAATGCTATGCAGAATACATGCAATGACATGCAATGACATGCAATGATCTGTAGTGACTTATGAAATGGACAAACACTGGATGAGGGTGAAAATTTGGGGTGTTTACAGATGCCCCTCTTTGCTGCTAAGCCGGTTGAAAGCCGAGCTTAGTGGCAAAGAAAACACACCAAATTTGGATTATAAAAATGCCCCAGTTAGATGAATCTGACTGGGTATGAAAGAATTAGTTCAAATGATGATGATAGATATGAAATGAAGATTAAGGAGAAAATTTTATTTCAAAAAGAAGTGAGATTCAGGTTTTGCCCTTAACCTGGATGGGACAGGAAATACCTCGTATGGAACGAAGCTCAGGCTTAACCCTTAACCTGAAAGGGGACGATACCTCGTGGAAAAACGAGGCTCAGGCTTAACCCTCAACCTGAAAGGGGACGATACCTCATGGAAAAACGAGGCTCAGGCTTAACCCTTAACCTGAAAGGGGACGATACCTCGTGGAAAAACGAGGCTCAGGCTTAACCCTTAACCTGAAAGGGGACGATACCTCGTGGAAAAACGAGGCTCAAGCTTAACCCTTAACCTGAAAGGGGACGATATACGGAATCCTCAAATGAAGAAACCATGATGGGACCTTCGAATTCTGCACAATAAATCCGAGAGGGGTTTGCAAAAGGAAGAAAGGGGGTTCCCTAAAGCTTGAAAAGGGATTGATCTTGGACGTCTCATTGCTAAGACTGAATGGCTTTTAAGACAAATGACCTTTTGCGGAAAATTCAGGTTTAACCCTTAACCTGAACGGGAACTGTCTATGGTGGGACAGTGGGGAGCACAGGGAAGTGTGCGAATCTGAGAGCCCAGGCACTCAGATCAAAACAAGAAGGGAAGGATCTTGGACAACTCCCATCATCCGATCCTAAAAGGGATAACAACAACGCCTGGATACATCAAAATAAACATCAAGTTCTCACTTCATGTCAGGATAACTTAAAAAGATTGCCAATAAGATAAAAAATTGTAGTTAATTCAAGAATGATAAGCACATATATATATGCAAAATATTCCCTCTTTTCTACCTGAAGTATTACCTCCGACTGGGCTTAACTCCGTAGAATCAAGATTCGAATTCAAATTACTTGCAATTGACTTTCCTTCAAGGAGGCTATCAATTTCATTGATATGGACGGAAAAGAATGTATTCTTGATATTGCGAGAGCTATTAGCGAAAGGATATTGATAAAAGAATTTCACAAAATTAAAGAAGATTCTTAATAGATTCGGCAGTCTGATATCCTGGGATTCTTTTCTCATGATGATCTTTCTGCACTCTTTTTTGACAAAATTGGAGCTCTCTTGGATTTTTTGGGAATTACATCATCCTTCATTTTGGAGATGTCCTGGCTTTTCTCTCTTTATTTTTTTTGGAAGGGTACGTCACAAACTCCTTCATCTCAGAGATGTTCTGACCCTTCTTCTCTCTCAGGGATTATATTGACGGTTATTAGCTCATTGGTTGGGAATCTCTTGATGATAGCAGAAATTAAATATCTTTTAGGGTTTGTCGGTAGGCTCATCACACTCGCCTTCATCTCGACGGTGATCTGAACTTTCCCTGGAAGGATCCGTCACAAACTCCGTCATCTTGGAGATGATCCAAATCTTCTTTAGCCCTGGGGTCGACTCGTCTAATTCGCCTTCATCTTGATGACAGTTGAGAGATCCCTTTTGCAGATATTTAATTGCAGCTTAGGTGATTGAGGAGATATGGAGATTGAGTGGATTTTTCTGTATCACCCAGGATATTTTGACTGCTTATTTTCCAAGAATGGTCTTTAAAAATATGCCATTGACTGCGATCAATATCAATCACTTCTGGCTTTGCAACAACATTGAATTTTCTTTGCTGGTCATATCGCGGATTTATTCTTCATCCTTTTGGTTGGCCAATAGAAAGATTTTGAATTTTGAATCCTTTTTCACAAAAGCTTTGTCCTTTCGGAAGTAATACTAAAGGTATTCTGAGGTACAATTTTATGCAGTAAAGATTTTGAGATCAACAACTATTTTTCATGACAAATTGGCAAAATATTCCTGAAATCCTTGGTGAAAGAAATCACTTGAGATCTAAATGACACATCCGTGGATAGATTCTTCTCTCCTTTCCCCAAAGGAGAGACTCAGGCTTAACCCTTACCTGAACGGGTAACAAAAGATACTCCTCTCTTCCCTGAAGAGGAGGTGTTTGCAAAATGAACTTTCGAAGAGAAATAGAGTTTTCGTCAAAACTCCCTATTTCTAGGCTTCTCTTATAGAAAGGGGGCCGCTAACAAAGATTGAAAGGATATCATAGAGGAACGAGTCCATCACACTCTCCCTGGAAAAAGGGTCCTCGACGACGGGGGTGGCCTAACAAAAGACATTTAGGGTTACAAGGAGGACGAGTTTCCGTCAAAACTCTCCCTGGGAAAAGGGTTCCTTGTGTGACAATAAAGATTGTTTTGCAAACTGTTCGTGAATCATGAGTCCCTTCAAACTCTCCCTAGAAAAAGGGGTTCAACAAACGTACAATAAAGACATGCGAAAAAGAATGAGCTCCCTCGAACTCTCCCTGGAAAAAGGGTCCCTCGCAAGAGAAGATGATCGAAATTTGTATTGGGTGACCCAAAAGGGTCGAAATTGGGAATGACATGGGTTCAATAGGGATTTAGCCTACGAATGACATTGGTTCAATTTAGAACGGCATTGGTTTCGCAGGGGTTCGACCTACGAACTATCAATTCCATAAGAATTCAACTTAAGGATCATAGCTTAAGAAGGAATGATTCCAACTTGTGAGCTTTGAATGAACCAGGTGCTAAACTGGGTTTTTGAGGGAAGATTCGAATCGGAATTCAACTCTTCAAGGAAAACTAGATGAATTGGATTTTGAAAGAGAATTCGGGTCGGAACTCGGATCATCTAGACCAATTGCCAAATTTGCAGGAAAGTTAATGTAGAAGTTCAAACTTTTAAAGGAAAACCAAGCGAATTGGATTTGAAAGAAAATTCAAGTCGGAACTTTGATTTTCCAGACCAATTTTGAATTGGATTTGGAAGAAGATTCGAATCGGAACTCGACTCTTCTAGACCAATTCTAGAATCTAGAGGAAAGAAAATTATACAAATTGGATTTGTAAGAAAATTCAAGTCGGGACTTGGATTTTCTAGACCAATTCTGAATTGGATTTGGAAGAAGATTCGAATCGGAACTCGACTCTTCTAGACCAATTCTAGAATCTAGAGGAAAGAAAATTATACGAATTGGATTTGTAAGAAAATTCTAGTCGGGACTTGGATTTTCTAGACCAATTCTGAATTGGATTTGGAAGAAGATTCGAATCGGAACTCGACTCTTCTAGACCAATTCTAGAATCTAGAGGAAAGAAAATTATACGAATTGGATTTGTAAGAAAATTCAAGTCGGGACTTGGATTTTCTAGACCAATTCTGAATTGGATTTGGAAGAAGATTCGAATCGGAACTCGACTCTTCTACACCAATTCTTGAATCTAGAGGAAAGAAAATTATACGAATTGGATTTGTAAGAAAATTCAAGTCGGGACTTGGATTTTCTAGACCAATTCTGAATTGGATTTGGAAGAAGATTCAAATCGGAACTCGACTCTTCTAGACCAATTCTGGACATTTAAAGGAAAAAAAAGTTGATAAGTATAAAGATGACATTTGGGACTAGTTCAACTAGTACGAGCATCAGATTTTGGAAGAGTACCAATATGAGCACTGGGTTTTAAAAGGTTACCAGTACGAGCACTGGGTTTTAAAAGGTTACCAGTACGAGCACTGGGTTTTAAAAGATTACCAGTACGAGCACTGGGTTTTAAAAGATTACCAGTACGGGCACTGGGTTTTAAAAGGTTACCAGTACGAGCACTGGGTTTTAAAAGGTTACCAGTACGAACACTGGGTTTTAAAAGATTACCAGTACGAGTACTGGGTTTTAAAAGATTACCAGTACGGGCACTGGGTTTTAAAAGGTTACCAGTACGAGCGCTGGATTTTGGAAGGTTACCAGTACGAGCACTGGATTTTTAAAGGATACCAGTTCGAGCACTGGACTTTAAAAGGCTACCAGTACGAGCACTGGATTTTGGAAGGATACCAGCATGAGCACTGGATTTAAAAAAAAGTACCCGCACGAACGCTGGGCTTTGAAAAAGTCTGACCAGTAAATACTGAATTTAGAGGGTTCGACCAGTAAAAACCAGATTCAGGAAGTTCGACCAGTGAATACTGGATTCAAGAAGTTCGACCAGTAAAAACCAGATTTAGGAAGTTCGACCAGTGAATACTGGATTCAGGAAGTTCGACCAGTGAATACTGGACTCAGGAAGTTCGACCAATAAAAACCGGATTTAGGAAGTTCGACCAGTAAAAACCGGATTTAGGAAGTTCGACCAGTAAAAACTGGATTCAAGAAGTTCGACCAGTAAAAACTGGATTCAAGAAGTTCGACCAGTAAAAACTGGATTCAAGAAGTTCGTCCAGTAAAAACCGGATTTATGAAGTTTGACCAGTAAAAACCGGATTTAGAAAGTTCGACCAGTAAAAACTGGATTCAAGAAGTTCGACCAGTAAAAACCGGATTTAGGAAGTTCGACCAGTGAAAACTGGATTTAGGAAGTCCGACCAGTAAAAACCGGATTTAGGAAGTTCGACCAGTAAAAACTGGATTCAAGAAGTTCGACCAGTAAAAACCGGATTTAGGAAGTTCGACCAGTAAAAACCGGATTTAGGAAGTTCGACCAGTAAAAACCGGATTTAGGAAGTTCGACCAGTAAAAACCGGATTTAGGAAGTTTGACCAGCGAAAACTGGATTAAGGAAGTTCGACCAGTGAAAACTGGATTTAAGAAGTTCGACCAGTAAAAACCGGATTTAGGAAGTTCGACCAGTAAAAACCGGATTTAAGAAGTTCGACCAGTGAAAACTGGATTTAGAAAGTTCGCTTCACCCGAAGGTTGACCGGTAAAAATGGTTTTGATAAAAACTCGGGCCGCAGGACGAACTTGAAAAAGGTTGGTGTTTAGAAAGCGCTTGATGATTGTAATATGAGATTTTCAATCTTTTACCCTCACGTTGACCTAGACAAATGTCAGGGTCTCAGGATTTATCCCTTATCCTGAATGGGTAATCGATGCAAATGCAAATTGATGCAGATGAATGCGAATGAATGTATGCAAATGCACATGAATGTAAATGGGTGCACATGCGTGCACAAGTACGTGAAATGAGAGATTTGTTTATCCTGCCTGCATATAGAAAGTTTTGAAGATAAAATGAAAATTTTGAAAATGCCCCAGTGTAACTGGGAAAGAAGAATTTGAACAAAAGGATAAATGATTGATGTTTGAGGAGCGCTCTCTGAAGGTGACACGACAATTGGCTTTTGATTGATTCAGAAGAGACTCTGAAGAGGTCATTCCTCATAAAAGAACATTTTGCCGAGGAGAATAAAAAAAATGGCACCGAGCTTGCGAGAAAAACTGACAACTTTATTGATGTATTGAAGGAAAGGTAACAAATAGAGGAAAGACAGACGAGATTACATAATCCCTTTGAAATAATAAAAGCAAGATGAGAAATTAGGAAAGTGCTAGTGTTATCAATTTTTGAATGATTGGGGAGAAACATGATCAGGATGAATGGTCCTCCTTTTCATCTCCAACGAGAATATTCTTGTCAATGACGTCTTGGATAATATTTTTAAGGACAAAACAATGCTCGGTATCGTGACCCATTGCCCGATGAAATTTGCAGAACTGATCTTTAAACCTTCCCATGGTCACAAGAGGATTTGCTATCTTGGGGAGTCTAACCTTCCCTTTGGCTATCATGTATTCCAGAACTTGCTCCAGTGGCTGTTCTAAGGGAGTAAAATTGCGATCGTACCCCCAACCATCATGCTTTGGTTTTCCTTGGAATTTTAATTGGAATTGGACACTTGAGGAAGACTTGTCATCTCGCTTGTCCATTTTATCCTTCCGTCTTGCGAGGTCATTTTTCTCTAAGTTTGGATTTCCTGAGCCTCCAGTATGATTTTTTCTACCTCCTCTTTTGTTTTGTCCATTGCTACTTCTGGTAGAATTGGTAGAAAATGTGGAGTGAGCCTTCAGAGACCCGACTGTATCTTTTGTGTGCATGTATTCCAAGAAACTCTCGAGTATTTGATCTAACTGGGCCATCTTGTGGTCCTGGTTTGGATCATCACGCTGCATCTCTTGTCGAGTACTTGATTTTTGCTGAGACTTGGATAAGACAGTTGACCAGTACTCTTTCTCATTTTCAATGAAGAGATTCTTGTCGATATGATCTTGGATGATATTCTTAAAGACGAAACAATGTTCAATATCGTGCCCCATTGTTTGGTGGAATTTGCAGAAGCAGTCTTTCCATTTCCCTAGGGTGACCAGAGGATTAGCAATTCTTGGAAGCTTAACCATAACTTTGCTCAGCATGTATTCAAGGACCTCTTCGAGGGGCTGATCTAGAGGAGTGAATTCGCGATCGTAACCCCAACCGTCATGCTTTTTCTTCTCTTTCTGTTGACTCAATTTTTCACTCTGCTTTAAAGATTTCTCTTTCTGACTTGTATGATTGCCCTTGTTATCCTTGCACCCCTCGCGGTGGGCCTTAACAGAATTTGTCTTTTTTGAATCTTGATTACTCCTGACGGGAGTGATGCTCTTGTAGAAATCTTTGCTCCTGAAGACCTTCTTGCCCTTATGGCGGGCTTGCAAATCTTTAATCTTCTTTGCCATTTCCTTCAGCTGTATTTGGAACGGATCATCCATTGCTTGATTTTTCCCTTTATAGGTTGTCCCTTGCCTATGAGGGGATCTTTGAAGTGCTTGCCAGACTTCATACTCTTTATCAGTGTCGCCTACTGATTCTGACTCATCAGATGTATCCTTGTGTTGGATATATTTCTTGGATAGTTTTAAAACTTTCTTGGCTGATCGGCCTTTTGCCCTCTGCTTGACCTTGATCTTTTCTGTACTAGCTTCAGCTTGTTCTGTCAACATTTTGGTCATCATCTCTTTGAACATAGCATATATCTGAGGATCAACATCATCTCTGCTTGCTGACCTTGACTTCTGACTGATCGGGGTGAGTCCATTTCCTCTTCTGAAGTGACTGAGTATGCAACGCCTTCAACTGATGAGGTTTTCTTTTCGAACCTTGTCTGACCCATCGAGTATCACTGATGCTCTCTGCAAGGTAGAACTGATGATTAGGCTTTTGAAGGAAAATATTTATTGAGAATTTTGGTAGACAATTGAAAGAGTATCCCATTACTAGGGATTGAGTCGTCGCGGGAATTACGACAATTGCGCTGCTATTCTTTGCAAAATAAACAACTGGAAATATGCCTTGTTACCTAGGCGAGGTCGTCAAACCAAGATGAGATGTAAAATAAAGGAATTTTATTGAGGGGAAAAACATGATTTTATCAATAATACTCTTGACAGAGGGGAGGGGGACAAACAATTTTCCACCACCCTGGATAATCAGAGGACACTCGAGGACCAGGAAAAATAGTAAGATTGACAAAGGAATCCCAGCCATGTCTGGCAGAATGGTATGCTCCGGACCACTGATCTGATGCGAGGTTGAATTCTGGCAGAACCCCTGCTAGTGGACGAATCTCTACGCGCTTCTGCCTCTGAGAGAACTGCCTGACACACCGCACTGGATGATAGTATGCGCAGAAGAAGGGGCCAAGTAGTCTGAATCGCTTGCCATAAGCATAAGTGTATCTGGGAGGTGATTCCTGACGATCAAAGTAATCCCATACGACCTCTTCCTCCTGAAGGTTGTCGATCAAGAACCGGTATCGTGCAACTGGAAGAAGCTTTTCACCATTGTATCTGAAGGAACTGGCTCGGACTGGCACATGCCGGAGGAACCAAGACTGCAAGGCATAGGTGCACCCTTCGACTAGGATCGACTCTCCGAGTGTGAAACGGATCAACCCTCGGTATAGAAAGGCCAGTGCGGCCATGGCAATCAAGAGGCGACTGGTCTGTCGACTTCCCCATCTCCTTAGAAGCTGAACTATCCTGATATCTATGTAGTTTCGTCCGTCGGGAAAGGAAGCTAATCCCACCGTGCACAGAACCATCGCGTGTTGAATTCTTTCTCGAGCTGTCCTGGACAACGAGCTGACTTCTGCAAATGTTCCATACTGTCTATAGATTTCGAGCAGATCCACATATTTGTTTCCATCCTCCTCTATCAATGGCCAAGACTTGCGTCCTGTCATGCGAGCGAAGGCATCCTTTGGGTCCAGACCCTTAACATTAATCAGAAACTGTTTCTCCAATGGATCTCCAGGCTGACCGGCTGGCTCGGGCAATCCCATAATCTCTGAAAATTCATCCATCAGTACTGTCATCTCGCCCCACAGGAACCAGAAGGTAGAAGTGCTCGGATTCCACCGCTCTGCTAGTGCATGGATCAAGTTGCCGTTGACTGTCTGCTTTCCCACTGCGGACGCCAGTTCCAATCCACACTCGTCCAGATGGTCCGGAAACATATGAGAGAAGTTCTTGAACCATGAATAATACCACCGGGGAAAGAAAGATCTGGTGCTGAGGACTCGATGTTCGGGAAGACTTTGTCGCACCTCGTAGGAGATGTGACCCTCAGGGAAGACTGAATCAAGCTGACTGGATGCCATCGGACTGGAAGACATGGAAATTGGAGTAAGACTTGGAAAATACAGGAATTTTGAGGAAAATGCAGGCAGGATAAAAATAAAGCAGGAAATTCGAAATCTAGAAGACAGGAAAGATGGGAAATCACCTGGAGTTTTGAAGGAAATTAAGAGAAATTTGGAAAATCGTCCAGGGTTTGATGAAATATGAAGAAATAAATGGAAAATGAAGTATTTTGGAAAATCGTCCAAGATTTAAAACATGGACAGTACATGGACATAGATTGGGGAATTTTGAGAAAATCGTCCAGTATTTTAGAAAATTGGGAAAAATATGGAAAATAAAAAGGAAATAACATATTCAATCAAATTCTGCATAAACAAGTATGCACATACAACATTCCCTAAAAGCTGACTCTAGATGCACAAATTTTGAAATGGCTGTGGGACCTTAATCCTAACTCTATGGTTCAGATCAACTGTATCCAATCCAGTTATGCCTATATACTCAAGCCAAGGCTCTATGTACGTGGCATAAAATCAAATTCTCCGGTTCTAGGTTCAAGTTTTCCAACATCCTTGAGCACCTGCCGATATACGTTGGACTATGGCCCTTGGTACGTGGCAGGGGGGTTTTCACCCAAATAGGTGGCCCAGTTGTGAGGCTCTGTCCCGAACTATGGTTCTGGAAGAGAGCCCAGCAACGTGAAGACCGGGACAATATAGGTGGGGTGATTTTTGAAAAACATGAGCACATGCAATCAAACAGAAGGCTCTAAGTCCTAAAGAGATAGAATTTTGAAATATTTGAAGAAGCAAACATTGTTTTCATACAATTCCTAAATTGAGGAGTGTTGCATTAGACCTAAGTCTATGTGAGCATGAATAATTCTCCTCAATATGGTCCTACCAAACCATACCAAGTCTATATGCATTCTATGTCAGCTGGGTTCAAGTCTAGGCTCCTAGGTTCACATGATAGCATAAAGCAAAGCTGACATTCCATGGAAATCGATTTTGACAATCTGAACTAAGTAGAGCATTAGATTGATCAGGCGAAGACAGGTCCCATCACGGTCGCCAAACCTGTTATCATCGCAAAATTTTAACTTTTGCAAATCAAACTGACCTTTGAAAAAGATTTTGAAAATAACTCGCCTCTGTTTTTTTTTAAATGCGGGAAAATTCCGTAGAATGGGACTCGCCTGTCGGTACGAGGTTCAACCATTCCTGCCACCTTTAACAGGGGTAATCGAACCAAGGATCAATCTTATGCTCTACTCTATTCAACTTGTCTAAATCATATTCTAATTTCTAAATGCACATAGAATCAGGCATGTGCTATGAATTTTTAGAAATGCACATTTGAAAACATGATGTTTGCTTTGAATGATTGAAATATAAAATGTAAATCTTGGAAAATCGTGAATTGGGATTTCAAATATACTTCTGAGAGAAATAAAAATCGATTTTGAGGAATCCTTGACATTTGGTGAAAATCGATTCTGAGAGACTTGGTTTCTCTGAATTCAAACTTGGAAATTGAAATTCTAACTTAGAAAATTTGAATTTGGAACTTGGGAAATACTTGAAATATCCTTTGAAATTCAATGTCTTTGGGAAAATCGATTTTGCTATAAGACTTAGGAGATTTTGAGGAATTCAATTTCCTTGACTTGGATTTTGAATTGGAGTTGACAAATGCATGAAATGAATAAATATGGATTTGAGGAATTGAGAAATACTTTTTGTATTTTTGAGAAATGCAGTGCATTTTGAAGTTAGCCTAAGAGTGTAGGTTGAATGTGGCTAATGTGAAGATTATAAATCTGAGTATCATTCATATTCTGACTATGGCCATAAATACAAATTCCACCAAGTTTATAAACTTCATAGAAGCTGGTGCATGTGCCATTCGTGTAGACCATGGTGAATTTGTAAAAATATGCATGAATCATCATCCATCACACATTAACATGATAAAAATAAACTATATGCAATGCAACCTAATCTATGCAGGAAATGTAAATTCTTATTCCAAAGTTTAATTACAAATTACATCACTATTGAAAATTAAATACATGAAAAATAAAGTCTTCAATGTACCTGCAAAACTAGAAAACTTGTTAATGAATATATGTTGGCTTCTCTAGATTTATCCAACAATATCAGGAAATTGTTGGATTTTGCTAGATATAAGCCTTTTTGCCATGATTCCCTTAAATAAAAATGATAAAATATGAAATAAAATTGAATAAATATGAAAAAAAAAATATGAAATTTCGAAATTGGTGTCAAAATGACCAAAATACCCCTAATAACAAGACTATGGCCTTGAAATTAGGGTTTTTAGAAAGATATTTTGATAAAATGCAAGTTTTGAAGTTTAAATGAAATAAACTCAAACCAAATATGCTATGAAATGATTAAAAATATGAAATTAGGGTTAGGGATTTCGAAATTTAGGTCAAATGACCAAATTACCCCCGATAGCAAGACTATGGCCTTGAAATCAGGGTTTTCTAAAATAGATTTCGGTAAAAACCTAGGTTTTATGCACTAAATGAAATCAAATGAGCATCAAATTAAACCTAAAGCATCCTAACATGATTATTAACATGATTAAACCCTAAAAATATATATTTATGCATGAAAATCCAATAATATCACAAAAACTGTGATTTTAGCAGTGTTTTTGGATCTTTCAGGAACCCGGTTTTGCAATTTGCTTAATTCAGCCATCAAATGGATTCCAAAATCCATAAAAATTGGTACCTGCACTTGTTATAACTCTAATGTCGAATTGAAATCATAAAAATAATTTTTTAACATTAAATTAATCCGAAAATTGCATTAAACCCTAACAATATGCTATTTTTGACCTAATTCACCAACCAGTTTCAATCCAAGACCTGAATCAGGGGTCAAATCTCCATGGAAATTTATAAAATTTTACAGACTAACTAAAAAGAAAAACAGAGATTTCCCAATTTATAGATCGGAAAAAGCATCTCCGGTTAGGGAGAAACCCTTCCGGCAATCTGAGCTAAAATATATCACTTTTAACAGGGATTAAAACGGCTACTTCAGATTAAAAATACAGACATAAATAGCAATTCTAAACAAAAATCTCTGAAATTTTAGTGGTGAACAGTAGACAGAAAAATAACAATACTCACTTTTTACAGATCTAAAATCGGATCTGTGGTTTGGGATTTATGACTAACACAAGTCTGATTAGGGTTTTGGTAAACCCTAACGAGCTTTAAATTTAAAAACAGATTCTCTGAAAGGGGAAAAATACTAAACAGTGATAAAAAAATCCTAAAATTTCACAGAAGATATATCTACTCAATGTGAATCCATAGCACTTTACAGATCTAAAATCGGATATAATATGAGAGAAATATCATAACAGCAAGTTACCTTCTTGATTTTAACCACGATTTTAAAGCTTTAAAAACCCGATTTGATGTCTGATTTTTTTGACAGGGTTCCCGAGATCCAAAACCTCTGATTTTTCTACAGTAACTCAATAACTCATGCATGCACCACATATAAAAAAATCAGAAATAAACAATGAGTGATTCCATCCGAAATAACATCATCTTTACTGTTCTAAACCTAGAACACACAGAAATTTAAGAAACTTGAAAAACCATGCATTAACTAATGTAAATAAATAAAATAAACCATAAAACAGTAAATAAAAATTATTTTTATGCTGTAGACGTAAAACAAACATGAATAAACCATGAAAATAAATTAAAAACAGGGAAACAATGGCTGGAATTTGATATCACCTTTAAACATAGATTTAACCCATTAAAAAGGGTAAATCATATATTTTATTGGTTAATAATATAAAGAACCATATTAAAATCAATTCTAATGGATTAAAATCCCTGTAAATCACCCAAAACAGGGTTAGATCACCTTCTTGGATCGTTCTTGCTGATTCTTGATGGTTCTTGAGGTTGAATCCATGGTTTAATCCATGAAGGGGATGACACCAATGGCTAAAATTGATTTAAAACATGAAAAAGTATTAAATAAAACTAAAAAATATTAAAAATATTACCTTGGTGCTTGCAGATGCAATTGAGGAAGGTGGAGGTGCTGGAGAGAAGAGAGAGGCTACGAAAATTTGAGAGAAAAGAGTCCTCTTTTTGGCCCCCCTTAGGTCCCTTTTTATAGTTTTTCAAAAAGTCACTTAATTAGGGTTAATTAAGAGGTTTTTCATTTTTTTAGGACTCTTTCTAATAAATCCACTAAAGGCAACGATTTTTGTGGTTTTCTAACCTAAGTGGGACTCTAATTAATCCCTAATTAGCCCCTAACTAAACCTAGAAAACCCCCAAATGTGATGCCACTTGGCATCTTTCACATTTGGGTTTTTAAAACACCATTACAACCATTTAAAAACACTAGTTTTAAAAACTAATTTTCAAAATGAGTTTTCAAAATGGTTTTGACTCTTATAAACCTCTAACACTAACCAAGACATCAACTAACCCTAGTCTAGCCCTGACTTACTCGAATATGGCGCCACCCCGAGTGGGCCCTACTTGAGTTTTTCAAAAAGTGATTTTAAAACTTGAAATTGAAGGAGTTTTCAAAAGATTTTCAAAAGTAAACTTAAAATTAGGATTTTTGAAATGGCATAAGGTCCTAACTGAGTTAGAATTCCTCTGGATATGGTGCCAACTGAGTGGGCTCACATCGAATTTTGAACATTTTTTAAATAAACACTAAAAATGGCTTTAAAAAAGGGTTAAAATTGATATTTGAAATTCAAGATTTTTAGAAAATAGGGTCTCATGCGAACTGGAACTCCGGGTTAGAGTCCTGAACTCTTAGGACTCTGAAATTTTAAATTTTAACATCCAAATGAAAGAATTTTCAAAAGATTTTATCAAGAAATGATGAAATAAGTCAGAAAACACAGTCAGGGTTAGATTCCTAACTCGACCGAACTCTAAAATAGAATCATGAACTAACTGGACTCTGTAAAATGACCTAAATTTCGAAAACAAACGAAAAAGATTAAAAATGGAAGTAAAACAGACTTCAAAACAGACTCCTGACTGGATTAGGACTCTGAGACAGAGTCCTAATCGGACTGAAACTTTCAAAATTTTGAGAAATTTAATGAATAGAGGAATTCAGAAGTGACACCACCACAATGGGTCTCATCTGTGAATTGAAATCGATTAAAATTTGAATTTGAAATGAATCCAGATTGTTTCCTTGAGAAAATATTTCGAAATATAAAGTCCTGGGGTTGGAAAATGACAGAGTATTGAATAAAAACCCAGATTTTGAAATTGATTTTGAAATAAAGCTTTAAAATTCAAATCTGGATTGAATGTTTTGAAAACAGGAGTGTTGTATCTCGAAAATGAGATGCAATGACATGCAATGCTATGCAGAATACATGCAATGACATGCAATGATCTGTAGTGACTTATGAAATGGACAAACACTGGATGAGGGTGAAAATTTGGGGTGTTTACAGATGCCCCTCTTTGCTGCTAAGCCGGTTGAAAGCCGAGCTTAGTGGAAAAGAAAACACACCAAATTTGGACTATAAAAATGCCCCAGTTAGATGAATCTGACTGGGTATGAAAGAATTAGTTCAAATGATGATGATAGATATGAAATGAAGAATAAGGAGAAAATTTTATTTCAAAAAGAAGTGAGATTCAGGTTTTGCCCTTAACCTGGATGGGACAGGAAATACCTCATATGGAACGAAGCTCAGGCTTAACCCTTAACCTGAAAGGGGACGATACCTCGTGGAAAAATGAGGCTCAGGCTTAACCCTCAACCTGAAAGGGGACGATACCTCATGGAAAAACGAGGCTCAGGCTTAACCCTTAACCTGAAAGGGGACGATACCTCGTGGAAAAACGAGGCTCAGGCTTAACCCTTAACCTGAAAGGGGACGATACCTCGTGGAAAGACGAGGCTCAGGCTTAACCCTTAACCTGAAAGGGGACGATATACGGAATCCTCAAATGAAGAAACCATGATGGGACCTTCGAATTCTGCACAATAAATCCGAGAGGGGTTTGCAAAAGGAAGAAAAGGGGTTCCCTAAAGCTTGAAAAGGGATTGATCTTGGACGTCTCATTGCTAAGACTGAATGGCTTTTAAGACAGATGACCTTTTGCGGAAAATTCAGGTTTAACCCTTAACCTGAACGGGAACTGTCTATGGTGGGACAGTGGGGAGCACAGGGAAGTGTGCGAATCTGAGAGCCCAGGCACTTAGATCAAAACAAGAAGGGAAGGATCTTGGACAACTCCCATCATCCGATCCTAAAAGGGATAACAACAACGCCTGGATACATCAAAATAAACATCAAGTTCTCACTTCATGTCAGGATAACTTAAAAAGATTGCCAATAAGATAAAAAATTGTAGTTAATTCAAGAATGATAAGCACATATATATAAGAAAAATATTCCCTCTTTTCTACCTGAAGTATTACCTCCGACTGGCCTTAACTCCGTAGAATCAAGATTCGAATTCAAATTACTTGCAATTGACTTTCCTTCAAGGAGGCTATCAATTTCATTGATATGGACGGAAAAGAATGTATTCTTGATATTGCGAGAGCTATTAGCGAAAGGATATTATGAAAATTTGAGAGAAAAGAGCCCTCCTTTTGGCCCCCCTTAGGTCCCTTTTTATAGTTTTTCAAAAAGTCACTTAATTAGGGTTAATTAAGAGGTTTTTCATTTTTTTAGGACTCTTTCTAATAAATCCACTAAAGGCAACGATTTTTGTGGTTTTCTAACCTAGGTGGGACTCTAATTAATCCCTAATTAGCCCCTAACTAAACCTAGAAAACCCCCAAATGTGATGCCACTTGGCATCTTTCACATTTGGGTTTTTAAAACACCTTTAAAAACATTTAAAAACACTAGTTTTAAAAATGAGTTTTCAAAATGGTTTTGACTCTTCTAAACCTCTAACACTAACCAAGACATCAACTAACCCTAGTCTAGCCCTGACTTACTCAAATATGGCGCCACCCCGAGTGGGCCCTACTTTAGTTTTTCAAAAAGTGATTTTAAAACTTGAAATTGAAGGAGTTTTCAAAAGATTTTCAAAAGTAAACTTAAAATTAGGATTTTTGAAATGGCATAAGGTCCTAACTGAGTTAGAATTCCTCTAGATATGGTGCCAACTGAGTGGTCCCACATCGAATTTTGAACATTTTTGAAATAAACACTGAAAATGGCTTTAAAAAAGGGTTAAAATTGACATTTGAAATTCAAGATTTTTAGAAAATAGGGTCTCATGCGAACTGGAACTCCGGGTTAGAGTCCTGAACTCTTAGGACTCTGAAATTTTAAATTTTAACATCCAAATGAAAGAATTTTCAAAAGATTTTATCAAGAAATGATGAAATAAGTCAGAAAACACAGTCAGGGTTAGATTCCTAACTCGACCGAACTCTAAAATAGAATCTTGAACTAACTGGACTCTGTAAAATGACCTAAATTTCGAAAACAAACGAAAAAGATTAAAAATGGAAGTAAAACAGACTTCAAAATAGACTCCTGACTGGATTAGGACTCTGAGACAGAGTCCTAATCGGACTGAAACTTTCAAAATTTTGAGAAATTTAATGAATAGAGGAATTCAGAAGTGACACAACCACAATGGGTCACATCTGTGAATTGAAATCGATTAAAATTTGAATTTGAAATGAATCCAGATTGTTTCCTTGAGAAAATATTTCGAAATATAAAGTCCTGGGGTTGAAAAATGACAGAGTATTGAATAAAAACCCAGATTTTGAAATTGATTTTGAAATAAAGCTTTAAAATTCAAATCTGGATTGAATGTTTTGAAAACAGGAGTGTTGGATCTCGAAAATGAGATGCAATGACATGCAATGCTATGCAATGACATGCAATGCTATGCAATGACATGCAATGCTATGCAGAATACATGCAATGACATGCAATGATCTGTAGTGACTTATGAAATGGACAAACACTAGATGAGGGTGAAAATTTGGGGTGTTTACAGATGCCCCTCTTTGCTGCTAAGCCGGTTGAAAGCCGAGCTTAGTGGCAAAGAAAACACACCAAATTTGGACTATAAAAATGCCCCAGTTAGATGAATCTGACTGGGTATGAAAGAATTAGTTCAAATGATGATGATAGATATGAAATGAAGAATAAGGAGAAAATTTTATTTCAAAAAGAAGTGAGATTCAAGTTTTGCCCTTAACCTGGATGGGACAGGAAATACCTCGTATGGAACGAAGCTCAGGCTTAACCCTTAACCTGAAAGGGGACGATACCTCATGGAAAAACGAGGCTCAGGCTTAACCCTTAACCTGAAAGGGGACGATACCTCGTGGAAAAACGAGGCTCAGGCTTAACCCTTAACCTGAAAGGGGACGATACCTCGTGGAAAAACGAGGCTCAGGCTTAACCATTAACCTGAAAGGGGACGATATACGGAATCCTCAAATGAAGAAACCATGATGGGACCTTCGAATTCTGCACAATAAATCCGAGAGGGGTTTGCAAAAGGAAGAAAGGGGGTTCCCTAAAGCTTGAAAAGGGATTGATCTTGGACGTCTCATTGCTAAGACTGAATGGCTTTTAAGACAGATGACCTTTTGCGGAAAATTCAGGTTTAACCCTTAACCTGAACGGGAACTGTCTATGGTGGGACAGTGGGGAGCACAGGGAAGTGTGCGAATCTGAGAGCCCAGGCACTCAGATCAAAACAAGAAGGGAAGGATCTTGGACAACTCCCATCATCCGATCCTAAAAGGGATAACAACAACGCCTGGATACATCAAAATAAACATCAAGTTCTCACTTCATATCAGGATAACTTAAAAAGATTGCCAATAAGATAAAAAATTGTAGTTAATTCAAGAATGATAAGCACATATATATATGAAAAATATTCCCTCTTTTCTACCTGAAGTATTACCTCCGACTGGCCTTAACTCCGTAGAATCAAGATTCGAATTCAATTACTTGCAATTGACTTTCCTTCAAGGAGGCTATCAATTTCATTGATATGGACGGAAAAGAATGTATTCTTGATATTGCGAGAGCTATTAGCGAAAGGATATTGATTAAAGAATTTCACAAAATTAAAGAAGATTCTTGATAGATTCGGCAGTCTGATATCCTGGGATTCTTTTCTCATGATGATCTTTCTGCACTCTTTTTTGACAGAATTGGAGCTCTCTTGGATTTTTTGGGAATTACATCATCCTTCATTTTGGAGATGTCCTGGCTTTTCTCTCTTTATTTTTTTTGGAAGGGTACGTCACAAACTCCTTCATCTCAGAGATGTTTCGATCCTTCTTCTCTCTCAGGGATTATATTGACGGTTATTAGCTCATTGGTTGGGAATCTCTTGATGATAGCAGAAATTAAATATCTTTTAGGGTTTGTCGGTAGGCTCATCACACTCGCCTTCATCTCGACGGTGATCTGAACTTCCCCTGGAAGGATCCGTCACAAACTCCGTCATCTTGGAGATGATCCAAATCTTCTTTAGCCCCGGGGGTCGACTCGTCTAATTCGCCTTCATCTTGACGACAGTTGAGAGATCCCTTTTGCAGATATTTAATTGCAGCTTAGGTGATTGAGGAGATATGGAGCTTGAGTGGATTTTTCTGTATCACCCAGGATATTTTGACTGCTTATTTTCCAAGAATGGTCTTTAAAAATATGCCATTGACTGCGATCAATATCAATCACTTCTGGCTTTGCAACAACATTGAATTTTCTTTGCTGGTCATATCGCGGATTTATTCTTTATCCTTTTGGTTGGCCAATAGAAAGATTTTGAATTTTGAATCCTTTTTCACAAAAGCTTTGTCCTTTCGGAAGTAATACTAAAGGTATTCTGAGGTACAATTTTATGCAGTAAAGATTTTGAGATCAACAACTATTTTTCATGACAAATTGGCAAAATATTCCTGAAATCCTTGGTGAAAGAAATCACTTGAGATCTAAATGACACATCCGTGGATAGATTCTTCTCTCCTTTCCCCAAAGGAGAGACTCAGGCTTAACCCTTACCTGAACGGGTAACAAAAGATACTCCTCTCTTCCCTGAAGAGGAGGTTTTGCAAAACGAACTTTCGAAGAGAAATAGAGTTTTCGTCAAAACTCCCTATTTCTAGGCTTCTCTTATGGAAAGGGGGCCGCTAACAAAGATTGAAAGGATATCATAGAGGAACAAGTCCATCACACTCTCCCTGAAAAAAGGGTCCTCGACGACGGGGGTGGCCTAACAAAAGACATTTAGGGTTACAAGGAGGACGAGCTTCCGTCAAAACTCTCCCTGGAAAAAGGGTTCCTTGTGTGACAATAAAGATTGTTTTGCAAACTGTTCGTGAATCATGAGTCCCTTCAAACTCTCCCTAGAAAAAGGGGTTCAACAAACGTACAATAAAGACATGCGAAAAAGAATGAGCTCCCTCGAACTCTCCCTGGAAAAAGGGTCCCTCGCAAGAGAAGATGATCGAAATTTGTATTGGGTGACCCAAAAGGGTCGAAATTGGGAATGACATGGGTTCAATAGGGATTTAGCCTACGAATGACATTGGTTCAATTTAGAACGGCATTGGTTTCGCAGGGGTTCGACCTACGAACTATCAATTCCATAGGAATTCAACTTAAGGATCATAGCTTAAGAAGGAATGATTCCAACTTGTGAGCTTTGAATGGACCAGGTGCTAAACTGGGTTTTTGAGGGAAGATTCGAATCGGAATTCAACTCTTCAAGGAAAAATAGATGAATTGGATTTTGAAAGAGAATTCGGGTCGGAACTCGGATCATCTAGACCAATTGCCAAATTTGCAGGAAAGTTTAAGTAGAAGTTCGAACTTTTAAAGGAAAACCAAGCGAATTGGATTTGAAAGAAAATTCAAGTCGGAACTTTGATTTTCCAGACCAATTCTGAATTGGATTTGGAAGAAGATTCGAATCGGAACTCGACTCTTCTAAACCAATTCTAGAATCTAGAGGAAAGAAAATTATACGAATTGGATTTGTAAGAAAATTCAAGTCGGGACTTGAATTTTCTAGACCAATTCTGAATTGGATTTGGAAGAAGATTCTAATCGGAACTCGACTCTTCTAGACAAATTCTAGAATCTAGAGGAAAGAAAATTATACGAATTGGATTTGTAAGAAAATTCAAGTCGGGACTTGAATTTTCTAGACCAATTCTGAATTGGATTTGGAAGAAGATTCGAATCGGAACTCGACTCTTCTAGACCAATTCTAGAATCTAGAGGAAAGAAAATTATACGAATTGGATTTGTAAGAAAATTCAAGTCGGGACTTGGATTTTCTAGACCAATTCTGAATTGGATTTGGAAGAAGATTCAAATCGGAACTCGACTCTTCTAGACCAATTCTGGACATTTAAAGGAAAAAAAAGTTGACAAGTATAAAGATGACATTTGGGACTAGTTCAACTAGTACGAGCATCAGATTTTGGAAGAGTACCAATATGAGCACTGGGTTTTAAAAGGTTACCAGTACGAGCACTGGGTTTTAAAAGGTTACCAGTACGAGCACTGGGTTTTAAAAGATTACCAGTACGAGCACTGGGTTTTAAAAGATTACCAGTACGGGCACTGGGTTTTAAAAGGTTACCAGTACGAGCACTGGGTTTTAAAAGGTTACCACTACGAGCACTGGGTTTTAAAAGATTACCAGTACGAGCACTGGGTTTTAAAAGATTACCAGTACGGGCACTAGGTTTTAAAAGGTTACCAGTACGAGCGCTGGATTTTGGAAGGTTACCAGTACGAGCACTGGATTTTTAAAGGATACAGTTCGAGCACTGGACTTTAAAAGGCTACCAGTACGAGCACTGGATTTTGGAAGGATACCAGCATGAGCACTGGATTTAAAAAAAAGTACCCGCACGAACGCTGGGCTTTGAAAAAGTCTGACCAGTGAATACTGAATTTAGAGGGTTCGACCAGTAAAAACCAGATTCAGGAAGTTCGACCAGTGAATACTGGATTCAGGAAGTTTGACCAGTAAAAACCGGATTTAGGAAGTTCGACCAGTGAATACTGGATTCAGGAAGTTCGACCAGTGAATACTGGATTCAGGAAGTTCGACCAATAAAAACCGGATTTAGGAAGTTCGACCAGTAAAAACCGGATTTAGGAAGTTCGACCAGTAAAAACTGGATTCAAAAAGTTCGACCAGTAAAAACTGGATTCAAGAAGTTCGACCAGTAAAAACTGGATTCAAGAAGTTCGACCAGTAAAAACCGGATTTAGGAAGTTTGACCAGTAAAAACCGGATTTAGAAAGTTCGACCAGTAAAAACTGGATTCAAGAAGTTCGACCAGTAAAAACCGGATTTAGGAAGTTCGACCAGTGAAAACTGGATTTAGGAAGTCCGACCAGTAAAAACCGGATTTAGGAAGTTCGACCAGTAAAAACTCGATTCAAGAAGTTCGACCAGTAAAAACCGGATTTAGGAAGTTCGACCAGTAAAAACCGGATTTAGGAAGTTCGACCAGTAAAAACCGGATTTAGGAAGTTTGACCAGCGAAAACTGGATTTAGGAAGTTCGACCAGTGAAAACTGGATTTAGGAAGTTCGACCAGTATAAACCGGATTTAGGAAGTTCGACCAGTAAAAACCGGATTTAAGAAGTTCGACCAGTGAAAACTGGATTTAGAAAGTTCGCTTCACCCGAAGGTTGACCGGTAAAAATGGTTTTGATAAAAACTCGGGCCGCAGGACGAACTTGAAAAAGGTTGGTGTTTAGAAAGCGCTTGATGATTGTAATATGAGATTTTCAATCTTTTACCCTCACGCTGACCTAGACAAATGTCGGGGTCTCCGGATTTATCCCTTATCCTTAATGGGTATTCGATGCAAATGCAAATTGATGCAGATGAATGCGAATGAATGTATGCAAATGCACATGAATGTAAATGGGTGCACATGCGTGCACAAGTACGTGAAATGAGAGATTTGTTTATCCTGCCTGCATACAGAAAGTTTTGAAGATAAAATTAAAATTTTGAAAATGCCCCAGTGTAACTGGGAAAGAAGAATTTGAACAAAAGGATAAATGATTGATGTTTGAGGAGCGCTCTCTGAAGGTGACACGACAATTGGCTTTTGATTGATTCAGAAGAGACTCTGAAGAGGTCATTCCTCATAAAAGAACATTTTGCCGAGGAGAATAAAAAAAATGGCATCGAGCTTGCGAGAAAAACTGACAACTTTATTGATGTATTGAAGGAAAGGTAACAAATAGAGGAAAGACAGACGAGATTACATCATCCCTTTGAAATAATAAAAGCAAGATGAGAAATTAGGAAAGTGCTAGTGTTATCAATTTTTGAATGATTGGGGAGAAACATGATCAGGATGAATGGTCCTCCTTTTCATCTCCAACGAGAATATTCTTGTCAATGACGTCTTGGATAATATTTTTAAGGACAAAACAATGCTCGGTATCGTGACCCATTGCCCGATGAAATTTGCAGAACTGATCTTTAAACCTTCCCATGGTCACAGGAGGATTTGCTATCTTGGGGAGTCTAACCTTCCCTTTGGCTATCATGTATTCCAGAACTTGCTCCAGTGGCTGTTCTAAGGGAGTAAAATTGCGATCGTACCCCCAACCATCATGCTTTGGTTTTCCTTGGAATTTTAATTGGAATTGGACACTTGAGGAAGACTTGTCATCTCGCTTGTCCATTTTATCCTTCCGTCTTGCGAGGTCATTTTTCTCTAAGTTTGGATTTCCTGAGCCTCCAGTATGATTTTTTCTACCTCCTCTTTTGTTTTGTCCATTGCTACTTCTGGTAGAATTGGTAGAAAATGTGGAGTGAGCCTTCAGAGACCCGACTGTATCTTTTGTGTGCATGTATTCCAAGAAACTCTCGAGTATTTGATCTAACGGGGCCATCTTGTGGTCCTGGTTTGGATCATCACGCTGCATCTCTTGTCGAGTACTTGATTTTTGCTGAGACTTGGATAAGACAGTTGACCAGTACTCTTTCTCATTTTCAATGAAGAGATTCTTGTCTATATGATCTTGGATGATATTCTTAAAGACGAAACAATGTTCAATATCGTGCCCCGTTGTTTGGTGGAATTTGCAGAAGCGGTCTTTCCATTTCCCTAGGGCGACCAGAGGATTAGCAATTCTTGGAAGCTTAACCATTCCTTTGCTCAGCATGTATTCAAGGACCTCTTCGAGGGGCTGATCTAGAGGAGTGAATTCGCGATCGTAACCCCAACCGTCATGCTTTTTCTTCTCTTTCTGTTGACTCAATTTTTCACTCTGCTTTAAAGATTTCTCTTTCTGACTTGTATGATTGCCCTTGTTATCCTTGCACCCCTCGCGGTGGGCCTTAACAGAATTTGTCTTTTTTGAATCTTGATTACTCCTGACGGGAGTGATGCTCTTGTAGAAATCTTTGCTCCTAAAGACCTTCTTGCCCTTATGGCGGGCTTGCAAATCTTTAATCTTCTTTGCCATTTCCTTCAGCTGTATTTGGAACGGATCATCCATTGCTTGATTTTTCCCTTTATAGGTTGTCCCTTGCCTATGAGGGGATCTTTGAAGTGCTTGCCAGACTTCATACTCTTTATCAGTGCCGCCTACTGATTCAGACTCATCAGATGTATCCTTGTGTTGGATATATTTCTTGGATAGTTTTAAAACTTTCTTGGCTGATCGGCCTTTTGCCCTCTGCTTGACCTTGATCTTTTCTGTACTAGCTTCAGCTTGTTCTGTCAACATTTTGGTCATCATCTCTTTGAACATAGCATATATCTGAGGATCAACATCATCCTCTGCTTGCTGACCTTGACTTCTGACTGATCGAGGTGAGTCCATTTCCTCTTCTGAAGTGACTGAGTATGCAACGCCTTCAACTGATGAGGTTTTCTTTTCGAACCTTGTCTGACCCATCGAGTATCACTGATGCTCTCTGCAAGGTAGAACTGATGATTAGGCTTTTGAAGGAAATTTGGTTGAAGGAAAATATTTGTTGAGAATTTTGGTAGACAATTGAAAGAGTATCCCATTACTGTGGATTGAGTCGTCGCTGGAATTACGACAATTGCGCTGCTATTCTTTGCAAAATAAACAACTGGAAATATGCCTTGTTACCTAGGCGAGGTCGTCAAACCAAGATGAGATGTAAAATAAAGGAATTTTATTGAGGGGAAAAACATGATTTTATCAATAATACTCTTGACAGAGGGGAGGGGGACAAACAATTTTCCACCACCCTGGATAATCAGAGGACACTCGAGGACCAGGAAAAATAGTAAGATTGACAAAGGAATCCCAGACATGTCTGGCAGAATGGTATGCTCCGGACCACTGATCCGATGCGAGGTTGAATTCTGGCAGAACCCCTGCTAGTGGACGAATCTTTACGCGCTTCTGCCTCTGAGAGAACTGCCTGACACACCGCTCTGGATGATAGTATGCGCAGAAGAAGGGGCCAAGTAGTCTGAATCGCTTGCCATAAGCATAAGTGTATCTGGGAGGTGATTCCTGACGATCAAAGTAATCCCATACGACCTCTTCCTCTTGAAGGTTGTCGATCAAGAACCCGTATCGCGCAACTGGAAGAAGCTTTTCACCATTGTATCTAAAGGAACTGGCTCGGACTGGCACATGCCGGAGGAACCAAGACTGCAAGGCATAGGTGCACCCTTCGACTAGGATCGACTCTCCGAGTGTGAAACGGATCAACCCTCGGTATAGAAAGGCCAGTGCGGCCATGGCAATCAAGAGGCGACTGGTCTGTCGACTTCCCCATCTCCTTAGAAGCTGAACTATCCTGATATCTATGTAATTTCGTCCGTCGGGAAAGAAAGCTAATCCCACCGTGCACAGAACCATCGCGTGCTGAATTCTTTCTCGAGCTGTCCTGGACAACGAGCTGACTTCTGCAAATGTTCCATACTGTCTATAGATTTCGAGCAGATCCACATATTTGTTTCCATCCTCCTCTATCAATGGCCAAGACTTGCGTCCTGTCATGCGAGCTAAGGCATCCTTTGGGTCCAGACCCATAACATTAATCAGAAACTGTTTCTCCAATGGATCTCCAGGCTGACCGGCTGGCTCGGGCAATCCCATAATCTCTGAAAATTCATCCATCAGTACTGTCATCTCGCCCCACGGGAACCAGAAGGTAGAAGTGCTCGGATTCCACCGCTCTGCTAGTGCATGGATCAAGTTGCCGTTGACTGTCTGCTTTCCCACTGCGGACGCCAGTTCCAATCCACACTCGTCCAGATGGTCCAGAAACATATGAGAGAAGTTCTTGAACCATGAATAATACCACCGGGGAAAGAAAGATCCGGTGCTGAGGACTCGATGTTCGGGAAGACTTTGTCGCACCTCGTAGGAGATGTGACCCTCAGGGAAGATTGAATCAAGCTGACTGGATGCCATCGGACTGGAAGACATGGAAATTGGAGTAAGACTTGGAAAATACAGGAATTTTGAGGAAAATGCAGGCAGGATAAAAATAAAGCAGGAAATTCGAAATCTAGAAGACAGGAAAGATGGGAAATCACCTGGAGTTTTGAAGGAAATTAAGAGAAATTTGGAAAATCGTCCAGGGTTTGATGAAATATGAAGAAATAAATGGAAAATGAAGTATTTTGGAAAATCGTCCAAGATTTAAAACATGGACAGTACATGGACATAGATTGGGGAATTTTGAGAAAATCGTCCAGTATTTTAGAAAATTGGGAAAAATATGGAAAATAAAAAGGAAATAACATATTCAATCAAATTCTGCATAAACAAGTATGCACATACAACATTCCCTAAAAGCTGACTCTAGATGCACAAATTTTGAAATGGCTGTGGGACCTTAATCCTAACTCTATGGTTCAGATCAACTGTATCCAATCCAGTTATGCCTATATACTCAAGCCAAGGCTCTATGTACGTGGCATAAAATCAAATTCTCCGGTTCTAGGTTCAAGTTTTCCAACATCCTTGAGCACCTGCCGATATACGTTGGACTATGGCCCTTGGTACGTGGCAGGGGGGTTTTCACCCAAATAGGTGGCCCAGTTGTGAGGCTCTGTCCCGAACTATGGTTCTGGAAGAGAGCCCAGCAACGTGAAGACCGGGACAATATAGGTGGGGTGATTTTTGAAAAACATGAGCACATGCAATCAAACAGAAGGCTCTAAGTCCTAAAGAGATAGAATTTTGAAATATTTGAAGAAGCAAACATTGTTTTCATACAATTCCTAAATTGAGGAGTGTTGCATTAGACCTAAGTCTATGTGAGCATGAATAATTCTCCTCAATATGGTCCTACCAAACCATACCAAGTCTATATGCATTCCATGTCAGCTGGGTTCAAGTCTAGGCTCCTAGGTTCACATGATAGCATAAAGCAAAGCTGACATTCCATGGAAATCGATTTTGACAATCTGAACTAAGTAGAGCATTAGATTGATCAGGCGAAGACAGGTCCCATCACGGTCGCCAAACCTGTTATCATCGCAAAATTTTAACTTTTGCAAATCAAACTGACCTTTGAAAAAGATTTTGAAAATAACTCGCCTCTGTTTTTTTTTAAATGCGGGAAAATTCCGTAGAATGGGACTCGCCTGTCGGTACGAGGTTCAACCATTCCTGCCACCTTTAACAGGGGTAATCGAACCAAGGATCAATCTTATGCTCTACTCTATTCAACTTGTCTAAATCATATTCTAATTTCTAAATGCACATAGAATCAGGCATGTGCTATGAATTTTTAGAAATGCACATTTGAAAACATGATGTTTGCTTTGAATGATTGAAATATAAAATGTAAATCTTGGAAAATCGTGAATTGGGATTTCAAATATACTTCTGAGAGAAATAAAAATCGATTTTGAGGAATGCTTGACATTTGGTGAAAATCGATTCTGAGAGACTTGGTTTCTCTGAATTCAAACTTGGAAATTGAAATTCTAACTTAGAAAATTTGAATTTGGAACTTGGGAAATACTTGAAATATCCTTTGAAATTCAATGTCTTTGGGAAAATCGATTTTGCTATAAGACTTAGGAGATTTTGAGGAATTCAATTTCCTTGACTTGGATTTTGAATTGGAGTTGACAAATGCATGAAATGAATAAATATGGATTTGAGGAATTGAGAAATACTTTTTGTATTTTTGAGAAATGCAGTGCATTTTGAAGTTAGCCTAAGAGTGTAGGTTGAATGTGGCTAATGTGAAGATTATAAATCTGAGTATCATTCATATTCTGACTATGGCCATAAATACAAATTCCACCAAGTTTATAAACTTCATAGAAGCTGGTGCATGTGCCATTCGTGTAGACCATGGTGAATTTGTAAAAATATGCATGAATCATCATCCATCACACATTAACATGATAAAAATAAACTATATGCAATGCAACCTAATCTATGCAGAAAATGTAAATTCTTATTCCAAAGTTTAATTACAAATTACATCACTATTGAAAATTAAATACATGAAAAATAAAGTCTTCAATGTACGTGAAAAACTAGAAAACTTGTTAATGAATATGTGTTGGCTTCTCTAGATTTATCCAACAATATGAGGAAATTGTTGGATTTTGCTAGATATAAGCCTTTTTGCAATGATTCCCTTAAATAAAAATGATAAAATATGAAATAAAATTAAATAAATATGAAAGAGAAAATATGAAATTTCGAAATTGGTGTCAAAATGACCAAAATACCCCTAATAACAAGACTATGGCCTTGAAATTAGGGTTTTTAGAAAGATATTTTGATAAAATGCAAGTTTTGAAGTTTAAATGAAATAAACTCAAACCAAATATGCTATGACATGATTAAAAATATGAAATTAGGGTTAGGGATTTCGAAATTTAGGTCAAATGACCAAATTACCCCCGATAGCAAGACTATGGCCTTGAAATCAGGGTTTTCTGAAATAGATTTTGGTAAAAACCTAGGTGTTATGCACTAAATGAAATCAAATGAGCATCAAAATAAACCTAAAGCATACTAACATGATTATGAACATGATTAAACCCTAAAAATATATGCTTATGCACGAAAATCCAATAATATCACAAAAACTGTGATTTTAGCAGTGTTTTTGGATCTTTCAGGAACCCGGTTTTGCAATTTGCTTAATTCAGCCATCAAATGGATTCCAAAATCCATAAACATTGGTACCTGCACTTGTTATAACTCTAATGTCGAATTGGAATCATAAAAATAATTTTTTAACATTAAATTAATCCAAAAATTTCATTAAACCCTAACAATATGCTATTTTTTACCTAATTCACCAACCAGTTTCAATCCAAGACCTGAATCATGGGTCAAATCTGCATGGAAATTTATGAAATTTTACAGAGACTAACTAGAAAGAAAAACAGAGATTTCCCAATTTACAGATTGGAAAAAACATCTTCGGTTAGGGAGAAACCCTTCCGGCAATCTGAGCTAAAATATGTCACTTTTAACAGGGATTAAAACGGCTACTTCAGATTGAAAATACAGACATAAATAGCAATTCTAAACAAAAATCTCTGAAATTTTAGTGGTGAACAGTATACAGAAAAATAATAGTACTCACTTTTTACAGATCTAAAATCGGATCTGTGGTTTGGGATTTATGACTAACACAAGTCTGATTAGAGTTTTGGTAAACCCTAACGAGCTTTAAATTTAAAAACAGATTCTCTGAAAGGGGAAAAATACTAAACAGTGATAAAAAAATCCGAAAATTTCACAGCAGACATATCTACTCAATGTGAATCCATAGCACTTTACAGATCTAAAATCAGATATAAGATGAGAGAAATATCATAATAGCAAGTTACCTTCTTGATTTTAACCACGATTTTAAAGCTTTAAAAACCCGATTTGATTTCTGATTTTTTTTTACAGGGTTCCCGAGATCCAAAACCTCTGATTTTTTTACAGTAACTCAATAACTCATGCATGCACCACATATAAAAAATCAGAAATAAACAATGAGTGATTTCATCCGAAATAACATCATCTTTACTATTCTAAACCTAGAACACACAGAAATTTAAGAAACTTGAAAAACCATGCATTAACTAATGTAAATAAATAAAATAAACCATAAAACAGTAAATAAAAATTATTTTGATGCTGTAGAACGTAAAACAAACATGAATAAACCATGAAAATAAATTAAAAATTGGGAATCAATGGCTGGAATTTGATATCACCTTTAAAACATAGATTTAACCCATTAAAAAGGGTAAATCATATATTTTATTGGTTAATAATATAAAGAACCATATTAAAATCAATTCTAATGGATTAAAATCCCTGTAAATCACCCAAAACAGGGTTAGATCACCTTCTTGGATCGTTCTTGCTGATTCTTGATGGTTCTTGAGGTTGAATCCATGGTTTAATCCATGAAGGGGATGACACCAATGGCTAAAATTGATTTAAAACATGAAAAAGTATTAAATAAAACTAAAAAATATTAAAAATATTACCTTGGTGCTTGCAGCTGCAATGGAGGAAGGTGGAGGTGCTGGAGAGGAGAGAGAGGCTATGAAAATTTGAGAGAAAAGAGCCCTCCTTTTGGCCCCCCTTAGGTCCCTTTTTATAGTTTTTCAAAAAGTCACTTAATTAGGGTTAATTAAGAGGTTTTTCATTTTTTTAGGACTCTTTCTAATAAATCCACTAAAGGCAATGATTTTTGTGGTTTTCTAACCTAGGTGGGACTCTAATTAATCCCTAATTAGCCCCTAACTAAACCTAGAAAACCCCCAAATGTGATGCCACTTGGCATCTTTCACATTTGGGTTTTTAAAACACCTTTAAAAACATTTAAAAACACTAGTTTTAAAAACTAGTTTTCAAAATGGTTTTGACTCTTCTAAACCTCTAACACTAACCAAGACATCAACTAACCCTAGTCTAGCCCTGACTTACTCGAATATGGCGCCACCCCGAGTGGGCCCTACTTGAGTTTTTCAAAAAGTGATTTTAAAACTTGAAATTGAAGGTGTTTTCAAAAGATTTTCAAAAGTAAACTTAAAATTAGGATTTTTGAAATGGCATAAGGTCCTAACTGAGTTAGAATTCCTCTAGATATGGTGCCAACTGAGTGGGCCCACATCGAATTTTGAACATTTTTGAAATAAACACTAAAAATGGCTTTAAAAAAGGGTTAAAATTGACATTTGAAATTCAAGATTTTTAGAAAATAGGGTTTCATGCGAACTGGAACTCCGGGTTAGAGTCCTGAACTCTTAGGACTCTGAAATTTTAAATTTTAACATCCAAATGAAAGAATTTTCAAAAGATTTTATCAAGAAATGATGAAATAAGTCAGAAAACACAGTCAGGGTTAGATTCCTAACTCGACCGAACTCTAAAATAGAATCCTGAACTAACTGGACTCTGTAAAATGACCTAAATTTCGAAAACAAACGAAAAAGATTAAAAATGGAAGTAAAACAGACTTCAAAACAGACTCCTGACTGGATTAGGACTCTGAGACAGAGTCCTAATCGGACTGAAACTTTCAAAATTTTGAGAAATTTAATGAATAGAGGAATTCAGAAGTGACACAACCACAATGGGTCTCATTTGTGAATTGAAATCGATTAAAATTTGAATTTGAAATGAATCTAGATTGTTTCCTTGAGAAAATATTTCGAAATATAAAGTCCTGGGGTTGAAAAATGACAGAGTATTGAATAAAAACCCAGATTTTGAAATTGATTTTGAAATAAAGCTTTAAAATTCAAATCTGGATTGAATGTTTTGAAAACAGGAGTGTTGGATCTCGAAAATGAGATGCAATGACATGCAATGCTATGCAATGACATGCAATGCTATGCAGAATACATGCAATGACATGCAATGATCTGTAGTGACTTATGAAATGGACAAACACTAGATGAGGGTGAAAATTTGGGGTGTTTACAGATGCCCCTCTTTGCTGCTAAGCCGGTTGAAAGCCGAGCTTAGTGGCAAAGAAAACACACCAAATTTGGACTATAAAAATGCCCCAGTTAGATGAATCTGACTGGGTATGAAAGAATTAGTTCAAATGATGATGATAGATATGAAATGAAGAATAAGGAGAAAATTTTATTTCAAAAAGAAGTGAGATTCAAGTTTTGCCCTTAACCTGGATGGGACAGGAAATACCTCGTATGGAACGAAGCTCAGGCTTAACCCTTAACCTGAAAGGGGACGATACCTCATGGAAAAACGAGGCTCAGGCTTAACCCTTAACCTGAAAGGGGACGATACCTCGTGGAAAAACGAGGCTCAGGCTTAACCCTTAACCTGAAAGGGGACGATACCTCGTGGAAAAACGAGGCTCAGGCTTAACCATTAACCTGAAAGGGGACGATATACGGAATCCTCAAATGAAGAAACCATGATGGGACCTTCGAATTCTGCACAATAAATCCGAGAGGGGTTTGCAAAAGGAAGAAAGGGGGTTCCCTAAAGCTTGAAAAGGGATTGATCTTGGACGTCTCATTGCTAAGACTGAATGGCTTTTAAGACAGATGACCTTTTGCGGAAAATTCAGGTTTAACCCTTAACCTGAACGGGAACTGTCTATGGTGGGACAGTGGGGAGCACAGGGAAGTGTGCGAATCTGAGAGCCCAGGCACTCAGATCAAAACAAGAAGGGAAGGATCTTGGACAACTCCCATCATCCGATCCTAAAAGGGATAACAACAACGCCTGGATACATCAAAATAAACATCAAGTTCTCACTTCATATCAGGATAACTTAAAAAGATTGCCAATAAGATAAAAAATTGTAGTTAATTCAAGAATGATAAGCACATATATATATGAAAAATATTCCCTCTTTTCTACCTGAAGTATTACCTCCGACTAGCCTTAACTCCGTAGAATCAAGATTCGAATTCAATTACTTGCAATTGACTTTCCTTCAAGGAGGCTATCAATTTCATTGATATGGACGGAAAAGAATGTATTCTTGATATTGCGAGAGCTATTAGCGAAAGGATATTGATAAAAGAATTTCACAAAATTAAAGAAGATTCTTGATAGATTCGGCAGTCTGATATCCTGGGATTCTTTTCTCATGATGATCTTTCTGCACTCTTTTTTGACAGAATTGGAGCTCTCTTGGATTTTTTGGGAATTACATCATCCTTCATTTTGGAGATGTCCTGGCTTTTCTCTCTTTATTTTTTTTGGAAGGGTACGTCACAAACTCCTTCATCTCAGAGATGTTTCGATCCTTCTTCTCTCTCAGGGATTATATTGACGGTTATTAGCTCATTGGTTGGGAATCTCTTGATGATAGCAGAAATTAAATATCTTTTAGGGTTTGTCGGTAGGCTCATCACACTCGCCTTCATCTCGACGGTGATCTGAACTTTCCCTGGAAGGATCCGTCACAAACTCCGTCATCTTGGAGATGATCCAAATCTTCTTTAGCCCCGGGGGTCGACTCGTCTAAGTCGCCTTCATCTTGACGACAATTGAGAGATCCCTTTTGCAGATATTTAATTGCAGCTTAGGTGATTGAGGAGATATGGAGATTGAGTGGATTTTTCTGTATCACCCAGGATATTTTGACTGCTTATTTTCCAAGAATGGTCTTTAAAAATATGCCATTGACTGCGATCAATATCAATCACTTCTGGCTTTGCAACAACATTGAATTTTCTTTGCTGGTCATATCGCGGATTTATTCTTTATCCTTTTGGTTGGCCAATAGAAAGATTTTGAATTTTGAATCCTTTTTCACAAAAGCTTTGTCCTTTCGGAAGTAATACTAAAGGTATTCTGAGGTACAATTTTATGCAGTAAAGATTTTGAGATCAACAACTATTTTTCATGACAAATTGGCAAAATATTCCTGAAATCCTTGGTGAAAGAAATCACTTGAGATCTAAATGATACATCCGTGGATAGATTCTTCTCTCCTTTCCCCAAAGGAGAGACTCAGGCTTAACCCTTACCTGAACGGGTAACAAAAGATACTCCTCTCTTCCCTGAAGAGGAGGTTTTGCAAAACGAACTTTCGAAGAGAAATAGAGTTTTCGTCAAAACTCCCTATTTCTAGGCTTCTCTTATGGAAAGGGGGCCGCTAACAAAGATTGAAAGGATATCATAGAGGAACAAGTCCATCACACTCTCCCTGGAAAAAGGGTCCTCGACGACGGGGGTGGCCTAACAAAAGACATTTAGGGTTACAAGGAGGACGAGCTTCCGTCAAAACTCTCCCTGGAAAAAGGGTTCCTTGTGTGACAATAAAGATTGTTTTGCAAACTGTTCGTGAATCATGAGTCCCTTCAAACTCTCCCTAGAAAAAGGGGTTCAACAAACGTACAATAAAGACATGCGAAAAAGAATGATCTCCCTCGAACTCTCCCTGGAAAAAGGGTCCCTCGCAAGAGAAGATGATCGAAATTGGTATTGGGTGACCCAAAAGGGTCGAAATTGGGAATGACATGGGTTCAATAGGGATTTAGCCTACGAATGACATTGGTTCAATTTAGAACGGCATTGGTTTCGCAGGGGTTCGACCTACGAACTATCAATTCCATAATAATTCAACTTAAGGATCATAGCTTAAGAAGGAATGATTCCAACTTGTGAGCTTTGAATGGACCAGGTGCTAAACTGGGTTTTTGAGGGAAGATTCGAATCGGAATTCAACTCTTCAAGGAAAACTAGATGAATTGGATTTTGAAAGAGAATTCGGGTCGGAACTCGGATCATCTAGACCAATTGCCAAATTTGCAGGAAAGTTTAAGTAGAAGTTCGAACTTTTAAAGGAAAACCAAGCGAATTGGATTTGAAAGAAAATTCAAGTCGGAACTTTGATTTTCCAGACCAATTCTGAATTGGATTTGGAAGAAGATTCGAATCAGAACTCGACTCTTCTAGACCAATTCTAGAATCTAGAGGAAAGAAAATTATACGAATTGGATTTGTAAGAAAATTCAAGTCGGGACTTGGATTTTCTAGACCAATTCTGAATAGGATTTGGAAGAAGATTCGAATCGGAACTCGACTCTTCTAGACCAATTCTAGAATCTAGAGGAAAGAAAATTATACGAATTGGATTTGCAAGAAAATTCAAGTCGGGACTTGGATTTTCTAGACCAATTCTGAATTGGATTTGGAAGAAGATTCGAATCAGAACTCGACTCTTCTAGACCAATTCTAGAATCTAGAGGAAAGAAAATTATACGAATTGGATTTGTAAGAAAATTCAAGTCGGGACTTGGATTTTCTAGACCAATTCTGAATTGGATTTGGAAGAAGATTCGAATCGGAACTCGACTCTTCTAGACCAATTCTAGAATCTAGAGGAAAGAAAATTATACGAATTGGATTTGTAAGAAATCTCAAGTCGGGACTTGGATTTTCTAGACCAATTCTGAATTGGATTTGGAAGAAGATTCAAATCGGAACTCGACTCTTCTAGACCAATTCTGGACATTTAAAGGAAAAAAAAGTTGATAAGTATAAAGATGACATTTGGGACTAGTTCAACTAGTACGAGCATCAGATTTTGGAAGAGTACCAATATGAGCACTGGGTTTTAAAAGGTTACCAGTACGAGCACTGGGTTTTAAAAGGTTACCAGTACGAGCACTGGGTTTTAAAAGATTACAAGTACGAGCACTGGGTTTTAAAAGATTACCAGTACGGGCACTGGGTTTTAAAAGGTTACCAGTACAAGCACTGGGTTTTAAAAGGTTACCAGTACAAGCACTGGGTTTTAAAAGATTACCAGTACGAGCACTGGGTTTTAAAAGATTACCAGTACGGGCACTGGGTTTTAAAAGGTTACGAGTACGAGCGCTGGATTTTGGAAGGTTACCAGTACGAGCACTGGATTTTTAAAGGATACCAGTTCGAGCACTAGACTTTAAAAGGCTACCAGTACGAGCACTGGATTTTGGAAGGATACCAGCATGAGCTCTGGATTTAAAAAAAAGTACCTGCACGAACGCTGAGCTTTGAAAAAGTCTGACCAGTGAATACTAAATTTAGAGGATTCGACCAGTAAAAACCAGATTCAGGAAGTTCGACCAGTGAATACTGGATTCAGGAAGTTCGACCAGTAAAAACCAGATTTAGGAAGTTCGACCAGTGAATACTGGATTCAGGAAGTTCGACCAGTGAATACTGGATTCAGGAAGTTCGACCAATAAAAACCAGATTTAGGAAGTTCGACCAGTAAAAACCGGATTTAGGAAGTTCGACCAGTAAAAACTGGATTCAAGAAGTTCGACCAGTAAAAACTGGATTCAAGAAGTTCGACCAGTAAAAACTGGATTCAAGAAGTTCGACTAGTAAAAACCGGATTTAGGAAGTTTGACCAGTAAAAACCGGATTTAGAAAGTTCGACCAGTAAAAACTGGATTCAAAAAGTTTGACCAGTAAAAACCGGATTTAGGAAGTTCGACCAGTGAAAACTGGATTTAGGAAGTCCGACCAGTAAAAACCGGATTTAGGAAGTTCGACCAGTAAAAACTGGATTCAAGAAGTTCGACCAGTAAAAACCGGATTTAGGAAGTTCGACCAGTAAAAACCGGATTTAGGAAGTTCGACCAGTAAAAACCGGATTTAGGAAGTTCGACCAGTAAAAACCGGATTTAGGAAGTTTGACCAGCGAAAACTGGATTTAGGAAGTTCGACCAGTGAAAACTGGATTTAGGAAGTTCGACCAGTAAAAACCGGATTTAGGAAGTTCGACCAGTAAAAACCGGATTTAAGAAGTTCGACCAGTGAAAACTGGATTTAGAAAGTTCGCTTCACCCGAAGGTTGACCGGTAAAAATGGTTTTGATAAAAACTCGGGCCGCAGGACGAACTTGAAAAAGGTTAGTGTTTAGAAAACGCTTGATGATTGTAATATGAGATTTTCAATCTTTTACCCTCACGCTGACCTAGACAAATGTCGGGGTCTCAGGATTTATCCCTTATCCTGAATGGGTAATCGATGCAAATGCAAATTGATGCAGATGAATGCGAATGAATGTATGCAAATGCACATGAATGTAAATGGGTGCACATGCGTTCACAAGTACGTGAAATGAGAGATTTGTTTATCCTGCCTGCATACAGAAAGTTTTGAAGATAAAATGAAAATTTTGAAAATGCCCCAGTGTAACTGGGAAAGAAGAATTTGAACAAAAGGATAAATGATTGATGTTTGAGGAGCGCTCTCTGAAGGTGACACGACAATTGGCTTTTGATTGATTCAGAAGAGACTCTGAAGAGGTCATTCCTCATAAAAGAACATTTTGCCGAGGAGAATAAAAAAAATGGCACCGAGCTTGCGAGAAAAACTGACAACTTTATTGATGTATTGAAGGAAAGGTAACAAATAGAGGAAAGACAAAGGAGATTACATCATTCCTTTGAAATAATAAAAGCAAGATGAGAAATTAGGAAAGTGCTAGTGTTATCAATTTTTGAATGATTGGGGAGAAACATGATCAGGATGAATGGTCCTCCTTTTCATCTCCAACGAGAATATTCTTGTCAATGACGTCTTGGATAATATTTTTAAGGACAAAACAATGCTCGGTATCGTGACCCATTGCCCGATGAAATTTGCAGAACTGATCTTTAAACCTTCCCATGGTCACAGGAGGATTTGCTATCTTGGGGAGTCTAACCTTCCCTTTGGCTATCATGTATTCCAGAACTTGCTCCGGTGGCTGTTCTAAGGGAGTAAAATTGCGATCGTACCCCCAACCATCATGCTTTGGTTTTCCTTGGAATTTTAATTTGAATTGGACACTTGAGGAAGACTTGTCATCTCGCTTGTCCATTTTATCCTTCCGTCTTGCGAGGTCATTTTTCTCTAAGTTTGGATTTCCTGAGCCTCCAGTATGATTTTTTCTACCTCCTCTTTTGTTTTGTCCATTGCTACTTCTGGTAGAATTGGTAGAAAATGTGGAGTGAGCCTTCAGAGACCCGACTGTATCTTTTGTGTGCATGTATTCCAAGAAACTCTCGAGTATTTGATCTAACGGGGCCATCTTGTGGTCCTGGTTTGGATCATCACGCTGCATCTCTTGTCGAGTACTTGATTTTTGCTGAGACTTGGATAAGACAGTTGACCAGTACTCTTTCTCATTTTCAATGAAGAGATTCTTGTCGATATGATCTTGGATGATATTCTTAAAGACGAAACAATGTTTAATATCGTGCTCCGTTGTTTGGTGGAATTTGCAGAAGCGGTCTTTCCATTTCCCTAGGGCGACCAGAGGATTAGCAATTCTTGGAAGCTTAACCATTCCTTTGCTCAGCATGTATTCAAGGACCTCTTCGAGGGGCTGATCTAGAGGAGTGAATTCGCGATCGTAACCCCAACCGTCATGCTTTTTCTTCTCTTTCTGTTGACTCAATTTTTCACTCTGCTTTAAAGATTTCTCTTTCTGACTTGTATGATTGCCCTTGTTATCCTTGCACCCCTCGCGATGGGCCTTAATAGAATTTGTCTTTTTTGAATCTTGATTACTCCTGACGGGAGTGATGCTCTTCTAGAAATCTTTGCTCCTAAAGACCTTCTTGCCCTTATGGCGGGCTTGCAAATCTTTAATCTTCTTTGCCATTTTCTTCAGCTGTATTTGGAACGGATCATCCATTGCTTGATTTTTCTCTTTATAGGTTGTCCCTTGCCTATGAGGGGATCTTTGAAGTGCTTGCCAGACTTCATACTCTTTATCAGTGCCGCCTACTGATTCTGACTCATCAGATGTATCCTTGTGTTGGATATATTTCTTGGATAGTTTTAAAACTTTCTTGGCTGATCGGCCTTTTGCCCTCTGCTTGACCTTGATCTTTTCTGTACTAGCTTCCGCTTGTTCTGTCAACATTTTGGTCATCATCTCTTTGAACATAGCATATATCTGAGGATCAACATCATCCTCTGCTTGCTGACCTTGACTTCTGACTGATCGGGGTGAGTCCATTTCCTCTTCTGAAGTGACTGAGTATGCAACGCCTTCAACTGATGAGGTTTTCTTTTCGAACCTTGTCTGACCCATCGAGTATCACTAATGCTCTCTTCAAGGTAGAACTGATGATTAGGCTTTTGAAGGAAATTTGGTTGAAGGAAAATATTTGTTGAGAATTTTGGTAGACAATTGAAAGAGTATCCCATTACTAGGGATTGAGTTGTCGCTGGAATTACGACAATTGCGCTGCTATTCCTTGCAAAATAAACAACTGGAAATATGCCTTGTTACCTAGGCAAGGTCGTCAAACCAAGATGAGATGTAAAATAAAGGAATTTTATTGAGGGGAAAAACATGATTTTATCAATAATACTCTTGACAGAGGGGAGGAGGACAAACAATTTTCCACCACCCTGGATAATCAGAGGATACTCGAGGACCAGGAAAAATAGTAAGATTGACAAAGGAATCCCAGCCATGTCTGGCAGAATGGTATGCTCCGGACCACTGATCTGATCCGAGGTTGAATTCTGGCAGAACCCCTGCTAGTGGACGAATCTCTACGCGCTTCTGCCTTTGAGAGAACTGCCTGACACACCGCTCTGGATGATAGTATGCGCAGAAGAAGGGGCCAAGTAGTCTGAATCGCTTGCCATAAGCATAAGTGTATCTGGGAGGTGATTCCTGACGATCAAAGTAATCCCATACGACCTCTTCCTCCTGAAGGTTGTCGATCAAGAACCGGTATCGTGCAACTGGAAGAAGCTTTTCACCATTGTATCTGAAGGAACTGGCTCGGACTGGCACATGCCGGAGGAACCAAGACTGCAAGGCATAGGTGCACCCTTCGACTAGGATCGACTCTCCGAGTGTGAAACAGATCAACCCTCGGTATAGAAAGGCCAGTGCGGCCATGGCAATCAAGAGGCGACTGGTCTGTCGACTTCCCCATCTCCTTAGAAGCTGAACTATCCTGATATCTATGTAATTTCGTCTGTCGGGAAAGAAAGCTAATCCCACCGTGCACAGAACCATCGCGTGCTGAATTCTTTCTCGAGCTGTCCTGGACAACGAGCTGACTTCTGCAAATGTTCCATACTGTCTATAGATTTCGAGCAGGTCCACATATTTGTTTCCATCCTCCTCTATCAATGGCCAAGACTTGCGTCCTGTCATGCGAGCTAAGGCATCCTTTGGGTCCAGACCCTTAACATTAATCAGAAACTGTTTCTCCAATGGATCTCCAGGCTGACCGGCTGGCTCGGGCAATCCCATAATCTCTGAAAATTCATCCATCAGTACTGTCATCTCGCCCCACGGGAACCAGAAGGTAGAAGTGCTCGGATTCCACCGCTCTGCTAGTGCATGGATCAAGTTGCCGTTGACTGTCTGCTTTCCCACTGCGGACGCCAGTTCCAATCCACACTCGTCCAGATGGTCCGAAAACATATGAGAGAAGTTCTTGAACCATGAATAATACCACCGGGGAAAGAAAGATCCGGTGCTGAGGACTCGATGTTCGGGAAGACTTTGTCGCACCTCGTAAGAGATGTGACCCTCAGGGAAGACTGAATCAAGCTGACTGGATGCCATCGGACTGGAAGACATGGAAATTGGAGTAAGACTTGGAAAATACAGGAATTTTGAGGAAAATGCAGGCAGGATAAAAATAAAGCAGGAAATTCGAGATCTAGAAGACAGGAAAGATGGGAAATCACCTGGAGTTTTGAAGGAAATTTGGAAAATCGTCCAGGGTTTGATGAAATATGAAGAAATAAATGGAAAATGAAGTATTTTGGAAAATCGTCCAAGATTTAAAACATGGACAGTACATGGACATAGATTGGGGAATTTTGAGAAAATCGTCCAGTATTTTAGAAAATTGGGAAAAATATGGAAAATAAAAAGGAAATAACATATTCAATCAAATTCTGCATAAACAAGTATGCACATACAGCATTCCCTAAAAGCTGAATCTAGATGCATAAATTTTGAAAAGGCTGTGGGACCTTAATCCTAACTCTAAGGTTCAGATCAACTGTATCCAATCCAGTTATGCCTATATACTCAAGCCAAGGCTCGATGTACGTGGCATAAAATCAAATTCTCCGGTTCTAGGTTCAAGTTTTCCAACATCCTTGAGCACCTGCCGATATACGTTGGACTATGGCCCTTGGTACGTGGCAGGGGTTTTTTACCCAAATAGGTGGCCCAGTTGTGAGGCTCTGTCCCGAACTATGGTTCTGGAAGAGAGCCCAGCAACGTGAAGACCGGGACAATATAGGTGGGGTGATTTTTTAAAAACATGAGCACGTGCAATCAAACAGAAGGCTCTAAGTCCTAAAGAGATAGAATTTTGAAATATTTGAAGAAGCAAACATTGTTTTCATACAATTCCTAAATTGAGGAGTGTTGCATTAGACCTAAGTCTATGTGAGCATGAATAATTCTCCTCAATATGGTCCTACCAAACCATACCTAGTCTATATGCATTCCATGTCAGCTGGGTTCAAGTCTAGGCTCCTAGGTTCACATGATAGCATCAAGCAAAGCTGACATTCCATGGAAATCGATTTTGACAATCTGAACTAAGTAGAGCATTAGATTGATCAGGCGAAGACAGGTCCCATCACGGTCGCCAAACCTGTTATCATCGCAAAATTTTAACTTTTGCAAATCAAACTGACCTTTGAAAAAGATTTTGAAAATAACTCGCCTCTGTTTTTTTTTAAATGCGGGAAAATTTCGTAGAATGGGACTCGCCTGTCGGTACGAGGTTCAACCATTCCTGCCACCTTTAACAGGGGTAATCGAACCAAGGATCAATCTTATGCTCTACTCTATTCAACTTGTCTAAATCATATTCTAATTTCTAAATGCACATAGAATCAGGCATGTGCTATGAATTTTTAGAAATGCACATTTGAAAACATGATGTTTGCTTTGAATGATTGAAATATAAAATGTAAATCTTGGAAAATCGTGAATTGGGATTTCAAATATACTTCTGAGAGAAATAAAAATCGATTTTGAGGAATGCTTGACATTTGGTGAAAATCGATTCTGAGAGACTTGGTTTCTCTGAATTCAAACTTGGAAATTGAAATTCTAACTTAGAAAATTTGAATTTGGAACTTGGGAAATACTTGAAATATCCTTTGAAATTCAATGTCTTTGGGAAAATCGATTTTGCTATAAGACTTAGGAGATTTTGAGGAATTCAATTTCCTTGACTTGGATTTTGAATTGGAGTTGACAAATGCATGAAATGAATAAATATGGATTTGAGGAATTGAGAAATACTTTTTGTATTTTTGAGAAATGCAGTGCATTTTGAAGTTAGCCTAAGAGTGTAGGTTGAATGTGGCTAATGTGAAGATTATAAATCTGAGTATCATTCATATTCTGACTATGGCCATAAATACAAATTCCACCAAGTTTATAAACTTCATAGAAGCTGGTGCATGTGCCATTCGTGTAGACCATGGTGAATTTGTAAAAATATGCATGAATCATCATCCATCACACATTAACATGATAAAAATAAACTATATGCAATGCAACCTAATCTATGCAGGAAATGTAAATTCTTATTCCAAAGTTTAATTACAAATTACATCACTATTGAAAATTAAATACATGAAAAATAAAGTCTTCAATGTACCTTCAAAACTAGAAAACTTGTTAATGAATATGTGTTGGCTTCTCTAGATTTATCCAACAATATCAGGAAATTGTTGGATTTTGCTAGATATAAGCCTTTTTGCCATGATTCCCTTAAATAAAAATGATAAAATATGAAATAAAATTGAATAAATATGAAAGAGAAAATATGAAATTTCGAAATTGGTGTCAAAATGACCAAAATACCCCTAATAACAAGACTATGGCCTTGAAATTAGGGTTTTTAGAAAGATATTTTGATAAAATGCAAGTTTTGAAGTTTAAATGAAATAAACTCAAACCAAATATGCTATGACATGATTAAAAATATGAAATTAGGGTTAGGGATTTTGAAATTTAGGTCAAATGACCAAATTACCCCCGATAGCAAGACTATGGCCTTGAAATCAGGGTTTTCTGAAATAGATTTTGGTAAAAACCTAGGTTTTATGCACTAAAGGAAATAAAATGAGCATCAAATTAAACCTAAAGCATCCTAACATGATTATTAACATGATTAAACCCTAAAAATATATGCTTATGCACGAAAATCCAATAATATCACAAAAACTGTGATTTTAGCAGTGTTTTTGGATCTTTCAGGAACCCGGTTTTGCAATTTGCTTAATTCAGCCATCAAATGGATTCCAAAATCCATAAAAATTGGTAACTGCACTTGTTATAACTCTAATGTCGAATTGGAATCATAAAAATAATTTTTTAACATTAAATTAATCCGAAAATTGCATTAAACCCTAACAATATGCTATTTTTGACCTAATTCACCAACCAGTTTCAATCCAAGACCTGAATCAGGGGTCAAACCTCCATGGAAATTTATGAAATTTTACAGACTAACTAGAAAGAAAAACAGAGATTTCCCAATTTACAGATCGGAAAAAGCATCTCCGGTTAGGGAGAAACCCTTCCGGCAATCTGAGCTAAAATATATCACTTTTAACAGGGATTAAAACGGCTACTTCAGATTGAAAATACAGAAATAAATAGCAATTCTAAACAAAAATCTCTGAAATTTTATTGGTGAATAGTAGACAGAAAAATAATAATACTCACTTTTTACAGATCTAAAATCGGATCTGTGGTTTGGGATTTATGACTAACACAAGTCTGATTAGGGTTTTGGTAAACCCTAACGAGCTTTAAATTTAAAAACAGATTCTTTGAAAGGGGAAAAATACTAAACCGTGATAAAAAAATTCGAAAATTTCACAAAAGACATATCTACTCAATGTGAATCCATAGCACTTTACAGATCTAAAATCGGATATAAGATGAGAGAAATATCATAACAGCAAGTTACCTTCTTGATTTTAACCACGATTTTAAAGCTTTAAAACCCGATTTGATGTCTGATTTTTTTGACAGGGTTCCCGAGATCCAAAACCTCTGATTTTTCTACAGTAACTCAATAACTCATGCATGCACCACATATAAAAAAATCAGAAATAAACAATGAGTGATTCCATCCGAAATAACATCATCTTTACTGTTCTAAACCTAGAACACACAGAAATTTAAGAAACTTGAAAAACCATGCATTAACTAATGTAAATAAATAAAATAAACCATAAAACAGTAAATAAAAATTATTTTGATGCTGTAGAACGTAAAACAAACATGAATAAACCATGAAAATAAATTAAAAACAGGGAATCAATGGCTGGAATTTGATATCACCTTTAAAACATAGATTTAACCCATTAAAAAGGGTAAATCATATATTTTATTGGTTAATAATATAAAGAACCATATTAAAATCAATTCTAATGGATTAAAATCCCTGTAAATCACCCAAAACAGGGTTAGATCACCTTCTTGGATCGTTCTTGCTGATTCTTGATGGTTCTTGAGGTTGAATCCATGGTTTAATCCATGAAGGGGATGACACCAATGGCTAAAATTGATTTAAAACATGAAAAAGTATTAAATAAAACTAAAAAATATTAAAAATATTACCTTGGTGCTTGCAGCTGCAATGGAGGAAGGTGGAGGTGCTGGAGAGGAGAGAGAGGCTATGAAAATTTGAGAGAAAAGAGCCCTCCTTTTGGCCCCCCTTAGGTCCCTTTTTATAGTTTTTCAAAAAGTCACTTAATTAGGGTTAATTAAGAGGTTTTTCATTTTTTTAGGACTCTTTCTAATAAATCCACTAAAGGCAACGATTTTTGTGGTTTTCTAACCTAGGTGGGACTCTAATTAATCCCTAATTAGCCCCTAACTAAACCTAGAAAACCCCCAAATGTGATGCCACTTGGCATCTTTCACATTTGGGTTTTTAAAACACCTTTAAAAACATTTAAAAACACTAGTTTTAAAAACTAGTTTTCAAAATGGTTTTGACTCTTCTAAACCTCTAACACTAACCAAGACATCAACTAACCCTAGTCTAGCCCTGACTTACTCGAATATGGCGCCACCCCGAGTGGGCCCTACTTGAGTTTTTCAAAAAGTGATTTTAAAACTTGAAATTGAAGGAGTTTTCAAAAGATTTTCAAAAGTAAACTTAAAATTAGGATTTTTGAAATGGCATAAGGTCCTAACTGAGTTAGAATTCCTCTGGATATGGTGCCAACTGAGTGGGCCCACATCGAATTTTGAACATTTTTGAAATAAACACTGAAAATGGCTTTATAAAAGGGTTAAAATTGACATTTGAAATTCAAGATTTTTAGAAAATAGGGTCTCATGCGAACTGGAACTCCGGGCTAGAGTCCTGAACTCTTAGGACTCTGAAATTTTAAATTTTAACATCCAAATGAAAGAATTTTCAAAAGATTTTATCAAGAAATGATGAAATAAGTCAGAAAACACAGTCAGGGTTAGATTCCTAACTCGACCGAACTCTAAAATAGAATCCTGAACTAACTGGACTCTGTAAAATGACCTAAATTTTGAAAACAAATGAAAAAGATTAAAAATGGAAGTAAAACAGACTTCAAAACAGACTCCTGACTGGATTAGGACTCTGAGACAGAGTCCTAATCGGACTGAAACTTTCAAAAATTTGAGAAATTTAATGAATAGAGGAATTCAGAAGCGACACCACCACAATGGGTCTCATCTGTGAATTGAAATCGATTAAAATTTGAATTTGAAATGAATCCAGATTGTTTCCTTGAGAAAATATTTCGAAATATAAAGTCCTGGGGTTGGAAAATGACAGAGTATTGAATAAAAACCCAGATTTTGAAATTGATTTTGAAATAAAGCTTTAAAATTCAAATCTGGATTGAATGTTTTGAAAACAGGAGTGTTGGATCTCGAAAATGAGATGCAATGACATGCAATGCTATGCAATGACATGCAATGCTATGCAGAATACATGCAATGACATGCAATGATCTGTAGTGACTTATGAAATGGACAAACACTGGATGAGGGTGAAAATTTGGGGTGTTTACAATTCCATCGAAAGATTCATCTCCTGTCACCTTATTCATCGATTTGTCTCACATATCCTTATTTTCATCTCTTACATTTCCCATAAAAATTGTCTCATCTCTCCTGTCCCATCACGGTTTTCAAGAAATCCGTATGGTTGCTCCCACTCAGGTCAAGGGTTAAACCTGAATCTCGCTTCAGCTATGCATCTGTTGTCCCATCACGGTTTCTTCACTCAAAGATTCTGTATGGTCGTCCCTCTCAGGATAAGGGCGAAGCCTGAACCTCGCTCCGCGAGGTACCTTCCTTTCAGGTTTGGGTTAAACCTGAGCTTCATTTAGACGAGGCAATCCTCCTGTCCCATCATGATTCTTCCCATAAAGGAATCCGTGCTCTTTGTACATCCATCCAGGAAAGGATCGTCCTTGAGTTTCATCTCATGAGGCATTTTCCTCAAAAATGTCCCATCGAGGTCTGCCTATATTCCTTCCTCATCCAAATTACTTTGATCTATCTTCGTCCCATCCAGGTTAAAGGCTAAACCTGAGTCCTTCCAAAGGGCTGATCTTATCTCACCCATGAGACTTGATCAAAATTCTCATTTCCCACCACTTCAGAATTTCCATCTAAAGTCCCATCACAATTTCCTCATTCTCTACTCAATCGTATCATCTCAAGGATTGTGTTTTCCCAAAATCATTCAGGATAAGGTTTCAAAGCCTGAGAAGTCGTGTTTTTCCCAAAATAAAATTTTTCACACCCAGTTCAGACCTGCTGACTAGGGCATTTTCAAAATTTGGAGTATTGTCTTTGCCACTAAGCTCGGCTCTCAACCGGCTTAGTAGCAAAGAGGGGCATCTGTGAACACCCCAAATTTTTCAAAAGATTTTATAAAAATGACCCTTTTGCCCCTAAACCCATTTTCTGAGAAAATCAAGTCATTTCTTTAGATTTTCTGAATTAAAATTCGTATTGATATATTCAAAATCAACTCCGGATCCGAATCCAGTACTTTAAATCCATATTTTCTCAAAATCCGGATCAAAAACCAATTTCTGAAGAAATTTTCTCAAAATAGCGTTAAAATTCTCAGAAAAATTTCCTTTTGTAAATATTTTTACAAAAACACAAAAAAATTAGTTTTAATCTTTGATTTCTCGTAAAGCTTTAGGACTTTATTCTAAAAGTACAAAAAAATAGAAAAATGACATAAAAACCCAAAAAAAAAAATTTGAGAAAAAGCTACAAGAAAAACGAAGGATTTCCAAGCTTCTTGAAGCCCTTTTGCCAAAAACCTCATTTCTTAACCATTTTTTTTAAAAAAAAAATCCTAAAAAGGGGTCCTCTTTCTGGAAAACTTAAAAGTATGTAACGACCCCTCTCCCGCACGCTCTTCCCTTCCCTCACCACCGTCCGATTGGCAACAAACCCATCTTCTCCACACCGTCGATCTTCAACCAATTCTTCTTCCCGAACCCTCTGTTTCCCTTTAAGAATGAGCCTCCATCGTTTCTGGAGGGCATCCCATGGTTTTCATTAAGATCGGATATCCACTTCATCTTAAGGAACATCGATCTTCCTTTTTTTTGGCGTCGTGATTTTCTGCCTCTCCTTCTTCAAAGCTACCTTCAGAATATACATCCGACGACTGAAACTCGCCCTTCCTCCCTTGAAGCTTCCCCTGCAAAAGTAGAAGAAGAATCTCCTTACAAAAGCAGCAAGACCTTCGAATCTAGCGACACCAGCAAATCGGAGGATCGAGTTGATTTCCTCTGTCGGAAGCTTTATGCGAAGCCAAACATCCACCAATTCCCATAATCGGACTGGACTTTTGGAGGATCGATCATCTCAGCCATCATTGATCTAGCGCCCATTATCGAGCACTGCCTGAATCCCTCTTTTGCGCTCTCCAGGAAAAACCGCAACTCTCTCTCTGACTTTTGAGCCCCGGCCAACAAGGAAGGGATCGATTTCATATCGCGGCTATATACTGGTGGCGTTACTCTCTCCTTAATCGCAGCTCCCACGAACCAGGTAATAATCACCTCCTTCTCCCTTTTTGAAATTGGTTTCTTCTCTGTTTTAGTTCCTGTTAACGCATCCTGGATGGTCTTAAATTGCCTCTAGCAATTTTAATACCTCCTTGTGCAACAATAATGGAATGAACAATTCCAACAATAGTCTTCAGTTTATCGCTTGCAATTTGTTATGATACTTCTCATATTTTCTTCATTGTTGTGCTCTGGGCTGTGACACACCATCGTTTCCTTCCTTTCATCCATGCAACTCTACCCACCTACTTAAATCTCATTTTACATCTCAGAATCTCCAGCAACGACACCCGATCTGATCCAGTATCAGATCGAGTCCGTTCTGCAGAAGATTTTAATCGATCTCATGCTTTTTTTTTTCTGACTTTAAAAAAAAAATCCTTTTATATCAGTTTCTCTAGTTACATTTGATCATTACCCATTTATGCATCTTTCAATCATGTATGGCTACCTATGGCCTAATATCCCCCCCCCCCTTTTTTTTGTTATTGCCACCTCGTATTGTATATTCATCCTCTATTTCTCATGTTTTAGTGGTTATAATTTTGTATATCTGTAGTTTATGTCAAAGGTTATTGCCTATCATGATTTCGCTCTCATCTATGTTTCATACTTGTATCCCATTTTGCTATACGATGGTGTATTCTGCAATTCATTCACATATATCTTGTAGAATAACTTGATTTTCTGTTTATGCCTATATCTGTCTCATCTCCCTTAAATCGGTATCGGATGTTTCTTGGTCGAATACCTGCTGAATGATAATGTCCTGTCCCGAGCATCCTACTGGATTAATCTCAGCATGGCAACTACAACTTTTTTTTTTTTTTTATTATTCTCTTGTCCATATAATAGATTTAATTCATACTTAATGCAATCTTATGATATGTCGTGCATTTCTATTTCACTCGGCTCATCCTTGGTGATTCAATTATTTCAATAATGTTGTAGAAATGATAGCAGTATTGACATCCTCAATGTCGGGGCCATTGTCGCTCCATTGCTGTTAGTTGACACGATTACCATCTTGGTGATCCTACATTCATAAAGATGTCTTGCTAATTGTGGTGATTTACCTTTAGTACTATAAAAACCTTCACAATCTGCAGCTGGAATAGACATGGCGGCCTCCTATTCCTTCGTAAGGCCTTGTGTGTGTATGTTAATGGGTGATGTTTATGCATCCATAAAAGGAGCAGGGACATCCAAAAGCAGATCCCAGGTTCGATGATGGAAAGTTTGATTGTACTTTCATGGACTCGGGAAGTCCTATTTTCATAAGTTCGATTATGGCATACCCTACAAATTTTGCAACATCTCTTAGATCCTCAGATGATAGAATTCAAAGAACTCCTAAGGAGAATCCAAAAAGGTTCAAGTCGTCAGTCTTCAATTAGTGACTTGGTCATTATTGCAAAAGCCAAATTTCTATCTAGCTTAGTATTGGCATTGGCTCCAGTGTAGTCACCAGTGCACTCTATGCTTACAATAGCTTATAGGCCTTTTTGCTCCCGCCTTCAACTACTGTTTACACCTTCTTCCACCTCCACCTTCAGCACCAACACTTATCTGAGAAACCCAAGTCCCTTAGGGCTCTGACGAAGTTGACATCCAAATCCAATGTTTCTGTTCCTATTGGCTCACCTGAAGAAATTTCATTGGCATAAATTCTATCTTGGCCCCATTGTCTAGACGTCATTATGTTCCCCATTCCATTGTGGCATATCACCACTGATCCCTCTGAATCCTCTCAGCATCTCATTTCTCTCTCACTATTTCATCCCCTTAATACTTTATCATTTCACTTCACTTAAGTTTCATGGTATCTCTTTCTTCTTCACCTTCAGCAAAATTATTATTTTTTTTTTACATACACCTGTGCTTCCTGTAATTTGGGCCATGCATCAATAGCTACCTATCAACATAACATTGTCCATCTATATATGTTATCACCCCTCCCAGCTATCACCTTAGCATAGTCCTTTGATTACTTCCTCTGTACACATGTCGGCCCAAGTGTAGGTACTGTCTACTATCGGTGTCTTCCCTATCATCCATCTATAACAACTCCCGGAGTTGTTATAGCCTCACATCTACTACAACAGTTCCACCGAAGGCTGTGAGTCATCATCAACCCCACAACAAGCACAATTGGTTGTACACTGCTGTGATCATCGCAAAAGATTTTTTTTCTCTCTTGTGGTTTCTCTCTCTTCCTTCTCTTTT